>NC_053138.1:14775899-15474901 GCF_016808335.1 Panicum virgatum
AGGTCGCTGTACCTGAGGGTCCCGCATCTGCTGTCGCCGTCGCTGTCGACGCCGAGGCCGCCGACGCCTGGGCACCTGCCGATGTGCCGGCGAGGGTAGGAGAACCGCTGGGGCGAGGAGCCCTGGTAACAAGGCAGAAAAGCCTTCAAAAAACAACAAAACAGAGCACCGGCGCAAGGGAAGAGAGCAGGATGACACTAACCCAGAAGTACCGGGTACCCAGCGTCCCCAGAGCCCGGGCCTCTTCTCCTGCGGCTGCTGCTGCTGCCCTTGCAGCTGCGTTGCAGGTGCAACCCGGGCTTGCTCCCGCTGCTGCTGTCCCTGTGGCTGCGACATGGGCGCAACCCGGGGTCGCACCTGTTGCTGCTGTTGCCGCCCGCGTGCCTGCTGCCGCTGCTCTTGCAGCTGTTGCCGCTGCTGCTGCTCTTGCTGCCGGCGGGAGGAATTCCTCGGCGGCGATGGTGGTGGTCCAGTCGCCCTAGAGGCTCGGGAGCTACCCTGGCCTGCACCCTCGGAAGACCTCTGGCGCTTCGCGGCGGGCTCCGAGACCAGGGTCCCGTCGCCCCGGAGTAGCCTGCGCCGGCCTGCGAAGCCCGACGATGCACCGGAGCTGCCCTGTGCCCGGCTGGAGCCGGCTGCGGCCGCGCTGCTAGCCGCGGCCTGCTTCCCCTTCGTGGTGGCGCCGGACCCCGCAGCACTCAGTGTGGCCTGATCCCCGGACGCGCCAAGGATCCGGAGCCCACGGTTCGCGTCGCCTCCGGTTTGGCGTGGGGCCAGTCCCCCGTCGTCCAGGGTTGGTAGGGTGGCCAGCACCGCCGTCCTCGCAGAGTCCTCGCAGAGGGGGACTATGCTCTGCGGAAGGATCAGGTTCTCCGGGATGAAGGCGTCCCCAGTCACGTTCCGCACCAGAACCTCCAAGGCCTCCTGAGTCAGGTCGCTCCCCTCACCGCGTTGGGTCCTGCTGCAGTCGTTGAGGCCGGTGAAGTTCCACGCAGGACGCGGCCGCTGCTTCAGGGGAGCGATCCGGCGCTTCACGAAGTCTCCGAGCACGTGCCACGAGGTGAGGCCGCTCTCCGCCAGTGACCTGATCTTGTCCAGCACGGAGTCGAACTCCGGCTGCAGCGACGGCTTGGCCCTCCAGGATGCCTTGTCGGAGGCGGGCCCCTCGGTCGGCAGGGCGAGGCGCTCGTTGGCTTCAGTGGTGGCGATCACCCAGTCCCTGCGCCACTCCTCCCACTTTCCGCCAGCAAGGCCGGGAATGTAAGGAGTCGCCAGGTCACTCCTCACCTGGAAGTAGTACCCCCCCCACCTCGTCCTTGCTCCTTCCGGACCTCACCAGAATGAAGAAATAGCGGAAGAGAATGACGCAGGGCCGAACTCCCACGAACATCTCGCATAAATGCACGAAGATGGACGTCAGGAGGAGGGAGTGCGGCGTCAGATGCTGAAGTTGGAGGCCGAAGTCTTCCAGCAGCAGCAGCAGGAACGAAGAAATCGGCAGTCCCACGCCGGAGGAGATGTGCGAAATAAATAGCACAAACTCCCCGGCGCGAAGGTTGCCAAGGGGAACCGAGCCTGCTCGCACCCCCCAGCCGGTCTCCTGAGCACTCCATCCCAGCAGACGGCGCACTGTGTTCAACTCTCCCTCGGTCTGGTAGCGGCGGGGATGAACAAGGGACGCCATCTCTCGGTGGAGTAAGAAGCAACCTGTGTGGGGGAGAAAGGGGCGAGGAAAGCTCGAAGGCAAAGGGGCGCAAAGGTTGGAAGGAAGAAGGCGAATGCGGGAAAGTAACCGCGGAATGCGGATTCATCCCATTATAAGCCCGATTCAACCGGCGCACTCCGGAACCGTCGCCGGAACCCAAGCGACGCCCGCGCCCGGAGTTAACCGCCCAGTCCATGACATGGGGGCCCAGGCCCACCTGGCGGGGTGAGCGGGTAACGAACAAGGGTGCGAAAAGACGGGATCTGAACCGTTGCCCACGCGCGCGCGGAGCGAGGCGGAAGCCGAGCTGACGTGCGCGCATTAAGCGCTGGCGTGGCCGAGCTTTTCGGGAACTGCGCCGGTGGTAAATGATCAGTTTACTCTGGCCGCAAGAATGCCGAGCGTCGCGCGCATGACCAGGTGTACCACTGTGCGTGGGGGCCACGAGTCAATAAGCCGTTGCGATGTGATGAGGCAGCGAACAATCCGATGGATGGTCAAGGCTGGTCAAGACCTCTGCAGCAAGAAACTTCAAGCTATGCAGAGCCAAATCGCAGTAGTGGCCCCACCTGCGGGTTCGTACCTCCCCCAAGGTGGGCCCGGGGGCCACTGTCGGTACCCTGTAGCAGGGGTACCCACTCTTACCACAGCAAGACAGAACCCTCGTAGTTATCCGTAACTACGCGTAAGGACGGAGTAGCCAGGCCCCACCGGTCAGGCTCTTCCCTCACCAGGCCAACGGCCCCGGACCCGTTCCCCGCCTGGGGATGGGTCCGGAGACGCCACGTGTCTCTAAGGGATGGAAGCTCCGAGCTGACAGCCAGGCCTCGGACCCCCCATAGGGGTCCGGGACCTCCTGCGCCGTCCGGACCCCCTTACCGTGCGGGGGTCCGGAGACGCCACGTGTCCCGAGGGCACGGGCACGGGCTCGTGCGCGAGTCCTCCGGAAGGGGGACTCGCCCACCCACCACATTTAATGCGGATGGTTGACGCATGCTCTGCCGCCGCAGCACGCGGGACAGCCTTTGACAGGCCCCGCTGTGCACCGCGTATTACCAAGGTGCACAGTGCAGCCGCCTGTGCCGCGCCCGCGCAGAGCTCGTCAGCCGCATTAAATGGATACGACGGCACGGCACTTTTCCATCATGCCGCCTACGCCGCTCCCTACGCAGTCGTTCAGCTACGTGGCAGGCGACGCCACTGGCTACGACGGGCGCCGTTCCGACAAGACAGCGCCTAGACACGCTGAACGGGAGACTCCAAGAGCAGGCAAAGATATCCAGAGAAAGATCTCCTTTGCCTGCAGCGCCATAATGATGAACAGTACTATATTTTATACCGCATCGCTGGGCCCACTTGTCGGGGTCCCGGCAACCATGTACGCGCCTCCCTTGGGATATAAAAGGGAGGCACTCGCTGTGCACAGGACAAGTTTTTTTGGACGAACACAAGCTCTCACACTCTCGTGGGGAGGCAATACAACACACAGTGGACGTAGGGTATTACGCTCTGGCGGCCCGAACCACTCTAAATCTTGCTGTGTTCATCGTGTTCTTGAGTGAGATCGTTCTGGGACCAGCTAACCCCCGAGTACACACCCTCTAGGCTAGGGCGGGTGCCTTCCGCCACCCGGCCGTGGTTGCAGCTCCACGACACTGGGGATGTCAATAGATACTCTGCCATCCTGTTCTCGAACCTCAGCGGCAAGATTCAGGCGCCCGATGAACTTGTGGGTGATGATCACCCTCCTCGTTTCAAGCCTTATTACCACGACGACTTCGTGCGATTCTCCGTTTCTGAGGAAGACGCTCGCCACGAAGATAAGCTCAGGGCCTACTGTGGATTATAGGCAACATAATGCGTCTGCAGTTCAGCCCGGTACACCAGTGTAGAATCTGCTCTGAGAGACTGAGATCAGATCACCCCTGCATACGAGAACGTTTGCAGTACACCCTTGAGTATATTTAGGTCCTGTTTGGTAGGGCTCAATGAGCGGCTCCACGAGCTGCTCCAGCCGGAGCCCTGCCAAACGATGGTTTGGGAACCAGCTCCACATGTGAAGCCCCTGCTGGAGCCGCCGCCGGCTTCCACAGGCGACGTGAAGCCAGCAAAACGAGGCTCTGCGCGGCTCCGGCAGCGGACCATTGCCCTTCCTTCCACGATTGCCCCTAAACTTTGCTGGAATAACCACAATTTTGCCACTCCCCCAACCCTCCAAGCCCCGACGGGAGAAAAAAAAAAGAGTGCTCACCATCCTCCCGTTCCCCTGCTCCCAGCGATACAGAGAGGCCATGAATCCTCTCCGGCAGCCGCCGGCGGCGGCGGCGCGCAGGGAGGGCTCCCTGGCCACCGGAATCGACGGATCCAGGCGACGGCAGAGGCGCTGGGTCCCTGTACAAGGCGGGGGCGGATCCAGGCGGAGCTGCGACGGGAGGCCAAGGTGCGGCGCGCGCTGAGCATCCTCCAAGGGGGAGGGGCCTGGACGCTGGTGGAGGCGTGAGCCTGGTGGAGGCGTGAGCCTGGTGGAGGCGAAGAGGCGGCTGCTGGCGAGCGCGCTCCTGGACCATGGCAACGAGCAGTTCGTGCTGCTGTCGGAGGCGTGCATACTCCGTCCGCAACTTCGCCGCCGTGCGTACCCGTCCAATATTACCTAACCAATATATTTATTTATCTATTTTATTTCCACATGAATTCAATTAAATCCGTCATGTTTCCTTGTATGTATTATACCACAACTCATCAGTTTAAGCAGCTCAAATATCTAAGGGCATATTGGACATTTGACCATGCCAATCCATTCATAAAAAAATAAAATGGAGCTGTTTTGCCAAACGTTTTGTAAAACGGCTCCAACTCCACCAGAGAAGCCACTCCACCAAAAAAACCCAGAGCCGGAGCCGTTTTTGGAGGAGCCGGAGCCGTTTTTGGAGGAGCCGGAGCCGTACCAAACAGACGCTTAGCTTATTGTAGCCTGAAACATGAACAAACTGGCGTTCTGGCAGACATGAAATAATTGATTTTGTGTTGCGTGTTTGCACTCCAAATAAGCAGTTTACCACCACGAACTGACCTGCACTGTATGTAAAGTGTAATCACTTACCGAGTATCCTTCGTGTACAGATCACACGAAACAGAAATCCACAATGTACAATATTATAGCCAAATTTGTTCACACCGGAAAACAACTTGTTCAGAATATATGAATAAACAATTTTCCATCCATCAGCTGGGCACAAGAGCAACCGGGGTAAAATATCAGGCAAATCACCATCCATAGCAGGGATAGTCTGATAGAGAGACTGAAAATTAGGACAGCAGAAGTTCCCTCGGAAGAAAATCAGAAAAGCAAAGATCTGAAGAAAACAGAGCACCAGAAACTGGAGGCAAAATCTGCAAGCTTCGCATATTCTACCAAAATACAATTCATTGCTTCAATTTCCCAGAAACAGTACAACTGAAGATGCTTGCACTTGTCAAATGTGCAAGTGCTCAACACATCAATGAAAACGCAGATAACAGCCTTACCAAGTTTACCTTACAGGAGTCCACAGACTTTCGCCTCTCTGCCCCAAAAACACTGACTAGGAATAACACCATAACCTATATGGTGTTATGGTGTACTACCAACATAATAACTCACATATCTGATGATCAGCCCCATATGAACAGCTTGGTGTCTAGAAGTCTATATTCACATCTTGCCTGAGTGCTAATTATGTAGCCCAATTTCGTTTTCTATCTATGTATTTAGCTATACCTTATTTACGGCTCCCCTTTTCAGCCTCACCTCTGATAATGACATGGTCTTTTTATTTTTATAGGACTGACAATGGCATAACGGATGACTTTGGAGAGGGTGGAGGCGGGCGAGGGAGTGGCGGTCGGTGATGGACTGACAAAATCAGGGGTGCAGGGGGAAGAGGTCGGTGGGGTTGATGGAGTGGCGGAAGTGGCAGCGGTGGCCGTAGGGGCAGACGACGCCCGCGAGCACCATGCGGCAGACCTCGGTCTTGTAGCGCGGGTGGCGGATCACGGGGCGGAGCTCGGCGATGCCGTGCGCAAACTGGCACTGGTCGCCGTACGGGCACGCGCCGGTCTCCTCCCACTTGTTGCACAGCTCCGTCTTCAACATGCCCTGATTGTACACCTCGAACTCCAGCCCGCTGTTGGGCTGCTGCTCCTCCCCACCCTTGAGCTCCCCCTCCCCATTGACGCCACTTTCCATGCCTACGGACACGCGCTGCGGCTTGGATTGCCGCGTTGAGAACAACAGACGAACAGGAAAGAGTCATGAACTGATTGATCGGACACTGTAATCAATCACAGCGACGGGGAAAATGGTGTGTGCATTGATCTCACCGAGCCCAGCTTCGTTGGCTTGGAGGGGCGATGCTTGCCATTCTGGTTCATCTTGAGGTAAACGGGCGACCGGACGGAGATGCTCTTCGGTATCGCCGGTGGGGCTGGCAGCGGTGTTAGAGGAAGAAGTGGGATGGGGTGCTCCTCGGTGAGGCTCAGACCGCTGAACTCGTCGACGAGCCTGCCGCCGACCATCTTGATGCGGCGGGCGAGATCCTCGTTGGCGATGCGGAGCTCGTCGTTCTCCCGGCGGAGCGTCGCTGCCTCGTTGCTGGTGTCGGCGAGGTACGAGAGGCAGACCTCGAAGCAGGTGACCACCTCCTGGTACTGGAGCGCGAGGCGGGCGAGGCGTTGGCGGCGCTCTGCGGCGGCGGCGGCGGCGGCGGCCGCATCGTTCCCTTCATCGACGACGGAGCCGGAGTCGGAGGAGCCGCGGGAGAGCGAGGCGGCGCGCGGCGACGGCGAGGAGAGCACGCGGCCGAGGCCGAAGGGGGACGAGGGGGAGGGGTAGCCGTAGAAGAGATCGCCGCCGTTGAGAAGGCTGGGCGTGGAGAAGCGTCGATCTCCGAAGCCGCAGGGCTCCTTGGGCCCGAACGCCGCGTGCAGGCCGTCGGGCTGGTCCGGAGCAAGGACTACTTCCATGACGGCGCTAGCGCGGTAGCGCCCTGCTCTCCTCTTCCCTCCGCAAACAACTCGCCCCTGCAACCAAAACGGATCAAAACGTCAGGGAAAAATCCAAGGAAAATCACACGAAATATGTCTCTGGAGCGAACTGGACTGCACACTGCAGGAAACATCCACGAAGCATATTGCTCAAGGCGGTGGCAGAACAGAACTAGCCAAACACGAACCAAATTCAAACACAAAAACGAGCCACGAACAATCACAGCATCTGCACTTGGAATTGAACCTAACATTCGAATTCGAATTCAGTTCAAACAGACACGCGAGCAATAAGCAATCAGGGAGCAGCCAATGAGTTGAGTCTACTCAAATTACTAATCCGTTTTCAAATAGAACGGAACCCAGCATCTAATCTACGTTGCAACCGCAACAGTCACATCAAAATCCACCCCAATTAAGCAGGGAGAGAATCAAACACGGCGGATAAAACCGATCAAATGCACAGCTCAGATAGAGGAACGAGGATGGAAGCTAAGATCAAACAGCTCGCGCACTCACCTCTTCGCTAGCTCCCCCTGCTGGAGCGCGCGTTCGACTCGGGGCGCGGATTTGGGGGTTGGAGAGGAGTCCGGAGAAACGAGGGCCGGGAGGGAAGAGGACCGGGGGGGGGGGGGGGGGGGGGGGGGATGCCGGCATGCCGCTGGGTGCGAGCGGGCAGGCGGGTGCGTATACATAGGCCGTCGCACACCACCGCACGCAGGCGATCGGCGGATTCAGTGGGGCCCCGTGCGCCTGCTGGGTGGCAGGCTGTTAGAGAAATTAACACGAGTTTTTTTTTTTGAACCCCTTTCTTTTCTGTTCTCTTGCCGCGCAGCGCTTGCGAATTTGCCCGGCTCGGGTGCCCTCTCTGATCAGAAATAACTGGTGGACTGGTGGTGTACCTTCGAAATGCAGCTTAACCGCATTCAGCAATACTCTCTGTGAGAGAATAAAATCCGAAATACTACACAAGCAGACAAAACTGCTTAGAGAACGCAAGCTCTGTTGCTAGTTTGACGACTGATAGCGGAAAAATGTGGCCAGTTTAGTGAGCTACACACCTCGTAGGAGGAGAGCTCCATTCGTCTCTGACTCTGAGTACCCGCTCAAGACCATCGAACCACTAACGAATCATCGCGTGGGCCAACCCGAGCTTCTCATTTCTGTACCTGTTCCCGCAGTGCTACTCCGGGCCGCGTATGGCTATTGCTTATGGTGCGGTTCTTGATGGAATTAACATAAACTCCTATATCGCTGTCTACTACTACTACTGTAGCCTGCTTCGCTTTTACGGGTCCGTCCCTCTCAGCTCCGAGCTAACCAGCGTCGTCTCGAGCAAGAAAGTAATAACACTACCCACAAAAGGCAAAGGAATTCAGGTGTCACGCTTCGCCCGTCGCCCCCGTAGCGTTGCTTCCTAGGCCCAGGTTTAACTAACTTGGCCCACCCATGCACGCACGCACACGCCTGGGTCGCGCATCACCCACGGGCCGTGGTGCGGCCGTGCGGGGAAACGGCCGCCGGTGCACGGCAAGAGCGGGGGGCCGGTCCGGTGAGGAGCGGGTGTGCCGACGACGCCGGCGGGGATGCGACGCCCAAACGAATCGGCGAGACTTTTAGGTGCGCGCGTCCGTCCGGCTGTGGCAATCAGTTCGGCTAGGGGGATCCCAATCGGATTAGTTATGCACCTGCGCTGCGTTTGGTTCGGTACGTGCGGGTGAAGGCATGCACGCACGCACCGCGACGCGACGCGGGACGTGCTGACGTGCAGGTCGGACCTCATGAAATTGGTGGCTCCCCGGGACTGACTCCTATCATTGCGATCATGCACCAAGCCCGGACAGCGGGACAAGCTAGCCATGTTGTTCTATGTACAGTGTACTAACCCAAATTATCACTTGTCACTTGTCAGTTCCTTGTAGAAACTGACAAGTGACCATATCTGAGTTCTTGCTTAGATACTGGGCCGAATGTCCCAGAGCCCGGTAGGTGCGAGTACAAACAAATGGGCTTCCCGATTCGCATGGGAGCGAATATTGATAACTCTCTTTCCAAACAGGGGCTTGGTGTTTTATGTGGAGCCGTGCGATTCAATTCAGCACTTGCAGAACATTCAGGATCTTGTATCAGGTTCCTACCTTCACTCTTCAGAAGCAACAGCTTTGTCATCAACCGTATCATTTCTACTATCATTCTTATTCATCAACCGGTGTGATAATACACACGTTGTGGTCTTGCAGCAGTATTGATTCGCTTGCTGCTTACACTGGGACGCCGTGCTCTCGGCTCACACGATCCATCCCTCAGGCTCTGGCGGCGCATGGCAGCTCCGGCGTGACGACCATGCTGTATATGTGCGCCATCATCCGGCTCTCGAAGTCGCCGCCGCGCGCGCCGCCGCTACCCTGCTCAGGCCGGCCGCGCGCCCGCGGCACCCGCTTCCCCCACAGCCCGGCCTCCGCGCCGCTCCGCGACCTGGCCAGCGCCGCGCACGGGCGCACGGCGCCCCCGCCCAGCGCCACCATCGCGTCCACGTACGCGTCCCGGAGCCGTGAGAGCAGGAGCGCCGGCGCCGCCAGCACGACCGCGGCGCGCGCGGCCCTGGCCTTCCACGACGGCGAGCGCGCGGCGGCGGGGCCCGCCACCCTGCTGCTGCCGCCCCCGCCGCCCAGGCGGGCCACCCTAAGGCGCCGCGACGGCGAGCCGAGGCGCTGGTAGTGCCTCCGCGCCCAGTACATCTGGATGCTGTGGCGCGGACGGGACACGAGGCTGGCCATGGTCAAGCCCTGCGCTTGCAAGCTGCCTGAAGATGCGATCTGCTGATGATCCCACGGCGAGGTGTTTGAGCTGCTGGTGGATGGGTGCTTATATAGCACAGAAGTATCGGTGAGATCGAGCTGATCGGTGGCCGGAAATGGAAGTGCCAGACTGCCAGGTCAATACATGTTCGCGTGATGTGATGTGTACTTCTCTAGGGTCCAGCTACGTGGCCGTGAATTCTTTCTTGCCGGCGCATCGATGGGTGGCGCTGGATGTCCAGGTCGCGTCAGCTTTGAAATGGTCTAGCTCGGCGGGTCACGGTTCTGGTCGAGGTTCCAGGGAAGTTTAATTTTCAGCCGCCAAAACTGCATCGCTTCTTATATGGAACTGGAACAGTGGAACCTGCTTAGCTTGTGTGGGCGGAGACACTAGAGAGAGCCTGCTTCCGCGCGGTTTGGTCAATCTGCTGCCTGCCATCCACGGCAAATGCAATGCACCAGTTTTCCGATGGAAGTCAACATGACTACTGCTCTGGATGTGAAATTGCTTCAGAGCTAACGACGTATTCGCTGCAGTTGGGCCGGCCGCAGATGATGGATCTCGCTTTGGTCGAGGCCCAGAGCTTCATGTATCTTTAAAAAAAACAAAACTACCACAAGATGAATTGCTGGAACATAGAGGGAAAAAAATGGTTTCAAATCTTCAGTAAAATCTCGGGATTTCAAGAGCGTTTTCTTCAGATTTTGTAGGATCCACGAGCATACGTGTTCGGATGTGTTCCAACATCCAACCTAACTGGAGATGGCTTTGCTTATTTCAAAAAAAAAAAAAACTGGAGATGGCTTTGGCGCGAGCATGATTGTTCAGAATTCTGGGGATCTTGAGTTGTGCGGAGAGGTCGTACTACGAGACCTGAGCAAAACAAGCTGAATAATGTCACTTTCGTACTGCAGAAACGTGTCACGCAGTTTTAGCCCCTGTACTTTCACTCAAAGGCGTGGACGCGTGGTACACTTGTACTACACTCTACAGCAGGCAACAGCACAGAAGCTCGTACGTTCAGTCCGAGCGAAGAACAGTCGCGCGTGCGCCACGCTTTCCTCGCTATCGCCCAAGGTAAAAGCAAAACGAAACGAGCTCGGACCTCTGTATTTTTCGCGAACATTTCCTTTTCTGAAACTAGCTCGATCTATTCTCGATTTCGTTTTCATGTGCTCGCTGTGTCTGGCACGCTTTGTACTTTCCAAAGAAAGCAACGGGATCAGAGTCAGACTAGACCATTGCTCTAGATCAACAGAAGCTTTCGTATTCCATTGGCTATGGATCGACACTGATCAATTATTGCCAGCAAAAATAAAAAATAATGTACATGGCGATATGTATATCGCATATATGCATGCTCCCATTTCACCCTAGTAGCTATTGATCGATGAGTGGGGGCAAATAACGTTCGCAGTAATCTGTTTCCAGAAAAAAAAAAAGAGTTCGTCAGAGGGAGAAGCAGTCCGTGCCGGGGCGCGGCGACAGGAAAGGAGGCAACACCAAGTCCGGCGCGGGCGCCTGCAGGGCCGCCGCCGAGACCGAGACGCTGCTGAACCTCCTGCGCGTGGACGCGCGGGGCAGGTTCTCCGGCACGACGTTCTCCAGTGAGTTGGCGCGCCACGCGGGGCACTGCCTGCGGTCGCTCCACCGCGCCTTCGCGCGCGGGGTGCCCACGGCCGCGGCGACGTCGCCGGGCCTCGAGGCGGCCGCGCCGTCCCGCGCCAGTGCCAGGGCCATGTCGGCGCCGCCGCCGCCGCCGGCGGCGTCCGCCATCCCCACCGCAGCGCACGCCGCGGCGGCGGCGAACGCACGGCACAGCGACGATGGCACGCCCGACGACGACCAGCGAGCAGCAGTGGCAGCGCCCTTGGGCGGAGCAGGAGGCCCGATGCAGCAGCTGATGGAGGCAGCCGCCATTCTTGAGCTTTCGAGCGGTGAAATTTGGCGGCACACGGGAGGAAGAGTGATGTTGCGATGGTACTGGCTGCTTGGCTGGTCTGCTGGTTCGTTCGAGCACGGAAGTTATATAGCCCATCGGAAAGAGCTGCGTGGATAGATCAGAGCCGTTGATCCAGACGTGGACGTTGGATTTTTACAAGCGCTATTCGATACACCTTTTTTGAAAATTATAAAAATTCTCCTCACCTGACCACGGGTGGCGTGTACCATGGTGTAGTGGGGCCCGCTCTGTTAGATATTTTGTCCACAGAAACAGAACACAGTATTTTTCTGGCGTGCGCGCAGCTCGGACTTCGGAGGTCGGAATTACTGCCAACGTACTTGGATTTGTTTATGCCTAAACTTTTAGGTGTAAAATATTATAGTATTTTCATTTGTATTTGATAATTATTATTCTATCATGGGTTAATTAGATTTAAAAAATTTATCTCGTAAATTATAGACAAACTATATAATTAGTTATTTTGTTTAGCTATATTTAATACTTCATGCATGAGTTAAAAGATTTGATGTAATGGAAAATCTTGTAAAATTTTTGAATTTTGAAAGCAATGTCAATTTTTGACAGCAGCGTCTCGTAAAAATACCTTTGTCATCGAATCCACGTGGAGTAGTGACTGTGAGTTTGCTCAACAAAGCTAAGATTCAACTTGTCAAGATCAGATGTCTTGGAAGAGACGATTTGTCAAGATTAAGACCACCAAATTTATTGCTATAATCCTGGCTAACATTGAACGTAAACTAGAGTGTCAGCTCTCGATTCACCGCTGCAACGCTTGGGGGCCAAAAAACCTGGAGGAGGAAATAATCGGGTTTTCCTTGGGAGAAAGGACGAAATAATTGTTGCGAGTTGTACCGAGTCTATCTAGAGCATAAAGCCAGAAACAATTGCAACTTGGGTGCTGTTTAGTTCCCTTCAAAATTTCAAAACTTTATAAAATTTTCCATCACATCGAATCTTTTAACGCATGCATGAAGTATTAAATGTAGTTAAATAAAATAGCTAATTACACAGTTTGTCTATAATTTGGAAGATGAATTTTTTAAGCTAGTTAACTTATGGCGGGACAATAATTACCAAATACAAATGAAAGTGTTACAGTGCTTTACACTCAAAAATTTATGCATCTAAACAAGGTCTTGCTGAATTTATGTGCATTTTTATCTACTGAAACTTCTGAACGCACAGTATAGTCCAGGCGTCCTGCCGGATTCTCTCTACAGAATCACAAATGCCTGTTCTTTCTTTATTTCTTGTTTTAGGCAGAGGCCTGCTGTTCTAGTGTTCTTTCTGCATCCACGAATACACCACTAGGACATTACACAGTTTTTTTTTTGGTGGAGACATTACACAGTTACTGTCAGGGTCAAACTGTCATACACTCATACTACGCTTTTTTTTCTTTGAGAGGAACTGTCATACGCTTCTGGGCTTCTGTCCTCGCGCTCTGCACACATTTCAGTTCGGGCCTTCCTCAGGCGCCGTGATCGTTCGGCCCCAATTTATGGTGACGAAGTGGGCCTCCGCAGCTTACGGTCCCATCTCCGATCCTGGCCCATCTAAACCCTTCTACTGCACTACGGCGGCCGGGGCCCCCAGCGGCGAACCTCGCCACATGGCACGCGGTTTCGATGCCACGGGGGCGGACAGGCGGTGCCGCGCCGCCACCATAACGGTGCATGAACCGGGTGTTTCCACAGGACGGCCGTCCCCGAGTCCCCGTACATGCTGCATGAGTTTGGCGTTGGATTTTGGAACTGGTCACGTTTATGCGTATGCGTGATAGGGGCCTTGGGGGAGCGCAAAAAAACTGAAGGAAACGTAACACAAGAATGATTTTTTTTTTCTAAAATCTATACGAATCAATACATTTTCTTGAATTGAACCCCTTTCGCTAAGCTAATCATCCCACTTTCCAGTTACAAATACACCTAGAATTCTAGAAATGCAGCTGCGGGGTGGAGTTGCGGTGTGATCAGGGCCAGCTACTTGCCTAGAGGGAGAAGCAGCCCAGGCCAGAGTGCGGCGCCAGGAAGGGCGCCACCGGTTCGGGCGCGAGGGCCAGGGCCCTGTCCGGCGCCCTGATGCTGTTGAACCCCCGGCGCTCCGACGGGCGGGGCAGGTTCTCCGGCACGATGTTCTCCAGCGAGTTGGCCCGCCACGGCTGGCACTCCCTGCGGTCGCTCCACCGCGGCGGCGCCCGCGCGTCCACGGCCACGGCGTCGTCGCCGGCGGTCCTGGGGACGGCCGCCCCGCCCCGCGCGAGGGCCGCGCCGCCGTCGCGATCACGACGCACGCCCGGCGCAGCCCGCCCGACCTGCGGCCGATCGAGATCGCGCGCACGCGTGTCAAACCGTTGTCCTCCTTGGCCACTGCTGCCGGCGGGCACACGATGCTGCAACCGATCCTGAGCTACAAGTGGAAAGTTTGGAAACTTACCACGGGGTAGTCGTGGCTGCTGGTGGCGACGGCTGCAGGCGAGCGCTGGCTTCTTTGACGGCAGATGGAGGCTTGAGCGAGCAGCTGATGGAGGAAACCGCCATGATGGAGTCCCGAGAGCTTCGTCTGAAAAAACAGCACAGGCTTCCTCATGTCTGGCGGCAATTGATCGAGACGATTTTTTTGAAGCCTCTCATCTGGATACAGCTGTAGCATCTGTTCGTATACAGACACACACCTACACTACACACACGCACACCTCACACACACCACAATTATACAACCAGACCTACAACTATACATAGATATCAAAACGTGTCCTTGGAGAGATCACTAGAGTCATCGAGGCTCCGGCGATGGGCGCATCACAATCTTTTTGTGGCTCCACGCGTTGAGAGGCTCATCTAAGATTATTTAGGGAACCTACTGTTCCCGGGTGCGAAATCTGCGTCGAGCGACGCTCGAACACGGACGACGGACGCTCCACCGAGCGGACCCAGCCAGCCGAGCTACGGCTCGTTCGCGATCGAGACGACTTGTTGAGATCAACGGTAGGTTCGGCTGGTCCGAGAGCTTGGGAGCCAAGTATATAGGCTGCCTTTTACATGGAAACTGGCGGGTATTGTTGGTGAGCCGAGAGAGAGGCTCCTGGTCAGATCGCGGGCGGTTGGTTCGGACCTGCGAGCTGGATTCTAGCGGCGGGAGCGGTGCACTAGTTCTCTCCGCTAACTTGGCGTGTGGAACCACCGGTGGCGTGTCACGCCGTGCGCTAGGCGCGTCGGGTGGTGGGCAGTAGAGTTCGTGGGGTTCTGTGAATTCTGAGAGGAACAGGCGCCTCCTCCCAAACCAAGACCGTGTGCGTGACGCATCCTGTCCAGATGACCCGCTACTTAGTATGCGTATCCCCGGCCGGCCGGGCCGTATGGCGGGGCTCTGCGCACTCGTCACTCTCTAAAAAAATATTCCTATTTGGTCATCGAGATTCTCTTCTCTATATTCAGTTTCTCCGCACCCATTCATTCTCTATATCACTCTCTATACCAACTACCAGACCGTGGGGCCCACATGTCGTAATTTTTTCCCCCTTTTTTACCCCCCCGCCCCGCCCTCCCTCCCCGCTCTCTCTCCCCCGCAGCCCCTCTCTCTCCCCCCTCCTCTCTCCCTCCGCCACCGCGCCCCTCCTCCCCCGGCCACCGCCATGAGCCTCGCCAAGCCACGCCGCCCCCTCCTCCCTCGTCCCTCACCCTCGACCTGCCATGGCTCGGAGGCCGGTGGAGCAGGGGTCCCGCCCTCGGCGACGGGTCTCGCGGCTGCACGGGCGGGCAGCGCGGGGCCTCACGGCGGCGCGGGATGGGCTCGACCTCCGCCGCCTTGAACTCGAGCACGAGCTCGGCCATGGCGATGCGGGGAGGCCATGGCGGCCTCCAGCGAGCCGCATGGTCCTCCTCTGCTCCCTCCCCCTGTGAGGCGCGGCGGACCCATGGCTGCGGCGGCGGGCCCTGCCCCCGGAGCTCTGCGCGGAGATGGCGAGCTCCAGGAGCAGGACGCCGCGCCCCCTCCCTCCTTTCCTCTCCATCCCTGCTCAGCGTGCGGCGATGTGGCGTGCGGGGAGCTCCGCGCCGCCGCTCCCCGAGCCGGCCGGGGCTCCAGCGCGACGAGGCCCCTGCTCCGAGCTCCGCCGCCCCTGCTCCGAGGCCCGGCGGCGCCCACAGACCGGAGCTCGCGCGGCGCGGGGCGGCGGCAGCCCACACGGCGCGGCGGGGCGGCCTCCGCCGGCGGCCAGTGGCGTGGAGGCCATGGAGCTGCGGCGCCCCGCCGGCAGGATCCGCGCGCGGCGGAGGCCATGGCCGAGCTCCTCTCCGCCACGACCTCCTCCCCGCCTGCCTTGGTCCCTTCGCTAGTGTCGGGTACCACGATTAGAGACACCCTAATCGGGGTACTAAGATCGCTTTAAAACGCAAACACATGCTAGGGCAACCGGGCCCACAAAGGCCCACGGACTCCCTCCGGTCTGGAAGAAAGGAAAGGACTCAAAGAAGCCCAAGCACGTGGCCCACCGACACGGTGCGGCCCATCCACGCTCTCCTCGGACTGCGGGGTGGTTTCCGCCTCGCTCGAGGGCTCCTGTCGAGACCCCTCGAGCGGGCGGCACATCTCCGCCGCGCTCGAGGGTAGCGAACCTACCCTCGAGCGGGCGGCACATCTCCGCTTCGCTCGAGGCCACCCCTCGGCGCAAGGGACAAACAGCCCTGCAGCTTACCCGCCCGTCGTACGGAGGCTTTAAGTGCTAACCACTCCTCCACAATGCTCAGGACAGACGGTGTCAGACCGCCATTTCCCGCGATGTCTGTGACCGGAGTCCCATCCGCCAACTCCGGTCACTTCTCCGCCATCCCGGGCGCTGTGGCGATACTGTGAAACCTGCGACGCGGGATGGAGCGTGCCCGGCACTGCTCCCCGTACTATTCTGCCAACTCTGGCCGTCCGGACTCTACATCATCACACGTAAGACCCCGGGCCCACCTCCTGCTTGGGAGGAGGTCCGGTGCCGCCATGAGCCCCTCGGAGAGGGACACCCATCACTCACAGCCAGGAGCCCGGACCTCCCCCCTCGAGGGGTCCGAGACCTACACGTGTCTCCCAGATCCCCTAAGTATGCACGTCAGCACTCCGTCCAGGGGGTCCGGGATCGCCGCGTGCCCCGCTGCCGCTGGAGTACACAAGATCCAGACCCGCAGGGCCCACGGAACGCCACATCTGGAGAGCTGTACGCCCTACAGCAACGACCACTCCGCCTACAGGGGTTGGCAGGGCGCCAGCGCGATCTCCGCGAGACCAAGGACGATCGCCACGCCAAATGCCATGCCCCATAGTGTACTTTCTATAGTGTTTGACCACTGCACCCCCACGATTCGGGGGAAGACGGCGACTTCCGTGTCCCCTACTCATGTATCCCGCCCCTCCTTGTGTCTATAAAAGGAGGAGGCGGACATCCCTTAAAGAGGTCGGTCGACTCTCTAGACACTTACCGCTCAGAGCACACGCACCTGCTCCCAGCTTCCGATATCGTTATTTGCCACGCTCAAACCCCACATCTAGCAGAGACTTGGGAGCCTCCCTCCCTCTCTCGCATTGCTTGTACCCCCTACTACAAGCACTCCGGGTGTAAGATAATACAGTGCACTCTCACACCTCCTTTGCTGGACGTACGGCCCCGCGGCCGGAACCAGGATAAACCATGCATTACTGTGTTGCCTCTTGCATCATCATCTGGGACGAGAAAACACGCAGCATTTATTAGTTGGGATCCGGACCCCCGGGTCGGGACATCGACAGCCAGCGAGCCGGTGTGTCCGAGCGCGAGGGCGGGTGGAGCACGCGGGACCCGCACCAGGCGGCCACGTCTGCCTGTAGAGAGCTTCTCTACCGCACTAGAAATGGAGAAATCGGAATGGCTCTGAATCATAGCGTTGCTTTTACAGAACGCCGCTGCGGAGGAATTTTCTGTATGCTCATACTTGAGTATGGCGTTGCGGACGGCTTACAGAGCCCGTTGCGGACAGCCTAAGGCCACCCGCAACAGTCCTAGCTAGTGCTAGCGACGTCGCCGGCTCAAGTGGAGTGGAGGTGAGAGATGAATTTACACGTATTACGAGGCTGTATTTATTCTCTTGGGCCCGCGCTCTCTCTCACATAGCTGCAAATCGACAGGCGACGAGTCCATCGCTAGCTAATCCTCTCTCTCCTCTGTTTTCGTCGCCAGCTAATCCTCTCTCCTCTGTTTTTCTCTCCCCGTCAGCTCCGAAGCTGCATCCGAGCCTAGTCACTAGCGACGTCGCTGGCTGAAATCGCCTTGTTGCGGACGCCCTTATTAGTCCGTCGTCGGCACTTGGCATGTTGTGACCGTGCCAGAGCGCGCGGCGAAACAGGCGCCGGGCTTCCACTTTTGCCGCATGTTTCAACTAGCCTCGAGAGCAGAGCCGAAGCTAGAGGCCACAAGCGAGGCAACGAATGTGCGCCTCTCTTCGGAAGGCTCTGTAGTAGTTGTTACCAAAAAAATATCGGTAGTATCTGAGATTCTGCGTTCGACTCTCTACGGAAGCAAATATTTTGAGATTTAACGGCATTATGCATTAAGTGGTAGACGATGTTCTCGTCGACAGCGAGACGCCTGTAGTGACTTTGTCAATCTCGAGAATTTACCGGCTCAGTCTTCGAAGATATTCATATAGATAGAATTTATGTACGTATATTCATAGGAGTGTGAGTGTGCGTGCATTGTGAGTGTCTAAATTGTACTGTGCAATCTCAAAAACAATGTGCGCCTCTCTCTCTTTTTGAGATTATTAATGCGCGCCTCTCTTTTCCCTTGACCCGTTTTCTGCTTTCAGTTCCGATTTGGCAAACGGAGGCTCCTGTCACCGTGGATTCAGAAGAGGGGAGAGTGATGCCTTGCCAGCTCCTGGCCCAGAACACGGTGACAAACTGGGCTGCCGGCCATCTCCTCCCAGTCCCAGGCCTCTGCTGCCGTCGGGCGGGCAAGCCTCAGCCGCGGAATTCTGTCGCCGCGACAACAACGCCGGGCGCCGCGTCAGTCGTCACACAGCGGAGGTAGTCTGGTGTAGTGAACGAACGAAGTAGGAGTGCGCGTGCTGTGTTTGGCGTTAAGCATGGCCGATAGGAATCTCCATTGTCACCAACGATGCAATGCATTGATCATTCTGACCTCCACTTAGGAGAACTCATCTACCGACTAACGATCATTCCATGAATAGCTACATCAATAAAAAGAAGATAAAAGCCAGTGCCAATATGCCACTGCTTTACTTTTGTTTTTTAAATATTCAAGTATTTTAATATACTAGTTCAACAATTTTTTGCGCATATCTCAACAAATATTTTTAGGTTGAAGTCGGTTTTAGAAAATGTGGATTCTTCTTTAGGAAAAAAGAAAAAAAATACAAAGAGATTAAAGGACTAGAGAGAAAAAAGTGATTGGGTTGGTTTTCCTCTCTCTCCCCCCGCGTATTTGGAACCCTCGGAGGATGAGACCCATTGTGTTCGTTAGGTGGTAAACATGCTTGCGTGCGATAATGCGGCCAATGTGAGTGTGCATGCTTGGTGGTTATTAGATGGAGGTTAATAATATATCCGACTACTAGCTAGGTGTAAGAATCTTTAAAACCTATTTCTCATCACACTCGTATAATATTAACCCTTCATCATTATTAACATATAATCCCCCCACCAAAAAATTTCTTGGTTACCGTGTAGACAACGGTAAGTTCACATGCTGTTTCTCCTCTTCTCTTTTTTCTCTCTCCACCTCAGTATTCAGCTTGCTTAGAGCCTATTATTGCTATCATTTTTTGAGCGGACGAGTGAGAAGTATAACATTGGACATGCAGGTGGAGGGGACCAGTGGAGCACGAAATGCTCGCTGCCGCATAGTGCATATATAACAAATGGCTGGCATGGTTGGCGCCCCTCCAACCAAGGGTGGATCTATAGGGGAGGGCAAGGGGGATCTAGCCCACCCTACTGCCCAAAAGCTCCATTAAAATCAAAGAAAAAATATGAAAAGAAAACATGAAGAAAATGAAATGAGAAGGAGCGCCTCCAACTACACTATCCCAGTTTCTCCACTTTTAATTGGCGCATATGGCGTAGGGGATGCGGCGGTGGTAAGATGGAACACAGGATACCTTTGTTGTACAACGCGTGACAACTGGCCGGCGCTGCTAGTAGTGCTTCTTACTTCACCTCCCCTTGTTTTTCTTTTTCTTTTTACTTGAACGGCTAGCATGGTTATTACTTGTGAGGGTTTTTGATGAAGAAAAGAGTTATTTTGAATGGTGCATTTGTAGTTGTCAAAGCCGACCCTGCCAGTGACATGCTCAATCTCTTTGGAACGGACGAGCAGGGGAGTGACTTGGTATTCACACATACTAGCGAGGAGGAAGAATACTAATTAGCAGTGTCGTTGTTTTTTCTTTTAAGGCTTCGGGATTCAGTCTTTAGTTGCGAGTAAATGTGGCGAACTGGCCGTTTGGTCTGTATGGCAAGCTGGAAATCCCGGAAGTGAACTCCACTGAAAACTCAATTTCCTTTTCTATAGAAGCACATACTCCCTCCGCCCCCCCCCCCCCCCCACACACACACACCACCCCAAAAAAACATTTGTTTAGAAGAAGAAAATGAGTGCTAGATATATATGCAAGTGCAATGTTTGTATTTCTCTTAGTACATTTTGTGGAGGTCGTCTTCACCTGTGAATGTGGCTTTGTTTTCTACTATGTCTCTTCTTTTAGCCCAATGCAACGCAATTGAGTCGTACCAGCAAGCTCGCACACACACCATTTCTCAGGTAAAAAGAAGAATCGTATTCAGAGAGGGTGATCGCCGCGCATTGTTATTTCAGAGAAAATGGTGCCCGGTGTGCCTAGGTAGGATACTGTTAGCTTCTTTTAGCATCTGTTCAGCGAAATTTATAGTGGGGACATGCCCCGGTGAGAAACGCTGGAGATCCCAGAGATCGAACTCGCGCCCAGCCGTTCAACTTCGCACACCAGCGACACGACCGACCGAGCTAGCAGTCGTTCTCAGGATCCCGTTAGCTCCATGCATGTCCACGACTCGTTGCCGATCGATCACCCGCCATGGCACCCAAACTAGCCATCCAGCCCCACAGCCAAAGAAGGGACGACGAGCACGAAGCCCCATCGCCCCAAGCTAAAGCCAAAGCCTAACAAAAATGCCACTGCGTCCGCGAGCAGCCAACCAACCAACACACAAGGCAACAAATCAACCACCGGCCAGAAAGGCGGGGAGTTTCCCGTCCGCGGCGAACCCTGCATTCACTGCGGCGCTCGCCGCAGCCCCCCCCCCCCCCCCCCCCCCCCCCCCCCCAAACGAGCAAGGCGTCGCGCTCGTCGTCGTCAGGAACACCCACCCCGGCGCGGCCGGTGGTTGGGCCGCGTCGCGTCCGGTTCACTGCGCGGCTGCTCGGTCGCTGCGGAGAGCAGAAGCTGCAAAAGGCCCGGCAGGCGCCAGGCGCCTGACGTGGATGGCGTTGGCGTCGCGTGTGGCGTGCCCGCCGATCGCGTGGGGTCGGTTTCGACTCAGGTGTTTCGCGCAGGTGGGCGCCTGGCTGGCGACAGACACCACCCGTTTCTGCACGGGTGATGGGATGTCAGATGCCTGCTTCTCTGAAACTGAAAGGGGAGCAGGCCTGGCAGGTTCCTGACCGAGCTGAGGAGCGCATTGTTCAGGGCTGCCGTTGCTGGGGCCCTTGAGCCACAGAGATCGAATGCCGCTCTCATCTCGCTGGAATGGCGGCGAACTTCGATTTCAGAGCACTGGGAATCGATCGGGTCATCAGAATCAGACTGAAGGATCACCACACCATTACATTCAGTTCAACAAATGTAGCGCGTTTCATAAGATCAGGTCTAACATTTCAAAATCTAAAATGAAAGCACTGGCAGCAACATTTTCTTGAGTCTTATCACGGGATACTCAGCCTGAATTTTTCATCCTAAACTCGATCACACAAGCAAAAACCAGATCACGACCCAACTACTACGATCATTATTCGACGGATCACCCCTCTCTCACTGTCACTGCACGATTATTCCTTCAGCTGCTCCCTCCGTCCCTAGGCAATCGCCACGTTTCCGGCGCTGTTGATCTCACGGCTACCGTTCCTAGTCTTGCGGCGGCCGACGGCCGTTGTCGCGCCCCTCGGCGGTGCCAGCAACGGCGCCGGCACCGCTCCCCCCTGCCGCGCTCCACGCCGTCGCCGCGTACAGCGGGCGGTCGTGCCACGCCAGCGCGAGGCTGCCAGCGCACTCGAGGATGCTGTACCCGGAGCCGGGGGAGGACGGCGTGGCGCGGAGCAGCTGCGCCGTCGCCAGCTGGACCTCGTTCCGGCCGAACGGCACCTGGGTCAGCCCCGCGCGAGCGAGCCTCTCCCTCCAGCGACCCAGCGGCTCGTGGCGCTCGGCGCGGGCGCTGCCCTCGCCGCAGACGATGTCGAAGATCTCGCCCCGGAGGTACGCCTCCGCGAGCGAGTCGATGGCGCCGCCGCGGTGGCCCACGGCCGCCATGGAGTCGAACATGGCCGCGTAGTGGAAGAGCGCGTTGGTGAACCTCTCCAGCAGCGGCGGCCTGTTGTGGTCTGCCTCCTGCTCCACCACCGTGAAGACCCTGGGCTTCAGCTCGGCGACGAGGTCGAGGAGGATGTCGATCGGCGCGGCCACCGCCGGGTCGGCGTCCGGGTCGACGAGGAGACGGTGGAGCTGCAGGATGGAGTTGAATGCCAGCGCCTCGCCGGGGACGATTTTGAGCATCCAGCTGCTCAACCCGTCGAGCTGGTCGACGCAGAGGCCCTGGAAGCAGAAGGGGACGCCCAGGGAGCGCGCGAACTCGGCGAGTCGGATGCCCACCTCACGGAGCTCGTCGCCGGCGCCAGTTGGGTACGGGCCAATGCCGGTGATGCGGAGGTACGGTGGCCCGCCTTCGCGTTGGGACAGGGCGTGGATGAGCGTCGGCCACTGGAGGCCCTGCATGAGGGCGAAGTCGACGACGTGCACGCGGTCGCAGCCCTCAAATGCGTCGAGGAGCGCCTGGTTCGCCGTGGAGTAGGCGAAGTTCAGGTAGGGTCCCGCGTCGTAGAAGTGGCTGTAGAGGTCGGCCGGCGCCGCGGGAGGCGGAGCAGGCGCCGCCGCTTGCGGGTACGCCGGGAAGAGGCGCTGCGCGAGCGCGTCGGCGAAGTGCTTCGCGACGCGGCCGATCCCCGTCGAGGTAGCGATCACCGAGAGGATCGCGCGCGCCTCGGCCAGGTTGCCATGCGCGGCCGAGTAGTCGCCCGACTGGATAGCGCCGGCTGAGGTGACGAGGAGGTGCACCAGGCGGATGGCCGCGGCCTCCTCCTCCTCCTCCCGGCGCTGCCTCGTCGCCTCCGCGGCTGCTGCTGGGACAGCGGGCTGCCTGCCGCTGCCGGGCGGCAGGAGGGACGCGAGCAGGGCCGGGTCGATGCAGTACGTGGCGCTGTTGGCGGCTGCGCCGGCAGGGAACGGAGGAGAGATGGCGCCGGTGAGCGCGGCGGCGGCGGCGGCGGCGGGGTCCATAGGCAGCAAGCCGAAGGGGACGAGGCCCATGGCTCCGTCGACCGTCGGAGGCGCGAGCGGGAGCAGGGGGTGCTCGCGCGAGACGGTGTGGGCGGTGTGAGCGTCCACGCTCGGCGCCCTGCCAACTAGGTGGGTGTTTTTGTAGGGAGCGGGCGAGTCAAGGGTGTGACGTCAGCCGCACAGATGGAGGGGGATCTAGTGGTGGTGCTGAGGTGTTACATGGGATACCGTCACGTGAGAATTGGCGAGCACAGCTAGTGCCCCTCTGATTACAGTTCCGTTGGGTCTTCAATTTTTTTATTTATTTTTTTGCGTACAGATGAAGTAGGAAGGATACATACGCAGTGGTGGTACTCATGGGTGAAGCATGGAATACCCTCGTCACAAGTCGTGTGACAATTGGTGGGGGAGAGATCCCTAGTGGTTCGTATGAGGTGGGGCACGGGAAGCCCTCGTTGCACGTTGCATGACAACTGACCGAGGGGAGGGGGTTACCAAGTGGTGGTGCCGAGGTGGAGCACGGTGGGCGCAGCTTGCGCGTCTCCGAACATGTGTAGGCTATCGATTCGTTCCCCATAATCTTGATTTCTGGTGCAAGATCACAATTAGGCAGTGATGATTTCTATTTTGCGGTTTCCTCGTCACTCCATCCAGTTAATTTAGTCGGACTGAAGGTTTTGTTTTTCTTGACTTGCTGTGAACGAAAAAATTAGAATGGCGTAGCTCTAGGAGGGAACGAATCAATGGGCTATACGTGTTTGGAGACACGAACGGTACACGAAAAGGGGACAGGCAAGCTCCAGCCGAGCACGGTATACCCCTTGTCGCACGTGGCTTGACAACTAAGGGTCCGTTTGGTGCGACTCGCACATCGGCTCCGCCGGTTAGCTCCTGTCGAAGTCGCACCATACGCTTTGTTCCGGTGAAGCGCTTCTGCGCGGCAGGCTAGGAGAGCTAGAGCTGTTTTGTTGGGCACTCGGGCTGAGCCAAAAAAGGTGGCTCCAGCTCTGCCCTCGCGCGGAGCGCTCCCAAACGGCTCCTAAGAGCATCTCCAAGAGTGCCCAATAAACCTCTTCAATAATTAGTTTTGGGTAAAAAGCTGAAAAACAAAGGTCCAACAGTGCCCAATATCAGTTCCCAATTTTTTCGCGTGGCCAATAACGGAGCTATTGTGAGCCAAATTTAGACCTGCTCTATGCACTCCCAATCCCTCGGTGAGAAAAAAAAGGGCCACGTGGAGGAAAGATAGAGGGGCGAGGGTGCCTTTTTTCACGAGAAATGGAACGGCTGGTCCAGCTTACGTTAGTGTTTTAAGGCACTGTTGGAGAGTTTAGTATTTTTGATACCCAAAATCCTTTTAGCAAGGTCCCAATACAGATTTCTTGGGAGCAAAAAATTGGGCACTCTTGGAGATGCTCTAACAAGAATGGTTGGTGCCACTCTAACTGCACCTTTCCCGGCTCTTGCCTTATTTCCTTATTATGATGGCTCTTGCCCACTCTAAATATGTGCACAGTCACGTTCGCGGAAAAGATGGCTGGATGGCCGTTCGTTTTTTTTTTGCGAAAAAAGAAGAAAAGTATTTGAATGAACATGCATGTTTATCGAGTCTGGCTAAGTGGCTAGTCAATAACATGCTGGGGCGGAGTTAGGACACATGCATTCATCGAGTGGGAGCAGGCATGCTCTGCACAATTGCACTTGACGGGGTGGGCAATGTGAGCATCCTACGTCCATGCTTGCCGACCTGCTGCCTAGTGCTGCAGGGAGCGGGCGAGTAAAAGGTGTGACATCGAGCACACAGGTGGAGTGGGACTTGGTTGCGGTGCTGAGGTGTTTTACAGCTGCCTGGCACGTCCAGTGCCCTTCAACAGTTGTTTCATTTTTTATTGGTGCATAGGTGTATTTGAGGTATCTAGTAGTGGTGTACTGGAGTTGAGATGGAGCGTGGGATACCTTCTTCTTCTTCCTTTTTTTTTTTTGAGTGGGAGCGTGGGATACCTTGGTGCACGTCGTGCGACAGCTGGTGTGGAAGGATATCTGAGGCATTCCGGCTTACAATGAATTTGAACTCATTAGTGGTCATTTGTGAGTAGCATGTCATGTGTAGGAATTGTCCTACCTTGCTAGTTGAGGGTGAGGTTCACCACATATAAACCTAAATGCCAAATACATTCCAACACTCGGGTTAATCCTTTTACGCAAAGCAAGAATGAAAACGTAAGCGAAATTGATGCGAGTTCGTATTTTACTCAGCGTGCGAGTCGGATTGAACTATAAAGTATCCTAGTGGTTGGTACTAAGGTGGAGCACACAAAGCCCTCGTCACACGTCGTGTAAAAGTTGGTTAGCGCGACTGATGTTACCGAGATTATACCTCATATTGTTCGTTTGTTTTTATTTGGACGCTGATATGGTTTCTGGGATTTTTGATTTGGTGGATGAACTTGTAGACGGAGTGAGGGAGATGTGCGTATTTGGGGCGAGTAAAGAGGAGTGTAGTTAGACATACAGATAGTGCTGCGAATGGAAGAGATGTGTCCCGTCAGTGCTTGAATGCCGCATGCCTAGTTGTAGAAACCGAGCCGGATATCGGTTGTTGCATTGCATGTTGTGTCGATGATTGGCTGGAACAACTAGCGCTAATAATGGTGTATAGTTTGTTGATGATTTTTGATACAAAAGAAAGAGAAATATGTATGCTTGAGATTGGGTGACCCATCTTGGGAGTAGGGTTGGTATGGGCCATGACCCCAATGGTCAATTCACAGCCCAATTTGAGTCTTTAATTTCTTTTATAACTCAAAATTGTATAGGATTAGAATTCGACCTTTTAAGGCCCGATTCTTAGATTATCTAAATCAAATTTGACGGTCCTTTACCACTCCTACTTGGGAGCCTACAAGCATATGGCTGTAGACGCGAAAAAAAGAGCCAGTTTTATAGAAAGTGACACGAGAAAATGCATTTGAACTAGCCATACCTCTCTCGACAGTTTAACTTGTGTCGCGCAGTATGGAAGGCATGGCATGATGGCAAGGGGCTTTTGGGCAGAGTTGTGGTTGAGGTACAACGCTGTCCAAGGAGTTAACGGCCAACGGGGCACAGAAATCGACGGGTAGTACCAAAACAGTCGCGGTCCGTTGCAGAAGGCAGAAACTGCACACAATAGTGGCGAATTGGCAATCTATCCAGGGACGGCGAGCTTGAAGAGGACTCTTCCACTATGTTTTGCTGGTAACTAGCAGCGGTGCTTAATCAGCATCAGCTACCAGCCACTAACCAACAAGCAGTATTTTTCTCTCACAGCAAATTAGCCACCAGCCAATACTTTTGGCTTCAACTCCGAACCCGTTTTTCTGCAAGCGCTGCCAACCTGCATGGAAGTATGGAACCATGCAGCAGTCCAGCTCTGCTACGTCGGTTGCACAGTGTGCAGTGCTCGGCTGCTCGACGCGGACTTGGTCAACTGCGTCATCACTCGCCGGATTTATCCATCAACTATTCACCTCGGACAAATCAGCCCTGTCCAAAATCACCCGGCCAGTTCCATTCCAACCTGATGTGCTGATGACCTGTCTCAAGATGTAAACTGTTCTGTTTATGCTGGAGCCTGGAGGGATCCTGATGTCCATTGCTTGATCTTCATGCAGGGTTTGGTATACCGGCAGACTTTCTCTAGTAATTTGGAACATAAAGTTGCAATCCATATTTTCAGCTCAGTTACCAAACTTGGAGGAAACTAGGCTGCAAAATGCAGCACACATTAGTTGCCCAAGTGATTTGTGACTTGCTGATAATATCCAAATGAGACTGCAAGAGCAGGCCATGTCCAATATTTCTATATATCACAGGAATTCTTAGTCTTGACTTATCTATCTGCATGGTCCATGCATGAATCCACGTCCCAGATTTTCCTTTTAGTTGTACATGCTTTATCAGCTTTTGTTTTCCAAATTACACCAAAGGACACAATGCAATGCCAAAATATATAATTTGAAGTTTCACATACTTAATATGACTAACTATGGCAAAATTGCAGCTCTATATCTCTCCAGACTATGGTTGATAGGCATTAGAATTACAGTTAAGACTAATAAAGCCTATTCAAAAAAACATTATACACCAAATAAACTATCCTCTATAGCTCAAGCTTACTTGATATTTCTTTTTGGCAAGTTGTTGGAAGCAAAGATAAGCTCCAAGAGTCACTGCTTCAGGAGACTGAAAGGAAAGAACATAACTGTTAGACAAGCAACATGACCTCTTTATCAACTAACCAGAGAAAAGAGTGAGAAATTACCTTCAATGGGCATGATTCGTGAGAATCTGAAGTTGCATTACATGAGTATAATTTCTGCACTTGCACTGCAACAAGTTAACTATATGCACAAAACTGCTATATATAACTCAAAATATGAGTTCTGTTGATCCAAGCAGTGCTGCTGCTGCCCATGTAGCTGTATCCATCTTGCCCTGCTACTTGCTAGTGACTGACACGTGTACCATATAAATAATAGCACAAGGGTATATGCAACATAGCTAGCTAGCCTCCCCTCTGCAAGTTCTTCACGCATAACCTTCATCTCCACATGTACAACTTCCATCCTTGAAATGGTGGAGTTGATTACTGTCCCTAACAATTATATCTCTTCGTACGATGTTAGAAATCATCTTCAATATCCTGTGACAACTCTGGCATGTGTACTGGTTTTTGGTGATAGAAACCAGGGTGCCAGGTGCGGTATTGATCAAACCAAAAACAACAGCAAGTCTTTCGCTGTGACCACAAAAGATGTCATCCTTGGATACTTCTTTATCTTCTGGAGAATGAGATTCAACAGGAGCACAACCAGATGCTTTCATCCGCTCATATATTCCTTCAAGAACAGTATTTATTTCTCTGATCTGTGGATGTGATTCATCATCCGTTAGAAATGCATGGACCACTCCTTTAACCTCAACCCAGCTACATCCAGAATCATGATCCAATCCTTTATCCCGCATGGTTTTCCTCACCCTGGCCAATTTATCCCATCTACCAGCATCAGCATATAGATCACACAAAAGAACATGATATCCAGCATCATTAGGCTCCAATTCAAGAACATATTTTGACGCAAGCTCGCCAAGTTCAACATGCCGGTGTATCCGGCATCCATTTAGCAAGGCTCCCCAAACAGCAGCATCTGGTGCGATAGGCATTTCATTTATAAAGTTGTGAGCTTCTGCCAGTTGCCCAACACGACATAGCAGATCCACCATGCATGCATAGTGCTTGAGATTTGGAACAATAGAGTATTTCTCAGTCATGCTGTGAAAAAGTTCCCAACCTTCATTGACCATTCCACCCCTACTACAAGCACATAACAGAGCGACAAACGTAACTTCATCCGGACACTCTCCAGTTTTCACCATTTTATTGAAGAACGATAGAGCAGTATCCCCATGCCCATGAGCTACAAAACCAGCAAGCATTGTATTCCAAGACACAACATCCTTTGCACCGTGCGCACAGAACTGTGCCCAAGCATAACCTGTCTGGCCACATTTTACATACAAGTCGATAAGGGCATTGGGTAAATAACCTTCAGATCCAATACCATGCCTTAAAACATGTGCATGGATCTCCTTACCACTCCTCAAAGCCCCAGTAGCAGCACAACCAGCAAGAGCAGCTATAAAAGTGACAGAATTGGGCTTTACATCTGCCAGCATATGCCTGAAATAATAAAGAGCCTCAAAGTTCCTATGGTTGAAACAAAATCCTGCGATCATTGAACTCCATGATACTACATCCTTCTCAGGCATGCACTTAAAAACTTCAATAGCCTTATCAATGTGCTTGGACTTTGCATACATTTCAAGGAGGGCATTTGCAACTACGATGTAGCTCATGAATCCCTTGCTCTCAGCAAGCTCATGCAACTTGACGCCAATATCCAAACGTCCCAAGCAAGCACAAGCAGCAAGGGCACTTGCAATAGTAATATCATCAGGACTTACATTGTTCACTTCCATCAGTGCATACACTTCAAGAGCTTTATCCGGGAAGCCATTTTTCTCATACCCAGATATCATAGCTGTCCATGACATGGCATCTCTAGTATCCATTCTCGAGAACACTGTTCTTGCTTGCCCCATCATCCCAAGACTCGCATACATCTGAATCAAAGAGTTGCAAAATGCAACATCAGTGGCAAAACCCCTCTTCACTGCAAGCCCATGCATTTCCTTGGCAAAACTTATATCTGACAACAAACCTGATGCAACAGTCACACTAGTTATCGTCATAAGGTTAGGCTGCACCTCATTCTCCAGCATAGTAAGAAACAACTCCAACCCTGTATTGCACTCACCATTCTCAAAATGCCCAGCAATCATCGCATTCCATGAGATACAGTCCATCATGGTCATACTGTCAAACACCTTACGTGCAGCCACAGCATCCCCACATTTAGCATACATGGTCATGAGTGCGTTGAGGACGTCAACCTCGCCCCCAAACCCAAACCGGAGGACATGTGCATGCACCTCCCTCCCCATCCTCCAGTCCGGGATGCCGCCACAACTCCGCAGCACGCAAGGGAACGTGTAGACATCCGGCCTCACACCTGCCCACATCATCCTGTGGTACAGGTCCAGCGCCTCCTCCAGCAATCCGGCCTTCCCGTACCCGCCCACCATGATGTTCCAGGAGAAGACGTCCCTCTCGGGCATTTTGGCGAACACCCTCCACGCCTGCCACGTCTCCCCGAACCTGACGAGCATGCTGAGCATGGCGTTCCCGAGGCGGAGCCCGAACCACGCGTGCCGGTCGTCCGCGTGCGCGCACGCGCGCAGCCCGGGTTCCACCGCGCGGCGCCACTCGCAGAGGCGGAACAGCGCGACGTAGGCGTCCTCGTCGGGCTGCTCCGCGGAGGACTCGAGGAGCCAGAGCGCCTGCGCGAGCTGGCCATGGGAGCAGAGCGCTCGCAGCTCCGCGCTCGGGTCCGCGGAGAAGGACGTGGACGCCGCCGCCGATACGGCGGCCGAGCTGAGGCGTCGTGGGCGCTTCTCGGGGGACAGGCGGGTGGGCGGGAGGGCGCGCGGCGAGGGAAGGGAGGCGGCGAGTGGGAGGAAGGGTGAGTTGAGCGCGGGCTTAGTGGGCGGGCGCGGCATCTAGAAGGCGGAGGAGGAGGAGGAGGCGCACATGGCGCTGGAAGCCGCAGCCGCGAGGTTTTGGAGAGGTTTGGGGAAGGCGAGGTGAGGAGCGCGTGGCCAGTCTCGTGGCCGCTTGCTACGCGAGCGCGAGTGGATAAGCAGAGCGGGTGGGAAGCCAGAGGGGTTAACGACATTAACGCCCACCTCACCAATATTAATTTTTTTTTGAGGGATACCTCACCAATATTAATGGGCTGTCATCTCTGTTGGGCCCTTAAACGGCCCAATTGTGTGAAGCGCGGAGCCCGGCTCGGCCCAAGAGCAAACGTGTCGAGGAAAATTCACTGGTCTGAATTAATTTTCCAGTCCTGGATAAACTGGAGGCAGGGACGAAGGCACGAAGCATCCCAGGTTGCCTTGCGACAATGGCGTCGGCAGCTGCTGCGACCGCCAAGCCGATCCCTCTACCGCCGGCGCCAATCCGCCGCCGCGGCGGCGGCTGTTGCTGGAAGACCAGGCCGGTTCCCCTCGCCGCGGCGCGGCTTAGGGTCTCCGCCTCCGCCGCCTCGTCGGACGTGCCGGACTTCCTCTCGTCCAACTGGTCAGTACCGCCGTTTCAACTTCCCTTACCCCTTGCTGCATCTTGCTGTGCACGTGTGAGAGGTCGACTAGGTTGAGTACACGTTACTAGATTTGGGAAGATTAGGTTGCGTAATCAGGAGAGACCGAGAGACACGCTTGTCCTGATGGGGCTTGTTTTTTTGGTTTTTAGTGTGTTCTCAAACACATTTCGGCGACTGCTTCCCAGCTTTTCCAACAATAAAGTAAAACTGCTCACTATATTGGGAAAATTGTCATGAAAGTTTCATTAGATTGGTTACCGGTATCTCTTACCGTGATGCTTACAGTTCAGAATTGGACGAAAACTCGAGGGAGAAAAGCGTGCCATTATCAGGCCAAAATGATGTTTTCAAGTGCACACATTAACCGAACATCATATTGACATCATATTATCATCGGCAATAAAAGTGGCTGAAATCAAGTTTATCTAGGCTCGACTTAGTCTATCAGGCTAAATGAACTGTCAGTGATTGGATAAAAACCAAACAGTCAAGTGATCCCCCATCTATTTGAGGCATCCGATTGTAGTACAGAGATGTAAGCTGACACTGAAGCCTCAATATGCTTTTCTGTGGAAGGAAACCATACTACTTATTTTGTCTGGCAAGAGTGAATTTACCTTTCAGCTACCAAAACAGTCACATAGTTACAGCTGTAGATGGTGCAGGCTTGTTCTGCCTGCATATTTTACAGCACGATGGTAGTTATTCATTCACTTCACTTAGGATTTGTTTGATTGGGGATAGCTAAACCACAAATGACAGTTAGACTGCAAAAGTATCAGTGTGAACGTAACTAAGAATTGATAAATACTGTGTCAGGAGTGCCTATCTCCTGCAATTTCCAACAGCAGGTGCAGATTTTGTGACCTTTTGTATCATTTCTTAAGACTCTGTTGCCGAACATGATTCCTAGTTTATTTTTGTGGTACTTGCATACCACATATAGGGAATCTGTCACCTGTGGTGAACGGACCAATTCAGTTATGAAATTTTGATAAACCACCCTTCGATTTGATGTTATAACTAGGGATTTATGTACCAAACTGCCATAGTGAAGTTATGTATTATTGCAACACCTAATGTTTTACTAATCTCCTGCCTATCACAAAAAGGACTTCTGTACATTGCGTTCTCAATCCTACCTAAAAACTGCATAAATAACTTAAACTAATGGCATGCTATAAAATCTTCCAAAAATTGCAGTTATTAGATACTGCAAACCAGGACACTAATACTCCTTTTTCCTAATATAAAGTTGTTTATAATGATTGGATTTGATGAGGAGGCCGCTAAGGACTAAGGTTGCCGTTCTCCTTTCTTTATACGTTACGTCTTTATCCCTTGTAGTCCTATGCATAGTCAGTACTTAAGCCCCCCAATAAATCAAACCCAAATCAATGAAATGATTCTACGAGCAAGCACCTTCTGGCGCCTCACTCACACCAATGTGCGACTAAGGCCGTACTTTTATAGATATAAAAAAAAATTCAGATGGGTTTTATCTCCCGTGAACTAATTTCAAGCCTCTACTAAGGAGTAGAAGCTTGTTAGGTTTGGTCGAGTATAGAGCACACCAATTGCATTTGGAATAGCAGATGTTTATGGAATTCTATACCAGATGTAGACTTAATTGGCATACCACATGTATACTAAATATGAACATTGGTGTTAATCCTCTGAGTCGATGAGCTTCCTAAACTGGCTGGATCTTACTGTTGTTTCTTGACTCTTCCAATTTTGCTCCAGGCTTGAGACACGCAAGAGAAAGCCCTTTGGTCCCAGGTTGAATGTAATGCCCCATCTGAAATAATCACAAAAGAGCATAATTATTCAAATATTGATTTTGGACACTTAAAATGGTTCAATCTTTCAGTTTAGTGCAGAAGAAGCAGTGGAATACCAACTTGAGTCCTTGAAATACAATGATCAGCCCCGCCAGGATTATGGGATAGAGGTCATGTACCGGGTAATTACACAAGCATGAAAATCATTCATTTCATTGGACATAGTGTTAATGAAACCCAGCTTTGATCAGGCTGACGAGTCTCAGAGTCTTTATGGTCTTATTAGTTTGCAGGCTTCGACCCCTTTGAAAGGTCAACTTACTTCGGACGACAATTTGATCTAGGACAGGTAGTCTAAAACCTATTCCATTTGGCATATGCTGGCAGTCATAGTGTGTTACTTACAAACTGCCACCACTACTATTCCAGTTTGAACGCTTCCGACGCTTGTTTCACCATTCAGCTTACAGAGTGTTGCTAGGCCACAAAGAAAGAAAGATATTAAGCAGCTTATGGGTTGGAGAGGTATTTTCCCTGGACACACTTTTCTTCTGAGCTATAGAAAGCAAGACAAAACAGATGAAAGTTAGCATATTTATACTTAGATCTCCATTCTCCAGCAACTAAGTTTATCTTGTTCTGACTCTCATTATGTCAAACAGAACCAATTTAAACAAAGAGTTTGGGTACAAGGAGCCCGTCCCGAGGAAGAAGGAATATTTCAGTTTACAATGGTTCAGGTACCTGTCAGCTTGTCTTTCCCTTGCAGACATTTCAGTTATCTGGTGATTTTAATCGACTGCTCTTGTAGAGAGTTGGAGGCTCGTGGGATGGTTACTGGCTAACTGAGAGCTTAATCAACGATGGGGACGCATTCTCAGGTGGTATTGCTTACTGATGTTGTGAATCGATGTAAATATTGATCCGGTAGATGTATAGCAGTGTAAACCGTTGGCTCAGGAATAGGATCTTCCTTGGTCGTTGAAGATGTAATACGAGTGGCAGAACAGCAGCTGGTATGAGCAGTGCATAGAATTTGGCTTGGATAAGATATGCCTTTCTGGAGATCTTTGGCAATGTAGAACACGCTACTACTGTACAGAGATAGCCCTTTCACGTTTGCCACAAATGGTCAAACCTGCATATCCTTGAAGTACTTTTGTGGTGTCCTCTTGCAGAAGTTTGCAGTAGAGCTTTCATAAATACCACAACCTGGATGCTTGGCCGAAAGGAAGGCGGCGGCGCGCCACTTCCGCAAGAAACCGGTTCTAGCCATACATGTACGCGAGCACCTGATTTGCGAGTTCATCTTCGATGCTGTCTGCCGTTGTCTGCAGGTCAATGACGTGATCGAGCAGGTAAAACACATGCTTTTTGTAGCAAACTACGGCGCTGTTCTTCTCCCTCATCCTGTTGACCGCCGCCGCTTTCACATTTCGTGTTTGAGATCGAGGTTGTGGCGTCGCTCTCGGTCAGTGTTCTCGCGACCTACAGGCTACAACTACTTAAAAAAAAACATTAAAACAGAGACTGCCGGGCTGCACTGAATATACATAACTTTTCACGCTCACCGGAAAGGCGAGGCGGAAACTTGCAGGGCTGATTTCTAGGTGACACGGGCGATGATTGGGCAGGTCAGTGACGTGCTTGCGAGATGAAAGGAACTTGAGATCGACTGCGTATACATATATCTATCTGACCAGGTGATTCGGTGAAGGACGCAGCAGCATCTCTTTGACCCTGCTTTTTTCGTCCCTGTTACTTGCACTACTAGTCGTCGACCATTGTATGAGGCTGACCCTGCCTTTTTCGTACTACTTGCTACTTGTACAGTTGTACTAACCATCGACCACAGTATACAAGTCCAAAAAATCACTTGGAAAAAAAGTTCCAACGAGAGGCTTCGTGCTGCGCACGGTTGCATGAAAGCGAGCGACGAAATGGCCCCGTAATAGCCACTCTCTCTCAGGCACGTTCACACACACCGTACACGTGCACGTTACGCTCCAGAAAATAAAAAAAAGGCGTCCACACCCCCGCACGCGCCCGCGTCCGTGCACCGCACCTCCCGAGCTCCGCGCCCGGCCGCGTGTCTGGCCCCGGCACCCGCGCGCGGCTCCACCGGCTAACCGCCTCTCTCGGCCGCGGCCGCCACTGGCCGCCCCTGTCCGGAACCGCGCGCCGCTACAAGAGGGCACCCACCGGCCGCCACGCCGCGCTCGCTTGGGGCCGTCCCCTTCCATTCCATCTCCTCCTCCTTCCCCGCGGCGCCCGGCCCCAAGCAACCGTCGCCGTCGAGCGGCCCACCCCGCCCGCGTTGCGTCTCCACTCTCCGGGGCGCGTCAGGCGGAACGCATGAGCCGCCGCTGCTAGCGTGTCCGGATCCCCGGTTGCTTGCGGACGGACGCCGGCACGCCGCACCGGCCCGACCGCGCGCGGGGTTCCCTCCTGCCGGCCGCCTTGCTGCGTCCGGCCGGCTGCTTGGTCGTTGCGTGGCCGTGCCGGGCTATCTTTCGGTCGGTCTGGACGGGATCCGGCGCGCGGTCCGGGCCGGTCTGGTCCGGTCTCCGAGTCCGATCGGGTAGGTGGGCGCCTTTTCTCGATCCCGTCACGGTTAGCTTTCCCGTGACATGGCTCTCGCCTTAACGCGCACCTGGCAGGGTGTTGGTGTAGGTCTCGGACTCCAGTGTACACCGCGCTCGGATCGGTGCGCCCGCCTATATAATCGACGGCCAAACCACACGTCGAGGCAAGTTGTTCGGAGAGAGTAGTAGCAATCTCGTTTCCGGCGGCGATCGGCGATCCTTGTCGTCCCTCCCGCGAGGTCTCGCTTCTGCAACAATGGCCGAGGCGAGAACAGAGCAAGCGCCGCCGCTGGTGCAGAGGCAGACGCCGGCGGCGAGCGGCATGCCGGACTTCAAGCAGTCGGTGAAGCTCAAGTACGTGAAGCTGGGGTACCACCACCTCATCACCCACGGCGCGTACCTTCTGCTGGTGCCGCTGCCGGGGCTGGTGGCGGCGCACCTCTCGACCTTGACGCTGCGGGACGTGGCGGACCTGTGGCAGAGCCTGCAGTACAACCTGGTGTCCGTGGTGGTCTGCTCCACGCTGCTCGTGATCGCCGCCACGGCGTACGTGCTGACGCGGCCGCGGCCCGTGTACCTGGTGGACTTCGCGTGCTACAAGCCCGACGAGGAGCGCAAGTGCAGCCGCGCGCGGTTCATGAACTGCACCGAGTCCCTGGGCACCTTCACGCCGGAGAACATCGAGTTCCAGCGCAAGATCGTCGAGCGCTCGGGGCTGGGCGACGACACGTACCTCCCGGAGGCCGTGCTCAACATCCCGCCCAACCCGTCCATGGCCAACGCGCGCAAGGAGGCGGAGATGGTCATGTTCGGCGCGCTGGACGAGCTGTTCGCCAAGACGGGCGTCCGGCCCAAGGACATCGGCATCCTGGTCGTCAACTGCAGCCTCTTCAACCCGACGCCGTCGCTGTCCGCCATGATCATCAACCACTACAAGCTCCGGGGCAACATCGTGGGCTACAACCTCGGCGGCATGGGCTGCAGCGCGGGGCTCATCTCCATCGACCTCGCCAAGGACCTGCTGCAGTCGCACCCCAACACCTATGCCGTGGTCATCAGCATGGAGAACATCACCCTCAACTGGTACTTCGGCAACAACCGCTCCATGCTCGTGTCCAACTGCCTCTTCCGCATGGGCGGCGCGGCGATCCTGCTCTCCAACCGCGGCTCGGCGCGGCGCCGCTCCAAGTACCAGCTGGTGCACACGGTGCGCACCCACAAGGGCGCCGACGACCGCTGCTTCGGCTGCGTCACCCAGCGCGAGGACGAGGACGGCAAGGTGGGCGTGTCGCTGTCCAAGGACCTGATGGCCGTCGCCGGGGACGCGCTCAAGACCAACATCACCACGCTGGGCCCGCTGGTGCTGCCCATGTCGGAGCAGCTGCTCTTCTTCGCCACGCTCGTCGCGCGTAGGGTCCTCAAGCGCAAGGTCAAGCCCTACATCCCGGACTTCAAGCTGGCGTTCGAGCACTTCTGCATCCACGCCGGCGGGCGCGCGGTGCTGGACGAGCTGGAGAAGAACCTCAAGCTGACGGACTGGCACATGGAGCCCTCCAGGATGACGCTGCACCGGTTCGGCAACACGTCCAGCAGCTCGCTCTGGTACGAGCTCGCCTACACCGAGGCCAAGGGCCGGATCAAGAAGGGCGACCGCACCTGGCAGATCGCCTTCGGGTCCGGCTTCAAGTGCAACAGCGCCGTGTGGAAGGCGCTCCGGTCGGTGAACCCGGCCAAGGAGAAGGGCCTCGGGAACCCCTGGATGGAGGACGTCGAAAGCTACCCCGTGCCCGTCCCCAAGGTCTCGGTCGTCAGATCCGCATAAGTGTGCGCAGGCTGTTGCAGGCATCGCCATTGCCGTTGCCTGTCTTTTCATCACATCTGTAGTAAGATTGTGTGTGTGAGAACCGTCCAATTTGATACTATTTTAAACGAACCGCCGGTCATTATCATCCAGATGAGAGTTAACACGTGCGTGCCGGAGAGCGTGCCACGTGTTATCCCACATCCAGAGACACGAATAACCGACACGTCATTCATTCAAAATAATATCAAATCCGGTAGTCCCGGTATGTGCTCCAACATACGCCCAGAATCAGCATATGCACACATACCGTTTACAATCGAATACATCGCCAATAATCCACCAAGAGCAGTTTTATACGATCAGAGTTCACAGCTTAATATTACAAGTTCAACATATGTGGGTTTCAAACTTTACTTACAAGCATTGGGCTCACGAAAGCCATATTAAACAGAAACATAAAGTTTATTGCATTTACATGCTCTCGCGAAACTCGATTACGATAAAGACTTACTAAGGTAATGACGCCTTGCTCAAGGACATCATTACAGCCACCACGACCTATTCTTCCCCCGCGTTTGGATCAGCGGGGTAGAAATGGCCGAACACCACTTCGGGCTCACCTGCAACTAGGTTTAGAAAGCAACCTGAGTACAAAAGGTACTCGCAAGACTTACGCGATTACGTATACAAGTATCATGCAATGGCTCAAGTAAAAGCTTTAATGTTAAGTAATTATTGCACAAGCACTAGCTCTCTACACTATCACCTATCAAAATTAATTAATCTTGCCCAACCCAAACACTTTTAGTTCATTAAGAGAGTAACATAAAAGCCAGTAGATCATTGACAAGACATGATTCCAAAACCAACAATACCGAAACTCTCTAAGAGGAATTCGGCGAACCAAGAGCTTGCTCATAACCGAGAGCGCGGCAATTCGAATTGATTATAACCTTGCAAGGGTGTACTACTTTACCCACACGACGCGAGGACCATGCGACTCACCCAACCGATCACGCCGGGCAAGGGGGTACTCACGTCAACCGTTCCCAACAGGGCTCAACCGTTGAGGGTACGCCCAGCTTGCGCGTGGAGACTTAGTTCCACCGGGAACATCTCTAAACTTTCCTACACATAGTTCCACCCGGGGACACACTAAGCCTCCCTGCATAGCCCTTGGCCACACATCTGGGACCGGGCCCCAATGATCAAGTCAAAGAAGATAATTGGCTCATCCGTTCCATTATATTGGATATGTGGTAGCACGGAAAGGTACTCAAGGCCGATGGCATCCACTCGGTCCTTAATCGACCCAAGCGGACTATGCCCATGTGACTTCATTCTCTATGCCCTACCATTCCGCTCGAATCTCGGTACTACCAAACTCTACTTGCCCCAGCTCAAGTGCGATCAAGGATAAACAGGTAAGTGTGATACTCCAAACCATTACTTTCTAGCAAGCAATAGAAGTAACCTAAGCTGGGCTAAGCATCTAGTCAGGTTAAGTAATTAACTAACTAACTAGTGCCAAGAATAAAGATAACAAATCAAGGAAGGATTATGCATGAAGATAGGTATAAAAATGCAATACATACATACTACACTTATAGCCCAACAATACCCAGTGGAATAGCTAAACTAAATTAGATTAGAAAGGTGCAAGGAATATGCTTAGCTGCTTGCCTGGGTTAACTTCAGACTCGACCACGAACGGGACTCCGGGTTCAGGCTCCACGGACTCGGCGGGCTCCACGGGTTCGTTCTCCGACCGTTCGGTCACTAAAATGCATGAATGCGATGCAAGAATTAAAGAATGAACTAAACAGCAAGCATAAATCATGAAATAATTTAAGCATGCAGAGGACAATGCAAAGAACTCATGAAAATTGGTTTTGAAGTAAAATCATTTTCCTATAAATAATCATATATAAAATAACTTTCAGCCACTCTAAACAAAGTAAATCAGAAAAGGAATGCAAACTAAACTAAACAAATCCAATAAAATTATCATGGGAACTAGGCAAGAACACAAGGCTAACAAAACTGGTTTTGCCATTTTATCACTTTCCAGCAAGAAGTTCTAGAATAAACCATTTTAAGACAAAGTATAAGAAAACAAGCTAAAACTTTTATAAGCAGCAAGGAATCATATGAACAAGTTGCACCACTGAAAACTACACCTAACAAGGAGTCTAAAAAAATTTGTTTTTACATTTTTCGAGCAGTATACAAATAACTAAGCAATAAACTCTCTTTTGCAAGATAAATCTATAGATAAATCTACAGAAAAGTAACATGCAAAACAATATTTTTCCTAAGTATATCTCAGATAGAGGAATCCAACAAAACAAGTTTCATAATTTTTGGAGCTATACACGAATTTATACGAATTTTGCAAGATTGCAGAAAAACTAAACATCACAAAACCCTAACTAATTGCTAGATCCACCCCATCTCACAACCCCAGGCACTGACAAGAGGGGCCCGCTGGCCAGCGGCCCACCCAGCCGGGTCAAGACAGGGCACGCGCCCTGACCGCAGCGTGGGCGCGGCCACGACGTCGCGGGTGACGCGCGGTGCGCGCGCACGCGCGTGCGCGGCGACGGCGAGCGGCGGCGGCGCGAGGCGGCGCGGCGAAGCGGGGCCAGAGCGGGGAAGGGGAGGTGCGTACGGCGATGCGGAGGTGGCGGCGAGGCTCACCAGCGGCGGTGTGGGCGAGGAATTGCGGCGGACCGGCGGCGCGACGAGCAGAGGCGGCGGCGGGCGGAGGCGCTCGTCGCCGGCCCTGCAGGGAGGGAGAGAAGGCCGGGTGAGGGCCAAAATCGGAGGAGGAGGAGGAGAGCTACGTGATGCGCGCGCTAGATCGGGGGAAACCTCACCGGCGGCGACGAATCTCGGCGGCGACGAAGCTCGGGGGCGGCGGCGGCAATGGGGATTGGGGAACGGGGCTAGGGTTTGAGGCGGGGAACGGGGACGGGCCGGGCGCGGATAAGGAGAGGGGTGAGGAGAGAGTGAAGGGGCGGCACGGCTCGCGAGATTGGCCGGCACGTGGCACGGAAGTCGAGGTTGACCGGCGACGGGCGACGCGTGCCGCGGCGCCGAGCGAAACAGAGGAGAGGGAGAGGCTGACAGGTGGGACCCGACGGGATTTTTATTTTCTTTTCTCTTTTTTTTCCGGGTTGTGACATTGTGTATCGGTCTGCTAGCTGTTCTTACGTGAGGTGTATTACTGACTAGCTGTGTTTAGTCTGGGGTATTATATATAGCGCGTGCGTGTTCGAGACGAGTGATTAGGTGATACTGTTCATTATAAGCAACTTAAACAGTTTCCATGATTTCTTTTGATTTATAGGTCTATTTGGTTTGACTAAAGTTGAGTACTAAATTTTAGCACATTTTCCCCGGGTACAGCTATGCTGCCTGATGTGCCAGAACCGAGTGAACTTGAACAATTCAGGCAGAAGCGTTTGATGTCTTGTCAGATTGACGTCCTTTTCTGTCCTTGCGAGAAATCCAAATTTTCTAGGGACTCCAGGAGATCGACATGTTTCTGTCAAATAATTGAGCGTGAGCGAGCTATACTGACCGGCTAAGTAGATCGGTTGAGCCACCGTGTAATTTTCTTCTTTCAATTTTCAAATCACTAGACGGGTGAATAATTGAGTCGCTAAATATCAAATCAGTAGATTGGATACTGTTCATTATATGTATTAGCGTAAATATTGATGTATATGGAGCACATTTATCTCTTTCTTATCATACGTAATAATTATAAGCTGTGTGCTGTTGTATGCAAACAGCAACAGTTGGCCAAAGGTTTACGAGGGCTTGTGAAACATATAAAGATACATGTCGTGATTTGAATGTCCTCGGATTTGCATGCTTTTTTGGATAAAAGGGATGTAATTTTAGGTGAGCGCAACCAAACATTAGTTACAAAATTACTCTTACGTATTAGGTTAAAATGGTATGGATAGAGGATCTTTCCCCTTCTCTACAGTAAAAAGGGCGAAAGCAGGGCGACCGGGTTTCCGGCGTCGATTTCGTCGGCTCCCCCTTGCCTCCGGCGGCTGCTCTGGTGTCGGAGGTGATGAGGAGAGGCGAAATCGATATCCGGCGTATATACCTTCTACTTTTAGCTTAGGCTTAGGTAGGTTAGGGTTAGTTTCCCAGTTGTGCTTCTTCGGTGGCGGCGGCGGCTTGATCGGCGCTTCCTCTGGCGATGGTTACTGCTGGGTCCTCCTCCTTCTCCTTGACGGTGCTTCGTGCTTCGTTGCTGAGGGGGAGTTTTGGTTCCTCCGAGGCGGTTTCGGCGTCGTGCACTCTGGCTTGTGAAGTCTTTGATTCCCGCCGGCGGTTGGTTGGGGGAGACGTCGTCGGCTTCATGGAATAAGGTACTCAAGATCACTCTCTTCTTCACCGGTGTGTTCTCCGGTGCCGGTGTTGGATCTGTGAGTTTGGGGCCTTCCCAATCTTGGGTTTCTTTGGAGATGTCGGGTTGGGATAGCCTTTGTACTGGAGTATGCTTGTTCTTCCTTGGCGATGCGGTTGCTGTTGTATTTCCTGGTCTGGTGGTGGCGACTTGGTGCTCTGGGAGGGATGATGATGGTGGAAGAGGGTTGAAATCAGCGGAGCCGACGACTGCTGGTCTACTACCGAGTACCTCTTGCAGTCTTCCAAAGCTTGGAGTCCGCTCGCTGATTTCACAAGGCGAAGATGGAAGATGGAGCATCTGGGGCGTTTCACAAGCCTGGGTAAAGCAACATTGGCTGTCTGCTCCGAGGAGAACGAAGAACAGTGGCAGTGAGGATCTTGTTGTAATTTATAGATTACTCAGGGACCTTTCTATAAGAAGGGAATGTTTTGTACTCTCTTTTCTAATATAAGTGACGTTCTTTCTCGCAAAAAAAAAAAAATGGTATGGATAGAGAAAAGTACTTTTCATAATATAATCTTGGCAGTATACATGTCGTGATAGGAATGGTGCCCATCTCGTGCTATCCTGGAGACGGATTTCAGTTCCATGGTAAGAGCTCTGTTGGTGCAGGAGGAGCAGCGCTCACGACTGAAGCTCATCATCAACGAAGCCAAGGGAGCCGGTGAGGGCCCGACGGAGTGGACAGTGGCCCATACGAGAAGAGAGAGCAATGGCGTGGCTCGCGCAGCTGGCAAAACGAAATCGGCATTCATCAATGTGGCGTTTCGTAGCTCCGGTGTGTTGAGCAACTAGTTACTCAAGAATGTAATGAACTTTCTGAGTAACATAAATTAAACTCTCTTCTCTTAGCAAAAAAAAAGTACTTTACAAATTAGTTACAGCTGTAATGTACTTGCATGTGATTGGAGGAGATATTACTCTGTTCTGCTGGCTGCGGCTGGTGGCTAGTGCTGGTTTGTTGTGAGAGAAAATTACTGCTGCCTAGCTGGTGACTGGCGGCTGGTGCTGGTTTGGTGTGAGAGAAAATTACTGTTGGTTGGCTGGAGAAGCAGCCAGCAGAACAGCCGGCGGCCGTACGGTTCAAGCACATACTTTCCCTCTTTTAAAGGAAATTTAAAGCCTATTTAGTTTGCTACCAAAATTCGTCATATCAAAATGTAGATAAGATTATAATTTTTGGCTGTCGTTTGGTTGGAATCCAATTAGTATCCCATCTAACTAAATCTTATTAAATTGTCAAAATTTTGGTAAAAAAGATTGGTATGCTCATATTTTGCTATGGTAAATTTTAGTGGCCAACCAAGCAGACCTTATAGATATGTTATTCTTACAAAAATTTAGCTTGAACACATGGACCTTAAACAAACACCGTATTATCTCAGACCCAAATATCAAAGGGCCGAAAAAGCGAAAATAGTTAGATCGGCCCACCCTGTGCATTGTCGTGTGAACAACAAGAGAAGCCCAAACGGCCCACGCTGCCGCTGCAACGGCACCTTCTGGATCCGACGGCTAGAAATCTCGCGTGGGACGAAAGCTAGCCGGATCCGATCCCCACCCGCCGCCCAAGATCCGGCGGCCACAATTCCTGCGTCCATCCAAAGCTAACAAAACTTCGCACCCCCGAGAAAAAAATAACACGCGACCGCAGCTATAAAACCCGCCTCCACCGGCGGCTCACTCAAACTCCGTTTCGAATTCTAGGGTTTTGCTGCTCTCCCGTGCTCTGAAGGCCGCATCGCCGCATTAGGTGCGGTTCCTCGCGTGCGACCGTAATGGTGAGCGCCCGTACTGATCCGATTTTTGTCATATTTGATCTGCGGATCTGGGGCTGCGTGTGGTTGATCTGTGATGTTTTTGTGGTTTTCAGGCGCTGCCGAACCAGGGGACTGTCGATTACCCCAGCTTCAAGCTCGTCATCGTTGGAGATGGCGGAACGGGTGAGTTCCTAGCCGTACCGTGTCACGATTATTTGTTAGAAATGGTAGAATATAATGTGTTGAGTTCCTATGTGCAATTAGTTTCTACGAGATCTGATGGATCGCAACTTCTGATGTTGTGGAATCTGCCGATGTTATGGTCCTCCGCGACTGTAATAGTCGATAGAGATTTTGGTGGTGCTAATTTTAGTCATGCTCGTGTTATAGAGTTGCAAGCTCTTTTGGATTCCTTGTAACATAGACTGAACGAGGTACTATAAGTCAGGATCATGGTTTTTTTTTGTTTACAAAACTAGTACTGATTCTGACAAATGCTTGTATCACAACTAGAGAACGAGGCTTTGTATTTCATCTGTTAAATAGGTGAAATCCGACTTTTCATGTAAATTAGGGGAGCACATGTGAAGAATCTAAATTTTTGGAATTCTGTGGATGCACAACTAGTTTGCTCTTGATTATAAATGACACAACCTTTTCCATGAGAAGGCTTTGACATTTGTTAGTATGCCATTTATCAATTTTGTTGCCTGTAATATTGTAGATTTCACGGTCCCTACTTCCTAGGCATATATTGACCTCACTAAGATTATTTGTTCTCCACCTTGTATCAATCCTTTCTGAAATCCTTCTGGCTGCTGTACTATTTTAACCCTTGATGTCATTTGGTAACAGGTAAAACCACATTCGTGAAGAGGCATCTCACTGGAGAGTTTGAGAAGAAATATGAGCGTAAGTGCCATGTTGACTTGGGTTTTGTTTCACTGCTTATAGTCCCTGTTCTGCTAGGCGCTCGCCTAGGCGCGATTCCGCGCGATTAATCGCGAGGCGAGGCCCGTCGCCTGGCCTAGGGTGGTAGGCGGACCCCTAGGCGGGCGCAGCTCGGCGGCGGCGCCGGGGTGGGGGTGGAGAAGCGTCCGGCGGAGGTCGCCGGTGGGGGAGGAGGAGCTGCGGGCGGCGGCGGGCGCTCGCACAGGCTTTTCCGGCAGCGGCGGGCACAGGCGCGGGCAGCGGAGGGCGCGGGCGTATGCTGGCAGCGGAGGGCGCGTGCGGGAGAGGGAGAGAGACGAGAGAAGCAGAAAGGATGCGGGAGAAGGTCTGAGGCAGAGTTGCCTTCAAATGGGCTTTTTTCCCTTTTTCTCCCTTTTCAAGACCACTCATATCCTTTTTTTTCTTTTCTTTTAAGTATTTATACATGTATTATTCATCGCCTAGCAGCGCCTAGGCGCGATTACTCCCGACTAGGCGCTAGGCTGAGGGTCCGCGCCTAGAATCCGACTAGCGCCTAGCGGAACCATGCTTATAGTCAACAGTACTGATTGCTAATGCATTTCATTTCTTCAGCAACCATTGGTGTGGAAGTTCATCCGTTGGATTTCACTACTAACTGTGGTAAGATCCGTTTCTACTGCTGGGATACAGCTGGGCAAGAGAAGTTTGGTGGCCTCAGGGATGGATACTAGTAAGTGCTATTTGTGATTATTTTTCTAGGAAATGTGATGATGTTCTGGTAAATTTCGTTTGTATTAATGATTTATTTCAGTGATATCTTACTAATGAAGCGAACATACTGTGTAAAATTAATGTGTTCATTCAGCATAAAAACTGTTCTCCATTGCATAACTGCTTCTAATTTTCTATTTCCATGCAGTATCCATGGCCAGTGTGCGATCATTATGTTTGATGTTACCTCAAGGCTGACTTACAAGAATGTTCCTACATGGCATAGGGACCTGTGCAGGTTTGTTTCAATCTTTTGTCTACTTGTGCTAGATGTAGAATTTTGTTGGTAGATTCTGATGCTCAATAAATTCATGCAGGGTGTGTGAAAACATCCCCATCGTCCTGTGTGGTAACAAGGTTGATGTGAAGAACAGGCAGGTGAAGGCCAAGCAGGTCACCTTCCACAGGAAGAAGAATCTGCAGTACTATGAAATTTCTGCTAAGAGCAACTACAACTTTGAGAAGCCGTTCCTTTACCTTGCAAGGAAGCTGGCTGGGTAATCAACTCAGTACTTAGTTCTTTGCATCTTTGGGCTCTCAGCTAACTACCTCTACGCATATTAATTCTTGTCATTGCCTCTCGCTGTTATCAGGGATTCCAACATTCACTTTGTTGAAGCCGTCGCTCTTAAGCCTCCTGAAGTTACCATTGACATGGCCATGCAGCAACAGTGAGTATCATCTTTGTTCTTATTGACTTAGTCATTTTTATGATCTTCACCAATCTGTTGCCCAAATTCAAAGTGCAGCAAGAGCTGATTCACTTCTCATTTTTACTTGAAGGCATGAAGCTGAGCTTATTGCTGCTGCAGCACAACCTCTTCCTGATGACGATGATGATCTCATTGAGTGAAAGTGGATCGTGAGTCTCATTCTTGAGCCGATGGAGTTGTGCCTCGCACAAGAGTTGTCTTGGGGGCGAACTCTCTCTAGAGTTAGGGTTGTCTGAATCTGGATATTTTCCCGTGTCAAGGACATGTTGCTACTTTTAAATGTGTGAAATCTCGATGGACATGACTCCATGAATTTGCTGGCTCCTTAATACATTGCTTTGTAACTCTGGTACTCTGGTTATTGATGGTAATGTGTGGCAGTCAGCCTTCTACTGTCTCGATTAGTTACTTACCTGCTGTACCATATCAAGCTGCTTCGGGCGTATTTCTTTTGTTTTGGTTATAAATTTTCCAAATCACAGCATGAACGGGGACCGATTAATGGGGTGGGCCGCGCTGATGTCTGATAATTACGTATGTGTTTGTAATGGTTGGATTCATGCGAGCTTCTCGTTTGTTAGTAAAGGAGGTCAGGTTCGTGTAAAAAAAAGTTGACAATGCTCAGATTCGTGTAAAAAAACAAGTAATCCAAGAGGTTTTCTTCTTTGAATTAACAATACTATTGCAAATCCGCAGTGGGGGGACTTTTTTCCTTTTTGATACAGACAGTTGGGACAATCTTGAAAGGCAAATCAATAGTTACCGACTGCCGACGCGGATTCCTAGCCGAACGAAAGTCCGAAACTGATCGATTTTGAAGTAAAATTGTGCTGATGGTGCGCCTTTTCAAGTTGCTGAATCGAAAATGTCTCTCGAGCTGCCGAGCCTCGGAGGTCAGACCGTCAGAGCGGCTGGGTGCCTGGGTTTATAGCTGCCTTTGATCAGCCGTGAATTTGGCAATCCTTTCAGAAGTTTAGCATATAACAAGGGGTGTGTTTGGAGAACTAAAGAGCTATTTGCGTTAGAGCTATTTAGTTTAAACAAATAGCCCTCCAATAAAATAGTCCTTCATATATTTAGATTCAAAAATTATTTAGCTTTTAATGTATTTCCCAATCATTTCGCTGCCACTTTTACAAAAGAGAGTGAGAGAATCAGTGGAGCTCACTCGAAATAGCTCAAATAATTACCTTTTGGTGGTATGGTTTTTTGAGATAAGCTATTTATACATAACTAAGAACTAACTCTCATATTTGGAGAGTTTAAACTATTCTAAACTAAAAAAAAAGTAAGCTAGAAATAATCTTGGAGACCCAAGCATACCCTAACTCTTGAGCAGGCAAAATAAGAGAGCCGCCATGGTGGCAGTCCTTGAGCGCCGGCCCGTCGTGCTCGTCCAGTCGCGCTGTGCACTTCAGTGCGGCAGTGACCCTTCCACCTCGGCCAGCCAGATAAACCCAGCGCAGAATCAAAAGAATATCACCTCGGCTAGCGGGCGGAGGCCTCGAGACGCTAAACCCTTGGCCTTTTCTCTCTCCCACCGCCGCCACCACCAACTTCCCTTCAGATCCCATCCACCCTTTGGACCCTTCCATCTGACCCGTCCCTCAACCACCACCACCCGCCGCCGCCGCCCGCCTGACCGCCTCCGCTCCCCTCACCAATCCACAGCGAGACGCGCCCCCGGGCGAGCCCAACTCCGAAGAGCCGCGATGAGGTCGTCTCTGCTGAAATCCACGTCCGAGCTCCTCCGCCGCAGCCGCGGCTACTCCTCATCGGCCAACCCGGAGAGGAAGGTGGCCATCCTGGGCGCGGCGGGCGGCATCGGGCAGCCGCTCGCGCTCCTCATGAAGCTCAACCCGCTCGTCTCCTCCCTCTCCCTCTACGATATCGCGGGGACCGTCGGCGTCGCCGCCGACGTGTCCCACATCAACTCCCCCGCACTGGTACGCCCCCGCGCTGCTGCTATGCTCGGTCGACGCGCTCGGCGGGTTTGGCTGGATCCGAGCTGATTGGTCTGATCTTCCGCAGGTTAAGGGGTTCATGGGGGATGACCAGCTCGGGGAGGCGCTGGAGGGATCCGACGTCGTTATCATCCCCGCCGGGGTGCCCAGGAAGCCCGGCATGACCAGGGACGACCTCTTCAACATTAACGCTGGCATTGTTAAGGCGCTCAGCACCGCCATCGCCAAGCACTGCCCCAACGTAAGCGTGGCGCCCTTCCTCCCATTGTAGATCTGCAGTTATGTATATAGATTTGGATGGTAGATTTGGCACTGTACTTTTGGCAGTCGGAATACCCGATGCTTGGAATTGGGGCACATCTAGTGTTCAATACTGACCTTGTGTGGTCAGTGGTGGAGCTGGCACAATTTCACGCCTAGGGCCACTGATCAAAACTCTATAAGTACTCAAGCTGGTGCACACACGAATACTTACAGTAGCAATAGTCTAAAAGTGTTTAAATTGCATGATTCAAAGTCTTTATTTCAAATCTAATTGTACCACAAACGCTATCAAAAACATCTCGCTTAATATAGCATATCATCTGGTATTTTAACCGATCATTCCCCAGCTTGTTCCACAACTCTATCTTGACGATTTTCATAGCTGAGAAAATGTAGGAGCACGAAATTGAAATGATTTCAATATCCGGACCTCTTCATTGAGCAATTCTAATTTACAAAATGGGGCATAAATAAACTGATTCTGATCTATAATATCTGTTCAATTCGAGCGAAAAAATGGGGGATTGCCTTGGAGGATCGGGAATCCAAACTGATTAACTGATCTTGTGCTTCTACTCTTGGCCGTCTAGAACGAGCCTCCAGGCTGAGTCTCTGGGGCTCCAGGCTCCTGCTGCGGCCTGCAGGAGATGCCGCCTTGACAGCGTGGCCTCCAGGCGCGGAGGCGCTGCTGCGCCCCGGTCCGGTCTGTGAGCCGAAATTAAGAGTCTAAGAGAGGAGAGATGGCCAAGGGACGCCAACTGCCGCCCTCAGCCAATCATGCTAGGCCGCCGGCGTCGGCGCCCGCCCCCAGCTTCTCGCACGCTCGCTATTCGCTGCCTAGGGGTGCAGCGAGTCGAGGCTACAGCCGAGAGTGGCGGCCCCGCTTGGGGAGGATGGGCAAGCACTCGGCCAGGCCGCAGGCCAGCTGCTGACAGATGCGCGAGCGCGAATTGCTGGGCCATTAGCCCGTGATGGAGTATAGAGCACAAGAAACATGACCCATTTAAGGCACTGTACGGCTACTTTTCCTAGATTTTAAGAAAATGGATCCGATGAGCCCTTTTCGTGCGAAAGATCATTGATTTCTGGCCTTTCGGATCGGTTCTATGGACCAACCCTCAGTTCCAATATTGCCCCGGGCAGTATTGGCCATAGACTTGAGCGCAAAGGACAAGAAGGCAGGAGCTGGTAGACAATTCTTCACAAATGCTAGGTGCACGAATGTTACCGAGAATGGTTGGTGGACCCAGTGGCGGATCCACCAGGGGGGCTGAGGGGACTACCTCCATGAAGTCCATGGAGCACCCCACCCCACCCACCCCACACATAATTTCCAGCTATGGTTGAAAAGGAGAAGGTAGAAGAGAAAGTGAAGGAGAAGGAGAAGGAAGAAGAAAGGGAAGATGAGGCCCCCTTCTGGATCCGCCCCTGGCTGGACCATGGGAAAAAAGATGGGTATAAGAGGTTATTTGGGCCACACCTAGGGCCGTGGCCCTAGGTCCATATCCACCCCTGGGTGTGGTAAAGTGGTGCTCCTACCTAAAACTGACAGGCAACACTGTTTGCCCAAAACATCCAGAATTATGACGTGCTAGTTGCCCGCCTCAATGCCATCTCCTATTTCTAAGAGGGCACACTGCTCCAGAGCGCAGATCACATGCATTAAGATATTGATATGCAAACATTCCCATTCTTTGCATATGATCAACTTCCATGTTATCTAGTCGTCCGACTAATTGCGATTAGTCGCGATTAGTCGGGCTTATCGGTCCGGTGACCCCGATAAGGGACACCGAGTAGGTCTGGGCGACTAGTTTTCTAGTCGTCTGACTAGTCGTCGACTAGTCGCGATTAATCGCACGATCAGGTTGGAAAACGATCAGACTTGAGATTGTTTTGTGGGCTGTTTGAGTTGTGGGCCTCGGCCGGCGATGGGCTGGCAAGGTGGCCCATTAGGTTTTTGGTATATAGAGGCTGAGAGACAGGAATATGGACTATGGGACAGGAATACAGAGTTCTGGACAGTTCACAAATCATCTCTCACAAATAAGTGAAAAATTGACCATTATTGTTGCCTTCATACTTGCATTTTATTAAGTAATATGTAGTACATATATCATATCGGTCCTGGGACACATAGGACGACTAGGACCGGCTAAGCTCGGCTAATCGGCCTGATCGACGACTAATCGTGACTAGTCGTTTGATCGGTCCCATGGCGACTAGGTTCGACTAGACGATTTGAAAACATGGTCAACTTACTGTCTTAAATAAGATGTTAGATGATATTATGCATGCTTGTTGTTTATATATGTCTAAGTCTTCCAAGGCTATCACACTGATCATGGGCTTTGTTGATTATATGCTTGTTTAGGCACTTGTCAATATGATCAGCAACCCTGTCAACTCCACTGTCCCGATTGCAGCGGAGGTTTTCAAGAAGGCTGGTACTTATGATGAGAAGAAGCTGTTTGGTGTGACCACTCTTGATGTTGTTCGTGCTAAAACCTTTTATGCTGGAAAGGCGGGCGTGCCTGTTACTGGTAATAATATGTTTGGCTTGAAGATTGTTAGAATGCTAGAGACATTCCTGAATGGTTATAAGATTTAATTTGTCGTCTTTCTTGATGTGAATTGTTGCTATTTGCTGTGACCTTTTGCAGATGTGAATGTTCCTGTTGTCGGGGGCCATGCGGGTATTACTATTCTGCCACTCTTCTCACAGGTATTATATCCACAGTTGTTGTTTCATTAGTGAAATAATGATCTCCAAAATGTACCCAGTTAGAATAGATATAGGTCATATAACCAATGACTAAAGAGGCTTGTAATAAGCATGCCTGCAATGATCAAGTAGTGTAAGTGTATGAATACTTTGATGAAGCATGCAATTTGATTAGCAAAGAGGTTGTATTTTGTTAACAGGGGTCAGCAGAGTATGTTTGCCACTTTGCCTAGACCCTAGACTAGTTCAATGATGTCAATTTGTCAACTGTGCATAAGGACTATAAAGCTATCTTGGGTTAGTGTTTGTCATGCTCATTGTATTCTATGTTGTGCCTCGTATCTCAAAAGCTAATAACTCAAACTTCAAGTCAAAATCAATTTATTTTTTTAAAAAAAGTCAAAATCAATTTGTCTGTTTCATACAGGCCACTCCTGCAAGCAATTCATTGGCCCAAGAAGACATTGTGGCCCTCACCAAGAGAACACAGGATGGTGGAACGGAGGTTGTTGAAGCAAAGGCTGGAAAGGGCTCTGCAACATTGTCCATGGCGTAAGTCTATAAAACATATGGACCTTTGTGAGCATGTCTTTTGTTTGGACTATAGAACCTGTAACTAGCATATCCTATCTGTTTACGATCTTTATGCAATTTTATGAATACTGTTGTCTATTATTGCAACTTGTCCATCAGTAGATGCTTGAATTTTCTTAGAAGAACTGCCTGTGTGGCATAAGTTAGCTGGTGCACGATTGCACATACACTCTCCTGCACAAGCTTATAACATTAAAGCTAGCTAGTGAGCTGCATGTGGTTGAAATTCGGTGCAATTAAGTATACATTCTTACTGCTATATCATGGTTCTTCATGTATTCCTTTGACTGTATACCGATTGCATCAATTTATTGTCGGAACTGGATGTATATTAATCTATCTGATTGTAATGAACACCATTTGTAGCTTATGCCATTCATTATACATGTATAATTGAACTAAGCCCGTGAATATAAGAGACATTCTTTGAACCGTACCTGCTTCTATTTTGGTCTACTGAGTTTTTTTAGACTGTATTCTTTCAGAAAAAAAACTTGCACATTCTACTCAGTTTGCATCAAGCTTTGTTATACATAACCATATTAGGTTTATGCTGATTTCAGGTCAAGCTCTTCTGCAATTTGTTTTACTAATATTTCTTTTTGGGTGCAGATATGCTGGTGCTGTGTTTGCAGATGCATGCTTGAAGGGTCTCAATGGAGTTCCTGACATTATAGAGTGCTCTTATGTGCAATCAACTGTGACGGAGTTGCCGTTCTTTTCCACCAAGGTACTTATTAATGTGTAAATATGTAAAGTGCAGTTATGTTTTATCATATGGTCAAAGTTCATTTTCTTGGTTCTTGCTTCCTGTTATCCTTTTCTTTTATTTAAAAAAGGCTTAAACCGGTTACCAACATTGAAATTACCATGCTATAATTTGATTCACACTTATTTATCATATAAGTCAATCTTTTATTTGAATTTGGAGGCAAGGATCCAAATCATAGGTTCTGTTCCCTGAATTATTTGTGTGGTCAGAGGCATTAAAGAATTATCTTTATTTTTTGTTGTTTCTTGAAGTTTATAAAACTGTCTTATCAATGTGTCTTGCGTGTCTTATCGGATTAAAGGTGCTGGAGTGTTGAACCTGTGAACCATTGCCATTGCCGTTTTGGTGTTTTCTTCTTGAGAATCAGTGTGATGTGTTGGCTTGGCCATAATGGTTCCTTGTAGCATGTTCCTGTTTCCAGGAACATTGATGATGTGCCGAGTGGCATATCACATTCTTTTACAATATCATGGTTTTCCCTGTCTTGTCAGCTGCAAGAGGGCATTTTAATACTGGCTAATCAAAATGATGTGTTCTTCAGTAAATATCACTAATGCCAGTGCCTTAACTATACAATTTAGATGGACTCTTTCTAGTGTATTGTGGCACTCAATTTTGTTGATTTTCTCACGAGAGATGGTCTTCATATACTGCTCAGTAGAGTTTTAACACCAGTCCCTTCCATGCTACAGGTATGCCTCGGCAAGAATGGAGTGGAGGAAGTGCTTGGTCTGGGAGAGCTCTCCGACTTTGAGAAGCAGGGGCTGGAAAACCTCAAGGGCGAGCTCAAGGCTTCCATTGAGAAGGGTATCAAGTTCGCCCACGGGAACTAGGCACTTTGCCTGGACTCTTTAACAATTCATGCCAAGCTGAGATCTCTTGAAATTTTTGTTTGACTTTTTTTTCTGCCCCTCTTCTGCTGGGAAGTCGAGGCGTTGTGCTCCACAATAAAAATCCAGCAGCTTAGTTGCCAACCTGTACAAAAGTTGTACCAGAAACAACCACACCGGTCACCGGTGCCTTTTGTGCTCGGCCAATGGCTTGGTGAGCCGTGGCGGAAATGGGAACGGACTTGCCACTTGCTATATCCTGCTTGTTATTTTGGTATTGTACCTGGACTTCTAGGTACCAATCTGCTGTTCCTCGTGAGACCTTGCACTGTTGAGCCGAACATTGCTGGTTCAGATCAAATTCCAAGGGTCGAAGCAACGTGCTATGATTGCTGACGGGCGATGTGTGGTTTTCAGATTGATTGTAGAGCCTGGAACGAGCATGTACCATTGGAAGGGCCAATGTTTAGATGTATATAACATCAAAAGAATCAGTTTTAGACCTGTACCATTAAAAGATGGCAATTCTTAGCAGCTTAGCATTTCTGTGAACTCAAGGTTAACTCTGACCAATATAACCTTTGTTGACAGAACGATTTCAGCAGCGGTATAATATATAGTGCTGCCGCCGCTGGTTGTCGCCTGCTCCTTTCTCGCGAGTGCACTGCGGGGGCGTTGGGCTACTGGGAAAAGTAACGACTGTACCTGTGCATCTGTGTAGTTTAGGCCATAGAGCAAAATCGGCAGCTACCACAATGTTCACCGGTAAAAAAAAAACATTATCTATCAGGATGACGGAAGCTAACAGATGCTAGATATTTTATCTGTAACATGTTGATCTTGTGATGGTACTCCCTCCTTTTCAAATAGTAGGTTGTTTTAACAAATCTAGATACATAGAAGTATTTATAAAAGTACTTGGAGAAAATGATGGAAGTATATAGAAGTTTATGTGACGTACTTAGGTTAGTTTGACATGGGATGGGCCTAAATTTGATCTAAAATAAATTAAGCTCATAAAATTTAGTGCAAATGATTTAGACTATTTGTAGAATCTAATTAATTAGAAAGAAAATCATTCAAAGAACCAACATAAATATGTCCATTTGCATTATTTATACTCAATTTGTACCTGGATAGGATAAATAAATGGTTCAAAATTGAAATTGAATATTAGCTCAAATAGCAATGTCTAGGTATCGGCGTTGAGTTTGAACTCTACCCGAGAGAACAAGTTCGGACTATGGACTCTGAGATTAGAGATGATAAAGAAAATTGATAAGGGACTCAACCTTTACTTTAAAAGGGAATTGGTATCAATGACTATATATGAACAATGGTTTCGATTATAGTGAACTAGGTTCAGTCTTAAACCGCACATAATTAAAGTCCAAAAGAGATTGAATAAACCTAGAAAAAACAAAATCTTCATGGTGCTGTGAAATTTTATATCAGAATTTCTATTAAGAACCTGTAAACAATTAACATCTCGTTGTTAGCTAGCAAGTTTCATATTTAAATATTTTAAATGAGAATATTGAAATGAATAGAAATCTTTAAGAATTTATTACTTTGTAATCTACTTCAACATACTTAAATAGAAGTAGTTTTTAGGGCAGTCCCAACCCAGACTCTACCATGGAGTCTAAGCCTCATATTTATTGTGTTTTGCTGATGTAACAGTATATTTATGGAAGTGAGAGGGAGAGAAACCAAGACTCCAAGTCTTATTTAGACTCTAAGTCTTCACGCAAACCAAGAATGAATGTAAGAGAGACAAATAGGCCATATAATCTATAGTTTCTTGTGATGGAGTCTTTGAGGCTTAGACTCTACGAGTGAAGTCTGCATTAGAACTGCCCTTACCCGAGCAAGTAGCAACACGCACAAGGATATTGTGTAATCTATATTTATATCTATTTCTAAAGTAGATAAAGTTTTCACTTAAATTTTTGTTTGGTCTGTCTTATTTTTTTGACACGTGGACTTCGGCAGGATATAGCAGTCGGATTGGCCCTCCGCTAATACTTCCTCCGAGAGAGTAAAAACAGATATCCCCATAAAAAAAAAACTTCCCTTCAGATCCCATCCACCCTTTTGGAGTCTGGACCCTTCCTCCTCACCCCTCCCTCTATTAAGCGCCGCCGCCGCCGCCGCCGCCGACCGCCTGACCGCCTCCGCTCCCCTCACTAGTCCTCAGAGAGACGTTCCCCGAGCGAGTCCAACTCCGAAAGGCCGCGATGAGGTCGTCTCTGCTGAAATCCACGTCCGAGCTCCTCCGCCGCAGCCGCGGCTACTCCTCCTCTGCCAACCCGGAGCGGAAGGTGGCCATCCTGGGCGCGGCTGGTGGCATCGGGCAGCCGCTCTCACTCCTCATGAAGCTCAACCCGCTCGTCTCCTCCCTCTCCCTCTACGATATCGCGGGGACCGTCGGCGTCGCTGCCGACGTGTCCCACATCAACACCCCCGCCCTGGTACGGCCCTGCTGCTGCCCTGGTTTGTCGACGCGCGCCACGGGCTCGGCTGGATCCGAGCTGATTGGTCTGATGTTCCGCAGGTGAAGGGGTTCATGGGGGATGACCAGCTCGGGGAGGCGCTGGAGGGATCCGACGTCGTTATCATCCCCGCCGGGGTGCCCAGGAAGCCCGGCATGACCAGGGACGACCTCTTCAACATCAACGCTGGCATTGTTAAGGCGCTTAGCACCGCCATCGCCAAGCACTGCCCCAACGTAAGCGTCGCGCCCTTGCCACTGTAGATCTGCGGTTTATGTTGCTAGATTTGGCACTCTACTTTTGGCAATTGGGATAGCCGGTGCCTGGATTTGCGGCAGATCTAGTGTTCAGTGGCGATCTGGTGTAGTAAAGCGGCGCACCTACCTAACTGATGGGCAACGCTGTTTGCCCAAAACATACATACCACATGCTAGTTGCCCGCCTCAATGACATCTCCTGTTTCTAAGAGGGTACACTTGCTCCAGATGTCTAGAACTCCATATATTAATCTGCGCATATTCACATGCTTTGCAATGATCAGCTTACTGTCTTAAATAAGGTCTTAAATAAGTCTTCCAAGTAAACTTTTCCATCTTGTTTAATTTGTGCTATCACACTTATCATGGGCTTTGTTGACTATATGCTTGTGGATTATATATGTCTAAATGTAAGTCTTCCAAGTAAACTTTTCCATCTTGTTTAATTTGTGCTATCACACTGATCATGGGCTTTGTTGACTATATGCTTGTTTAGGCACTTGTCAATATGATCAGCAACCCTGTCAACTCCACTGTCCCGATTGCAGCGGAGGTTTTCAAGAAGGCTGGTACTTATGATGAGAAGAAGCTGTTTGGTGTGACCACTCTTGATGTTGTTCGTGCTAAAACATTTTATGCTGGAAAGGCGGGCGTGCCAGTTACTGGTAATAAGATGTTTGACTTAAAGATTGCTAGAATGCTAGACATTGCTAGAATGGTTGTCAGATTTAATTTGTCGTATTTCTCAATGGGAGTTGTTGCTACTTGCTGTGATCTTTTGCAGATGTGAATGTTCCTGTTGTCGGGGGCCATGCGGGTATTACTATTCTGCCACTCTTCTCACAGGTATTATATCCACAGTTGTTGTTTCATTAGCGAAACAATGATCTCCAAAATGTACCCAGTTAGAATAGATATAAGTCATATAACCAATGACAAAAGAGCCTTGTAGCATTAGCATACCCGCAATGATCAAGTAGTATAAGTGTATTAATACTTTGAAGAAACATGCAATTTGATTACCAAAGAGGTTGTATTTTGTGGACGGGTCAGCAGAGTATGTTTGCCTAGACCCTAGACTAGTTCAATAATGCCAATCTGTCAAGTGTGCATAAGGACTCTAAAGCTATCTACGGTTAGTGTTTGTCATGCACTCATGCTCAGTGTATTCTATGTTGTGCTTCATATCTCTAAAGCTAATAATTCAAAACATAAACTTCAAGCCAAAATCTAATTTTCTGTTTCATACAGGCCACTCCTCCAAGCAATTCATTGTCCCAAGAAGAAATTGTGGCCCTCACCAAGAGGACACAGGACGGTGGAACGGAGGTTGTTGAAGCGAAGGCTGGAAAGGGTTCTGCAACATTGTCAATGGCGTAAGTCTATAAAACATATGGACCTTTGTGAGGACGTCATTTGGTTGGAGTTAGAACCTGTGACTAGCATATCCTATCTGTTTATGATCTTTATGGAATTTTATGAATACTGCCGTCTATCATTGCAACTTGTCCATCAGTAGATGCTTGAATTTTCTTAGGAGAACTGCCTGTGACATAAGTTAGCTGCTGGACGATTGCACATGCACTCTCCTGCACAAGCTGATAACATCAAAGCTAGTGAGATGCATGTGGCCGAAATTTGGTGCTATTAAGTATACATTCTTATTGCTATATCATGGTTCTTCATGTATTCCAGTGATTGTATATTGATCGCATCAAATTATTGTCAGAACTGGATGCATATTAATCTATCTGATTGTAATGAACGTCATTTGTAGTTTATTATGTCATTCAGTATACATGTATAGTTGAACTAACCTCGTGAATTTAAGAGACAATCCTTGAACCACACCTGCTTCTATTTTGGTCCACAGTGTTTTTTAAGACAGTATTCTTTCAGAAAAACTTGCATATTCTACTTTTGAGACTCTTGTTATTGCATTCATGTGAAGGACTTCCAAGATACTGTTATTCTTTGGAATGTAGCTTCTTGCCAAATGAAGAGCCCACTTGTCCTTGAGCATCTGTATAAGATCATATATCTTATATTTCCAACTAATATTTCTTTGAACTGCACCTGCTTCTTTTTTTGTCTACAGAGTTTTTTTAGACTGTATTCTTTCAGAAAAACTTGCACATTCTACTCAGTTCCCATCAAGCTTTGTTATACATAACCATATTAGGTTTATGCTGATTTCAACTCAAGCTCTGCTGCAATTTTACTAATATTTTTTTGTGTGTGCAGATATGCTGGTGCTGTGTTTGCAGATGCATGCTTGAAGGGTCTGAATGGAGTTCCTGACATTGTAGAGTGCTCGTTTGTGCAATCAACTGTGACGGAGTTGCCCTTCTTTGCCTCCAAGGTACTTATCTAATGTGTAATATGTAATGTGCAGTTATATTCTATCATATGCTTAAAGTATATTTCCTTGCGTGTCTTATCAACTGGGTCTTGTGTGTCTTATCGGATTAAAGGTACTGTAGTGTTGAACATATGGAACCATTGCCATTTTGGTGTTTTTTTTCTAGAGAATCAGTGTGATATGTTGGCGTGGCCATATGGTTCCTTGTAGCATGTTGTTTCAAGGAACCATTGATGATTTCTTTTCAAAAAAAAAAAGAGAACCATTGATGATGTAGCGAGTGGCATATCACATTCTTTTACGATATCATGGTTTTCCCTGTCTTGTCAGCTGCAAGATGGCATTTTAATATTGGCTGATCAAAATGATGTGTTCTTCAGTAAATATCACTATTGCCAGTGTCTTAACTATACTAGTTGGATGGACTCTTTCTAGTGTATTATTGCACTCAATTTTGTTGATTTTCTCTCAAGAGACTGTCTTCATATGGCATATGCTGCCTAGTAGAGTTTTAACACCAGTCCCTTTCATGCTACAGGTACGCCTCGGCAAGAATGGAGTGGAGGAAGTGTTTGGTCTGGGAGAGCTCTCCGACTTTGAGAAGCAGGGGCTGGAAAACCTCAAGGGCGAGCTCAAGGCTTCCATTGAGAAGGGTATCAAGTTCGCCCACAGGAACTAGGCCCTTTGCACGGACTCTTAACAATTCATATCTCAAGCTGAGGAGATCGCTTGAAATTTTTGTTTGACTGCTTTTTCTGCCCCTCTTTTGCTGGGAAGTCGAGGCGTTGTGCTCCACAATAAAAACCCAGCGGCTTAGTTGCCAACCTGAACGAAACTTGTACCAGAAACAACCGCACCGGTCACCAGTGCCTTTTGTGCTCGGCCAATGGCTTGGTGAGCCGTGACGGAAATGGGAACGGACTTGCCACTTGCTCGATCCCGCTTGTTATTCTGTTATGTCGTACCAGGGCTTCATGATGCCACACTGGAATTCAATTATTGTGGCTGCTAGATACCAATGCGCTGTTCCTCCTGAGACTTTGCACTGTTGAGCCGAACATTGCTTGTTCCGGGCAAATTCCAGAGGTCGAAGCGACATGGTATGATTGCTGGCGGGGGATGTGTGGTTTTCAGATTGATTGGAGATCCAGGAACGAGCTTGTGAGTGATTGGTGAAGCGCGGCGCCACTATTTTCTGTCCTAGTGCGTGGCAAGTTGGTTGGAGCTTCGATCTGTCAGAGTATAAACCCCAATGGATAGACAGTGCTGGTAAAAATTGTTTTCTTTACGTTGCAATAGATAAACATGAATGGCCGTTCGGCTTGCTGCAAACCATCGACGTTTTTGACACCTACACTGCGACCAAAGCGAATGGCTCGATCCAGGCCCCTCTTGAGCTTACAGAGAGCTACGGTCTATGTTGCATGCTACTAGCATATAGTAGCATGTCGTATCTCTGCTGCACGTACATTTCATTTGCCGGTGCTCGTGGTACACGTTTCAGTCAGGTAGCCAAGTCAGTTCGCTGCTCGTAGCTGTCAGCCCATCACCAATAATGCTCAAACTAAAACAGCGTAGAACTACATGATATCTCCTAATTTAAACAGTCATTTAAGAGTGGGGCAACGCCACCTCTGTCATGTCAGACGTGCTACGGTTGTTTAAAGCGATCAAACATTTTCTAAACATGAGCAGAGGACACGAACACCGACTGGGAGTACTCACCATCTCTATCTTCAGTGGTACTGTCGTGGCAGAAGACTTGGGATTAAGGACTACTGACTTGGCAAAACAGAATGATTTATTAGGATGTAAATCTCAGTTGGGTCCCTCTATTTTTATTCAGGCTCACAGTGCACGCTTGAAAGCTAGTACCACCTTTGCTGTGCCAATCATCAACGTCATAAACTTTGCACAAGAACAGAAAAGAAAAAACAAGGTCACAGAAATGCAGCAGGATAATGGTCAGATCTTCGACGGGACAAGCAACTAAGGCTTGCACGCAATGAGGTGTCACATACACTTTGCATCTCCAATCCTGTAGAGCTGTAACCACCGTTCAAGTGCCAGGTCAGCCAACCTTACCTTTCACTGTTGCTCTGGCACTGGAAGAACGATTCTGGACGCACATTTGTATACCAGCAGGGTTTCCCGATCACACTGGACTCTGTTTTCTGATGTACTAACCTATTAGTACTGTTAAGATAGGTAGTTATTGTTAGCATTGCACTTTTTATAGGTTACTTTTTGAATCTCATAATTGCACTTTTTTTATGGGACGGAGGGAGTAATAGCTTCGTGCACAGGGCGTGAGTACGCCATCGATCAAGCAGTAGGCTAAAGCGCATGACCAGCACGTTCCTGCTCGAAGCGTGCAGGCTACAAGCCGAAGATCATTTTGTCAGAGACGGTTTTACTGCTGCTTAATGCTCAAGGCCGACTTGTTGGCGCCGGTCAGTTTCAGGTAAGGATCGGATAGAAATATAGAATACCTTTCGAGCACACTGAGATGGACGTGCGTACGCGTCTCTGAAAGAAAAACTGCAAGTGGGTCACCATGCACATAGATCACATCGACGCGATCTGCATCTAGCTAGCGATATAAATACACCACCAAGAAGCTCAAACAATCTATAGCAGAGCCTCAGCCAAACTCAGCTAGCTAGCAGCCAAAACAGAGGCGTAGCTGAGGCGATCGGTCGAGTTCATTGATCACCAAGTGGCAGGTAGGTGCGGCCATGGCGTCGTCGTCGCCGTCGCCGATGCTTGGAAGCATTGCCAACAGGTGGCGCGAGCTCCAGGGCGCGGGCTCGTGGGCCGGCCTGCTCGACCCGCTCGACATCGACCTGCGCGCGAACATCATCGCCTACGGCGAGCTCACGCAGGCCACCTACGACGGGTTCAACCAGGAGAAGCGCTCTCCCAACTGCGGCGCCTGCGTGTTCGGCTACGCGGACCTGCTGGCGAGCTCGGGCGCCGCCGCGGCGGGGAGCTACGCCGTCACCAAGTTCATCTACGCCACCTCGGCGCTGCCCGTGCCCGAGGCGTTCCTGGTCCTCCCGCTGCCGGAGCTGCTGCCGGAGTCGTGGAGCAGGGAGTCCAACTGGATGGGGTACGTCGCCGTCGCCACGGACGACGGCGTCGCGGCGCTGGGGAGGCGCGACATCCTCGTCGCGTGGCGCGGGACGATGCGGAGCCTCGAGTGGGTCAACGACTTCGACTTCACGCCCGTGTCCGCCGCGCCGGTGCTGGGCTCCGCGGCGGCGGCGAACCCGGCCGCCATGGTGCACAGGGGATTCCTGTCCGTGTACAGGTCCAGCGACCCGGATTCCAAGTACAACCAGTCCAGCGCCAGAGATCAGGCAAGTACTAGCTACTAGCGATGTCACCTCATCTCCCAGTTTTTAAATTTTAACTACAGTTAATTATTACCAGAAGACCGGAGCAAATCGAAACTGATGCCACGCTTGGAATTAAAATCATGTTTAGTGCAAATTAAATTTCTAAAGAACTTGTGCAAAAATCCCTTGGTTCCAAACAGGACCTGAAGCATATCATTTCACCAGCAAAAATTGTTCACGGGCAACGTTTCATGGTTGTAGAGTTTAGACAGACATGAACACACACACGAAAGCATGCACATTGCATGAATGCTTCAGTTGGGCCCACTTGTCGACCGCTGCTTTGCTTAAATCATGCATCCAAGCAGCGAGTTAGCTCGTAGTGCATGCGTGAAGATCCGTATTGATGGCAGTCAGCGATACAGGAAGTTGCATTGAGGTATTGAACTTCGTCCGAATAAAAAAAAAACCCTCCATTTCCGGACGAGAGTAATACTAATCTTAGCTGATATTAGCTAGTAAATTAATTAATAAGTTAGATCATGACCTAGTAAGAGAAAGATATATAGCCTTAATTAATAGTTTCTCTATATGAATTGCAGACTAATATTGTTAGTCGACTAGTCGTTCTAATCTGTAATGGCCAGCTAACTTCAGGTTATAACTAACATTATTAGCATAACTTTTCTGAAAACCGTCTATAAGGAAGTGGACAAGTGGTAAGACGACTATATGAACATTAATTGATCTGAATTTGGTTGAGCCCTACTAATAACCACAAGAGTAGAAATTAATCTTGGAAACAGCACCTCGATCATGACATGTATCTAAAAGATGTTCTATTCACTATCAAAGGTACTCCCTTCTGTCCCAAATTATTAGTCGTTTTGGGTTGTCTAGATACATCAAATTTGCTATTTATCTAGACACATATCATGTCTATGTGCATAGCAAAATTGATGTATCTAAAAAAACCAAAACAACAAATAATTTGAGATGGAGGGAGTATATGGCCACTACTTATACTGTGTGCATGCCCATGCATGGTGGACTAACCTCAACAATGTCAGCTTGAATAATGCTTTTGATTTCTTCAAGTATCTGACCTTCATTCTAACTATTTATATATCAGGAAAGTGGCAATGAGTTTTTAAAAAAGTTGACACTCAACCATAGTTGTTGGCATGGATACATGAAATCTAATATCTGCCCTAGATTTCTTTAACTACTTGAAATGGCATAGCGTGCGTCGCTCACCGTCTGTCATGAGCATTTGACTTTGCCGCATTGCAGCTGTTTCACATCCACACGCCAAGGCCAAGCTAATCGCCGAATCGAATTGATGATCAGATGCTTTTTTGGTGAATCATCAAACGTGTGTGCAGGTTCTTGAGGAGGTCAGCCGGCTAATGGCGCTGCACAAGGACGAGGTGACCAGCATCACCGTCGTGGGGCACAGCCTGGGCGCGTCGCTGGCCACGCTCAACGCCGTGGACCTCGCCGCCAACGGCGTGAACGCGCCCGCCGACTCCTCCCAGCCGCCGTGCCCCGTGACGGCCTTCGTGTACGCGAGCCCGCGCGTCGGGGACGGCAACTTCAAGAGCGCCTTCGCCTCGTTCCCGGACCTGCGGGCGCTGCACGTGAAGAACGCCGGCGACGTAGTGCCGCTGTACCCGCCGCTGGGGTACGTGGACGTGGCCGTGCCGCTGCCCATCGACACGGGGCGGTCGCCGTACCTGCGCCAGCCCGGGACGATCCCGACGCGGCACAACCTCGAGTGCTACCTGCACGGCGTGGCCGGGGAGCAGGGCAGCGGCGGCGGGTTCAAGCTGGAGGTGGACCGCGACGTGGCGCTGGCGAACAAGGGGGAGGACGCGCTCAAGAGCAAGTACCCCGTGCCCGCCGACTGGTGGGTCGCCAAGAACAAGTGCATGGTCAAGGGCGCCGACGGCCACTGGGCGCTTCAGGACTTCGAGCAGATTTGATCCGCATCAGACATTCAGACTGGTGCGCTCGTGCTCGCACGCACCCTTGTGTCTTTCGTATCTCTCGTCTATGAATAACGAGTGACAACAATACAATACGGGTTTGAACTGGTAGCTTGTTGTCTTGTTGTGTCTCGATCGCCTCTTCCTACCGGCCTGACCGGAGGTCGATCAGGATTTATTCAGGCTTCGTCAGGAGTCGGTAAACAATTCTCGGTTGAGTGCCAATGTGCCGTGGTGTGATAATTCAGGAGCCAGTGATCTTGCATTCACCATCCAATTCAGTTCACAACATAACTGTGGATGCATGCATGGGAAACCTACCGTATTGCTTCGGCCTACCGGAAAAGGAGGCGTTCCCGCTCACTCTCTTGGCGGGCCGCGCCGCTGGGCGTCGGGCACGTTCGCCGAGCTCGAAGCAGAGACGATGGCTCTGACAGAACGGTGCGAACCATCCCTGCGCCGGGAACGGCAGGACACCATGGCGCGCACCGTTGCCATGGTCTCTGGGGTTCTTGGCTCCGCCCATTCGCAGATTAGCTTCGTCTGCTACGGGAAGCCGACCGAACAACTCCGCGCCTCCGAAGACATGGACGCGCGCGGTCACCGTCTGCGAGGCCCTCCAAGCATCGGCGCCGAGCTCCACGAACTTGATGCAGAGGCGGCGCAGCACGTGCAGTGCAGGATGCGGCGGAGGCAGCGCTGCAGGGTTACCGATGAGGCTTTCTGCACATGAGATGCCGACGCGCGCACCCAGGTCCTGATTTAGAGCGTCCACAATGATAATAGCCGTTACTGTAGTTTGCTGATGTAGAGGTGAGAGATGAAAGATAAGACTATTTTATACTATTGGACTCATACGTCTCTCATCGATTTTTAGACTACATAAAATAGATCAGTTATTTGCTCGTCGCTAGTGACTACTTTTTCTCCTACTTTTCTATTGACATATCAAATCTAGCTAGATAAATAATTAGTCATTGCGGACGCCTTACAAACCCTGGACGGTATTTCATTCGCCGTCCAGGGTAGAGGCCGCCCACGTTGGATCGACTTGTGCGGCTGTGATGCGGCCGCGTGGAGGTGTTGTCTGGGCCGCGAGGTGGTGCGGGCGCATTTCTGAGCCCATCAACAGCCCAATTTCTCTAGATATTTTGTTGCGCGTCTGTAAATTCTAAATTTCAGTGAAGAGATTCGGCCCACCCGTTTGTTTTTTTCGGTAATGAAATCGCATGTAGTAGAACTGAATTCATCAGGCGGATAGAGTCGTACTTCTCCCATCGTGACAGATACTAATTTTCGCGCGACCACATGCGCGACGAAAACGTGAGGAATTTTTTTTTATATTTTAACCCTTTTAAAACTAATATTTTATAAATAACCTCTCTCAAACTAAAATTCCAAGTAGTAGCATGGCGCGACCCAACATTGAGTCACGCCAGAATGCATGGCGTGACCCAAGGAGGCTGCTAGCAGTGCGCAAAAATACAATCCGTTTAGCCATATTTCATTATTTGTTTTAATTTGTAAATGGTCTCCTAAATTCTTGAAACTTGACATACACAATATATAAAGTGTCTGCATTCCATTTTAACTATTTGCACTCCAATACATTATGTGGGAAATGAGAAATCCAATTTCTAATTATGCTAAATGGTTAGGCTTAGCATATGTGCAGGATTACACTTAGCATAACTAGAATTTGGATTTTTCATTTTCTACATAATATATTGGAGTAAAAATGCTTAAAATGGAACACAAATACTTTATATATTGTACCTGTTAAGTTTCAAGAATTTAAGAGACTGTTTGGTAATTAAAACAAATGACGAAATATGACTAAATGGATTGTATTTTTGCGCACTTAAAAGCAACCTCCTTGGCCAGTCACGGCAGCATGCTTAACACCCCGGAAACTAAACACACCCTATATTATTCTAATAACGGATGAACCCGAAGTTTAATTAACTAGTAAGCAATACAATTACAACATTCATATAAATTTTTTTCCCTCGAGACATCATTAGATGCAAGTACTCATATGCAGGAACTCCACCGACTGGACTGACATATTATGAGATTAACAGAGTCTTTGCCCACCATAATAATGTTGATGAGAATATCCCCTGTTAATATAAAAATAACTAGCCACATATCACACATACTCCATCCGTTCCAGAAAAAACTGTTTGTTTAGAAAATTTCATACATTTTAGTGAAAGATGATCATGTTACCTCTAATTAAGGGCATGTACAATAGTTAAACACCATGCGTCTATATAAGTCCACGTAAGCAAAATGAGGTGACGTGACCATCATTAAATGAGGAAACAATGTATTGTTGTCTACTATCTTGTCTACTACTCTGGCTCGTGCTCCCATTCAAAACAACATCAACTGTCGGCATCATCCATGCCATCAGCATGTGGCACTTGGTTTTAGAAGCTGCTACTGGACAGTTGCAAACCCGGATACTCCAGGTATAGCGGGCCAGGGTTCAGACATCCGATCCTTAGCACGGCCTCAAAAGAATCTAGCCGTTGTCGGAATAGCCTATTTAGTGTTGGTGGAGAGTGCCTCCGGATCGGACGAACACTACCACAATAAGGAAGTGCGCGAAGCAAACAACTCTGGACCAAACGCAAAGGCTTCGCTCAATCGAGCAAAATTCTCTCTCTATTCAATCTCCCTCATCAACGTACAGCGGATCGGGTATTTATAGGTGGTGGTTCACCTACCAATCCCCGTAATTACACTGTGATGCCCCATAACAACTATATTCTTGGAATATTCCAAAGACAAGGCCGTATTTTTACATCACTTGGAATATTCCAAAGACAAGACCGTATTTTTACATCACGTAGTGGATTACAGCTGGACTTCTACTGTTCCCCGGGCCCGGCTTCGTACGTCATCATATGTCAGCTCGGCCTTCGCTACCCTCGAGGGGCGCCGCTTCTGCTGTAGTTCTCGGGTCTTCGCCTGAATTCTTTAGTTTCTTCGCTTGGCTTTGCCAGGTGTCTTCGCCCAAGGGGCTTTGTGTCTTCGCATGGCTTCGCCAGGCGTCTTCGCCCGAGGGGCTTTGTCTCTCCGCATGGCTTCGCTTGGCGTCTTCGCAAGGCTCCCTCTCCGGCTCTTCGCAAGGCTTCGCTTGATTGCTCGAACATTGGACCCCGCATGGCTCCTTCGGCGCGCGAGTCTTCGGTCGATGGCCAAAGGTGGCGTCCCCAACATTTAGTACTAGTTGGAACCACCAACCGGTACTAAATGGTTCCCAGGACACTGCACGCGTTAGTACCGGCTCAATTTGCGGCCAGTAGTAACACTAACGAATAGCTCTTTCTCTAATAGTGATAATGTATTAGAGTGCTAATGGTTAAAATGGAACGCAAACACTTTATATATTATTCCTATTAAGTTTTAAAAATTTAGGATATTGCTTGCTAATTAAAACAAATAAAGAAATATGGCTAAACAGATTATATTTTTTTTGCACTCGGAGGTTTGGTCACGCCATGCATGCCGACGTGACTGGCCAAGGAGGCTGTGCAAGTGCGCAAAAATACAATCCATTTAGTCAATTTCATCATTTGTTTTAATTAGCAAACAGTCTTCTAAATTCTTGAAACTTAACAGGTACAATATATAGAGTATGTATGTTCCACTTTAAGCATTTGCACTCCAATATATTATGTAGGAAATAAAAAAATCCAATTTCTAATTATGCTGAGTGAATCCTGCACATATGCTAAGTCTAACCATTTAGCATAATTAGAAATTGTATTTCTCATTTTCCACATAATGTATTGGAGTTCAAATAGTTAAAATGGAACACAGACATTTTATATATTGTGCCTGTCAAGTTTCAAGAATTTAGGAGACCGTTTACTAATTAAAACTAATAACAAAATATGACTAAACGATTATATTTTTGCACATTGCTAGCCTCCTTGGGTCACGCCATGCATTCCGGCGTGACTCAATGCTGGGTCACGCCATGTAACTTGGCGTGACTAGCTCAGCTCATTTTGCCCCGTCAGCACCACATGAAAATCGATCTCGAGTCGCGCCACTGTGGCAGTTGAGTCACGCCACATGCAATGGCGCGACTCAGTTACAAGCAATGGCGCGACTCAGTTACAAGTCACGCCAAGTTTCGTGACGTGACCAAAAGGGCTACTTCTTGAAATTTTAGTTTGAGAAGAGTTATTTATAAAATATTAGTTTTAAAAGGGTTAAAATATAAAAAAAATCAAACGTGAGGCGCCTCGGTGTTTTTGCTTTGCTCCCTACTCGGCGTCATCTTCCTCCTCGCAGTCCATCAAGCACCAGCGCCCGTCGGCGCCGTTCACCATGCCCCTGTTGTGCGGGACCCACCACCCGGGCGGCACCCCGTGCTCGTCCCGCAGCGCGTCGTACGTCTTGTTCACCAGCGCCACGTCCCGCGCCACCGCGAGCTCGAACCCCTCCTCCTCCGCCGCCGCGCGTGCCCGCCACGCCGTGCAAGTACACCTCGAGGTTGTGCCAGGTGCGCTCGTGCCCAGGGCTCCTCAGGTACGGGGACGCCCCGTGTCGATGGCCAGCTCGGCGCCGACGTCATGGTAGAACACGGCCGGGTAGCTCGGGGATGCTGTGGAACCGCTTCTTGAAGGCGGAGCCGCCGACGCGCGGGCTGGCGAACGCGAACGCGGTGACCGGGCAGGCGGCGGCCGGCGGGGCCACGTTGTAGCCGTTGGCGGCGATGTCGAACGCGTTCAGCGTGGCGAGCGCCGCGCCGAGGCTGTGGCCCGTCACCGTGATGCTGAGCTCCTCGTCCTTGTACTTGGCCACCAGGCTGCGCACCTCGCTCAACGCCTGCATCCGCCGATCCATGCGTGCAGGCAGGCAGGACGTGAGAGAGTGTGGTGACGGTGACGCTGACGCTGACGGTGACGGTGACGCTGACGCTGACTGGCGAGGTGCGGAGGAAGGGGAGAGGCGGCCCAAGCCGGATCTGCTCCTGGCCGGATTCCCGGCGCGGTGGGAGCAGGAGGGGCCACGCGGCCACGCGCGAGCCCGCCCGTGCGCCCGCCCGCCGGCGAGGAGGGGCGCAGAGAGAGCCGCCATGGAGGAGGAGGAGGAGCAGGAGAGGGGGCCAGGGCCGCCCTGCCGCCGCCGCTCCGCCGTGCCTCGGGCGAGCCACCCGCGGGCCGTCCGCACCGCTCCGCCGCGCCGCTTCTTGGACCGGCCCCTGCTCCACTGCGACGCCGCGAGCGAGGGGGTGGAGGAGCACCGGCGCGAGGAGGGCGGCGTCCCCAGGCCGCCGCGGCCGCCCCGCCGTGGTCGCCCCGCCGTTCGCGCGCCGCCGTTGCCGTGGTCGCCGCTCCGGGCCGTGCGCGCGCCGCTGTGGTCGCCACTCCGGGCCATGGAGAGCCGAGCTCGAGCGCAGGGGCGGCGAAGGAGCTCGAGCGCCGAGGAGCGAGGAGGGTCGAGGAGGGCGGGGGACGGCGCGGCCACCGGGATCTGACCCGCCGGAGGCCCCTGCTCGCCTCACCGGCCGACGCCGCTGTGCCCAGGGGCAGCTCTTGGCCCTCGCCGCCCCCTGCCTCGGCGAGCTCGGCACCGACCGCCGCCGCGCGCGACGCCCCTTCTCGCCACGCCGCCCCAGCCGGCGCGAGTGGAGGGAGCAGGGCCCGGCCTCCTCGCCGCGTCCTCCTCGCCGCGGCCGTCGCCATGGCCGTTGCGCCTCCGCCTCGCCATGGCGGCGCCCACGCAGGGAGATGAGGGAGGGAGAGGGGCTGCGCGCGTGCAGCCGGAGAGGAGGGAGGCACGGCGGAGGAGTAGCAGCCGTCCCGCCGTCGAGCCGCCGCCGCGAGCAGGGGTTGGGGCGCGGGGCGGCGAGCTCGAGCCGGAGCTGCGCGCCGGCAGAGAGAGAGAGAGACGGGGGAGGGAGGGCGCCAAGGGAGGTAAAGAAAAGAAAAAAAAAATGACACGTGGGTCCTATCAATTGATAGCTGGTATAGAGTAAGGATATAGAGAATGAACGAGCACGAGAAACCTGAAGATAGAGAAGAAAATCTCGATGACCAGGATGCAACATTTTTTTATTGAGTAGATTTGGAGTACGACGAGTGCGGATAGCCTAAGTAGGAACGCGCACGGCACGGTCACCGACGACGTGGCGTACAGGAACCTGGTGACCTGGTAGGCGGCGGCGTGGGCCGGCAGGCGCACCCGGTCGAAGAAGCGCGCCCTGGCGAAGCGGGACAGCCCCGCGTGCGGCGAGAGCGCCTCGTGGTTGAAGGCGTCGTAGGCCGCCTGCGCCATCTCGCCGTAGCGGAGCACGGTTGTAAGAACCGCCCAATTTGCACTCGGTTTAGGTGAAAATTATTGATTAATCAATTAAGATGAGAGTTAACACGTGTCCGTCTCTCGACACGCCACGTGTTAATCCACGTCTTAGAGGCACTTAATCAACACAATTCATCTAAAACGATCGCAAATTCGGTAGTCCCGGTATGTACTCCAACATATACTCAAGATCCAGCATATGCACATACCGTTTACAATCAGATACATCGCCACAGAACCACAAAGTGCAGTTTTACATTACCAAAGTTCATTACAGGTTCGATACAGGAGGGTTCAAACTATCTTCCATTATAAACTTTGGGCTCACGAAAGCCATATTAAATAGAACATAGACTTTATTATGTTTACATACTCTCACGAAGTTCGGTTACGATAAAAACCTATTAAGATAATGGTGTCTTGCTCATGGACACCATCACAGCCACAACAACCTACTCCTCCCTCGCAATTGGATCAGCGGGATAGAAGTGGCCGAACACCACTTCCGGCTCACCTGCAATTAGGTTTAGAAAGCAACCTTAGTACAAAGGTACTCGCAAGATTTACGCGATTAAATAAACAAGGATTATGCAAAGGCTCAAGTAAAAGCTTTAAGATTAAGTAATTATTGCATAAGCATGAGCTCTCTAGCAAAATTAATTGATGTTGCCCGAACCCCAAAAATTTTAGTTGATTAAAAGCATAACATATGAAAAATATACGTGATCATAGATGTGACATGAACCAAAGCCGACAATACCGAAATTCTATACGAGGAATTCGACGAACTAAAAGCTTGCTCATATCCGAGAGCGCGACAATTCGAATTGATTAAAAACCTTGCAAGGGTGCACTACATTACCCACACGACGCAGGGACCATGCGGCTCACCCAACCCGCTAAAGTTGGATAAGGGGGTACTCGCGTCAACCATTCCCAACAAGGCTCGATCATTGAACTTCACACCTAGCTTACGCATAGAGACTTAGTTCCACCGGAGACATCTCTAAGCTTTTCTATACATAGTTACACCCGGGGACACCCCTAAGCCTCTCTGCATAGTCTTTGGCCACGTATCTAGGACTGCACATCAATGATCAAGTCAAAGAAGGTAGTTGGCTCATCCGTACCATTATTTGGATATGTGGTAGCACAGAAAGGTGCTCAAAGTCGATGGCATCCACGGACGGTCCTTAAACGACCCAAGCGGATTATGCCATGTGACAACATTCTCTAGGCCCTACCATTCCGCTCGAATCTCGGCACTACCACTCCAATATTACCCCAACGAACCAGTGCAATCAAGGATTATTGGTAAGTGTGACTCCAAGACATTCCTTCCTAGCAAGCGATATAATTATTCTAAGCAGAGCTAAGCATCTAATCAAGTTAAGTAATTAACTGACTAACAAGTGACAAAGACATGAGTGACAAATCAGGGGAGGACAATGCATGAAATTGGGTACAAGAATGCAATACATACATATTATATAACCCAACATTACCCAGTGATATAACTAACTAACTCAGATTAAATAGGAGCAAGAAATTATGCTTAGCTGCTTGCCTTGGTTAGCTTCGGGCTCGATCACGAACTGGACTCCGGGTTCAGGCTCAACGATCTCGGTGGGCTCCACTGGTTCGACCTCCGACGATTCAGTCACTATAATGTATGAAGTGATGCGTATGCCTTAGATTGCTACCATGGTTATGCAAGAGGATATGGCATGCAGAAAGAATGGCACAACATGCGATGACACACAATGCAACCACATGCGTCGACAAACGATCATGATTGCAAATGCAAACGAAAAGCTAGAGCAAGAATTAAGAAATAAATTATTACAGCAAACATAAATCATAAATTAAATTAAGCACGCAAAGGACATTACAAAGAACTCATGAAACTTGGATTTGCGGTAAAAGGATTTTCCTAGAATTACTTACAAAAATAACGAGCTTCGGCGGTCCTATACAAGATAAATCAGAAAAGGCATGCAAAAGTAACTAAACAAACCCAAGAAAATTATCATAGATACTAGGCATGAAAACAAAGCTAACAAAACTAGTTTCACCATTTTGTCACTTTCCAGCAAAAAGTTATGCAATAAACCATTTTTGGACAGAGCATATGAAAACACACTAAAACTTTAATAACCACAAGGAAACATACAAAACAATATTTTTCCTAAGTAGATCTCAGCGATACGAACCCAACAAAATAAGTTTCGCATTTTTTTGAGGTCTATATAATTTTCTACACATTTTTTTCAAATTTGCAGCACAAATAAAACTCGTCGAAAACGCTAAGTGCACCCGGGGTCGCCCCCACGGGCCAGCGGCCCACCCAGGCCGGGTCAAGGCAAGGCCGGGCCTTGACCGCGACGTGGGCGCGGCCACGGCGCGCGTGGCGTGTCGCGCGCGGCGACGGCGGCGCGCACGGCGTGCCCCAGGTGATGGCGAAGCTCACCGGCGGCAGCACAAGGGGAGGACGGCAATGGCCGGGCTCTCTAAATGGACGAGGAGAGGTCGGGCAAACGGATAAGGATGCGCGCGGCACGGTGCACGAGGATGGCCGGCGCGTGTCCCGGAGATGGCCGGTGGCGGTGGCAACGTGTGGCGCGTGAGGCAGAGTAGGGAGGAGGAGGAGGAGACTGACAGGTGGGCCCGGGCGAGGAAAAAAAGAAAGTAAGTTTAAAATTTGAAATAAAGGCTTTTCCAGGCTGAAAAATTCACCTATGTTTTACTGGAGATAGATAAAATCACCAAGAACACAATGCAATAAGAATCACTCGAAAAGCTTTTGTAATTTGATCGTAGCAAAAAGAACAAAGAGGTTGTTTTTGAAATTTCCTAGAATTTTGTGGCTCGGTTCAAAGGTCACAAAATCCTGCAAAAATATTTTTAAAACAATAATTGAAATCTAGTATTTAAATAAAAATTTTGGAGGCCAAGTTGCATAGCAAAATTTAAACTTTCTTAACAATCACAAATTCAAACATACACAAAATTGAATCCAAAATAAAGCACACATGCCCATGATGCTCCCTTATGCCTTAATGATGCTCATGATGATGTTGTTAACATGTTAATCATGTTTAAATTTTTCGAGTCGTGATAACTCTCCCCCCTTAAGAAAATCTCGTCCCGAGATTTAGATAGATAGGATGAAAGGGACAAAACTCCAGGTGGATTGAGGCCATATTCACCTAGACTGGATAATTATCTACGAGATGATGCATAAAAGCAGGGGTGATGTGGTGTGATGAGACATTCTTAGAGTTTTCTTGATGGTGACTGTGTCCACATATAATAATATCTAGAAAGATAAATTTCATTAAGGAAGCGGGGTGTGGTAGAAAGACAACTTACTCCTTAGAAAAGAAATCCGGGTATTCTTGACGTAATCGATCTTCACGCTCCCAAGTGGCTTCATCTTCGGAGTGTTTGCTCTCCTGAACCTTGACAAACTTCACCATGCTACGCTTCACTCTTCTTTCATCATGATCAAGAATGGCAATTGTGTGTTTTTCGTAGATAAGACCTGGTTGAAGATCAAGTTACTCGAGGTCGATGGCGTCGGGTGGGAACTCGAAGACATTTCTTTAACTGAGAAATATGAAAGACATTGTGTACTGCGGAGAGTGATTGAGGAAGTTTCAATTGATAAGCTACTGCGCCAACTTTCTTGGTAATCCGAAAAGGTCCCACATAGCGTGGCACTAGCTTTCCTCTTACTTGGAAGCGACGAGTGCCCTTGAATGGAGAAACCTTGAGATAAACATAATCGCCAACTTTGAGGTGGAGTTCTCGGCGACGACGATCAGAATAAGTCTTCTGGCGAGATTGAGTAATGCGAAGATTCTCACGGATAATTCTGAATTGATCCTCAGCATTCTTTACCAAATCGGGGCCAAAGAAAGGCCTTTCTCCAGATTCGGACCAATTGATCGGAATTCTACACCGTCTTCCATAGAGAGCTTCAAAAGGAGAAATTTTGATACTTGCTTGATAACTATTGTTGTAGGAGAACTCTGCGAATGGCAAGCAAGTAACCCATTTCTTCTCATATATAAGAGCACAAGCTCTTAGCATATCTTCTAGGATTTGGTTGACCCTTTCGGCTTGACCGTCGGTTTGAGGATGATAAGCAGCACTATATGTGAGATCGGTTCCCATCGCTTCATGAAGACTTCTCCAAAAGTGAGCAATAAATTGAGGACCACGATCAGAGACAATTTTCTTAGGAACACCATGAAGACATACAATGCGGGTAAGGTATAACTCCGCATATTGCTTGGCATGATAAGTAGTCTTGACTGGAAGAAAATGATCCGATTTCGTCAAACGATCCACGATTACCCATATAGAATCATACCCTTGAGAAGACCTGGATAATCCAATGATAAAATTCATTCAATTTCTTCCCACTTCCATGATGGAATAGGTAAGGGCAGAAGGGTACTGGCCGGTTTGAGATGTTCGGCTTTAACTCTTTGGCAAACATCGCACTCGGCGACATATCGAGCGATTTCTTGCTTGATGCGAGTCCACCAAAACCTTTGCTTGAGATCTTGATATATTTTGGTACTGCCCGGCTGAATGGAGAATTGAGAACTATGGGCTTCACCAAGGATAATTTGCCTGAGGTTATGATCCTTAGGCACCACAATACACTTCCCAAAGAATAGAACTCCTTCATTATCAGTAGAGAAACATCAAGCTTTGCCCTCCTTTATTAATTCCCGAATTCGAGCCATACCTTTATTCTTCTTTTGGAATTCCTTAATTTGATCATAAAGGTCAGATTTGACCGTGAGAGTGGCAAGATAGCCTTCTTTGACTATGGAAATTCCTAAGTTTCCGAAGATCATCACAAAGAGTATGCACAGGAGGAGCCATGGTCAAACAGTTACATTGAGCATTCCGGCTTAGTGCATCGACGACGACATTTGCCTTACCAGGATGATAGTGCACTTCAATATCATAATCCTTGATCAGTTCAAGCCATCGACATTGCCTCATGTTGAGATCAGATTGAGTGAAAATGTACTTGAGGTTCTTGTGATCAGTATAAATGTTGCAATGATTGCCAAGCAGATAGTGACGCCATATTTTTTAGAGCATGGACAATGGCCGCAAGCTCTAAATTATGGATAGAATAATTTTCTTCATGTCGCTTGTGTTGACGAGAAGCATAGGCCACTACTCGGCCTTCTTGAATAAGAACACAGCCGAGACCGATGCGAGAAGCATCGCAGTAGACATCGAAACTCTTGGAAATATTTGGCTGAGCAAGAACGGGAGCGGTAGTGAGACGATCCTTGAGGGTTTGAAAGACTTCTTCACAGGCTGGGGACCACTCAAACTTGACATCATTCTTCAGTAACTCAGTCATAGGCTTCGTAATTTTAGAAATGTTCTCTATGAACCAGCGGTAATATCCCGCAAGTCCAAGAAAACTGCGGATCTCATGGATATTCTGAGTTTGCTTCCAATCTAGAACATCTTGCACCTTATTAGGATCTATAGCAATACCATCCTTGGAGAGGATATGACCAAGAAAAGATAATTCTTCAAGCCAAAATTCACATTTACTGAACTTGGCATAAAGACGATGTTCTCTAAGTTTTTGAAGGACAATATGAATATGACGAGCATGATCTTCTTGGGTCTTGGAATAGATGAGAATATCATCAATAAAGATGATCACAAAGACATCGAGTTCCTCCATGAAGATGCTATTCATTAGATATATGAAATAAGCCGGCGCATTAGTGAGGCCGAAGAACATGACAGTGAATTCATAAAGACCATATCTAGTAGAGAAAGCCGTTTTAGGGATACCTTCCTTTCGGATCTTGATTTGATGATAACCTAACCTTAAATCAATCTTGGAGAAATAACGAGCTCCCGAGAGTTGATCAAATAAGATATCAATCCGAGAAAGAGGATATTTGTTCTTGACAGTGACTGCGTTTAACAGATGGTAATCAACACACATCAGCAAACTATCATCTTTCTTCTTTACAAAGAGAGCCGGGCAACCCCAAGGAGAGGAGCTCAGATGAATGAAACCTTTGTCCAACAAGACCTTGAGTTGTTCCTTCAACTCCCTTAGCTCATTAGGAGGCATTCGATAGGGCCGTTTAGAGATAGGAGCTGTTCCAGGCTTGAGCTCTATGACAAATTCAACCTCACGATCAAGGGGCATTCCTGGTAGTTCTTCTGAAAAGACATCCGAATACTCACACACCACGGGAATATCTTCCAACGCAGTGGCTTTGGTACTCGTCAGAGTATACAGATGAGATTCCATCTTAGAAAGAGAAAGGAGAACTCTACTCCCAGAGGGGTGCAAAAGATCGATGGTGCGGGGCCCACATTTGATAACTCTGTCATGCTTACCCAACTAATTCATCCCCAGAATCACATCTAGGCCCATCTTATCAAGGATGAGAAGATTAGCACAAAAAGTAGTTCCCTCAATGAGGATTGGAACCTCATTAACAAAATGTCTAGCAATGATTTTCCCACCCGGTGATTCTATATGGTATGACACTTGTAGATTTTGCGTCTTAAGTTTACTATGCAGCCCAAATTTCTTGTTGATGAATGAAAGAGTTACCCCAGAATCAAAAAGAACAATCGCAGGGTGGGAATTGATTAGAAGCGTACCCATGAGTACTTCGGCATCCTCTGGAACTTCTTCAGCAGTGGTGTAGTTAAGACGGACACGCTTAGGAGCTTGTTGTGGCTTAGCTTCATGACGTGGTGCTTGAGGCAAAGGATTATTGGGCCTAGGTGCATTGAAGGCACCGCCACGCCTCGGAGAGGGGCAATTCTTGGAGATGTGGCCTATGCCACCACAATTGAAGCACGAACCCTTCGCGGCAACACCTGGGTTGTTCCAATAGGCATTGGCCAGCCTAGGAGCTTGTCCTTGAGGAGGTTGAGGGTGGCGCACAATCCACATAGGACGTGGAGGTTGAGCACCTGGCGCCCGAGGTGGAGGAGGAGGCCCCAGACGCGGACGTGAGGAGCTACCGCCTGCCGAGGTGGGAGCAGAATGCTTGTTCTTTGCTTCAAGTTTCTTCATCTTATGCTCGGCTCTAATGGTGATATTCACCAAGTCATTGAAGTCTTCAAACTTGGTGGTAGAGAGCTTGTCTTGCAATTCTTTGGAGAGCCCATCATACAGGCGTTCATATTTTTTGGCACCGGTGGCCACTTCTTTAGGTGCATATTGGGAGAGAGTGTTGAAGGCATTGACATAGGCCCACAACTTCCATGAGTGAGATTCAGAAATTCCTTCTTCTTGATGTCCATGATATCCTGGGGAATATGGAAGGAGCGAAAAGCTGTGCGGAACTCCTCCCATGTGAAGTGGTGGTTTGCGGGGTGAGATGCCTTGAAGTTCCGCCACCAAGTCCCATGGGCATCATGAAGTTGATGAGCAGCAAAAAGAACCTTCTCATGTGGCTCACACTCAATAAGATCAAGCTTTTCTTCAATTACATTCAGCCAGAAATCCACGTCAAGAGTATCCTTGGAGCCACGAAAGATGGGAGGGTTGGTATGGAAGAATTCTCCGAACCTGTTCACTTGAGGCTCAGCCCTAGGACCATAATTGCCGGCATTGCCCATCTGATTGACTAGGTGCGCCATAAGTTTAGTTTGTCGAGCCAGGACGTCCGCGACGGTTGGGTGAACGGGAGGTTCAGGAAGGGGGGCCTCATTGTTGCGGTTGTTAGTGCCACCCGAACGATTACCACCATCCCTCTCAGTTCCCGAATGCAACACCATCCTGTTAATAAACAAAACGGTTAGCGGTCTGGAATGGACGATAGAGGATACTCGAAGGAAGGTTGGAAAAACAATGTGTAGATAAAATTCTAACACACGATCAACACAGGAGTAGTAACTCTAAGAGGAAAAACAGATTTGGTGATCAGACGAGTGAGAGTATGCTTGCATGCGAGATATGAATGCAACATGACGTCTCCTCACATCGTGAGCACGCCTTAACGTTCTAGCACTCACTCACGACCCGAAACAACCGCATTGTCTAGCAGTGCTACAACCCTCCTACTAGCACTTAGGACAATGGGTGATTCCCACCCTCTCAACCTCGGTAGATTGCTCAAAAAGCTTTCAGCAGGCGAAAGGGTTTTTCCTATGCTCCCACTACTTATGAAGACAAGAGGGGTTAAGCACATCTTAATTAAACAAGTGAAGCAGTAAGAAAGAATTAGCTCTAAGACCAAGGAAGAAAGGTAGCATCTTGCCTTAAGTTCAACTTTTTAACAAAAATAAATCTTAGTGCAAGTGATCAAATTTTATTTTACTCTCAACCCACTAAACAAGTTTTAGGTTCATTTTATGGAATCTCGGCTCTGATACCCGTTGTGAGAACCGCCCAATTTGCACTCGGTTTCGGTGAAAATTATTGATTAATCTATTAAGATGAGAGTTAACACGTGTTCGTCTCTCGACACGCCATGTGTTAATCCACATCTTAGAGGCACTTAATCAACACAATTCATCTAAACCGATCGTAAATCTGGTAGTCCCGGTATGTACTCCAACATATACCCAGGATCCAGCATATGCACATATCATTTACAATCAGATACATCGCCACAGAACCACAAAGTGCAGTTTTACATTACCAAAGTTCATTACAGGTTCGATATAGGAGGGTTCAAACTATCTTCCATTACAAGCCTTGGGCTCACGAAAGCCATATTAAACAGAACTTAGACTTTATTATGTTTACATGCTCTCACGAAGTTCGGTTACGATAAAAACCTATTAAGATAATGGTGTCTTGCTCAAGGACACCATCACAGCCACAACGACCTACTCCTCCCTCGTATTTGGATCAGCGGGGTAGAACTGGTCGAACACCACTTCCGGCTCACCTGCAACTAGGTTTAGAAAGCAACCTGAGTACAAAGGTACTCGCAAGACTTATGCGATTAAATAAACAAGGATCATGCAAAGGCTCACGTAAAAGCTTTAAGGTTAAGTAATTATTGCATAAGTATGAGCTCTCTAGACTATCACCTAGCAAAATTAATTGATGTTGCCCGAACCCCAAAAGTTTTAGTTGATTAAAAGCATAATATATGAAAAATATACGTGATCATAGATGTGACATGAACCAAAGCCGACAATACCGAAATTCTCTACGAGGAATTCGACGAACCAAGAGCTTGCTCATATCCGAGAATGTGGCAATTCGAATTGATTAAAAACCTTATAAGGGTGTACTACTTTACCCACACGACGCAGGGACCATGCGGCTCACCCAACCCGCTAAAGTTGGATAAGGGGGTACTCGCGTCAACCGTTCCCAACAAGGCTCGATCATTGAACTTCACACCTAGCTTACGCATAGAGACTTAGTTCCACCAGAGACATCTCTAAGCTTTTCTATACATAGTTCCACCCGGGGACACCCCTAAGCCTCTCTGCATAGTCTGTGGCCACGTATCTAGGACTGCACATCAATGATCAAGTCAAAGAAGGTAGTTGGCTCATCCGTACCATTATTTGGATACGTGGTAGCACAGAAAGGTGCTCAAAGTCGATGGCATCCACGGACGGTCCTTAAACGACCCAAGCGGACTATGCCCATGTGACAACATTCTCTAGGCCCTACCATTCTGCTCGAATCTCAGTACTACCACTCCAACATTACCCCAACGAACCAGTGCAATCAAGGATTATCGGTAAGTGTGACACTCCAAGACATTCCTTCCTAGCAAGCGATATAATTATTCCAAGCAGGGCTAAGCATCTAGTCAGATTAAGTAATTAACTGACTAACAAGTGACAAAGACATGAGTGACAAATCAGGGGAGGACAATGCATGAAATTGGGTACAAGAATGCAATACATACATATTATATAACCCAACATTACCCAGTGATATAACTAACTAACTCAGATTAAATAGGAGCAAGGAATAATGCTTAGATGCTTGCCTTGGTTAGCTTCGGGCTCGATCACGAACTGGACTCCGGGTTCAGGCTCAACGGTCTCAGTGGGCTCCAGTTCGACCTCCGACGATTCAGTCACTATAATGCATGAAGTGATGCGTATGCATTAGATTGCTGCTATGGTTATAAAAGAGGATATGGCATGAAGAAAGAATGGCACAACATGCGATGATACACAATGCAACCACATGCGTCGACAAAATGATCACGATTGCAAATGAAAACGGGAAGCTAGAGCAAGAATTAAGAAATGAACAATTACAACAAACATAAATCATAAATTAAATTAAGCACGTAGAGGACATTACAAGGAACTCATGAAACTTAGATTTGCTTTAAAAGGATTTTCTTAGAATTACTTACAAAAATAACGAGCTTCAGCAGTCCTATACAAGACAAATCGGAAAAGGCATGCAAAAGTAACTAAACAAACCCAAGAAAATTATCATAGATACTAGGCATGAAAACAAAGGTAACAAAACTAGTTTCACCATTTTGTCACTTTCCAGCAAAAAGTTATGCAATAAACCATTTTTGGACAGAGCATATGAAAACACACTAAAACTTTAACAAATAGTAAGGAAACATACAAAACAATATTTTTCTTAAGTAGATCTCAGTGATATGAACACAACAAAACAAGTTTCGCATTTTTCCGAGGTCTATCGAATTTTCTACGCATTTTTTTCAAATTTGCAGCACAAATAAAACTCGTCGAAAACGCTAAGTGCACCCGGGGTCGCCCAGCCCAGAGGCTGACAGTGGGGGCCATGGGCCAGCGGCCCACCTAGGCCGGGTCAAGGCAAGGCCGGGCCTTGACCGCGGCGTGGGCGCGGCCACGGCGCGCGTGGCGCGTCGCGCGTGCGCACACGTCGCGCACGGCGACGTCAGCGGCGGCGTGGCGCAAGGCGGCGCCGGCGAGGCGGGGCCGGAGCGGGGCAGAGGGGGGGCGCACAGCGTGCCCCAAGTGATGGCGAAACTCACCGGCGGCAGCACAGGGGGAGGACGGCGACGGCCGGGCTCTCTAAATGGACGAGGAGAGGGCGGGCGAACGGATAAGGACGCACGCGGCACGGTGCACGAGAATGGCCGGCGCATGTCCCAGAGATGGCCGGCGGCGTTGGCGACGTGTGGCACTTGAGGCAGAGGAGGGAGGAGGAGGAGGAGACTGACAAGTGGGCCCGGGCGAGGAAAAAAAAGAAAGCAAGTTTGAAATTCGAAATGAAGGTGTTCCCGGGCTAAAAAATTCACCAAATTTTTACTAGAGATAGATAAAATCACCAAGAACACAATGCAATAAGAATCACTCGAAAAGATTTTGTAATTTGATCGCAGCCAAAAGAACAAAGAGGTTGTTTTTGAAATTTCCTAGAATTTTGTGGCTCGGTTCTAAGGTCAAAAAATCCTGCAAAAATATTTTTAAAACAACATTTGAAATCTAGTATTTAAATAAATTTTTTGGAGACTAAGTTGCATAGCAAAATTTAAACTTTCTTAACAATCACAAATTCAAACATACACAAAATTGAATTCAAAATAAAGCACACATGCTCATGATGCTCTCTTATGCCTCATGATGATGTGGTTAACATGTTAATCATGTTTAAATTTTTCGAGTCGTGACAACGGTGCGGCACAGGTCGATGTCGAGCGGGTCGAGGAGGCCCGCCCAGCCGCCCTCGCCCTGGAGCTCGCGCCACCGCCGGGCCGTGCCCCCGAGGCCGCCGTGCTGGGACGACATGCTCAGCAACGGCTAGCTCCAGCCTTGCCTCTGCAGCTGCTTCGGTCGCGGCGATCTTTATACTGCGATGGGCTGGTCACTGGTGGCAGCGGCTTTGGCGTGCTCGGGTTCGCTTCCGATGACGAGGAGAGCGCGAGCGGCGACGGCATGACACGCATCGTGCGGGGATGCGCATGATGAATTGGACATGCGTCGCGTGCGACAGCGTGGCCCAACTGGGCAGGGGGAAAGAGCCGAGCAGGGGTACGCCTGCCGTGCGACACTGCCCAGATACCCGCCGCGTGGCACACTGGCCCCACAAGGCGCAAGGCCCGTCCGCTCGAGACCACCATCGAGCCAATTTCACAACGTATATCGAAACCGGCTCCAAAATTAGATCGAGACACAGCATCATCAAGGACCTCACGTCCCTGACGTCTACAGCCGCCGGCCCTCGTTCTTCACTGCGCGGCCTAGAGCTCGTGTGAGCAAGCAGCTGACTGGCGTGTGAAGAAGACTGCTGGCTGAGGGCTGAACCTTTTTTTTTTGAGAGAGAGAGAGAGAGGTGGGGCTGAGGGCTCAACTGCTGACTAGACCAAAGCAGTATTCAGAAACAACTCAAACAAGGCCTCCATGAAGAAAGACGCAGGTTATAATATAGGCCTCTTGTTGGGCCTGTAGTTCTCCTTCTCCATCATATATGCGTGTGTTTCTCGTATGGGATGGGATGATGGACTGGTGAGGATCGATGTGGGCTCCAGCTTCGGCTCAATCTAAACGGCCAAAGAGAAGACGGCTGCCGCTCCTGCCAGCGAGGACGGACAACGAGCCGTGGATCTTATACATTTTTCGGAAGATTTTTTCTTCCTTATCTTCCACTATTTTAGATTTTTCCACTATTTGAGATTCGTGCCAACTAATTCTATCTGTCTGATCCACGCCCTAGTCACCCGTCTCCACCACCATGCGCTCGCCACCTCCACCATGGGTGCCCATCGCGGTTTCCGCCGCTTCCGTGGCTGCCCGTCCCGGCGGCCACCACCGCCCAGCTCCCTCCGCCACCACCGCCCCAGCTCCCTCCGCCACCACTGCTGCTGCCCGTGGCGGCCCTGCCGCCGCCCGCAGTCCCGTGGCTGCCCGTCGCGGCCCCCCCCCCCCCCCCGCCGCCGCCCCCGAGGCTGTCCGTCGCTGTCGCCGCGCCCCTGCGGCTGCTCGTCCACCGCCGTCGCCGACCCATCTCCACCCGCCGCGTGCTGTCAAGATGTTGATTTAGAAAATGTTGATTTAGGTTTTGATAATTGTTGAATCTATTATGTCATGATGTCGAGATAGCTGGTAAAAATGTTGAATGTAGTATTTTTTTTCTAAAAATTGTTGAAATGTGTTGTATAAAATGTTGAATCTATTCTTTTTTAAATGTTGAATTGTTTTAAAAAATGTTGAATCTAATTAGACTATAATCTGAATTTAATGAGCTTTATAGTTATGTTGCTTATCCATCTTCGGGTTGACATATAGGAGCCCCCACTACGAGTCCTGCCTCCCTGCTCCTCTGCTCCCCGGCGGCGCCCAGAACAAAATCGGGGAGAATCCCATCCCGGATTCCCGGTCACCCCCAACGTCTTCCTCGTCGCCTCGCCTTCCCCAATTCGTCCACCAGTAACTCCCAAACTCTCCTCACTAGTCACCATGGCTGCGCCCTCGCCCTGGGCGAATCTCTCACCCAAGGAAGTCTCCGAGATCGCCCGCCGTGTCCCCTGCGAATGGGACCGCGCCCACATGGCCTTCGTGTGCCGCTCATGGCGCGCGGGGCTCGCAGCTTCCCCGCCCCCGCCGCTCCCGCGGCTCCTCCTGCCGTCCGACGACTTCACTCGCGTAGCCTGCATCCTTAGCGGCTGCAGCATCCACCAGGGGCACCACGCCCCGTTCGGCCTGCGCTACCTCGGCTCGTGCGACGGCGGCTACCTCTTCCTCGCCATGGAGCAGAGTCGCGGCCACCGCCTCATGGGCCTCCTCCAGGATGAAGGGGGGCACATCCACATCCACTTCCTCCCCGACGAGGTCTGCACCCGCTACAACCCGTCGGCCCAGCACGTCCACAGCATGGTCATCCTCGCCGCCACCCTCTCGTCCGCGCCCGATGTCCCAGGCTGCCTCGCCGCCGGCATCGTCACCTATCAGCGGGACGTCGACGGCCCGCGCCAGCTCCGCTGCGCGATCTGGCGCATCAGTGATCGGGTGGTGTACGACATCACGCCCCCCTACATCACCGAACATGTGGAGGACCTCGTGTACCGCGACGACGGGTGCTTCCATTTCCTCACCGACGAGGAGCACATCCTCGCGTGCGCGCCGACCTTCGTTCAGGATGGGGACGAGGCGCTGCGGGGAGTATCGCTCTCCTCGACGCTACGCCGCTGCGTGCCCAGGGACACCAGTCACGATGGGTTCGTTCGAGCTCGTTACCTGCTCGAGTCCCGCGGCGAACTGCTGATGATCGTCAGGTTCGCTCCCGATCCTGATTCGCCGACGTCGGGGTTCAAGGTGTTCAGCCGGATTGGACCGCTGGCGCTCGAGGACGACGGCAGCAGCGGCATGGTTGGGCGCCCCTATACCTGGAGCGAGCTGGACACGCTGGGTGGCCGGATGCTGTTCGTGGGGAGAGGCTGCTCCAGATCCTACGAAACGGCCGACTACCCGGGGTTCAAGGCCGGCATCTACTTCTTGGATGATCGGAGCTTCTACGAGGAGGAGATGATGTTCCGCTGTGTCAATGAGAGGCAGTATCTCTGCAATGACAACGGCAAGTGGTCAGAAGGGCCGCGTTCGGTTGTCGAGCGCTTCTTCCCGGAGCAGGTGCCTTCCAACCACTCTTCTCCGGCTTGGTTTCTCCCTCGTCAAAGACGTGCAGCTTGCCTTCCGAAAGATATTCTGATAGAGATCGCCCGACATGTCCGGTGCGACGCTGGACGCATTCGCGTGCTCCACGCCTGTCACCTGGCGTCCGCTGACCTCGGGGCGGCGGCGCCGCCGCCGCAACTCCCGTGGCTGCTCCACCCGTTGCCTGGAGGGCCCTCATTCTCCTGCTTATATTGTGGGGACGGCGCGGAAAGCGTCATCCACAGCGTGCGCACCCCCGCCGACGCCCGCTTCGCTCGCTACTTCGGCTCATACGACGGCCGGTGGGTGTTTCTCGCCGGCGGCCCGGTTCATAAGTTGGTCAATATTCTGAACGGGAAGGTATACTTGCTCCCTGGACGTGTTGCGTACCCGCGGAACGGCCGGGACGACATGGCCATTCTCGCCGCCACGCTCTCGTCGTCACCCGACAATGAGGGTTGTGTTGCGGCCGCAATTGTGCAAATGGATTACCTCAACAAGCCCAAGGGGATTGTTTTCTGGGAGATGACATCAGCTGTTGGCGTGGACCCGTTCGCACCTTCGAGCATAAAGATGGATCCGGAAGATGTACTGTTCCACAACTCATCTTTCTATTTCATCACAAGCACATCAGAGATATTAGTCTGGAAACCGGATGTGTCTCAGGGTCTGCTCCCCCACGACAATTGGAGCTCGTACCGCATCCAGTATGGAACTGACGGACTCCACTATCAGCAGATCCGTTCTCGGTATCTTGTGAGCTCCCGCGGAGAACTACTGATGGTGATGAAGTGCGGTCAGCAGAAGAATTGTCGAGCTGAATACTTCAGGGTGTTCCATGTTACCGGCCTTGATGAAACAAAACCACCTTTCGCTCCATGTCTCTGTACTGAGCTGAAGTCGCTTGACGGCCGGATGTTATTCTTGGGACGAGGGCACTCTAGAAGCTACGAGACCAGCGATTTTCCAGGGTTTCTCAGCGGCATCTACTTCTTGGATGATAATGGCTCAAACCAAATAGACAAGGCATCCTACTCTTGCAACGACAACGGGAGGTGGTCGTCAGGATCGCCTCCCATAATTACCAACTGCTTTCAGCCAGTACAGGGCGGCTCGGACTACTCATCTCCGGTATGGCTTCTGCCATGAAAGCGAGCTGGACATGCTGGGTGGCCAGTTTGTAGGGCGAGGATAGTCTTCTCCAGCTAGGCTTCACCCTTGAGATGGCAGGTTTTTGGCTACGATCCTCTCTACCTCCGTTTGTTTGGTGCTGAAATAATTGCTGTGGTTTTGTTCAGTGAGTTGAAAACTTGATACCATTACTTTTCTGTACATTGTGGAAATCAATCAGTTTGCATTCCTGAATGAACAAACGACTACCATTTGCGACCTATTTGTGTGAAGTGACAGAGAATCTATCCTAAAAATATGTGTGTTGGCAATCAGTGTTTTTTCTTATGATTTCACTCTATCAAGGAATTGGATTGATGTGCTTGGAATCTGAATTTGTGAGACTCATTATCCTTCCTTAATTTGTTTACCAATGGGTACCTCTGTTCTGATTCACTAAGAAGAAATGCAGAGCCAAGGAAGGCTTACTTAATTCATTTACCAATCTTCTGAAGTGTTTAGTTTGCATGCCTTCCTATAATGTGATCTTGCAGTGGAGAATGCAGTCTGTTTATCATCGCTGTGAGAAAAATGTTTTGATTCGTTGTGCATTCCTGTCATAGAAATATACATATAGCTATTGGTGATTTCAGTTGCATCATTTGTTCTTTCTGTGGATACAATCAGGTACTCACAATTACTGAACTTTATCCCTGTGCCTAGTACAGACAGTTTCTAAATCATGTGTTCAATGTAACTTTCCTATATGTGAATTGACTGAGAAAAGGACATCAATGTACAAATGCTAAGTACTAGTATTTGAGCTTTGCAGGTTTGACACATTACAACTTTTTGATCCTTCATGCTTTTCATGATTTCAAAGCAGAAATGTCTATTGCCTTCTTTAGCAATAAATGGCTATTGGCTAGCATGGTATTCATGCTATGGAATTCGTTACCTTGAAAGAAGCACTTCTGTATGTAGATGTCATCTTTTTTCCCACTGTCTGTTCATGATAGGTCGTTGTGTTTATCCCTTGCGTGAGTAATTGCATGGCATTACCAGGCACATCATGCTGATAGTAAAACTATGTTGGCTTACACTTCAGTGTAGAAAGTGCTTTGTTTTTTTGGTGAAAAATAAAATGCTAAGTTGTGCTCTGCATTCCTGATTGACCCACTCATTGCATGGCATGGTCACATGGAAGCTGATTTTGCATAGTTTAACTGAAGCACAGTAAAGATGCACTGGACAAGTTAGTGAGGCTCTATGCCGAACGAACACGGAAGACCCTGACACCCCGTCCAACCCCTTTTTTTGATATAATGGATAATCGGCCTCTATATCCACTACTGGTGATATATGCAGCCAAGTCCAATTTTTCCTGGATTATGCGTAACTGATATACTGAACTCTGTTCATGTTTCTCCGTTCAATCCTATGTCGAATGTATCCTAAGATATGTGTAAAGAGCCCTTTTACAATACTTGGAAATACTTCCCAACGCCTCGCAACGCCTACACAAAATAACTATTTTGATTGATTTAATTATTTGAAGGGTAGTATGGTCATTTTGCAATAAAAAAACCCACCCCCACCCCGCGCGCCTGCATCGCACGCCGCCGCCGTGCGTCCGCGCCCCACCCCCGCGGGCCCTCGTCCTCTGCATCGCACAGCGCCGCCGTCCGGCCACGCCCTCGCCCTGTTGACGCCGCCGTCCCCTGCCCTATCCTCGGACTTCGCTGCCGCCGCCGCCCTACCCTATTGTACTGCGCCGCCGCCGCTACCCTGCCATCACCGTCGCCTGCCGCGGTGTGACATCCCGAAAAATCTACCAAAATAAAACACGCGCTAAAAATAATTTTCAAAATTTTTTTTCATCGTCGAGCTCAATTATCCCTAAACCCTAATCTCTTCCTAGAATTTTTTTTCCGCCGTCCCGACACCCGGTTTCAACTGTCGTTCCATCTCCCATTTCTCCTCGCTCCGCGTGCGTCGCCGTCCGACCGGACAACGCCGGCCACGCGCGGTAGCCGCCGCGAATATCGCCGGCACGCGCTCGCTCTCTCTCTCTTTCTCTCTCTCCTTCTCTTTTTCCTTTTCTTTTTCCATTTTCCTCCTTTTTCTTTTTTCCTCCTCCCCCTTCCTTCCCTCTCTCCTTTCCCCGCACGCTGCAGAGCAACTCGCCGCCACGCCCCGCTCCCCGCACGCACGCGCGCTCCCGGCCGCCCCCTGCCACCCCGCCTCGCTGAGCCGCCGTGTCGCTCGCCTACCTCGACGCCGAGCCCCCTCGCCCGCCGCTGCCGACCCGCCCTGCCCACCTGCCCACGCGCCGCGTGCGCTGTGCGCAACGCGCGTTCCGCGCGACCTCGACACCGCCGTGCTGCTTGCCTTCCTCGATGCCCGAGCTCCGCGTCCGCCAGCAAGCAGAGCCACGTGCGGTGCCCCGCCTTCGCCGCCGGCCGCTCCTGTGCTCGCACAACACCCACGCGCTCCACGTGCCTGCAGTGCCCGGCACACCGCTCGGCCTCTGCCCGAGCTATCCCATCTCCCTGTGCCGCCTCGCCGCTCCACGACGGCGAACGCCATTAATGGTCGCGAGCTACCTCGCCGGCCGCCCGACACGCCTCGCCCGCTCCACCGCCTTGCCACGCCTATAAGTAGGCCCTACACCTCGCCTCCGACCTGCACAACCAGCCCACCAACCCCAGCTCTCCACCTAAGCCCTCTAGCGCCGCCGCCCGAGCAAGCTCTGCCCGCCGCCGCCGGCCCCCGTGGCTAGCACGCTCCGCTGCACCCCAGTCCATGGTGAGTGAGGGAAAAGGGTCCCACCGTCGCCCTCTTCCTTTTCCCCTAGTCCCGGCCGCCGCTAGGCCCTGCAGCGCCGCCGCTGCACCGGCCAGGGCCGATTGCCGCCCGTCGCCATGGCTCCCCTCCCTGTGGGGCCCCTCCTCCGAAATTGAGGAGGGGAATCCATTCCCCGTGAGCCCCTCCTCCTTTCCCCCTCCTTCTCGGCCGCCGCCGTGCCTCGAACGGCCGGCAAGGGCCGCCGCCGCCCCCTCACGCGCCCTCCCCTATTTCCCGTTCGGGAGGAAGAAGAGAAGGGCAAATATGCCCATACCCCCTGCACTCTCTCATTTTTAATAAAGAGCCCTTCCACTCTTTTGTCTTTTGCAAAAGAATCCCTGCCCTTTATTATATTCGCAAATAAACCCTTCCACCGTATAAACACAATTTCAATTATACCCCTACACTTTTCCAGAGTGGCCCCGATGTTTTCTAAAATTCCAACCAAGCCCCTGTTATCTCAGAAATAATTGCAAAAAGGCCACTGAACCCTAGTTTAGCCCTAACCACTCCTTTAACTCGTCATTTCATGCGCCAAAAATCGTCCGATCGTCCTGAAACTTTACCACGCTATTTCTTATATACTTTTGACCATGCCATTAGAAAACCACCCAAAAATATTACTCCTGTCTCCCTATCTTAATTATTTTCGATTCGAGCTCAGCGATAAAACTTTTATTCCTTTTTCTTGATTGTGTGCTTGTTTGTGTGCGGCGTAGATCACGGTGTGAACGAGGGAGAACTCGTCGACGAGCAGTACTGTGAGCAAGCGAACGAGGACCAGTTCCGCGACCCCGAACCCGAAGGACAATACCTCGATCAGGACTTCCCGGAAGGCTTTGAGAACGGCAAGTTCAATCCCGCCTTTTGATGCATATTTTGTCCTAGTTTTTATAAACACAACATATTGGCCTGTTTTACAAAACTGTATATGTTTTAACTGCTAAAAACATGGTTGGATAGCCACCCCTTGATTTGTTATAACTATTCCTTGACCACCTAGATTAATGTCTGGATATGATCTGTTTGGACGTTAATCGCTGCTAGAACGCTTAGGACCTTAAACACGGTACTACTTGTTTATAAAAAGAAAGTGTGTGAGTGTGTGGGAAGGGAAAATGTGGAATTTTCGAAAGATGAGTTTAGGCGGGATGGATGGCACTTCTGTGTGATGTGCCAAATGGTGTGCTCGTACCTGTGTGGTAGGGCAAGGGAGGGAGATATCCATCTTGTCACAATTAAGGACTGAGTTGGTGTGTCATCTTGCCTAACTCTACTATCGTGCAAACCACTCGACCGTTGTATGGGCAACGACTTAGCATAAACCCCACTAGTTAGTCTAATAGCCATCAGGAGAGCTGAGAGCAACGGGTGACCAGGGAGAAGGGATAAGCTCTGTGTGACTGATGCCCCGGTTAAACCTCGGTGATAGGTCGATGACCCCTTGGTGGATCCCGTGGTGGCTAGTCTGGTCTAGCTAAGGTGGGTAATGGCTTTGTTGGGATCTTCACCGACACTAAGGTGATTGTGCTGTGGTACCCCGCTTGTGGGTAAAGTTGCACACCTCTGTAGAGTTAAAATCTATTCGAATAGCCGTGCCCACGGTACTGGGCGAGTTACAGTTTGGTCATACAACTAGTGTTTCTTCTGGGAATGGATGGGTTGGTGTGAGTTGTTTTGGAAAAGTGTCCGGCAGTTGTGCCGTGTGCTACGGCGGATGAGGAGTCTGGTAGCAATCTAAAACTTGGATCCTGTGTGGATCAACCCTACGTGTAACTCAGCGTAAGATAATGGCTTTTGAAAACCCCTTTCGTTCAAATAAACCCATGCATAAAAATTGGCTTTCCACAAATTAAACCCTAGCCTTATCATTGGTTTACCCTGTGCATTATATTCTGTTTATACCCTCTCCATAGGTGTGGTCGGACTTGCTGAGTATGTTTGTACTCACCCCATTCTTAATTTTTACAAAGGAAGATCCAGACTTCGTTCCCGAAGACGTTGAGTAGAGGTTCCGTCCTGCACCCAACCTTGCCTGTGGATAGGGTCACCCGCAGGAAGTTCCGTATGGCGCAAGACTCTGATGACCCCCTCTTCATAGTTAATATTGTTGCGTGGGTGTTAGTTGTTATCCTCGTGATAGTGGCGCTTCACTGCCCACTTCCGCGTAGAGTTGTACGGTGATGTACCATCTGATGTAATAAAAGTGTTATCAGCCTCTTGGGACTGATACTGTATCACTTTTAAGTCTTCTCTTATGAGGGGACGCTTCATGTGGCATCAGAGCTGTAGGTTGGCCGTAGGACGTGACCCTAGGAGCAAGACTATTTTTCAGGCCTTTTCACATTAGGACTTTTCCTTGCTTAATCCTTTTTCCACACAAATACTCACAACTGATTCTTGCCTTGTTCCAGATGGCTGATAATGGATGGAGTGGCGGAATCTGCCCGCAGAGCCCGGCCATCCTAAGTTATTGCTACTCAGCCTGGAACGTGTCGGAGTTGTGGACCCACCAGAGTACGTCTACCGGGAGTACGACTCCAGGGGCACTCTTCGGTGCGACATGATGATTTTCGTGGGAAAAAGCACCCGCTACCCTGACGTGGACCCCTGGTTCATCTCCACCACTGGCTTTCGCTTCCATGACACCTACCGAAAGGCCGCCCGAAAAGCCCTGCGACGTCTGCGTGTGGTCTACAAGCATCATCTCCAGCGGACTCCTATGGGATTTTTCCCACCTACTGGAGGAAGAGGACTCTCATGGATTGCCCGGATGAGAGGACTTGGGAGAGAAGAAGAAGACCTAGAAGGTACAGTCTCCCACCTATCCATCTACCTCACCGGCCTGGATAAGCTCCACCGCGAACAGGCGGCACAACTGAAGCACCAAATCCACAGGGCAGAAAAGGCAATCCAAGAAATAGGGGAACAACGGACAAGAGTCGTACGACCTGAGTATTCCCTAGCCGCTCTCCAAGCCCAATGGCAAGAACACGAGGCTCATAGAGGAGTAGGAGGGTGGATGGAAAAAGAACCCGAAGAAACCCATTGGGATAGAGGTACTCAGACCGAAAATGATGTGATGGTGCAGTGCCTTCCACCAAAGAAGCGTCCTATCCAGATAGAGGAAGAGTCCCCATGATAGGAGCAGCACTCCAAGCTAGAACCCCTATCCTAATAATCGTGTATCCATGAAATCTGTATCCCACCATGTTGTAATAATAAATACCATCTATCCCCTTTGTACCCAGATATTTGTGTAAGTTTGTTCACCCTATCATTGTTTTCAGATGGCTGAGGAAGGATGGACCCAGGGCAATTGCCAAGCTGCACCTGGCTTCCCCAGCCTCTTGATCAACGCCCTGGAAAGCCTTGGCGTTACAGAACGCCCAAGGTACTATAGCGGAGAGTACGAGCACCATGGTACCCTCCGCTGCAGGGTGATCCTGGTCATCACCAGAAGCGACCGCTACCCCGACATCCAGCCATGTCGAGTGACCGCCATGGGGTTTAGACACCAAGACGCCTATCTCTTGGCCGTCAGGAAGGCACTCCGTTATCTGTGCCGGATTTTAGAAGGACACCTAGCCCACACACTGATGTGGTTATTCCCTCCGGCCATCAGAACCCCAGTTTGGGAAGCTCGTATGAGAAGCCTGGAACGGTGCCGCCATGAAGAAGACCCCCTGTACCAAGTGACTACCTATTTAGCCTCCTTGGATCACTCTTTGACGAGCAAGCCAGCATCCTGAGGGAGCAGACCCATCGAACCGAGCAAGCTGAGCTCGCGGTAAGACTGCAATAGATCCGGGTAGCCCAAGCCGAGGCAAGAGTCGCAGCTGCGGTCAGCAGCGAAGCGGTTGCCCAGGAGAGCCTCAGGCAGGTTCGGGACCGGCGTATACAAGATTGGACCAGAAGTGGAACGCCAGTCCCGGCGATTGGGGAAGACCATGTTCTACTCGGGACACCCGTCATAGGATGGGACCACTGTTGGGAACACCACAAGCCCTGCCGAGAACCCTGGAGGGTCTACTGCCGCCGAAGAAGCTGCTGCGCAACCTCGGGAAAACGGAAACCTAGAGAACGGCGAGCACGGACTGAAGCACACTCCGAAGAAGGCTCGCCCCGCGAGTAGCATGCCCCGAAGCCACCCCAACCCCTTTGGCTTAAATTGTACCCTAAAGTGTGACTCTATACCCGGACGAGTAGTACGCGTTTGGCCTTGCCCCAGTGTTGTACCTCCCCTCATTGTAATAAAGTTGTGTGTGTTTGTTGCTTGCAAGCTTGTGTGCTTGTTGTTAGTTTGTGTGCTTTTCAACGGAAGGTAGATTCTGCCTTTTCAAAAATACGAATTAAATAACTTAAACATCACTTAATTCTAATCCCAATCTCACAAAGACTCTACCCAATCTACAGATGGCTTCCCGAAGCGGTACGAGGGCCTCCCGCAACCGGACCCCTGCAGCCGCTGGCGCGGGAGTACAACCTAATAGACAGAACCCTCCTCAAGAGGAACAGGAAGTGAGCCAGAACAGAGGAGAAAATTCAGGAGAAGTGCCACTGCCACCACCACCACCCTTCGGGGACCTGGCACAGATAATACAAAACCAGACCCTCATACTGGAAACACTGGCCAATGCCCTCGTCAACAAGCGGCCACGAGAGCAGACCATGAATGACAAGCTGACATCTTTTCTGAGGACTAAGCCACCCACCTTTGCTGGATCCTGCAACCTCTTGGATGCAGACGACTGGCTGCGTGTGATCCAGAGGAAGCTCGAGCCGTTCGAATGCCAAGATTGAGACAAAGTTCTTCTAGCAGCCCACCAACTCACCGGGACTGCCTTAGCCTGGTGGGAGAATTACTGTGCCGTGGCCGAAGATGCCTCCACCATCACTTGGAAAGAATTTGTGAAGGAGTTCCGCCACTATCATATCCCCTCGGCCACCATGAAGCGTAAGGCGGACGAGTTCCACGCACTGCAGCAAGGGAGCATGTCAGTAGAAGAGTACACCCACCAGTTCATGGAGCTGGCCCGATATGCACCAGAGGAAGTGGACGATGATGAAAGAAGCATGACATGTTCAAAAAGGGATTGAACCCCGAACTCCGGACCTTGCTTACCCCTCAGATCTAGCCGGACTTCAACACCCTGATGAACAAGGCCATTCTCACAGAAAGGGCCAAAGCTGAGGAAAGAAAGGATAACAAGCGCAAGTTTCTGGAAAGCAAGGCCCGCCAGCAGGACCGCTTTCAGAAACCGAGGAGCTTCAGCTACACTGCACCAAGAACTCAGGCCCCAATGCAGTATAGGACCCAGTCTCAGGTGATAGGCCCACAGGCCCCTAACACACAGTTCAGGAGCCAGAATACCATGAAGGCCCGCAGAGCAATGCAAATCAGGTCACCACCAACAACAGCAATGATAGGGCCTGTTTCAACTGCCGTGAGACGGGGCATTTTATTGCTAACAGCCCGTATGCCAACAACAAGCCAGCAGCATCGGCCTTCTCCAACTCTGTGAATGGACCAAGGCCAGTTTTGTCAGGTGCCAACCGAGTGCACATCCGCAACAACAACAACACCAACAACAACAGACAGCAGATGAGGCAGCCCCAGCAGTCATTTGGACGAGCACGCACCAACCACATCAACGCGCAGGAGGCTCAAGGAGCTCAGGGCGTAGTGCTCGGTGAGTACCTAGTCAGCTCAGCTCTTGCAACAGTACTATTTGATTCTGGAGCATCACACTCGTTCATATCCTCAAGTTTTATGGAAAAGCACAATATACCTACAGTACTACTAAAAACACCCCTATTAACCCGGATGCCTGGAGGCGACATCAAGTGTCAACTAGGTTGTCTACGAGTAAGGATCAATTTAAGTGGGGTAGAATTTCTAGCGGACCTAGTAGTACTTAAGTCTAAGAGAATAGACGTGATCCTTGGAATGGACTGGTTAAACCGACACAATGGTCTCATAGGTTGTACTGACAAGGTAGTACACCTAACGAACCCAGAAGGAGTATGAGTGACCTGCCATACCCGGGGAAATGGATCTGACCCAATGGTGTTTAGCATGGAAGCCAAGTCCTTGGAAGAAGTCCCGGTAGTAAACGAATACCCGGATGTTTTCCCTGAAGAACTTCCCGGAATGCCACCAGATAGGGATATAGAGTTTGTCATCGACCTTGTCCCTGGAACCTCTCATATAGCCAAGAGACCCTATAGGATGGCAGCCTCTGAATTGGCAGAATTAAAGAAGCAACTAGAAGAATTACAATGAATTGGCTTCATCAGACCAAGCTCGTCGCCTTGGGGAGCCCCAGTCCTATTTGTCAAGAAGAAGGACGGGAGTATGAGGTTGTGTGTAGATTACCAGGCACTGAACGAAGTTACCATCAAGAATAAGTACCCCCTCCCCAGGATTGATGACCTTTTCGATCAACTAAAAGGAGCCAAATACTTATCCAAGATTGAGCTGAGGTCAGGATATTTTCAGCTCAAGATTAGAGAAAGCGACATCCCAAAGACAGCCTTTGTCACCCGTTACGGGCAGTTTGAGTTCACCGTGATGTCTTTTGGACTCACAAATGCACCTGCTTATTTTATGAATCTCATGAACAAGGTGTTTATGGACGAGTTAGATAAGTTTGTCGTAGTCTTTATCGACGACATATTTATTTACTCCAAGAGTGTCCAAGAACACGAGCAACATCTGCGGGTAGTATTGGAAAAGCTTAGAGTACATATGCTATATGCCAAATTCAGCAAGTGTGAATTCTGGCTAGAGAAAGTAGGTTTCCTTGGTCATATTCTGACCGCAGAAGGAGTAGCAGTGGACCCCAAGAAGGTCGAAGCAGTTTCCAACTGGCAGCAACTGACCAATGTTAGTGAAATCAGAAGCTTTCTTGGATTAGCTGGGTATTATCGAAGGTTCATCGAAGGATTTTCCAAGATAGCCCGGCCCATGACAGAGCTGCTTAAGAAGGATAAGAAATTCACCTGGACAGAGTCATGTGAAAGAAGTTTTCAAGAATTGAAGAGTAAGTTGACAACCGCCCCCGTGCTGACCCTACCGGATATTCATCAGGATTTTGTCATTAATTGTGATTCACCCGACAAGGATTAGGATGTGTCCTTATTCAAGACGGGAAGGTAGTAGCTTATGCTTCCCGACAGCTCATGCCTCATGAGCAGAATTACCCAACACATGATCTAAAATTTGCAGCTGTAGTACATGCCCTCAAGATTTAGAGGCATTATCTAATTAGAAATAAGTGTGAGATCTACACCGACCATAAGAGTTTGAAGTATATTTTCACCCAGCCAGATTTGAACTTAAGGCAAAGAAGGTGGTTAGAACTGGTTAAGGATTATAACATGGAAATTCATTACCACCCTGGCAAAGCTAATATGGTAGCCGATGCCTTAAGTCGGAAATCTTATGGACCCAAGGATGCCCATCTATAGGAAGAAATGGCACGATTGAATGTGACATTGTCCCTCGAGGTTCCATTCGCAAGATGAGCATTCAACCCACTCTGGAGTATAAGATCAAAAGGGCCCAAAGTTTGGACAAGGACTTGATGGAAATCCGAATGCAGACTGGAGAAAATAAGGCCCCAGATTTTAGAGTGGATAATGAGGGAACTTTATGGTATAAAAATAGAATTTGTGTACCACAGGAAGGGGACTTTCGGCAAATAATCATGGATGAAGCCCATAACTCAGCCTACTCCATCCACCTAGGATCCACCAAGATGTATATGGATTTAAAACAAAAATATTGGTGAAAGAGAATGAAGGCGGATATTGCACGGTTTGTCGCCCATTGTGATACGTGTCAAAGGATCAAGGCCGAACATCAGAAGCCAGCAGGATTGTTGCAACCCCTACCCATCCCGGTTTGGAAATGGGATGAGATAGGAATGGACTTTGTAGTGGGTTTGCCCAGAACACAGAAAGGACATGACTTCATATGGGTAATAGTGGACTGACTCACTAAAGCGGCTCATTTCATACCCGTGCGGACCAATTACGGCGGAGAGAAGCTAGCCAAACTTTATGTGGAAAATATAGTAAAGTTGCATGGTGTGCCTGGCAGAATTATTTCAGATAAAGGGACTCAATTCACCTCTAGGTTTTGGAAAAGTTTGCATAAAGCAATGGGCACTAAATTGGATTTCAGCTCCGCTTATCACCCACAAACGGATGGCCAAACAGAAAGGGTAAATCAGATCATGGAGGATATGTTGAGAGCATGTGTCCTTACCTATAGCAAGGATTAGGAGCAGAGTTTGCCCTATGCGGAATTTTCATACAACAACGGTTATCAAGCAAGCTTAGGCATGTCATCATTCGAAGCTCTTTATGGGAGAAAATGCAGAACTCCTCTGATGTGGTCAGAAGTTGGAGAACGTGCCCTAGTTGGACCTGCACTCATAAAGGAAGCAGAAGAAAGAGTGGCCGAGATTAGAGAAAAGCTGAAGGCCGCCCAGTCTCGACAAAAGAGCTACGCAGACAAAAAGAGACGAGAAATAAGCTTCAACCCGGGAGAGTTCGCCTACCTTAAGGTTTCACCTATTCGGGGAACTCGAAGATTTCAGATACAAGGAAAGTTGGCCCCTCGGTACATTGGACCGTACCGAGTTCTGAAAAAAATCGGAGCCGTAGCATACCGACGGGAGCTACCAGAAGAAATGTCAGATATACACCCGGTGTTCCATGTGTCCCAACTAAGGAGATGTTTGAGAGTACCGGAGAAAGAGCATGTGCCAGAAGAAGAGATAGATCTACAAACAGACCTTCGGTACCAAGAAGTACCTGTCAAGATTTTGGACACTGTCACTAGGAGGCAAGCTCTCCACCTCAGCCCTCTAGCGCCGCCGCCCGAGCAAGCTCTGCCCGCCGCCACCAACCCCCGCGGCTAGCACTCTCCGCTGCACCCCAGTCCATGGTGAGTGAGGGAAAAGGGTCCCACCGTCGCCCTTTTTCTTTTCCCCTAGCCTCGGCCGTCGCCAGGCACTACAGCGCCGCCGCCGCACCACCAGGGCCACCCGCCGCCATGGCTTCCCTCCATGCGGGGCCCCTCCTCCGAAATTAAGGAGGGGAATCCATTCCGCGTGCGCCCCTCCTCCTTTCCCCCTCCTTCTCGGCCGCCGCCGTGCCTTGAACGGCCGGCAAGGGCCGCCGCCGCCCCCTCACGCGCCCTCCCCTGTTTCCCGGTCGGGACGAAGAAGAGGAGGGCAAATATGCCCATACCCCCATGCACTCTCTCATTTTTAATAAAGAGCCCTTCCACTCTTTTGCCTTTTTGCAAAAGAATCCCTGCCCTTTATTATATTCGCAAATAAACCCTTCGACCATATAAACACAATTTCAATTATACCCCTACACTTTTCCAGAGGGCCCCCGATGTTTTCTAAATTCCAACCAAGCCCCTGTTATCTCAGAAATAATTGCAAAAAGGCCCCTGAACCCCGATTTAACCCTAACCACTCCTTTAACTCGTCATTTCATGCGCCAAAAATCCTCCGATCGACCTAAAACTTTACCACGCTATTTCTAATATACTTTTGACCATGCCATTAGAAAACCACCCAAAAATATTACTCCTGTCCCTATCTTAATTATTTTCGATTCGAGCTCAGCGATAAAACTTTTATTCCTTTTTCTTGATTGTGTGCTTGTTTGTGTGCGGCGTAGATCACGGTGTGAACGAGGGAGAACCCATCGACGAGTAGTACTATGAGCAAGCAAACGAGGACCAGTTCCGTGACCCCGAACCCGAAGGACAGTACCTCGATCAGGACCTCCCGGAAGGCTTTGAGAACGGCAAGTTCAATCCCGCCCTTTGATGCATATTTTGTCCTAGTTTTTATAAACACAACCTATTGGCCTATTTTACAAAAATGTATATGTTTTAACTACTGAAAACATGGTTGGATAGCCACCCCTTGATTTGTTATAACTATTCCTTGACCACCTAGATTAATATCTGGATATGATCTGTTTGGATGTTAATCGCTTCTAGAACGCTTAGGACCTTAAACACGGTACTACTTGTTTATAAAAAGAAAATGTGTGAGTGCGTGGGAAGGGAAAATATGGAATTTTCGAAAGATGAGTTTTGGCGGGATGGATGGCACTTCTGTGTGATGTGCCAAATGGTGTGCTCGTACCTGTGTGGTAGGGCAAGGGAGGGAGATATCCATCTTGTCACAATTAAGGACCGAGTTGGTGTGTCATCTTGCCTAACTCCACTATCGTGCAAACCACTCGACCGTTGTATGGGCAACGGCTTAGCATAAACACCACTAGTTAGTTTGATAGCCATCAGGAGAATTGAGAGCAACGAGTGACCAGGGAGGAGGGATAAGCTCTGTGTGACTGATGCCCCGGTTAAACCTCGGTGATAGGTCGATGACCCCTTAGTGGATCTCGTGGTGGCTAGTCAGGTCTAGCTAAGCTGATCGTGCTGTGGTACCCCGCTTGTGGGTAAAGTTGCACATCTCTGCAGAGTTAAAATCTATTCGAATAGCCGTGCCCATGGTACTGGGCGAGTTACGGTTTGGTCACACAACTAGTGTTTCTTCTGGGAATGGATGGGTTGGCGTGAGTTGTTTTGGAAAAGTGTCCGGCAGTTATGCCGTGTGCTACGGCGGATGAGGAGTCTGGTAGCAATCTAAAACTTAGATCCTGTGTGGATCAACCCAACATGTTACTCAGTGCAAGATAATGGCTTTTGAAAACCCCTTTCGTTCAAATAAACCCATGCATAAAAATTGGCTTTCCGCAAATTAAACCCTAGCCTTATCCTTGGTTTACCCTGTGTATTATATTTTATTTATACCCCCTCCGTGGGTGTGGTTGGTCTTGCTGAATACGTTTGTACTCACCCCATTCTTAATTTTTACAGAGGAAGATCCAGACTTCGTTCCCGAAGAAGTTGAGTAGAGGTTCCATCCAGCACCCAACCTTGCCTGTGGATAGGGTCACCCGCAGAAAGTTCCATATGGCGCAAGACTCTGATGACCCCCTCTTCGTAGTTAATATTGTTGTGTGGGTGCTAGTTGTTATCCTCGCGATAGTGGCGCTTCACTGCCCACTTCCGCGTAGAGTTGTACGGTGATGTACCATCTGATGTAATAAAAGTGTTATCAGCCTCCTGGGACTGATATTGTATCACTTTTAAGTCTTCTCTTATGAGGAGACGCTTCACGCGGCGGCCTTCCTGCCCTCGCCGTGGCCTGCCGCTGCGGCCTTCCTGCCCATGCCGTGGCCTGCCGCTGCAGATTCCCTGCCCTCTTGAAGCGTCCCCTCATAAGAGAAGACTTAAAAGTGATACATTATCAGTCCCAGGAGGCTGATAACACTTTTATTACATCAGATGGTACATCACCGTACAACTCTACGCAGAAGTGGGCAGTGAAGCGTCACTATCGCGAGAATAACAACCAACACCCACACTACGATATTAACTACAAAAAGAGGGTCATCAGAGTCTTGCGCCATGCGGAACCTCCTGCGGGTGACCCTAATCCACAGGTAAGGCTGGGTGCAGAACGTAACCCCTACTCGACGTCCTCGGGAACAAAGTCTGGATCCTCCTCTGTAAAAATTAAGAATGGGGTGAGTACAAACGTACTCAGCAAGTCCAACCACACCCACAGAGGGGTATAAATAGAATATAATACACAAGGTAAATCAAGGATAAGGCTAGGGTTTAATTTGCGGAAAGAAACTTTTATGCAGGGGTTCATTTGAAAGAAAATGTTTTCAAAGCAAGTTTTCTTTGTACCGAGTAACACATAAAGTTAGCCCACACAGGACCCAAGTTTTAAGCTGCTACCGGACTCCCCATCCGTCGTAACGCACGGCACAACTACCGGACACTTTTCAAAACCACTCACGCCCACCCATCCATTCCCAGAAGAAACACTAGTTATGTGACCACACCGTAACTCGCCCAATACCGTGGGCACGGCTATTCGAATAGATTTTAACTCTGCTGAGGTGTGCAACTTTACCCACAAGCGGGGTACCGCAACTCGATCACCTTAGTGTCGGTGCAGATCCCAACAAATCCATTACCCACCTTAGCTAGACCTGACTAGCCATCACGGGATCCACCAAGGGGTCATTGACCTATCACAGTGGTTTTAACCGGGGCATAAGTCACACAGAGCTAATCCCTTCTCCTTGATCACCCGTTGCTCTCAGCTCTCCTGATGGCTATCAGACTAACTAGTGGGGTTTATGCTAAGCCGTTGCCCATTCAACGGTCGAGTGGTTTGCACGATAGTGGAGTTAGGTGAGATGACACACCAACTCGGTCCTTAGTTGTGAAAAGATGGATATCTCTCTTCCTTGCTCTGCCACACAGGCATGAGCACACCAATCGGCAAATCACACAGAAATGGCATCCATCCCGTCTAAACTCATCTTTCGAAATTCCACATTTCTCCCTTCCCACACACGCACACGTTTTCTTTATAAAACAAGTTGTACAAGGTCCTAAGCGTTCTAGCATCGATTAACGTCCAAACAAAACACATTCAGACATTAATCTAGGTGGTCAAGGAATGGTTATAACAAATCAAGGGGTGGCTATCCAACCATGTTTTCAGCAGGCAAACATATGCAGTTTTATAAAACAAGCCAATGGGTTGTGTTTATAAAAACTAGGACAAAAGCATGCATCAAAGGATGCGATTGAACTTGTCGTCTTCAAAGGCTTCCGGGAGGTCCTGATCGAAGTACGGTTCTTCGGGTTCGGGATCGCAGAACTGGTCCTCATTTGTTTGCTTGTAGTGCCGCTCGTCGATAGGTTCTCCCTCGTTCACATCGTGATCTACGACGCATACAAACAAGCACACAATCAAGAAAAAGAAATAAAAGCTTTATTATTGAGCTCGAAATGGAAACAATTAAGATATAGAGATAGAAGTAATATTTTTGGGCGGTTTCCTAATGGCATGGCCAAAACTATATTAGAAATGGCGTGGCAAAGTTTCGTGTCTATCGGAGGTTGTTTGGCGCATAAAATGATAGGTTTTAGAGAGGTTTAGGGGTTAAACAAGGAGTCAGGGACCTGTTTGTAATTAGTGAAAGGACCCGATTAGAATTTTGGGGAATGTTTGGGTTATTCTGGAAAAGGGTAGGGTTTTATTTATAAATAAGTTTATATAGTGGAGGGTTTATTTGTAAATATAATATAGGATAGGGCTTAATTTGCAAAAAGACTGAAAGGGTAGGAAGCCCTTTATAGAATAAAGGAAAGGGGAGGGGTTTTTTTGGCAAAAGTGCCCCCCTTCTTCCTCCTCACGCGCAGAGCAGAGGAGGGGGGCAGCGCGGCACCGGCGGTCGGGGCCAGCGGCCCTGGGGCTCGTTGGCGGCCATGGGGAGGGGGAAAAGTGGGAAGAGGCCATGGGGAACCTGCTCCCCACCTCGATTTGGGCCGGGGCACAGTGAGGCGGCGGCGCCACGGGGTCCAGCGGGTGGCGGGCGGCGGCGCCGTGGCGGCAGCATTGTGGAGCGCGACGGCGGCCAGGGAATGGGGGAAAAGGAGAGGAGGAGGAGGGGATCCCGGTGCGCCCATCACCTCGGGTAGAGGTGAAGCAAGGAGGTGGCTCCGCGGTGGCCGGCGAGGCTCTGCAGCTAAGGCGGGCGGCGGTGGCGTTGGGAGCTCGGGGAGGGAGCGCGCGGTGGCGAGAGCGGTGGAGGTGACCGGAGGCGGGGCAGAGGGCCCTTTTATTGGCGTGGCAAGGCGGTGGGATGGTGGCCGCGTCGGTGGCGGTCCGGCGAGCGGTGCGGGGCGCTTTAATGGCGTCCGGCGTCGTGACACGGCGGCTCGGGCAGCGAGGCCAGCACAGGTGATGGGATGGCTCGGGCAGGCATGCGCGGGGTAGGCGGTGTAGTGCTTGGCGGCGGGGGCGCGGCGAGCAGGGGCACGTGCCCCACGTGGGTGCAGTGCGCACGCAGGCGGCCGGCGGTGATGGCAGCACAGGAGGGCGGTGGCGAGTCGACGGGCGGCGCGGCGAGGCTCGGGGCTCGTGGAACGCGTGACGCGCGGGCGGTGCAGGGAAGGCAGGGCGTGAGGTGCGTGGGTGCGGCGTGCGCGGCGTCACGGCGTGCACGGCTCGGCGCGGCGAGCCCATGCCCGTGCGCGGCCCAAGGGGGGTTGCTTGGCGTGGCGGGGTGCACGGCCGAGGGAGGAGGCGTGCGCGCGAGGGCCGGGAGCCGGGAGCGGCCGGGCGTGCGCGGCCGAGCAACGCTCGGGGGCGCGCGGTGCGCGGCAGAGAAGGGAGGGAGGAAGGGGAGAGAGGAAGGGAGAAAAAGGGAAAAGAGAAAAAGAAAGGAAAAAGAAAAAGAAGAGAAAGGAAAGGAGGAAGAGAGAGAGAGGGCGAGCGTGCGCCGGCGGCGATCGCGGCCCCGGTCGGCCACGCTCAGCGGTCGCGTGCGCGCGCGGACGAGGCCACAGGAAAAGGGGTCGGGGGTTGGAAATCGGACGTTTGGAACAGAGAAAGATTCCGGGAATTAGGGTTCAGAGTTTTAGGAGGATTTGAGATCAACGATGAAAAGTTTTGGAAAAAATATTTTACCACGTGATTTAATTTTGATAGATTTTTGGGATGAGACGCCTCTCCGGCGCAGCCGCCTCTCGCACTCCCAGCTCCACCGTCGTCCCCACCCGTACCCAGGCCGCTCCGTCCTCGTCCGTCGTCCGTGTCGCTACATCCCTCTCTCGCGGACGCTGCGAAGCCCGCGCCACCTCCGACGTCTTCCCGCCGCACCGGTAACAGAAGGTACTCAATTCGATCGCCTGTCTGATCCGGTTTTCAGAAATTCGATCCATATTGTGTTCCAATTCATTGCATGAGGGAGCACGGCCTGTAGCACACATTCAGAATTGTTTTGCTTGCTTGCTTACCTTAATTTGTTTCATTGTTTTAATGATTGCTATTACTGCTTAAACAACTTCGTTGATCAAATCAGACAGCCTAGATTTCCAACAATAAAGCAACTCAGAACCATATTCAGTTTTGTTTGATGCTGGTTGAATGAAGAACACAAGTGATCTCACAAGTGTGCCAATGACAATGCAGTCATCTCACATTTTTAAATATCACTAATGATAAAGCTATGACTGCATCTGCACGCTTTTGGGAACTATATATATGCCCCCCTTTGGTCACAGCCCATTTTTCCTTTTATCAATGCTATCATAAGACAAACAAATTAAGTTAAGATGTGTCCTTGCTCCATCTTTTTTATCTGTTTTGTTATGGTTATATCACTGTACATGCAATTCAACATTCTCTTCTGCCGGCTAATTACAATTGCGATTAATGCATGAATGTACATTGCACTGGAAGGCGAAGCTCATGTTTCTATTTCAAATATCATTGCTACTGTAGTTGGCATTTTTTTTGTGATGCAATATTATTTTGCTAGTAGCCCTTAACCAGAATCTTCGTTTTATTACCCCTTTTTTTAACTCTGGGTGACAAGGTACCGTTAATTGATCTCAATTCAAGATAAGCCTATAGTAATTCTCACTGGGGTTGGTAATTATTTTCCTTTGCTGATGATTGCTTGTAGACAAATAACCTTATGCATAAGAAATCTTCTAGGATGATGCAACTTTGTGGTCGTGGTACTAATGTGTGTTTTTTTTTATGCAGGAGGGAATGCCGGGTGCTGAGTACAATGCAATTGTTAGGAAGGTGTTTGATGATGAAGAAGAAGGATACGAGTTTTATAACAACTATGCTAAGGGGAAAGGATTTAATGTCAGGAAAGACTATTGTGAGTGGGACATTGGGCACAATGAGAGGACTCTTCGGCATTTTGTTTGCAGTTGTCAAGGTTTCCGCGAAGGGGAGCTGAAGAGGGAGAATAAGAAGCGGAAGCTGCGGAATATTACTCGGTTTGGATGCTCTGCTAAGCTTGTGATTGCACGGAATCAGAACACTGGTCAGTGACATGTGAAGGATTTCATCTGCGAACACAACCATCCGATGGTGGAACAAGATCTTGCTTGTCTTATGCGGTCACATAGAAGAATCAGAGATGAGCAGAAAACTAATATTATGGCGATGCAGATTTCTGGGATCCGCAAACACCAGATAATGGATATCATGGAAATGTTTTATGGTGGGTATGATAAGGTTGGATTTACAAGAAGGGACCTGTATAATTTCTGTCATCGCAATAAGGTGGACACAGTTGCTGCTGGCGATGCTCAAACAGTCATCAGTTACCTCACAGAATGCAGAAGTAGGCATATGTCACATGGCACCTAACATCAGGCCAAAGAACAAGCCAACTAGTAATATTACAAAGCCACAACAGACTAAACTACAGCTACTCCCTGAACTGATCTTGTTAGCCAGGAGTACTAATGGCTGACTCTTCTCTTCCAATTCCTTCTCCTGTGCCTTTACGACTGAAACCTTCTCTTTATTCTCACTGGACAGCAAGTCATTGATTTGCTTCAGCTCAGCCATCTCCTCCGCTTTGCTCCTCAATTCCCAAACAGCATTACGAAGATCCAAAAGTAAGTTCTTCATAAATGTTGTGTGCTCAGGATCATACCACACATAGAAGCCACAGTCCCCATAAGTCTATACAGCAGATAACAGACAAATCAGATGCCAATTAAAAGCGAACATGCACCGAAGAAAAATAAGCTAGTTTCTTACCCTTGCTCGGCTGCATCTATAGTACCTCCGACCTGGATTATCATCACTCCACGAAATCCACCGTGGTGCCTTTCTGTTGCACACGCACACCACGGTGGGCTCGTAAGCAAGAGGGCCTTCTCTGTAGGTCACCGGTGGTCGCGACCTCAGAAGCCCACGGATACCGCGGCTGCCTGCACTTATCCTGGAACCTTGCGAGCTTGACGCTGCCATGCCTGCAACAGAAATAAGGAGGCATAACATCTTGTGAGCATAACCATCAAGCTTACACTAGCAAAAACATGTCTTGCTTGAGTTAGCTGAATCTATCACAACAAAGCAAGTACTTTTCGATTTCAGCATATAAGGATTGCCATGCCATTGTCAGAAATCTTGATGTCTTGCTCTCTTGTCAGAAAGCTACCATTTCAAAATTTCAATATAAGATACTCAGTAACAAGCTAAGTATATTGGTTAGCAAGTGAAAAAACAAAAATGTCTGCAAAAAGCGGAGTAGTAGCATTACAACTGAATTTTATGAACTAATGTGGCAATGAATCTGAACATTAGGTGTGATTTTCTAAGCATCAGTTAATAAGCAACAAATTCATTGATCTATCGCAGCAAGAAAAAAAACTAAGAAGACAAACAGTACAACACAAACTACTGGTCCAAGTCCAAGGGAATAATTTAAAGGTTGGGGATGTGCCAAAACCCCCAAATAGCATCTCAACCTTTTATTCAAACAGCATTTCAATTAAAAAGATTATTCCCAGTTGTCTCAATTCAGTCTTTCCTTTCATCTGAACATGGTACTCTTTGTAACGTTTACTTTCACTAACACACAACGAAACGAGACAAACTTGCATTGGCTGTTGAATCCACTGGAGTCAAATGCCAGTTTCTTAGCCGAACAAAGCTTTAAGAACTTGTCAAGTCAAATCGCGGCACAATTGAAGGCACAACTAAAAATAAAAACACAGACTTTTCTGTTCAAAGCGATAACAAAATCCAGAATTTTTGCGAGAGCGGTGCTCCCGTTTTCAAACTTACTGGAATTGGGATGGAACCGACAGGTTACAAGAATCCTGCTACGACAAAATCAATGCGAGGGGATTGCAAACTTACTGGAATTGGAAGAGGAAGTAGAGGCACTTCCTGCCTGCGGCTGCGGGGACGAAAGCGGCAGCTCGGGTGACGAGGGGTGAGGAAGGATCGAATCGGCTGCGACGGGCAAGGGGAGCGACCAGGCCAGTCGGGCGGTGACGACGGCTGCCGCGGATCAAATCGACGGTTCGGCGGCGGCGGCTGGTGCCGCGGATCCAATCGGCGGCGACGGGTGAGGGGAGGATGCTGCCGGTGTCGATGACGACGAGCGCGTTGGCCAGGCCAGACGGGCGGCGGCGACGTGTGCCGCGGATCAAATCGCCGGTTCGGCGGCGGCGGCTGGCGCCGCGGATCCAATCGGCGGCGATGGGTGAGGGGAGGACGCTGCCGGTATCGATGACGACGAGCGCACACGTGGACGGGTTGCCGACGTTGATGACCGGCGGTAGGAGCGTAGGACGCGGTCGTCGACGGCGGCGGAGGAGGCTATCGCTCTGTTTGTTCGCTTGTCTTTCCCGGCTTGATTTGGTTTGTTTTCTCTCACAAAATATTATTAAATCAGTCGAAATCAGTCGGCTTTCAAATCAGCCGAACACCCTCTATGCATGATCGACGGCTTTCAAATCAGCCGAACACCCTCTATGCATGAATCGATCAGAAAAGGGGCGGAGTAAACCCTAAAAATGCACATCCTTTTTTTTCTTTTTCTTTAAAAATATACACAACTCAATTTATTAGAATTATGAATTTACCCTTTTAACCTTCATTAAAAAAATAACTAAAAAAACAATTGCCAAGGAATTCCTAGCCCTCTAAATTATGAAGATATTGGGAAGCGTTGGGAGGCGTTACGGCATCACCAGGCCCACCCACCATAGACACAAACCAACATCTCCCGACGCCTCCTCATTAACGCATTCCAACGCCTCCCCTCAATTTGGGCCCACAAATCATAAATACATAAAATACCCATGAAATACCTCCCAACGCCTATCCAAGCATTGTAAAAAATTTGATGTGTAAAACGTCTAGTAATTCCACATCTTGGATTAGTTGGCAAATTTCATTTTGAGGAGGGATTGACAAAGAATTATTAAGACAGATTATCTGAGCTAGAGCCCTTAACATCACTTTTTGGTCTCCGTGGATTTTCATGAACTTAAATGTAGAGATGGTTAGCTTGATGTCCATGTCATGAAATCGGTTGCATGTTTCCGTAAAAGTTGAAACTGAAAGTAAGATGTGAAAATGGACGTGCTGGTATTTTCACTCTTGGTGGATCATGTGTCACTGCAAGAAGGGGATTCGCGGGGCATCTGAAGTTTAATCCTAGAGGTGCAAATGGATGCCTCTTAGGGTATCCATTGCTCCTATATAATTCAAAAATGAGTTTCCACTTTGAAAAATTAGTACAAACTTTTTGAATTAAAGAGAGGCGGTGGATACCCCTTGGGATACCCATTTGCGAATTTGCACCCCTATTTAATCTTGCGCGCCTCATAATTTCTACTCCCTCCGTTCTAGATTTGCCAAAACGACCTATAATTAGGAACGGAGGGAGTAGCTCATTTGTTATCCGGAGTTCTCTAAGATTCTGCTGCCTGAAATATGTGGAGATCTGAGGTTCTAATCTGAAATTCTTGGATTGACAACAGCTGGTCATTTCGAACTTCGGACGAGAATAACCGGCCCAAATGAATGCAGCCCAACCAGCCCTGGAGATTGAGCCTTTCTCTTCTTTTCCCTGGAGCAGCGCCATCCTTTGCTTCCAGAAGCAGAACAAAAAGCAGTATCCCCATCCAAACCCCCGCAACACCCCTCACCCCCGTCCTCCAGAAAAGGGGAATCCAATTCCAATCCGCAACCATACCAACATATCCTCCTCCTCCTCCTCGCCGCTTCCTTCGAGTTCGCGGCCCCCAGCCACTCCCAAACCCTCCTAACCGACATGGCCGCGCCCTCGTCCTGGGCGAATCTCTCACCCAAGGAAGTGTCCGAGATCGCCCGCCGCGTCCCTTGCGAAGGGGACCGCGCCCACATGGCCTTCGTGTGCCGCTCATGGCGTGCGGGGCTCGCAGCTCCGCCGCCGCCGCTCCCGCGGCTTCTCCTGCCGTCCGACGGATTCACTCGCGTCTACTGCATCCTTAGCGGCTGCAGCGTCCACCGGGGGTACCAGGACCCGGTCGGCCTGCGCTACCTCGGCTCGTGCGACGGCGGCTACCTCTTCCTCGCCATGGAGCAAACTAGCCGCCACCGCCTCGTGAACCTGCACAGAGAGGGGCCGCGCATCCTCCCCGACGTGGTCTGCCCCAGCTACGACCCGTCGGTGAAGCACGTCCAGAACATGGTCGTCCTCGCCTCCGTCCTCTCGTCCCCGCCAGACGACCCAGGCTGCGTCGCCGCCGGCATCGTCACATATCAGCGGGACACCGACGGCCCGCGGCAGCGCCGCCGTTACGCGTTCTGGCGCATGGGCGATCAGGTGGCCTACGATGCGATGCCTCCTACCAGAAACGACGCGGTGGAGGACGTCGTGTTCCACGACGGTTTCTTCAGTTTCCTCACCGACGAGGAAGACATCATGGCGTGCTCACCAGAGTTCTATCAAGATGGGGACGACCCGCTTTCGTTATGGGCGACGCTACGCTGCTTCGAGCCGAGGGACCGCGGTCACGACGTGTTCGTTCGTGCCCGCTACCTCGTGGTGTCCCGCGGTGAACTGCTAATGGTCGTCAGATTCGCTCCCGACCCTGAGTTGCCGACATCGGCGTTCAAGGTGTTCAACGCAGTTGGACCCCATCTTCCAGAGGAAGACGGGAACAGCAGTCTTGTTTGGTATCGCTATTCGTGGAGCGAGCTGGACTCGCTGGGTGGCCGGATGCTGTTCGTGGGGCGAGGCTGCTCCAGATCCTACGAAACGGCCGACTACCCGGGGTCCAAGGACGGCATCTACTTCGTGGACGATCGGAGCTTCTACGACGAGCAGATCATGTTTCGCGGTGTCGATGAGAGGCAGTACCCCTGCAGCGACACCGGCAAGTGGACGCAAGGGCCGCCTCCCAATGTCGAGCGCTTCTTCCCGGAGCAGGGCCCATCGAACCACTCTTCTCCGGCTTGGCTTCTCCCTTAGACGACGCCAGGTTTTTTGCTACGAACTTACCTCCATTCGATCAGTCTGTGATGTTGGAGCGCAATAGATGATGCGAGCGTTCTAATTCCTGTGACCTTGCCTTGTTCAGATGAGACGATTGCTGAAAACTTGATATCATTGCCGTGCCTTGCGGTTCGATACTTTCCTGTACTTGTGGAAATCTATCAGTTACCGGTTGTGACTGAGAAGTAATAGAGAAACCATTCTGATATTTTTGTGTTTGTAGTCAGAGTTTTTCCTTATGATTTGACCCTAACAATGAATTAGATTGGTATGCTTGGAATCTGAACTTGTGTGATTCAGTACCCTTAATTTGTTTACCATTGGATACCCTGATATGGTACTGATTTAGGCGAGTACCCCTGTTCTGGTTCCCTAAGAAGAAATGCAGGAAACAACCCAGAATGACATACTGTTAAGTCATTTACCAGTCTTCTGAAGTGTTTGTTTTGCAAGGCTTGCTATAATCTGATGTCACTGTGCAGTATGCACTTTTGTTGATCATGACTCTAAGAAATTGTTTGATTCTTTCTGCATTCCTGTTTCCTGGCATAGAAATATACCCATTGCTAATGTTGGCTGTGAATGGGGTACTGATTGCTATTGTTGACTGTGAACATGAACATGTCAGTGCTGAGTAATGACATTTCTGACAGAATGTTTATATTTGCTCATTGCATGTAGGGGTTTTGCACGGCATTTGAACTTGATCATGAATCCCTTGCATCCCCATGTTCATTTGGTTCTAGACTGATGACTACAAGTTTAGCATGTGGATGCTTGTCATTACTTAACTACTGAAGTACTATTTTTCAGAGCTTTTCGTGCTCTAATCTGAGTTGCAGTGTCTTCATTAACTGACTGGTGGCATGGCTGCTCGTTTTTTTCTGTTTGAAATGCCATCAGAGCTGCCTTTTGTTTTCGTTGAATGGATGGATTACTACTTGGTAAATCCTGTGATATTTATTTACTATTTGGTACCCTGGCATGGTACCGATTTAGACGAGTATCTCTGTTCTGGTTCACTAAGAAGAAATGCAGGGAAGAACCCCGGACAGCAGCATGCTGATAATTCACTTACCATTCTTCTGAAGTGTATGTTTTGCATGGCTTGATATAATGTGATCTCGCTGTGCACAATGCAGTTTTGATTCTTTCTGCATTCCTGGCATAGAAAATTAGAAATATACACATTGCATTTGGTGATTTGAATTGCGGCATTTGTTCTTTTCTATGGTTGCCATCTGGTGCAAACAATTTACTGAACTGAGCAGGCTTTGCAGGCATCAATGTACATTGATTAAGATCTAGTATTTGAGCTTTGCAGGCTGGACATTACAACTTTTTTCTACTCCTTTTCATGATTTCAAAGTGGAAATAGCTGTTGGATACTTGCTGTGAAATTCATTACATCTTTCAGTAAATGGGCATGTTTGTTCTCGCTATTCGTGATAGAAATCATTGCATTCATCCCATGTTTGACGCGTAATTGCCTGGGTTATCGTTTTGCCTTTATTTTCTTTCTTATTAATGATTGATTGAAGCCCTGAATGTGGTCCTTTATCATGTCTTTCCTACGGGGAGGTTACAAGTTATTGTTCACTTCTGGTGATCTTCCATCACCTGAAGACCGGTCCTCAAGCGCGTCTTCTTCCTCGCGAGCTCTCTCGGTCTCCCATAGCACTGCTCTGCTCCTGTCCGCGGCTAGCCGCGCGCGCCTCCTCTCCTCTCCGCGCCTTCGCCTCCCCAAACGCCCTAACCCAGCGTGACTGCGCTGGCTCGGTGGCTCCGGTAATGCGCAGGTTCTTGCCCGAGGGCGCACCTACTGCGACTGCAAGCTCAGTTTGTCCATGCTCGCTACCTCGTGGTCGCGCGTCAGGTTGGCTCCGGCCTGGAAACGGAGTCCCGAGTCCGGATCTGCAACAAACAAACAAACGCGCCCTGACGTGGGGCCCGCGTATATACAGGCAGGCAGGGAGGCAGACGAGACACCCAAACCGAGATCGCGATCATGACGAATACGACGATCCAAGTCCAACCGGAAGCAGCGGCGTCCCGGTACATGAACGACGACGTGGTCGCCGAGATCCTGCTCCGCCTCCCGTCCGACGCCGTGCTCCGCTCCCGCACCGTCTGCAAGGCATGGCGCCGCATCACCACCAGCCCCGCGTTCCTCGCCGCCCACGCCCGCCTCCGTCCCCTCGAGATCATCGTCCAACGGCACGGGGTGAGCGGCGCACAGCTAGACACCATCCCGCTCCCCACCCTCGACGAGACGAGGCGCCGGTGCCTCCAGGTCCGGTACCCCGAGTACACTGGACCCCCGGAACCCTGCTGGAGGGGCTACTCCTTGATCGGCTCCTGCGAGGGGCTCCTCCTGTTCGAGAGAGGCGTTGGCATCGATCACTTCGTCTGCAACCCGATAACAAGGCGGTGGACCATGCTGCCCCGTCCCACCGGCGACTTCAGTCAGCTCCTTGGCTTCTACCTCCACGGACCTTCAGGCGAGCACAGGCTCCTGTTCCATACCGATGACCAACAGGGATCACACTACATTTGTTCACCCCAAGTTGCTGGAACCCGCCGGCTGGGGCAAGCCATTCCCGTGCACGGCGGATTTTGGACCGAGAACCCCGTCGTCTACCTCAACCACCGTGGCAGGCTTCACTGGCTGCGGCATCCCCCGGTCGTATTTTCTACGGATGATGCGCAGCGTCCCGAGGCAGGGGACAAGATCTTGGCGTTCGACACCGTGTCAGAGACGTTCCGACGGATATCCCCTCCGCCGCCGCGGAGTGACCGCTACTTCGGGGAGCAGTTCTTCCTGCTGGAGACGGACGGGAAGCTGTCCATGACGGATATCCTCAAGGGCTCCATGGACCTTTGGGTGCTGGAGGACTACAGCAACGACAGGAGCTGGACGCGCCGCCTCCGGGTCGACCTGCCGCCGTCGTTGCTACGTGCGAGCTGGGCTATGAACTCCGGCATGGACGGGCAAAACGTGATTCTTCTAGGAGCCAGCTCGAGTTGTTCAGTCGGGCTGTATGATCTGACAAGGAAGAGGCTTTTGAAGCAAATCTATTTTGTTACTAGTGGTTGGCCTGGGGACTCAGTTCGTCGTCATCGCACACCCCTGCGTGCCCTCGTGTTCAGGGATAGCCTTGAGCGGCACACCCCCCTGCATGCCCGGGATAGCCTGGAGTGGCATGCCTTCTTTGATCTTCGGCACCCCAATAAGTACGCGTGGTCAAGTGGAGATCAGAGCCTCGGAGCCGGGCACAGCGGCGGTGATAATGTCTGTTTGCAGAAAGACCCCCAAAAAGAATGTCCTGGATGACTCAACTTGCGAGCTATGCAAGGGAGGGGCCGAGACTTGCAAACCACCTGATGCTTGAATGCCCCTTTGCTTTCCAGGTCTGGTCACGACTAGGTATCGACACGAAATGGAGCTAAAAGGAAGTGGATGTTTTGTAAAGGCAAAATAGACGTTTTATCCATGTCCCTCAACTTTGAGATAGGCCAATATAGTCCCTCAACTTTTATTTTTGGGTCAAATTCATCCTTGTGCTATATTATACCTCATAATAATATGAGATTTACGCAAAAAGTCCTCTTTACCCTTGTCTCCTCCCCATTCTAAATTACTCAACAATTTATTGTTATTAAAAAATATTTAGCCAATTTAGTGTAGTGGCATGAGCATCAGTGCATTTAGAAGTCGAACATCACAAATGTTAAATTTGTAGCATAGAATTTTATTTATTCATGCATCGCATTATATTACGGACGCATGATGAGTGAAAATTAAAATTAGGGGAAGAAGAAGCTAAGGGTAAATAAGACTTTTTGCATTTATATAATGTTATTATAGAGTATAATATCAGCATAAGGATAGATATGATCCTAAAATAAAAGTTGAGGCCAATTTAAAAATTGAGAGACGAATTTGAGCTTTAAATTAAAATTTTGCCTTTTTGTAAAGTAGCATTTCCCGTCCGGCTCCGGCGATGGACGCCTCGTTGTCACCAACGCACCTGCGCGTCTCCTCCGGTTCCCCGCTCCTCCTTGCCTGCTGAATTTCCCATACCGTGCTCCCTCCACCTCCCCTCCTCCATTCCCTAGTGACCGGCCGCGGCGCAGCCTTCCACTCCAGATCACCCAGCGATTCCTATTGCCATGTTGAACTCCATTGAGAATCGTTCAGATTAACCTTTTATTTTGGTCAGTTTCCTTGAGTGCATATATCCGCTGCTGAGTTGAAGGTCTCGACAAATCACGATTGAGAGCAGAATCCACTTTTATGTATTTCTTGAAGATAGAATAAGAATATTGTTTCTTTCCAAGTGCCATAACACGATTTTTTTTAGATAATGGAAAAGTGCCGTAAATGATACATTTGGAAAACGCAACTATAACAAAACCCAACAAGATTCGGTGTCCAGTTAAAACATTAAGCTTAGAAGTTGAGTAGGATGATGTGCTAAATCTTCAAGTTCGGTCACATGCAAAGTTGGAACGTTAACATGAAAATTGAAAATAAAACTGGATCATCAGTGAAGTGGGCCTACTTGGGCCGGAGGAAAAAGTCTACTGGAAATCCTATACATCTTCCGGAAGATTTTTTCTTCTCCACCTTCTAATATTTGAGATTCGTGCAAACTTTCTCAACCGTTAGATCTCTTCAACCCTAATCTTCTTCCTCCTTGCTCGCAATGCGCCGCCGCCGCCCCACCTGCCGCTGCCGCGCATGCTGCTGCTCCGCGCTGCTGCCGCGCATGCTGCTGGTGGTCTGCTGCTGCGCTGCAAAGCTGCTGCTGGTGCCGCGCATGCCTGCTGCGCCGCCGCGCATGCTGTTGCTGCCTCGGCACGTGCTGCTGATTTGCTGCGCTGCCCGGCTACTACTGCTGCCGCGCTGCCGCTGCGGCTGCGCTGCGGCTGCTGTGCTGCTGGTGCGCCGCACACCGCAATCCCCACTCCCCGCCGGCGCCGGAGAAGATGAATTGAAAAAAATATTGATCTAAATTTTAGTTTGTTGAATCTATGTTTCTGAGATGTTGAAATAATCTGTAAAAAATATTGAATCTACTACTTTCAAATGTTGAACTATTTTTTTCAAAATGTTGAAGCTAATTTAGGCCTAATGGACTTTATAAATACATAGCTTATACATCTTACACAAGTTATATAGGAGCCCCCAAGGTCTACCGTGTCAGCCTGTTGCATGCATTCGGCTCCAAACCCACGCACCCGCACACAACACAAGTAGTCTCCAGTTCTCCCTGCCGCCGCCTCCGCTCGCCTCTCCGTCGCCGATGGCTGGCAGCTCACCACGCAAACGTGCCAACGACGGTATCATGGACTTCATTCCTCGTCACGATCTGGTGAAGCCTACCCCTCGTTCTATGGTGCGGTTTGTGTGCGACTACGACATCGTCAGTATCGGCAAGATGTTGTCGGCTCCTGAATCCTGATGGTGATCGTTCCTTCGCAGAAAAGTGGGAGTACATAAAAAAGGTACGTTCAATTGCTTCTTTAAGCTGTCTATATGTCTTCTTTTCATTGCAGCTACGAATCACCGATGCTTCGCTAGCCAAGCTGTACTCGTATCCGATATATACTCCATTCATTCTAAATTATAAGTCATTTCAAAAAATTTGGAAAGTCAAACCATCTCAAAGTTTGACCAAAATTATAGAGAGAAATATAAAAATTTATGTCATCAAATAGGTGCACTATGAAAATATAGCTAACAAAGAATCTAATGATACTTAATTGGTATCATAAATATTATTATCTTGTCATATAAATTTGATCAAATTTGAAAAACTTTGACTTTCCAAGATTCTTGGAATGACTTATGATTTAGAACGGAGGGAGTACTTTGCCTATCTAATACTTCAATATTCCCATACTCTCTTTACTACCACTGTGCCGTTTTTCAAACTCATGTTGTATCGCCAATTGGTTAGAATTCCAGATGTTTTGCTGCCTGAATTCATAGACTGAATTTGGTTTTCTCTGCGGGGTTAATAGCATATCCCTACTAATTTATATACTGCTAATAATGCTTATTCAGTTGGGTGGTGATGAAAAGAAACGCTCCATTGATGTAGAGCTGCAAGTCCCTAATGAAGGTGAACGAAAATGCAAGAAGCCAAGATCAGCAGAAAGCTTAAGTGCCGAGGAGAAAAAAATTGAGGATGGCGAAATAAAGAACTCCTTTCAGTCCGATTGGTAACGATTTATTGTAAACATATTCGTTATTGTGATACACTTGTTTCTTTTCGATCTGGTTATGTATTCGAACTACTCATTTTCATAATGTGCCCTTGGATACCCCCTAACTGTCCTAAACCACGTCAATTCATCAAAGCAACACCTGTGAAAATAGAAAAAAAAACTGCTTCACCTTGAATATACGGCTACGGCTGGGCCAGCTGAAATTTTTTGGCCTGGCGTTCTCGTGTGGTTTCTGAGATGCAGTCCGGCAGGAAGGCCCCCCTACATGGTAGCTCGCCCAGAATATTAGCTGGGCACAGGAACACCATGTTCACGCCACTCACAATAAGAAGATGAAGATGTGAAATAGCTTCTCGCTGATAAATTGAGTATTTGGCCGAGTAAATAGACATTTCCACTATCTTATAGTAATGCTGCTATAAATACATGATTTCAACTTCTGCCAGCGAGTCTTTGCTGATGCACATGTTGATTTTGAATTTCCCGTTGAGACTGGACGGTTGAAGCCTTCTCCTTGAGATCTTGAAAGGCTCGCATCGTGTCACCATCAAAGCCACCTGCAAACTGCAAAGAACAGTAGGGTTGAGCACAGCAAACATATTTGATGATCTGAGCATTATCAGTACATGAGCAAGTGGCGTGGTTACCTGGTGTACTCTGAAGGCGAACCGGACTCCTTGGAGCATTAGCTCCTCTTCGTCAGGGCCACCTTGTATGGCCTCAAGCTCTGAAGAAACCCTTCTCAGATACTTCATTGCTAGCTTCACTGATTGTAATTTGATCTGCACATTAAGACTCAACTTGTTATTGGAGTGCCCCTTTTGGCGTTTTGTACAGACAAGCAAGCTTGTAAGCCATACACCCCTTTCAGATTATCCGCAAAAATAGGCTGGATAAGTATAATTTTGTGATTTGAAAATTGATGTTCAAGTAACATACCCAAATAAACATTGCAATTCAATTAATAGCTTTAAAATTGTCCAAGTAATAGAGTTCATGGAGTCATTATTAGAGTTCAGTTCCGTACTAGTACAGAGTAACATAAAAGGAAACAAGCACGCACAAGACTTTTGTTTGTGATGCATGCTGATTTTCCCCCTCAATTTTGTGAAAGTATTAGGTGGATGTGGATGGTGATTGATGCATGATCATAATATTAGCAATCTCTGACCAACTTGATCATTTGTTTGTATTAGCAGTTGGATTGATTCAGTCTAATAACATCAGCAATGATTAAGTTACCCTCTACCCAAAAGTTTGAGGTTGTCACACTAGTTACAAAGTAGGGCATTTCCGAAGACTATTTTCCCCGTGAGAAGCACACGGCAACCTGTGCAGAACAAGGTAACAATAAGCCCAGAGACCAAGCTTTTATCTCCCTTCACCATTTTCTATGTCTATCAAGGTTCAGAATAAAACAAAACATCTAACATTGCGCCTGAACAAACACAACAACAACAACATAGCCTTTTTTCCCAAGCAAGTTGGGGTAGGCTACATTGTGCCTGAACAAAATGAAAAAAAAAATCAAGGACCATCCTTCTGAACCAAAAAGTTCATAAGGACCATCAGAAACAAAACGGATTCACAAGAACCCCTGCCAACACAGCATTTCACAGAACATCAAAACAGAAGAAAGAGTTTTCTTGCTGGCCCCCATGTTGCCTAAAACATTTTTTCTGCCAGGTTTCTATGCCCAATAGTGAATTAGGCTATTTGTAAATAAAGGGAAACATTAGCCTGAACCAAGTAACAGGATCAAGCACAAAGAAAATAAATTCCTGAGAAGTACTGGCTCCTAAAAAAAAAAGCACTGGCTCCCACCACATACATTTTGTGGCATATACCAGAAACCAATGGAACTTGGGCCTTCCTAGTGGTCCTCGCCTTTAAATACCAAGTTGTCCAATTCTATTTGTTGGCACCACGGGTGTGTCTCATAGTGAATTATGTTGTTTTGTCCCTGCCCGTTCGTCTACGAGTGCAGTGAAATACACCAGCAGCACACATGTTTGTCTAATCATCTTGAATATTTGAGCGCAAGGAAGAATGGATAACAGTGACACAGTGTTGCACATTTAGGGAAAACAATTAACTCGCTGTACCTGACTAACAATTCCAGTGTCCTGCATCCACTCCCATGGGATTTGGTACCCGCGGCACCGACTCATCGCACCATCACGCACACGTACAAGGCCGTAAACTCCATGCTCCAACCTGACAATGACCGTGGTTGAACACACGAGCGAAGACAAAAGAATTGAATATCTATCACTCATATTAGAAGGTACAAGGTGCTTACTTCTCGAAGAGAGCTTGCATCTTCTTGAGAGCAGATGAACAGGGCTGTCGGGGGTCATCAGAGAACGATGATGCCTCTGACTCAATCTTCTTCAAGTCGCGGTACCCAAACGCAGCCTCCCGCAGTGCGTCGGCCTTGCCCTCCGGCCAGTCGAAATGCTTCAGCACCGCCCTCTCATCCACCTGCAATCCCGCGGCAGCCCCCAGGTGAAACATTGGTTAGCTGGTCGCTGTTGAGAGGCATTCCTGACATGGACACCGAATGGATGGCTTACCAGGCGTGAGAGCTCAACGTCGAGCCACTTGACGAAGGTGACCACGTCCTCGATGTCCACAAACGCTGCGCCCTGCACCTCTTTGATCAGGAACCGGATGAAGTCGCCCTGCCTCTCCACGTCCGATTTGATCTGAAATAGCCAAAACCATCAATTCAGCAGCCAATTTTTCGGTTCACAAAACGTAGCAGTGCAGCAACACAAGCGCACATGTGATTTTAAATTTTTACTTCGATCCAAGAGAACTTGGCGCGAAGCAACGGTGAAGTGGGCTTGGCTCCAACGGCTAGCTGGGCTTCAAAGGTTACGGCCGGACAAGGCCACAGCTTTTTTATTCGAAAAAGTGGCAATCCCCGTCGGACTCAGCTCATTTATTATTACACTCCTCTCGGTCTCAGCATTGACCCGCCGTTTGCTTCACGCTACGCTACGGGCGAATTTTCTATGCATAAAATAGTAAATGAAATCAATTTGTAAAACTTTTTTCAGAAATGGGTGTAACATTTCGCGACGAATCTAATGACAGCAATTAATAGTTAATTAGCTATAGTAATGCTACGGTAACTATTCTCTAATCGCGCGGCCAAAGGCCTCGTTAGATTTTTTAGGGTTCCTAGCGCGAGGTTCTGAAATTAGTTTTGTCAACTGACTTTGTTTGACACTGTAATTAACGGTCAAAGTGTCACTATTCACTAGCCCAGTGCAAACCAAATGGAGCCATTATTACCACCTGTGCTAGTTGTTGACAGTGTTGAGGGCCCACGAATTAGTCTGAGAACAATCCAACTTCGACTTCACGGAGCGAAGTCACATAGAACATAGAGGAATAGTGTTTTGAGTCTGGATGAACAGTGATCATTATCGTGATTCACTGTAGCAAATGATGTGTGCTGTAGCCATCGATCCTATCCATCTACCTCAGAGCGGATTGACCACATAGACTCAAAAGTCACGGGAACAGTGTTCCGAATCCCGATTGGTCTGAGAAGGCCCAGCAGAGGATGCAGCTTTCTTTTTTGTTCCCAACTACGGATTGTCCTATTCACCACCCTCCTGTGTGCTACTACTTGCTCTGGCCTCTTGTGATGAAATGCATCGAGGAATTCATGGGTTTCTTGCACGAATTCATGGAGGTTGGCGAACTCGAGGGCGATGAAAAGGGGAAAAGGTGTTTGTTTCATCTGTATTTGGTGCTCAAAAAGACGTCCACTTTCTAATCAGCCATAGCTACTTCAGAACCACTCATGCCAGTTTGTTTAAGGGTACCCTTTGTTTAAACCCTTAACTTCTGAGATTTCCCCCAAAAAAATATGGCAAATTAAGGAGACAAAATTGTCAATGAAAATGAGTGGGGAATGGGTCGAAAATGGCAAAAACAAGTGATATTTGTTGATCGAACACTTACTGCAAGAAGATGAGCGGAGCGATTCTCGATCTCGCCGATCATGTCCCTCGCCGCGGCGGCGCCCCCTCCGGCGCCTCCTTCACCGGTTGCGCCGGCGTCCCTCGACCTCGAGTCTCTCCGCATCAGCGAGTGGTAAAACTCCACCACCTCTGGGACTCGCCTCACGCATGGAGCGGGCGCCGGAATCGACGCCGAAGTCGCAGGGGAGGACGCCTTGGAGGCCCTCCTCGCCGCAGGTGGAGGTGGTGGCGGTGGAGCCGGAGGTCCCGCGCCTCCGCTGCTGCTGCTGCTGCTTGAGGTCGACGGTGACGAGCTCGCGCTGCGGCGTCCGCGCGTCGACATTGACGGTGGCGGTGGCGGCGGTGGAGGCGGGGGTGGGGCGGGTATGGGCGGGAGCTTGGATAGCTCCGGAACGCGGCTTCTTGACGCCGCGGTGTCAGAAGAGTAAGTCGGCGTTGATGGCGCGGACGAGGAGGAACTGGATGAGGAGTTCGCCGGCGAGGCGCGCGACGAACCGAAGAAGTAGGACCTGGACTTGTAAGGTGCCGGCATTGGCGGTGGCGGTGGAGGAGGAGGCGCGGGAGGAAGAACCGACAACCCGGCCACTACCTTCGGTGGCATGACCAAGTTGGTCGCCGCATTCGAGCGCTCGGAGTTGTCCGAGGACGCCGACGACGAGCAGTCATCGGGCTCGGCCGCCGCCTCCCGCCGCCGCTTCCTCACATCGGCCAACTCCTTCTCCATCTCCACAACCCTCTGCTCGTTGCTCCTCGCGGCCGTCACGGCGGCGTCGAGCTCGGCGCGCAGGCGCGCGTTCTCGGCCTCGAGGCGGGACAGCGCGTCCCGGCACCGGCCGAGCTCGCTGCTCCTGGCGGCGAGCTCGGTCTCGAGGAACGGCACGATGGCGACGGTCTCCTTGAGGATCTTGTGCTCCAGCAGCTCGGTCCGGAGCCGCGACTCCCGCTCCTGCAGCTCCTCGACGAGGCGGACGAGCTCGCCGGGCTCGGACGCCGCGCGCGCCGGCTGCACCTGCGCGGACGAGCGCGGGAAGTAGCGCGAGAAGGGGCCCGGCTTGGACCCCGACCCCGACGGCGCTGGCGAGCCGGAGGACCGGCGCCGCGGCGTCTCCGGCTGCCCCGCCCCCGAGGCCGCGGACCCAGGGAGCTGCAACGGCGCCGGGGCCGGGGCCTTGCGCGCGGACGAGGAGGAGGAGGAGGAGGGCCTGGGCGTCGCCGGGCTCCGCTGGAAACCCATGGCCGCCTTGACGCGGCCGGCCACCATGGCTGGCAGGCTCGAGGCGGACGCGGTGCGAGGCTGCCGTGGACGCCTAGGATTGCGCTTCGGACATCGCCGTGGCGAGCGTTCGTGCTGGTGGTTCTCTCTTTCTCTCGCTCGCTCTTGCAGTCTCTCTCTCCTTGCTATCGTGTCCTACTAGGCTTTTGGGTTGGGGGTTTTTAAAAGAGAGAGGAGGGGTGGGGCACGGCCTTCGAGGAACGGTCTTTTGCCTGGTCTGCTTGCGGGACTGAAGCCTGAAGCCGGAGTGATGAATGCTACTGGAGTGGAGTGAGGTAAAATACTGGCAGCAGCCTGTTTGGTTTAGCATAAGTAGCACAAAATTTTTGACTAATAATTAGGGTACTGAATAAAAGTAATTTATAAAACTAACTCCACAACCCTACACTACTTCGCGAGACAAATCTAATGAGTTTTTTGACCGCACGATTAGAGGATTGTTACTGTAGCATCACTGTAGTCAATCATCAATTAATTAATGTCATTAGATTCGTTAATTACTGTCATTAGATTCGTCGTGAAAAGTTACACCCATCCGTGAAAAAATTTTGCAAATAAACTTCGTTTAGTACTCCATGCATGTAAAAAAAAATTCTCGGGAATTATGTGTGATGACTGTGATAGAGAAACCAAACATGACCTTACTGCCGCCTCTTTAACCGACCCCTTTTCCTGTTGGTTCAGATGATTACATATGTACATCTGTACTAGCGGCGGTTCTGAAATCTGAAGGCCCTTCTTCCCACACACGAGATTTGAAATGAGCCGAGCGTTCACCCCGTCAGATTTCAGAGTAAATTCCCTCTATGTCACTGAGAAATGTAACTCATTTCTTATGTGCCATTGAAAATTAGAACATCCCTTCAATGCCATTGTTTTAAATTTTTCATCCCCTCTATGCCATTGCCGTCAAAAACTCAGTGACGGTAATGGCATATAGGGGATGAAAAAATTAAAACGATGGCACATAAGGGATGAAAAAATGTCCATCCGTTAGTGTTTTTTGACGGCAATGGCATAGAAGGGATGGAAAATTTAAAACAATGGCATTGAAGGGATGTTCTAATTTTTAATAGTACATAGGGGATAGTTACATTTCTCAGTGGCATATAAGGAATTTACTCCAGATTTCAGCCTTGACTCGTGTGTGCTTGCGTTGTTCATCAGATTTCAGCCTTGACTCGTTGATCGAGCAGTCAAACACTGCATCAGCGTCAGCCTGCGGGCGGAACAGTGAGCTGCGGCTTTTCGGTAGCACTTGCATTCAGTTCGGTTCAGGCCCATACAGGATGGAAATGAGGCAGCGCGTGCACGGCCGCGACGTCTGCGTGCGTGCGTCGCCAGGCAGAGTAATCGCCACCGAGCACACGTACGTCGTGGGGATCCCGGCGAGAGCGATGCGCTTGGGGACTTTTCTCCTCCGGGCCGAAGCGTGCGCCCGTGTACGTGGCCGTGGCGGCCGGCACGTACCGGATCTGGATGCGGACCACGACGGAGGGAGAGAGCTATCGCGGCCCTGTTTAGTTGCACCTAGCGCAACGAGAGAATCTTGTATGTATGATGTACTAAACGAAGTTTATTTGTAAAATCTTTTTAACGAATGAGTATAACTTTTCGCGACGAATCTAATGACAGTAATTAATCCATAATTGTCTACAGTAATGATACAGTAGCCGACCTCTAATCGTGCGGTCAAAAGCCTCGTTAGATTCGTCTCGCAAAATAGTGCATGGTTCTGAAGGTAATTTTGTAATTATATTTCATTAATACTTGTAATTAATAGTCAAAGTAACACTATTCATTAGCACAAACTAAACCAAACAGGGCCGCGGCCGCGCGGCAGGGCCCCGCGGGGCAGCGGCCCGGCGCGCTCGGTGGGTGGCGCGTCGCCAGGCAGGGAACTCTGCACCAGGTGCGTGTGAGTCCGGTGCCGTGCATGAGCCGTGCCGTGCATGCCGGAGGGGACAGGTACGGCGCTCCTACCTACTGGGCGCTGGCCGTGCCCGGGACATGGACGCAGAGTTGGAGTGATGACTCTGCGCCTGCGCGGCAGGGTCCGCAGAGTCGGAGGAGGAACCGAGCAAGAACACCGGCGACATAAATGGAGACCAGCCGTTACCGTTACCCACCGGGGTTTCGGATTCCGGAGCGGGCGGTCACCAGTCACCACGCTCCCTCCGCGCGGATCCCACGTGATCTCGTTCGATCCGGTCCGTTGGATCTCGGCTGGGCGTTGACGTCGTGGTTGGGTCAGAAGCTGGTTCGGCGACGCAATGCAACCGCGCCTTGTTCAGGGAGTGAGGTGCGCACAGGAAGATCTATCAGGTCGGGGTAATCCAGGTTGATCGCGATTTGCCGCATCTAACACGCTCGCCGCCCCATCATTAGCAGCGGTGGTTAAGGACTTAAGGGGAATGATTAGCGGCGCCACGTCATCGGCTGTCAGGTCGCAACCCCAGCGAGAGGCCATAGCAATCGATGGGAGGTCACTGCACTGGTAAACCCAGTGGCTTCGGCCCGGAATCATGGTGCGTCCCCGCATCCCGCCACGCAACAAAGCCGGGTGTCACGTCGTCTACCTCACTTTCTGTGCCTCTGTAAACAAAACCGGCTGCACTGCACGTACCTGCTTGTCTCCTACGTACTTCTGTAGGAGCTTGCTGCGTGCACATGTACCAAGCATTATTCCAAAGCGTGCCAGCAGTGGCTCGATTAACTGATACAGGCTCAGCTCGATCAGAGATAATAGCCTGCAATCCTGTGTCGCTGATCCTTTCTGTAGAGCGCAGCTTCTGTCGACGATTCGCGACCAAGGGAACAAGGGATCCATGGCATCGCCGGCGAACAGTGCAGATCACGGGACTCGGGAGGAGCGACTATCGGTGGCATTACCAGGAATGTTCCTGGTTAGGGGACGCTTAGTCCGAACGTTACAGATTATATCAGCGAGGGAATGGAGTGGCATCGACGCAAAGGATCTCATGAGATCGGGAGCACTATCTAGCCTTGTCTTCATGCTGGAATTGGCAACAACGGACGCGATGGAGCGACGGAATGCTGGTTGGTGAGAGCGATTAGTCCTCGCGTGCTTGTCACTTTAAGCAACCGTCCATGATTTTCCCCTTTTCTTGATACTACTCGTCCATTACTTAGAGCATCTAAAAAAACTAGGTAAACTTGGTTGGCTAGGTAAAAAAAGGAATAAAAGAGAAGAAATCAACATCCAACAGACTCTCCATACTTCTCCGCTCGGTATTCATCTCGCCATCCCACGTCCCTCGCTTAGCAGAAGAACCGAGCATGCTCCGCTCGGTATCTCTACCTCCCGCCCTCTCCTGCCCCCCCTCCCCGTTCCCACGCCAGCGTCGCCTTCAACCCCTCGTGCCGCTGCTCCAGGGCCCTACCGCCGCCTCCGCGCTCTCGCACCGCCGCCATTAGAAGCTTCGCCATGACCTCCCCTACGAGCTCTCCCAAACGGACGGCCTTGCATCTCACCGAGCTGGTCGACGGCGGTAGCTGGTCTTGCATCTACCGGCGCCCATCGAGGTCCTCCGCCATCAAGGCCGCGCCGCACCTGCCATCGTCAAGGCCGCGCTACTCCGCTATCGAGCCCTCCTGGCCTCGCACCCGCCGTCTAGCCCCTCGACAGCCACATAAAGGGGAGAGGAAGGAGCCCCTCGAGAGCCACAGGAAGGAGAGAGAGAGAGGAAGGGGATGATGTGTGGGATCTACGCGTCAGTGTGTGGAGGAGAAGAGTTGAATAAATGGATAGTTAGTCTATTGGAGAATACCATAAAATAGAGAGACAATCTTTGCTAAATGAATAGCTAAATGAGAATTTGGCTAGACTCTTGGAGATGCCCTTACTGAGGTGTGGCTCGAGTCGGCACAAGCGCAGCTAAAGCATTAACAAAAAATGTATAAAAGTCTACTCCCCCCCCCGACTATTGTAAAAGTCTGATTTTCCTCCCTCAACTGTAAAACCAGATATCCAACCTTCCTCAACTATCAAAATCATTTGTTTTACCTCCCTTAGCGGTTTTATAATTTTAATAGATTTTTCTTCCTTATCTTTTTTTCTACTCCATTAAGGCAGCAAACATGGTTCAAAAATCATGAAAATTTGCATGATGATAGACGAGAGTACAAAGAACCCAATTTTGTGAAGTTTAAGCCTACAAAATTGAAACTTAAAATTTTAGAGAAAGAAAGAATTCAAAATTCTTTTAATTTTTAAGGCATCAAGATGAGCTTCATCTTTGGCATAGTTTAGACAAAATTTGAATTGCGTGGCACATATTAGAGGTGCATTATTATAGAATTTTTGTGAGTATAGGTTTGTTAGCAACATTTGAAGTTTATTAAGAAGGATCAAATTTGTGCCAAATTTTATATTTTTATTTATTTTCACATAATTTAAAATTTACTCAAGAATTTGCATATGTATAAATCAAATATGCAAATGATAGAGTAGATTTTGAATTCTATAAAAATAAATAAGAAAGGCAAATTTGGGCTCAAATTTGACCATATCTAAGAAATTTAAAATTGTGCTATAGAACCTATACTCACAAAAATTTCCTAATGATGCACCTCTAATATGTATCGCACAGTTTAAATTTTGTCACAGATGGAGCTCATCTTGATGTTTTTAAAAATGATTTTTCAATTCTTTCTTTCTTTAAAATTTCAAATTTTAATTTTGTTTGGGTTTCAACTTCAAAAAGTTGCAAAATTGGGTTCTCTATACTCTCATCTCCCACTATGATAATTTTTACAATTTTTTATCCATGTTTGCTACCTTAAATGAGTGAAAAAAGGGAGAAGGAAGAAAGTTTATGACAAAAATATAAAAACTGCTTGTTGATAGTTGGAGGAGGCTGGATACCCGGCTTTGTAGTCGAGGGACGAAAATCAGACTTTTGTAATAGTTGAGAGAGTTAAAATAGACTTTTTCCCAAAACTTGCTAATGGGTCAGGCGGGCCGGGCATTACGCGTGCACTCGGAGTGCTTGGTGTGCAGACGACGTGTCGCTGGCTGGAGGATGTAAGGCAATTACGCGTCACACATGGGATGAATGCAATGATCAATCACGAATGGCGAGAACAAACATGCCATTTACTGAAAGATGTAATGAATTTCACAGCAGGTATTTCCACTTTGAAATCATGAAAAGGAGTAGAAAAGAGTTGTAATGTCCACCCTGCAAACCTCAAATAAGGCCTCGTTTAGTTCGCATTTTTTTGTTTTTGGTACTGTTGCACTTTCGTTATTATTTGACAATTAATATTTAATTATAGACTAATTAGATTTAAAAGATTCGTCTCGTCGTTTACAGTTAAACTTTGTAATTAGTTATTTTTTCAACCACATTTAATACTCCATGCATATGTCCAAAAATTCAATGTGATGGGTACTGTAGAAATTTTTTTTGGAACTAAGGCGGTGTTTAGTTCACGAAAAAGTTTTGGTTTTGTTACTGTAGCACATTTCATTGTTACTTGACAAATAATGTCCAATCATGGACTAATTAGGTTTAAAAGATTCATCTCGTGTTAATCAGTTAGACTGTGTAATTAGTTATTTTTTCAACAGCATTTAATACTCTATGCATGTGTCTAAAAATTCGATGTGACAGATACTATAGAAATTTTTTCGGGAACTAAACAGAGCCTAAACATGGTCTAAGTACTATATCTTAATCAATGTACATTGATGCATGCAAAGCCTGCAAAGTTCATTAATTGTTTGGACCAGATGACAACCATAGAAAAGAATAAATGCCGCAATTGAAATCACCAGATGCAATGTGTATATTTCTAATTTTCTATGCCAGGAACGCAGAAAGAATCAAAACTGCATTGTGCACAGCGAGATCAAATTATATCAAGCCATGCAAACCATACACTTCAGAAGAATGGTAAGTGAATTATCAGTATGCTGCCGTCCTGGGTCTTCTTCCCTGCATTTCTTCTTAGTGAACCAGAACAGAGATACTCGTCTAAATCGGTACCGTGTCAGGGTGCCAAGGTAAATAAATATCACAGGATTCACCAAGTAGTAAACCATCCATTGATAGAAAATAAAAGGCAACTTTGATGGCATTTCAAACAGAAAAAAACGAGCAGCCATGCCACCAGTCAGTTAATGAAGACTCGGCGATTCAGATTAGAGCACGAAAACATCTGCAAAATAGTACTTCAGTAGTTAAGTAACGAAAAGCATCCACATGATAAATTTGCAGTCATCAGTCTAGAACCAAATGGACATGGGGATGTAAGGGATTCATGATCAGAGTGCAAATACCGTGCAAACCCCCTTCATGCAATGAGCAAATATAAACATTCTATCAGAAATATGTCATTACTCAGCACTGAAATGCACATGTCCACAGTCAACATTAGCAATGTGTATATTTCTATGCCAGGAAACAGGAATGCGGAAAGAATCAAACAATTCTTAGAGCCATGATCAACAAAGTGCATAGTGCACCGCGACATCATATTATAGCAAGCCTTGCAAAACAACACTTCAGAAGACTGGTAAATGCCTTAACAGTATGTCATTCTGGGTTTGTTTCTTGCATTTCTTCTTAGTGAACCAGAACAGAGGTACTCGCCTAAATCAGTACCATATCAGGGTATCCAATGGTAAACAAATAAAGGGTACTGAATCACACAAGTTCAGATTCCAAGCATATCAATCTAATTCATTGTTAGGGTGAAATCATAAGGAAAAACACTGATCACAAACACTAATATCCAGAATATTTTCTCTAATTACTTCTCAGTCACAACCGGTAACGGTTTATGCGTTCAGGGGCGCAAACTGATAGATTTCCACAAGTACAGGAAAGTATAGAACCGCAAGGCACGGCAATGATATCAAGTTTCAGCAATCGTCTCATCTGAACAAGGCAAGGTCACAGCAGAAATTAGCTAGATCAGCACCGAGGAACGCTCGCATCATCTATTGCGCTCCAACATCACAGACTGATCGAATGGAGGTAGAGAGGGTGGTAGCAAAAAACCTGCCGCCGTCTAAGGGAGAAGCCAAGCCGGAGAAGAGTGGTTCGATGGGCCCTGCTCCGGGAAGAAGCGCTCGACATTGGGAGGCGGCCCTTGCGTCCACTTGCCGGTGTCGCTGCAGGGGTACTGCCTCTCGTCGACACCGCGGAACATGATCTGCTCGTCGTAGAAGCTCCGATCGTCCGAGAAGTAGATGCCGTCCTTGAACCCCGGGTAGTCGGCCGTTTCGTAGGATCTGGAGCAGCCTCGCCCCACGAACAGCATCCGGCCACCCAGCGAGTCCAGCTCGTTCCAGATATAGGGGTGCCCAACCATGGCGCCGCTGCCGTCGTCCTCGAGCGCCAGCGGTCCAATCCGGCTGAACACCTTGAACCCCGACGTTGGCGAATCAGGATCGGGAGCGAACCTGACGATCATGAGCAGTTCGCCGCGGGACTCCAGAAGGTAGCGAGCACGAACGAAACCGTCACGACTGGTGTCCCTGGGCACGCAGCGGCGTAACGTCGAGGAGAGCGATACTCCCCGCAGCGGCTCGTCCCCGTCCTGGAAGAAGGTCGGCGCGCTCGCGAGGATGTGCTCCTCGTCGGTGAGAAAATGGAAGAACCCATCATCGCGGTACACGACGTCCTCCACATGTTCCGTCATGTAGAGAGGCTTGGTGTCGAAGGCCACCCCATCACCGATGCGCCAGAACGCGCAGCGGCGCTGGCGAGGTCCGTCGACGTCCCGCTGATAGGTGACGATGCCGGCGGCGAGGCAGCCTGGGACATCGGGCGCGGACGAGAGGGCGGCGGCGAGGATGACCATGCTGTGGACGTGCTGGACCGACGGTTGGTAGCGGGGGCAGACCACGTCGGGGAGCAAGTGGATGTGCCGCCCTCCTCCCTGGAGGAGGCCCATGAGGCGGTGGCGGCGACTCTGCTTGGCGAGGAAGAGGTAGCCGCCGTCGCACGAGCCGAGGTAGCGCAGGCCGAACGGGTCGTCGTACCCCTCGTGGATGCTGCAGCCGCTAAGGATGCAGGATACGCGAGTGAAGTCGTCGGACGGCAGGAGGAGCCGCGGGAGCGGCGGCGGCGGGGGCGGAGAAGCTGCGAGCCCCGCGCGCCATGAGCGGCACACGAAGGCCATGTGGGCGCGGTCCCATTCGCACGGGACGCGGCGGGCGATCTCGGACACTTGATCGGGTGAGAGATTCGCCCAGGGCGAGGGCGCAGCCATGGTGAGGAGGGTTTGGGAGTGGCTGGTGGACGAATTGGGGAAGGCGAGGCGACGAGGAAGACGTTGGGGGTGACCGGGTGGTTGCGGGATTGGATTTTCTCCCCCCTTTTATTCTGGACGCCGCCGGGGGGCAGAGGAGCGTCGTCCGTCCTCGCTGGCAGGAGCGGCGGCCGTTTTCTCTTGGGCCGTTTAGATTGGGCCGAAGCTGGAGCCCATATCGGTGGTCACAACTCACAAGCATACGGAGTTTCTACCTGTCCATCACGTGATTATATCTGTGTTATTTTTGTTAGCAAATAATTTGAAAACAAGATTCAACACGAGACACGATTTTTTCGTGAAAAATCTTTGCGGAAAAAACTACAGGCGCCAATCAGCGATTTTCACTATAATGAGAGAGTTACAACGCAGGGAATACAATGAGTCGTGCAACCCCTTCCCGTGCGGCTTACAAGATGTTATATATGGTGGACTGAATTGACTGTAGTCAAACATAGAAACAAAATCTACTAATCACATAACCCGAACCGTGGGCCCTTCAGACGTCCCCACAAAACACACGTTATAATTCGGATCACATCTAACAATTTTCACTCAGTTCTCTAAAATGGGTAGCGTTCAGCATACTGGAGATAAGATCGTGGAAAGGAAGATTGGAAATACAAAATTCCCTTCAATATTCCGTGCTGAAACATGAGCTGCAGTAGCGTAAATTCAAAGGTGAAATTGGCAGGCGTGTGGCCATGTCTTGATTTGCATCGGCTGGAGTGGAATGGACGCCGCAGCAATGCAGCGAGAGGAATCTCGTGTTGAAACATGAAAGACGCCTCGGCGGCCTTTTGGATCCAGAGCGCCGAGACAAAATGCGCTTTAAATTGCCCAAAATAAAAGGGAAACCTGAGCGCTGGTGAATCGAGTTCAGCAAGGCAAGCTCTTGGAGCTAGAGCTCGCAACGAGCAGCTTAACATTTGTCAGGTCCACGGACGCCGTGGCCCTCCTTAGTATAGACTTCATGTTCCTATCGAGGCTCTGCTTCACTATCTTGTCCACGGTGTCCCAGCAATCCGTCGCCTCCTGGCCGCCGCCGCCGCCGCCGCCGCCGCCGACGTCGCCGTCGCCGTCGCCGTCGCCGTGGCACGACGCGCCCTCCATGCGCGGCCCCGAATGCGCCCTGATCCTGCTCTGCCCTTCCTCCTTGAACCACTGCAGGACCTTGGCCGCCCTCCTCTGCGCGAGCGGGCTCCCGAGCAGCGAGACCTCCAGGAGCGCCTGCACGGCGCCGAGCTGGCGCATCTGCCGCCGCAGCGCCCGGCTGCCGTGCGCGAGCACCATCACCAGGTACGCCGCGTGCTCCTGGCACCGCGTGCTCCCGTGCCACGTCATGGCCTCCAAGAGAGCCCTGGGCGCCGCCTCGTGCTCCTCCATCGCCTTCTTCCCCGCCGCGCTCGCCGCCGCCAGCTCCCCGAGGATGGAAAGCGCAGCCTCCGACGTTTCCTTGTCCAGGACGAGAGGCAGGAGCGCGCGCACGGCGCCGCTGGAGACCACGTCCCGGACGTGCTCGAGCTTGGTCGAGAGGTTGCGGAGAGCGGCCAGGCACGGCAGCTTCGCGTCGGCCGGGACGTGGTCGGCGCTGAGGGTGGCGACGAGGAACGGGAGGAGCTCGGAGGCGGAGAGGGGAAAGTCGGTGTTGGCCAACGACGAGATGGAGAGGACCAGCAGCGCGAGCTGGTGGCTTCTTGCCAGGTCCTTGTCGTCCATGAGCTGCGGCAGCTTCTTGAGCAGGCCGGCCTTGACAATGTGCACCTTATTCCTGAAACAAAAAGCGGATCCCATCAGATTTTTTTTTTTTTGAAAAGATATCAGAACTTCAGTAGATAGCTAACAGATGCGCCGTAACAAACTCGAATGGGAGATTCAGAGAACGGCTGCAAATTTCCAATCACCTAAAACTGCAGTACTACTAGTATATTACATACAGCTCGAGAAACAAAAAAACAGTGATACAGGATCCATTCGTTCTGAACTCGTGAACTGTTGGGTGCAATCGAGCAGCTAAAGGATTACGGATAGCAAAGCTCCAGTCAGTTAGCCTCGTTGGAGCAAGCGTTGTTGCTTCTAGGAGCATGCGCACGGGCACTTGGATTTTACTCCATGGATTCATGCGTCACGGTCTATTGGATTACACGTCTGTTCTATGTGCTTCACGGGTGCAATTGACCTATGGAGCAATCAGCATTGTGGTGGCTATCAGTTTCATTCCATTGTCGACATTGGTGGCCGATCCAACACCAACAGCATGTTGTACAGGCAACCCAGCAAGGCAGCAACTGAGTGCAAGTCCACATCAAAACCTGTAAAAACTGGGTACGTCCAATTCTCAGCACGTGATCGATGATGCCTATCAGCAATGCGTGAAGCAAGAAAAAAAGTGCAAATGACTTTCTAATAATTCTTCTCGTCTACAAGGTTGAACAAGCGAGCCACATGGTTAGGTGCATTCAGGTAAGGTTTCTCTGCAGAAATGCGAAAGGTCGGATGGCACTACGATAATACAAGTTCGGTAGCATCCGAAGTCAAATAGCCGGCAAAGTTGCCGGCGATGCACCTGCTCAAGGTTATTGTATGCCTTAATTGGCTGAAATCTTTGAGTCGGGTAAAGCGCTGACATTTTGGCGCGAGGGGAGTAGCAGAAGTTGGCCAGTGCGCACCTAATGGCTGTGGAAAGCAGGAACATATGTGGGCGTGCGTGGTCTTCTGCAAGGACTTCAACAAATGTTGCTCAAAAGTTCAGAACAGTTTGAGAGGATTCGTCAGAGCAAGGCCGTGCAAGGGACATATCTGTGTTTCAGTTTTCAATCCTTTGATATGAAGTTGTGCCTGTCAGCATCATGCTACAGAGCAGACCAGATAGGTGCAAATGAAATAACCCAGAGTTTCGGAGTGACCAACAGCTTGATGAACACAACTAGTATTCCGCAAGAAGGACAATTTTCTGGAGGACGAGCAGCTCAGGACATGAGCCGCCAACTACTCCAATGAGTCCAATCTAAAATTCGAACTATATAGGTGGGCCCGAATTCCAATCAAAGCAATGATGTTTGAAAAAGCAGAACACTCCATATACTAGAACAGAAACTATAACAACAGCTCTGAAAGACTTGTGCAAACATGGACATCGCTACTTTTGACTGAATTCTCCCAAATCTCATGACGAAGGCGATACTAAATACTTACACCATCGATTGTGTTTTCTTTCCAAGAAGAAAATCCTATGAGCTCTGAAAATCCGAGTCTTAACAGCATAGCTAGAATAGCACGAGCACGAGCAGAATCGAAGAACAGCACGCATGCAAACAGCCAACAGGCCCCTCGCAACACCCAGAGACCCCACTGACCTGTGCGTCCCTCTGGCGAGCTCCAGCAGCGCCCCCGCCGCGGCCAGCCGCGCGCCCGTGCCGCCCCGCGCGTCGGCCAGCATGGCCACGAGCGGCGGCACGACGCCGAGCTCCGGCAGCAGCCGCTTCCTTCGCTCGTCCGACCGCGCCAGCGCCGCGACCTCCCCCGCGGCCTCCCGCTTCTCCTCCGGCGCGCCGAAGCTGAGCCGCCTCACCGCGGCCCGCATCGCCGCCGCCGCGCCGCCGTCCGCCGCCCCCATGCCGATCGACAGACGATGCGCGCCTACCGCTAGCAGCCTAGCTCTAGCATAGCGCGGTGGAGGTGGAGCCGGTGCATGCGCACGTACGATGCCGAGGTGGTGGTGTGCGTCTTCGCGGCGGCAACGCCGAGGCGGGCAGTTGGGTTGGGGACTTGGGTCGCGGGTTCTCCCGGGCCCGGCTCGTCACGGCACGGCACGGCGCGGCGCGGGCGTTTTGTGGGGAAAGTGGCCTGGATTTCGTGGTTTCGTTTGGTTCTCGGCTGGCGTGTGGAGCACTTTGGGGTGCGGGAGTCTTGACGTGGTGGTGGTACTGGTACAGTGGTACCCTACGGCACCGTGGCACCACCACCGGCCGGCCGGGAAAGCTGCAAAGGCTTTTGAGTTGGGGGCCGGCCGGCCGGTTTGCCGCCTCGACCGGTATCGGGCCCTCCTCTTGTGAGTTGTGACCACGGGCTCGTCCGCCCGCCGTTATCACGTATATGCAGGACTGCAGGACTGCTTTCGGGGGAAAAAGGATATGAATCGAGCAAGTACATGTGATCGGAGTACCATGTGGCCTATTAGGACTCTTTCTTTTAGCAGGTTCAGTGGTAACGAATGCATATATGCCAATCTTCCCATAAAAAACACAGACATTCTGATCATTGAACCAAGGTCGAGATTGTCCACCAAAAAACATAACTTTTTCAATGTAACTTATGCTCTTGCAAGTTCGACGAAGCCTTTCCTCACCCGGCGCACAATAATATTTTTGATTCGATCTAGTCCTATAATACCATTTTTCATCTGCATGGATCACATTGTACATATGTTTAAAGACCGTCTGGTGAGGAATTGTACTTGGTTCTAACATGGCGTATACTGCTCGCTTTGTATCATCACTGTATTGCTTCCTTTTTCTAATACTTGTACCTGTGAAATAAAATAGGCCATCAACTGCAATGAACACCATCCTTTGTCATTCAAACTTAAAAGACCAAAAATTATTACTGTGATAATCTTACCAGAGCTGCTACCTAGACCAATATTAGTACCAAGGTCCTCAAATATGTCATCAGTACCATCATCTAAATCTGTACAGTAAGGCAATACAACAGGAAAAGACATTGCATTCAGATCAGGCAGGCAGTACTGATCCCTGGCAATAGTGTAAAAGATTCAAGGCATTACCAGGCATTGCATTCAGATCAGGCAGTACTGATCCCTGGCCACTGTGGCGTCCATCTCCACCAGCATCAGGAGCTCGTTCATCTTCTCCAGCGCCCTCTTCAAGATCATTTTCAGACCCTGGAACATTGAGATCGATTCCAAGAACTGGGTGTGGATCTGCCATGGCTAATTGGAGCTGAAGAAAGGGAGTGGCGATGGGAACAGGATAGCTCGGCAGGCCTATTTATACACTTGAATTCCATTTGCTTTTGCGCGGTTTGAAATTAAAACTCTAGATGAAATTCAAAGTTTCGGTCAGATTTGAGGTACCGTGAGAAGGTATGAGCGCGCGGTTGGGGAAGTATTTGGCGAGGGGAAAAATAGGCGCCGCGGTTGTGGGCTTGGGTTTGGATTTGGCGAGGGAAAATTTGATCTGTTATGGCGCGAACTGTTGGGAAAGATTTTGGCGAGAGAAAAAATAGCGCAGTTGTTGTTGTCGAGAATCGAAGCGACGATGCTGCCGGGCGTACGTGGGGAACCAGCGACGAGACTGCGACGTGGCTGGTTCGACGTATCTGCCTTGGTCTCTGGGCTCCCCCTCCGTGCGCCTAACAAACGAGGTAGGAGGGAGTAGTACTTGTGTGTGTGAGTGTGTCTTCCTGGCCTGAAACTGCCTAACTCTTCTAGGATGAATTTCTTTCGTCATTGCGTGACAAAAACATGATCTGACAGTCAGAACTACACAGATATCGGATCATTTTGGGGGAATCAGCTGGTGTTGCCCGAAGTCTGGCTGCGTGATCGTTTCCTTCTGTACGTACGGGTTCGTGTGAGTATAAATATGCATGGGAAAAGGCTTTCCTGGTCTAGGTTTGGCACTGATGTGGACGAAGTGACGAGCTCACTTTTGAATTTTGGGTACTGCATCGGTAAGTTTCTGCTGCTTGATCAGCAAATTCAGTTTCGGATGATGCAATCCTTTGTACATCAGCAAAATCACTCTTGAATTCCAAACTCTAGATTTGCCTAGGGAGTATACGGACGGGGACCCACATGATCGATCGGGACAAATATTTTGCTGAGCTTTGGGCGGCTAGCTCGTGCACAAGCTCGTTCGATCCCAAAGGTGATTGAGTGGCGGCGGCATGCATGGTGGGTCGTCTGCCTCGGATAGAAATGGTGGAGCATTACAGAAAGCGTTGGAGATCTATCCACACCCCCACACACTCCATTGGTGGTGTGCTCGGAGCCTCGGACAGCGACTAAGCCCATTATCCCCGTTGCTACGTCCTGTACTACGGACTACGGCGATGTGTAAAAACTACCACTCAGAGATTGTTGAATAGAACTACACGGTTCAGATTTCTTTTCCCCTTTCGATGCTGATCATGCTGCACCGCTCAAATTCCTTCTCTTCTTTAGTCCTTACCCTAGCCCGAGTTCATTTCGGCCCAGCCCAAATTGGATTTAGCGTCACTGGTTCCGAATTCTTATATTTCTAAGCCTGCCCCGACGCTTGGCCCATTGGGCTGCACGCAGGAGTGCAGGACGCTATCTGCTGTCGCAGCCACGTCACCAGATCAGACGGAGCCGCGTCGTTTTCGGCGCTGATTCGGCTGCTGCACACGCATATCTCGTGATGTGCTGCTCAATCTTATCTTATTCATATCAGTCGATGCGTTAAGCCACCAAGAGCATGGTTAAAAATAAAATAAATGCTTAATTCATATTTTAGTCTTTTTATTTGTCTACAAAATATTATTTAATTCATATTATATATATATATTTTTTCTATTCACCCTCACATTTACTCCTACTTGAATTCACCTCAGCCTACAAGCTCGTGCTCAGTTTGTTACTTGCATAGTCAAGCTATCATCTCTCCTCCACGCTAGCAAAAGTGACAACTAGCTTAACTATAAGCGTGTTATTGTCCCTGCTCTAATCCATAAAAAAATAATAGTACTCCCAATCAACAGCCTCACCAACAAGCTAAAAAAAAGATGCAAAATGCGGCAAGTAATCCCGAGCAAGATGAACAACGCCGCCTTATGTTTATCGCACGATCTCACTCGAAAGGCAGGCCCAGAAAGGAAGCGGCTTGCGCGCGTCTCCCGCTCTCGGCAGTCGGCAGTCGGCAGTCGGCACGGCATGGGTGCGTACAAGAGCGCCGGGAGCCCGGGACGTTAAGAAAGGACGCCGCGTGCTGAGCCGCGGCCGCGCGGCGCGCTCGCGCATCTCCAGGCCAGGCGCATCCTGCCAAGACTCGCGTAGGCCCCGGCGGCGCGCACGTGAGTGGTGGCACGCTGTTAGCGCCGCGGCCGGGCTGGTGTCAGTGTGTCACAGCCGGCGACGGCCTCCTCACACGGCTGGCTTTAGCCGTGTAATATAAACCCACCGGGATTAGCCCTGACCCGCTCTCCCCACCAACCACTCGCCACCCCGCCGCGCGCCATCTCCCCTGCGGCTGCGACCTGCGACTACGAGACATGGCGGCGCAAACTTCGGCGGCCTCCACCCTTGCCTTCGGGCGCCACAAAACCCTAGCCGCCGCCGCCGCCGCGGGGCCCAAACCCCTGCCGGCCCCGGGCTCCGTCTCCTTCCCGGCCGCCCAGCCGGCGTGCCTCCTCTCCGCGTCCGCCGCCCGCCGCCGGGATGTCGCCGCCATGGTCTCGGCGCCGCCGGCCGTCGGCACCGCCATGCCGTCGCTCGACTTCGAGACCTCCGTCTTCAGGAAGGAGAAGGTCTCGCTCGCCGGCCACGAGGAGGTGCGCTCCCAGTTACCATCGTCTTTGTTATCCGGTGCGGCGGGGAATCTCTCTGTTCTGTTACGTGCTGTTCAATCCGTGTCCAATTTTTGTGGCGCAGTATATTGTCAGGGGCGGGAGGAACCTGTTCCCGCTGCTCCCGGAGGCGTTCAAGGGGGTAAAGCAGATCGGAGTGATTGGATGGGGCTCGCAGGTTCGACACAGATGCCACCTTGTGTTGGATACTCATAAGTCATAAACACTTTTCGCTTCCGCAATCATGTAGATGGTCAGTTGTGTATGTTCAGAATATCTAGCCATGACTGTGTACTGAGATTCTATATGCTTGATTCGGCAAATCAATGTGGTCATATGTACTAGTTGGCACCTAATTCACATGGATTTCTACTGGCAAGGAAATCACTTCCAATTACATGTCTGTGTTCTGGCTCTTAACAGATCGATGTTCGTTTTGCAGGGTCCTGCACAAGCTCAGAACCTGAGAGATTCACTGGCCGAAGCAAAGTCAGACATTGTTGTGAAGGTTAGTTTAGTCCTTCACTTGAGGAGTATATCTCACTATCTCAGCCCTGGTACATGGGGTATCTTCTGATACGGAAATCACGTTGACTGAACTATCTTTACATTTTGGGTTTACAAAACACAATACACTGTTAACTTGGAGTGGGGCTTCACTGAAGTATCCAGTTTCTAATTTTATATTCCTTTGAACTATTTTCTTTTAATTGTTAACTTGGAGCGGAGGCAGTGTACCATTCTTTATTCTGTGCAACTTGGACATGACAATTATGATTCCTCATATATTCTGCCCCCTTTGGTATATACTGCACTATCCTGTCGGTCCAACATGCTGCTTCTTTTTTTGCTTTCAGATTGGTCTCCGGAAAGGTTCCAAATCTTTTGAGGAAGCACGTGCTGCTGGATTCACTGAAGAGAGTGGAACTTTGGGTGATATTTGGGAGACTGTTTCAGGCAGCGATCTTGTGTTGCTGTTGATATCAGATGCTGCACAGGTTTTCCTCATGCTCACTAGCTGCGTGGTTTCATGTGCATCCTTCTGTGTGACACTTCTCTAGTTTTATTAATCCTTATAAAGTTGTATTTTACTTTCTGTAGGCTGACAACTATGAGAAGATTTTCTCTCACATGAAACCGAATAGCATTCTTGGTTTATCTCATGGATTTCTGCTGGGACATTTGCAATCGCTTGGACTTGATTTCCCAAAGAACATCAGTGTGATTGCTGTATGCCCCAAGGGAATGGGTCCATCCGTCCGTAGGCTTTATGTTCAAGGCAAGGAAGTAAATGGTGCTGGAATCAACTCTAGCTTTGCCGTGCATCAGGTATGTTCATTTGGTATTTCTGGAGCTTCAGTGCTTCACTACACTCATCAATGCTCTGCTTTCCATTGTTCTACCGTACTTATTTGATTCGGTGAAAAATTATATCAGGATGCATATTGTGTGGAGATGTGCTTTACTTATGCTGTTTCAATGTGTAGGATGTTGATGGAAGGGCAACTGATGTTGCTCTAGCATGGTCAGTTGCACTTGGCTCTCCCTTCACATTTGCCACCACTTTAGAACAGGAGTACAAGAGCGATATCTTCGGAGAGCGAGGTGAGCCTACTAAACTGTAAAGTGTTCATGTTGCCTCGAATCATTGTACTGTAACCCTGTAACTAATTATTTAATTTACAGGCATTTTGCTGGGTGCTGTTCATGGTATCGTGGAGGCCTTGTTTAGGAGGTACACAGAACAAGGAATGGATGAAGAGTCAGCCTACAAAAACACTGTTGAGGGCATCACTGGGATTATCTCGAAAACCATCTCAAAGAAGGTATGCTATTATTCATCCTTATGGCGACCATTTTCAGTCCTTTGCTTATTAGAGTGTGATCTTACTTTCCTGGTTTCACCCCAGGGGATGCTTGAAGTCTACAACTCTTTGAGCGAGGAAGGCAAGAAGGAGTTCAACAAGGCTTACAGTGCCTCATTTTATCCTTGCATGGATATACTCTACGAGTGCTATGAAGATGTGGCCTCTGGAAGTGAAATCCGGAGTGTTGTGCTGGCTGGGCGGAGGTTTTATGTGAGTTCTGTTACACTAAACTGTCATTTCTGATGTTGGTTGTGTTCAGAGCAATGTTAACAGATTCGACACAATTTAAGATAAAATAATTATGTTTCCACAGGAGAAAGAGGGACTACCAGCGTTTCCAATGGGCAACATTGATCAAACTCGCATGTGGAAGGTTGGTGAAAAGGTGCGCTCGACCCGTCCAGAGGGCGATCTTGGCCCGCTGCATCCCTTCACTGCTGGAGTGTACATTGCTCTGATGATGGCTCAGGTAAGGTTCTTCCACCTCTTCTCACACGACAACCTATGGTAACCCCATGTTGCCAATGGACCGTACCTTATCCATTGGCTGCTTTGCAATGGCTTTAGATTGAGATCCTGAGGAAGAAGGGGCACTCCTACTCAGAGATCATCAACGAGAGCGTGATCGAGTCGGTGGACTCGTTGAACCCCTTCATGCACGCCCGTGGGGTGGCCTTTATGGTGGACAACTGCTCCACAACGGCTCGCCTGGGATCAAGGAAGTGGGCGCCGCGCTTCGACTACATCCTGACGCAGCAGGCCTTCGTGACGGTGGACAAGGACGCCCCGATCAACCAGGACCTTATTAGCAACTTCATGTCCGACCCCGTCCATGGTGCCATCGAGGTCTGCGCCGAGCTGAGGCCCACCGTCGACATCTCAGTGCCTGCCAATGCTGATTTTGTGCGCCCGGAGCTCCGGCAGTCTAACTAGATGGAGGTGGTGAGCTCAGAGAGAAAGTGGGAGTTTGCCTCCGGGGTTGGTGTTGTATGTGTTGAGCTTGAGCCACTGCTTGAAAGTCTGAACCTGTGTGAGCTGCTGGACCTGAGGAAGCTTAGGTATCTGTTTCCCGAATAAACCCTTCATCGAATAGCTTGGGAGTGTATCTGTGAAACAGTGAAAGTGTGGAGTGAATAAGTGATTGCTTCGCATCGGTTGTGCCTGATCATCGATGCCTCATGCCTGGCAGTTGTACTCCGACACAGAATGTGGCCCCGTTTAGTTTCCAAAAAATTTTCTACAGTATCCATCACATCGAATATTTAGGCACATGCATGGAACATTAAATATAATTAAATAAATAAATAATTATACAATCTAACTAATTAGCACGAGATGAATTTTTAAAATCTAATTAGTTAATATGCTACAGTATCAAAACCAACAATTTTTCACCCACCGTAGTGGGTGCTGGCAGAATCCCTCGAAATGGTATCTAGCATTAAGGGCTGGCTCGGCTCGTTTGCGAGCTCGATCTAGGTTCTAGGAACTGTGAATGGGGCCAAGGGAATATTGAGGAGGGCAGGAGGCCCATCTTGTACCTTCAACGGGGCGGTTTTTTCTTTTTTATATTTTTTAAAAATAAAAATTTCAAAAATATATTTCCGTTTTGAAATATTTCAAAAATACCCCCGGTCGCCCCCCATAGGGCGACAGGCCTTAAGTGTAATTTTTTTTTCAAATTCGCAATGAGGTCCCTGGAAGAAAAAAAAAAGGCCCTGTCGCCCCCCCAACGGGCGACAGGGGCCTGTCGCCCACCCCTCGGGCGACAGGGTCCTGTCGCCCGTTGGGGGGGGGGCGACAGGGGGCCTCTATGTCATTTGAGCCTGCCATTTTCCGTCATTCCCTTTATCATTTGAGCATAAAAATTCAGGAAAAAACAGAGGGGTGAGAAGAAGAAAAACGGCGAAGCTCTGCCGAATTGCGTACTTTTTGAAATGGTGGAAGGGCACTGCTATTGGGTCACGTATGTCTGGGCAAAGAATGCCACATTTGGGAAACCCGTGATCGCCGTGCTGAGCAGTGGCAACATGTGATCTCGTACTCGCAGCTAGATAGACTATGGTTCCTATTTTGAGCTATTCGAGCGTGTAGTCGTCATCATCGCCGGCAGGATCTCGGCCGCTAACTCCTACCGCACCTAACTTTTCCTTCATTAAATCACGGGAAAAAATCGCAAGAACTTCCCTTATTTCACGAGCATTATGGAACCCACAAACATAATAAGTTCACATCAATAGTATCTATAGGAACAAATGACAAGTAAACTACCACAATCATAAACATCGGATACAAATAAGCGGTCCACAGCTATCTCATTACAAATAAACATCAGAGATACAAACATCAGATACATCTAACCACCCCTAGGGCGTCGGACCCTCTTAGCCCTCTGCTGGGCACGGACATGGCCCTCGGAGTAGGTGAGAACATCCGGAGACCTCACCTGTCGCTCAGGACGCGCAAGGGGCTGCGGTGTCTGCTGCTGAGAGATCCCAAGTGGTGCTCCTCCTAGCTGTGAATACCCCAAGACATCGGGGTCACCTTGCGCGGCAGGCTCTTCTGGACTCAAACTGTCGAAGTCGTCTAAGGTGAAGGTCTCGTTATCTGGTCGAAAGGAGGAAGAAGAAGGTCCGGCGCCCGCATGGGGGTAGAATCCTACGCAAAAAAATGTGGATGTTAGCGTACGCTCGTATATTTTGTCATAACATGTAGAAACCGAAATACGAAACATAAACTAACCAGTGTAGGCCGGTATCTGTGGCCCCGGTACCATCCCTGGATACGGTCCGCCAACTGGTGCTGTCCCTCTAAACATTCCAGTATGGCCGAACGCAGTAGCTGGATCGTATCATGTATGTGATATTAGTAAATATGTAGGAACACTAGATGTAATTTTAAAGAGATATGTACGTTACCTGCACTTGGGAAGAACTGCGACGTCGGCCCGTGCATGGTCGACGGACACGGGAACGACGACGAGGCCTGAGACGACCCGTGGCTGTCTTCGTACTGCACACGGCTTCCGAAGTTGTGCACTACCTGACGCAACTGATCACGCTGCCTCGACCATGCCTCTGTCTGCTCAAACTGGGTCATTGGGGATCCGGCACGTACCCTCGTCAAGTAAGTCGAGCAGTCCGTCTCCATCATGTTGCAAAGGCGAAGCTGCATCAATTCAGTAAAGGTACAGTTACAAACACATGAATTATCTTCGGAAGACAAAACTAAAATGCTCTAACACAAGCACCTATGCAAAAGAAGGCTCGTTGCATAATTCTTTGTCCCCTAGTCACGGCTGGTATGAGGTATGTGTCATAAAAGCTTCCAGGATTTCTAGCAACAACCTGGGATAACATACGAAGTAGGTTATCATATGAAGCCTCGTATGTGCCGAACCGCATCTCCAACACCCTTTGTTTAGCCCTCCATGCCTTCAAATAACTGATGGTGTACTGGTAAGTCTGCTCAATGTGTCGAACAATCATTTTTGGCTCATAATTAAGGTTGTCCATAATAAACCCATACATTTGCTTTGCAACAAAGTCGCATGATATATTGCGATGCGAGGGAAGAACTTCTGACAGCAAACAAGTGTGCTCTGTGACAATGGAACATTTCCAGTTGGACTTCCATTTTCCCTTGAATGCATGTACTCGCCATGGACATCCATCATTCACACACTTCACCTCATATTCTTTACTGCCAGACTTTACGACTCTGAATTCTCGTTTCAATGATATTGCCCATAGTCTCACAGCATCTTTTACGGCTTCAATGTTTGGATATGTTGCACCTTGCACTACCTCATTTCCTCTGTACTCCCACTCCTGATTTCGTACATCTTCTGCGACATGACTGCCAAAACCATGATCCTTCCGCTCTTTTGGCAATGAGTACTGCTCGTCATCAGATGAGCCCTCATATTCTTCCATCTCCATTGCGGTTTGATCTTCTGCCTCCATCTCGTCCACAATGCTATGTATCCTCTCTCCCTCATCAGCAAGGCCCTGTGGTCCCATGTTTTGGTTCTCTAACTCTTCTGACTCATCTTGCTCAACATAATTGGTCTCTCTTCGAATACTCGGAGTTCCTTGATCTGCACAATGTTGGATTTTATTTTCTGTCTTCTCCCGGATTTGAACAAGAATGGCCAGAGGCCACCCACGCTCTAGAGCTGCTTGCATGTACTTCTGCCAGTCATCAGTGCTGTGTATCATCATCAATTCCCATAATTCACTTTCTACCTCCCAATTAACAAGAGACTGGACAGTGATCACATGTGTCAACGGATCAACATGGAACCCACGCTGCAGCCACTTACATATAGAACCAAAACTCCTTTCCAGAGGTTTATCTATGCCGCTAGATGTGCGCTTAAAGGCAAAAAGATCTACTCCATTTGGCCCATACATAACATTGTATTCACCATAAAATACTTGAAACTGCATCTTGCTCGACATATCTGTATATCACATAATACTTATCGAGTTATACTCTTTACTTCACTAACTTATTCAATAATCCGTAAAAATTAAGTATGAAATTCAACTACAACGTATAAGTATTCATAACTACGTGATGACACTCAAATTCTATACTGCATATGCCAAATTCTATTCTAAATCATAATTACTTTATAAACACGTCTCTAATAGTACTGCAATTGTAATAATAAATGCGTAAAACTAATTTTCTAAACTAATTTACTACTACGTAACTACAAACTAAAGTATCATTGAACTCCTACTTAAATGGTTCTACTATAGCACTAATTAAATTAAATTACTCACCCTACTTAAATTACTCATATTTAAATACGTAGTACTTAAATATAACAATATATAAACTAAATGTACTAACCTGCAGATCACAAGTGCTGAATCTGGCAGGGCTTCACCGCTTTCCTTCTCCTCACTCCTCTCTTTTTTTCTGGATTTTTGGTGGAATTTTCGGGCTCAAATGAGGAGGGAAGGGGAGGGTTGGAGCTTTTATAGGGGGGATACCCCGGTCGCCCGAGGGGGGGGGGGGCGACAGGCCCCCCTGCCGCGCCCGTAGGCCGGGGCGCGCGCTGGGCCCAGCGGTCGCCCGAGGCGGGGGCGACAGGCCCCTGTCGCCCTTTGGGGGGGGGGGGCGACTGAGCCTTTTTTTCTTCCAGGGACCTCATTGCGAATTTGAAAAAAAAATTACACTTAAGGCCTGTCGCCCTATGGAGGGGCGACCGGGGGTATTTTTGAAATATTTCAAAACGGACATATATTTTTGAAATTTTTATTTTTAAAAAATATAAAAAAGAAAAAACCGCTTCAACGGGGCGGACCCAATCACCCAATGAAAACCTCTCTAGCCCACTTCCTTTTCAGATTTGAGAGGAACTACTGTACAACCTAGGCCGAGCTCTCTCCATCATCAAAACTGTGGGGGTGCGGCCCAACACCTCCCCCCGGATTGCAATACCACGCACGCTCAGCCCGCGTAACGCGACCAGACGGCGTGGGGGCAAGGGCTGCAAGAAGAGCCGCGGATTGCAGCCTCCAAGCCGCGCGCCGGCGCACCCACCTAAACAAATCCGTCCAAAACTTTTTTAATTATTCTTAAAAAGTTTTGGACTCGAAAGTTTTTCCAAAAGAAAAAGATACCTGTTAAAAATTGTTTCAATCTCTCACCAAAACAGATAAGAAGTATATCACTGAAAATTAATACCCAACCATATGGGTATATGAAGAGCACAAATTCTTTTATACTCCACCCAATTAGAATTAGGGGAAATAAAACATAAATGGAGAAAGTTCTCATCATATTATAAGATCGGACAATAGAAAAAAAGTCCCTAATTCTGTTGCTTAGGCTTGCTCCAACGGTTCCTTGGAACCGCCCCCCACCCTACGTAGGGGGAGCTTTGGGGGGAATTCTCTCTAACGGTTCCCCCCAAAGCTCCCTCTATATAGAGGGGAGTTGAAACTTTTTTTTATATATAGGGTGAGTTTTAACTCCTCTTATATTCTAATAATATCGTTTCTTCACGATATTAATCTTGTTTGAGTCCCGTAACATGATGATAATGTGTATTATGACAGTACAAATACTGTATAGCACTGGATAAAGAATCCATCAAACGGAGAATCAATCAAACGGAGAAAAGAATCCACCCGAGCACTGGATAAAGAATTAAAGATGTATAGCAAAACTGTTAAGTGTACCATGTGTCGCCGAAGCACAGTATGTTAGATTTCTTGTGGCGATAACTGTTCGTCTGAATTGGAAATCTTGAATTAGCACGATTGTTGTTAATTTTTTTTTTCGGGTTTGGTCTAGGAGATAGGCAGATAGCAGTCGAGATAACTTTATCAATTCCAAGATCTGTCGGTCTAGTTTCTTGAAGGTGACCATAGAAACAATGTGGCATATTTTCCCGTGCTAATGGTTCGACCATAGCGTGTTTTGCACATTAGTTTGCTGTCCATACAATTAACTCGAGTGTCAGCCGACCACTGGCTCACATGCAACGCATCTCTTGGTTTGGTTTCAAACATGAATCTGGAGCCCCATCCATATGCTTCTAAAACCATGCAACAATGCCATTGTGCATTTGTGCTTGCCGGCCCCTCGGTGTTGACAGCCCCAAATTTGCGACGCCGATGCGCAGGTCCGATCCAGCTCCCGACGCCGAGTGCGTGTCCGAACACCGCGCTAGATTCCGAAACAAACGGCGAATCCTAGGCGGACATGGCTCCACGCTCTTGTGGCTCGCCCCCTCCTCGTCCTCGCCCTTATTTAAACACCCCCGTGCACCGCCGCTCCAAGAACACACCACCACGGCAACAAGATCAGCAAGAACTAACAGCTAGCCATGGCGGAGAGGGAGGGCGCGGTGGTGAAGAAGGGCCACGAGGAGGGCCTGAAGATGGCCGTGGCGCTGCTGGAGGAGTTCGGCCTGCCGCTGGGGCTCCTGCCGCTGGAGGACGTGATCGAGGTCGGGTTCGTGCGCGACACGGGGTACATGTGGATCAGCCAGCGCAAGAAGGTGGAGCACCAGTTCAAGAAGATCAGCAAGCAGGTGAGCTACGACGTGGAGATCACCGCCTACGTCAAGCCCAAGGGCATCAAGAAGCTCAAGGGCGTCAAGGCCAAGGAGCTCATGCTCTGGCCGCCCGTCAACGAGATGACCGTCGACGACCCGCCCACCGGGAAGATCCACTTCAAGAGCCTCGCCGGCGTCACCAAGACCTTCCCCATCGACGCCTTCGCCGCGGGCCAGTAGGCAAATCTTTGAATAATCATCATATATACTATAATTAACATACCGCATCTAGTATACATAATCTGCTTGTGTATTGGGCACCACCCGTACGATGAGCTGCTTATAGGAGTATGTACCTGATGGATAATGTCTGAATTTTTCCTTGAAATAAGATGAAATAAAGCCAAATTCAAAATACGGTACAGTGCTCTCTACAACTTTAGTACCATATCTTGTGCTATTCAGGTTCTGGAGGCCCCAGAACTGAATCAGCTGAAACAGTGGCATGCGTTGAACAAGAGCAGCTAGCATTGCTGATAGAATTATGAATCGAGGACGGGCACGCACGTCAGCCATTCTATTCCTTCAACGTGAGCAGAGATACTGCTGTGTGAGGCAGTGAATTAGACTTGCGGGCAACTACTGCACGGATAATTAATTAAGATGCTGGTGGTCGCGCCCTCGTTGGTTGAACGAACAGTGGAAACCATCACGCAACAAAAAACGGCAAAATGCGTCTAATCTTCCTATTTCCTATGATTTAGTTCTTACTGAATCTTCTGCGCCGCTATGTGCTACTTCTACTTCCCCTCTTATTTAAATCAGTAGGTGAACAACGAGTTGAAGGAAATAAAGCTGATGATGATCTAAACATGAAGTAAAATTGCGCCATATAAATCGTTCAAAAAAATTGCGCCATATACACACCAGTTACAGCAAGGCTGGTGTTGATTTTTTTTTAGAAAAAAAGGCTGGTGTTCATAAGATTCAGATGAAACAAATTCTGATGCCGTTAGCTATTACACAAATAAAGAAAAAACGAGAAATGAAATCAACAGCAGAAGACCTCGCGAGAATGATAAAGCATGAAGAATTCTCTCGTGTTCAATTACACATCGATCGATCTCACCCGTTCTGCCTTGTGCCGGAGGCGCTGCCAGCCGCCTTGTGATCACCACGAGAGCCGTGGCCTTGGCCAGTCCTGCTCTGAGCATCTTGCGATGCAGGAGGCCTGCTGTTCTGCTCCGGCTCGGCGGCGACGGCGCCCTTGCCGGTGAGCCTCTGGACGACGGACTTGAAGTCGTCGGCGGTGTCGGCCTCCACGTACACCGTCTCGATGATCTTCACGGTCACGGGCTTGGCGTTCTCATCCTCCCTCGACGACATTGCTGCGTGTGGCTCGAGTCCTGGCAGGCTCGTGTTTGTTCAAGGAGGAGAACAGGACGAGAGAGAGAAGTAGCCGAAAGTAGCTAGTTGACGAGTCGTCACTGTTACGAATTTGACTGCGTGTGCCCGGAGAAGAACTGGGGGGGGGGGGGGGGGGCTCTCAAAAACTATTGGCACTGACTTGTGGGACCGGAAAGCATACAGTAATTGAGTTTGAGCTGGTCATGGAACCTCATTTGAATTCAGAAGAAGATAAAAAAATACAGCTCTCATCCAGTAAAAAATTCTAGGAAATTTCCTGTGTGAGACGAAGCAGACATGACGGCAGCACATGTGCATCCTTCGGAGTGGATGAAGTGAAGAGGCAAGCAGAAGCAGCAGTCGCGCTGGCGTCTGAGTCTGACCTTGGGCCCCGTAGGCCGTAGTTGACAAGTAACCGCGGTCAGAACCGTTCATCAGCCATGAAGAGAATCCTGTTGTGCGGCTCCGTCAATACCGTACCCGAACTAAACACAGTACATAACCGCGGTTTAATTTGGACCCGTTCAAATTCAGCCTTACATCCCTCAGAAAACTTTAACCTGGTTACTGTAGCTCCCTTGGCTGCAGTCTCTTAACACAGATAATGGACGACTCTCTAGGCTGCAGCCACGGTACAACGCCTGTTTATCCCTCTACCCATCATGCATCTTCTAATAGAGGGTGCTTGTCCGATACACCCAGCGATATCTGGACACTACGATTACAATTACTCTGCGTGCACCCCATACTTTGCTAGTGATCGGGAATTGGAGCTACATCCAAGTTTCTAAACAATGAAAATTTTCACCCTTCTGCTGTATCGGATACTGTCTAGCGTTAAGACAAGAATTATCAAAATAGGGACGTATGTAGATTTGACATGGTAAAAATTGAATGCTTATGTGAGTCCAAAAACTTTGCCATGGAAATTATATGGATATCTCATGCCAGCTTTTGAGCCATAGAAGACAAGCTGTGACTGCAAGGCATGAGGGGTAGCCTGTTGTACTATAGGGCACGAAATACTATTCTATGCATCGATAAAATGTTTAATATATGACACAGAAAATATGTGAAGTAACATGTTTGAAAGCAGATTATTTATGCTCAAGGAAGTAAGCATTACCGATGATCCAGGTTCACCATTGAGTACAATCTCTTTCTTTCCTGTATGATCAGAAGATTTCGAGCCCTTTGTGTCACCCTAAAAGATGTTGGAAGAGGAATGGATAGCTCAGTCAATTGTTGTGCCAAAAGACAATAAATCATGAACGCTCCAAAAGATAAGCAACTGCAAAGATTACCTCCGTCTTGAATGTCATCAAGGATCATCAATAGTCAACGTTCGTTGTCCATGGCAAAAAAAAAACATCAGCATATTGGAGAAAAATAGTAATACAAGCAACTTAAATTTTTTAATAGGAAATGACAAGTACAAAGTGCCATGCAGAGCAAACAAATGAACTTACATGCACACATCAGGTATTCAGATCAAACCGGAAATCACAAGATACATAGTTTAGACAGGTGAAACTGAGTAATCCATTTGTTAAAAAGTTTAACCTCAATCCTGCCAACTTCGCAACAAACATGAATCTAGATGCTTTCAGTTGGAAACAAGGACTGTTTTTAATTAAGCAAGCTCGTATTTTCTCATCTCATTGTCAATAGACAGCGTACACTAAAGGATGTAGATCTTGAAATCCAGGGATGCTTATTTTTCAAGGAACGTGCTTGCTTGACCCAATGAGAAGATAAACAAACTAATGCACACACAATTTAGCAGCTTCACAACAGTTCAGAAGATTTATGGTTTAGACAGTCAAACTAACAAGTCCATTTGTTCAGCAGCCTAATTGCTGATCTAGAAATTTCACAATTATCAGGCATCCAGATGCTAAGGGTTTCTTTAGTTATGTATAAGCTCATATTTTCTGACCTCATTATCAATAAAGACATAGTAGACCGTTGACCCCAAAGGCATGCTTTAGACCTAGAAATCCAGGGAAGTTTATTCCACATCCGCTAGTGTACAATCCTAGTTTATTCATCGACAAATGCAGTTAAAACAAACACATGCGATGCCGCGTGTAAGAAAAAACACGCACACTAGAGTCAACCCTTGACCAGTACACACATAACACCATCCTTTTGCAGGAAATTAACAAGACAAGCAATTCCCAACAAATATCAACATCGCCCTTGCTATCAGAAAGTCACGTATAACTATTTGCAGCTACAACAGGGTAGCAGTTCCACTCATAACGTATACAATAGTAGTAAGCAGCCCTGAGAGACAACGGGGGAGATTCGATAGGTACCTCCCGGTAAAGCTTGAGGTAGTGCTTGAGAGGCTCGACGTATTCCTCGAAGCCGAGCGTGCCCATGGACCAGATCAGGTCTTCGCCGTTGATGGTCTTGCGCTTCTCCTTCATGCACTTGTCACTCGCTCTGCAGAAATCACAGACGACACCGATCAGAGGTGGTGATTCGCAAGTTCGCATCTGTAATTGGAGACAGTTGGGATCGGATCGGATCGAAGGCGAGGGGGGCAACTCACTCGCTGGTGATGAAGCTGATGAACTCGGAGACGCACTCCTGGACGGACTCCTTGGCGTCCTTGGCGATCTTGCCGTTCTCCGGCACCGCGCGGCGCATGATGCGGCCAATGTTGGCGATCGGCAGGTACCGATCCTGCTCCTTCCCTCCGTAGCTGCCGCCGCCGGTCTCCGGCGCGCTCTCCGCTTCCGACATGCCGGAACCCTGGCCGCCATGGCGGGCGCCCGTGAGATGAGATCTCGGAACCCGAAGGGCGCGAGGGAGTGGGATGGGAAGAGAAGGGAAGAGAGGGGAAAAGCTGCGGCAGCGGTTTACCTCCTGGCGATGGAGACGGAGATGGACGGAGATGGCTGGGGAGATCAGCGCCGTTGGTTGTGATGGGTGGTCGCGCGGGGAGGACGCCACCGGCCGCCGGATCTGGAGCCGCGTTTCAGGGGGGGCTGGTGGTGGCGAGGATGGAGGGCATATGTTTCCTCCGCCTTCTGTTTCCGTTTGGGATTCCACAAACAGGTTGCTCGGGAAAGGCCCAATAGATTTGTGCTAATTCCTGTGTGAATTCAGGCCCATTACTTTTTTTTATGACTCTCATCAGGCCCATCGCTCTAATGCTGCGGTTCTTGTTCAAACGAGCCTTAACGGCCTGGGATTGGACCGGGCTGAAGGAGAAATCCAAATGGGCCCATTTAAAAAAAACTATATAAACCCAATAGCGTCGTTGTTGTTATTGTTTGTTCCTAAGCGGGCATCATCTAACGGTGAACGAAATATGTGACCGTGATTCAAAAAATCTGTGACCGTGTGACGTGCTCGGCTTGACGTTGGACGGGAGTTCATGCTTTCCCACACGCACGACCGGCACGTCCGCGAGGTCCATGGCGGCCGACGGAGAAGGCCGAAGGCGTCGGCGACGCGCCAGCGATCACCATCGAGGGAATGAGATACTCTGCAGTCGGCCTTCTTGACTTTTCTCTTCAGTCACAATATATCAACCGTCGACCCATAATCCTACAATGTTCCAGTGCTGGCGCTCGCGCGCGGCTCTCCTAGCCGCTGGCTCTTTCTTGCGGCTCGCCTGGTCGCTGGCCGCTGGCTCTTTCTCGCTGGCTCTCCGCCGTGACCTCCGCCACCGTTGCAGTCTACTGCTGCTTGGCCCGTGCAGCAAGCTGCTCGAGCTTCCCGACGCCCCGAGGTCCGAGCCCGCGCGGCGTTTTCTTGGCTCCTCCGCGCCGCTTCCCCGAGCTCCGGCGCGACCACGGCTGTGACCTCCGCCGCCGTCGCGGTAGCTAGCTGCTGTTTTCTTCATATTCTCTCCAGCGTCGAATCCCCATTCTTTTTCTCCCCCATCCCCTTCATTGTTCCTCCTCCGTGGCCATTATTTTTCTAGCCTCTTCCGTTTGCTGCGGTCTCTGGCGGCGGCGGCATCCCAGCCATGGATCTATGTGAGGACGTTTTGATTTCCTGTCAAGGCTTTGCAAGCTTTTGAGTATTGTGCAGCGTCAACTCACGATTGTCTCCATAAACAGCATACTCTCGAATCATTGTCGTTCTGCACAAAGAAGCAGAAGCTGGAGAGTTTTGCAGTTTCTCTCGAGTCTCGAACCATTGTCAGTAATTCAGGGAGTTGTCTCCACTATCCCAAGGGGGAGAGGCCGCACGCCGCGCCGCCGGTGGCCATGCGTGCTGGCGCTGGGCGGCTCGCCGGCCGCGCCGCCGCCGCAGGGGGCCACGCTGCTGCTGAAGCTGGGCGCCCCGCCGTCCGTGTAGCCACCGGAGGTGGCCACACAGCTGCTGCCGCTGGGCGGCTTGCCGTCCGCGATGCCGCCTCCGGCGGGGTGCGTGGCAGCCCACCGCGGTGGTGCTTGTGGAGGATATGGAGTGGCTGCGGCGAGGGATGAGGTAGGAGGCTGGGCGGCGAGGGTCTGGCGTGCGGTGGGGACTCCCTATCCTCTCCGCAACTTCGCCGCAATCAGGAGGCCCAGCGTTGGGCGCGGCTATCGCGCGTCCTCCTCTGGCCAGAGCCGAGCCTCGGGCAGGAGAGCCTAGCGAGCGTTGGGAGCACATCGCGAGCCAATCTGGGTGCATCGTAGGATTCCTGCTGGACGGCGGATATCGCGTGACGGCAGGGTGAAGTCAGCGACCCTGACTTCAGAGGATCTGGTTCCTCCCATCGAGCGGGTGCAGCGCAGGCACGGGACCAGCTCCACCACCCCTGCTCCCTTGTTTCGCGACAGCTCGTCGTCGTCAAGGTCGCGGAAGAAGATTTCGCAATTGCTTCAGAGTAGCCGGCCCGGTCGGTGCTCGAAAGCAGCGACGCCGGCGCACGACGAGCAGAAAGGCAACGCCGTGCGGTACTGCGTATGAGCGTAGATACGTATATATGCATCTGATGCCAGAACCTTTCAAAAAGAAAAAAAAACATCTGATGCCAGCGACCCGTGTTGCTTGCATGCAGCGGTGATACGTACACGGGAGCAACGGTCGCAGGGAGAATATGCTTTTGTCAGGCACGCACCAAACTGGCCTGCTCCTCCGTCGTGCCCTGCCTCTCGGGGGAGACAGGGCGCCGGCCATGCAGGCGCGTCACTGTTCATCAGGTAGACAGAGCTTGCGCCCGGCCATGTTGCGCATCACATGCATGCTTGCCCCCATGAATTGATGCCTGCCTCTGCCTGCCAGACGCCCAGACGCGGCCGGGCAGCACCAGATCGCATTCACCCCTCGCATCCACCCCGACGTCGACGAGGCACGTCGCGACTCGCGGGCACGCAGCTGAAGGGCCCGGGCGCCGGGGGTCCAGGGGACAAGCGCACACACAGTGCGGCGGGGGACCAATGGGGCGAGGCGGATCCATGTGGGAGGATAAGGGCACCGCAACGGCGGCGTCCCCGCCGGCCGGCCGGCCGGCCGCCGCGCGCGGGGACGGGCGCGTCACCGGGTCCGCGGGCCTCGTCGGGGCCAGAAACAGCATCGTAACCGCCGGCTCCAACGACCGCCCATCGGGATCGGGCCGTTGGGCGGGGCACGTCGGGTGGTTGCGTGGGGCCCTGCCGCATTATCCGTTCGGCCATTCCCAGTCCGAGGTCGGCATCGGCCTGCTGCTGGAGTGCTGGTGACGAGTTTATTTCCTGCTGTTTCCTACTCGATCTCGTACTGGGTGGCAGTTCTCCTCCTTCCACCGTCTCACATCTCTCTACGCCTAAAAACATGCCTAAACTTCAAGGAGAAAACTGCAGTACCGTACAATGGAACCGCCCTCTTGACGGCGCGCGCTACCAGTATCAGTTGCACCTGCCATCACCACTACACACGCCTCCACATGCCAGACCGCCAGACCGGCAGGCCGGTTCGGCACCAATGGGCCGATCGGAGTTTAATTTGGACGCGCATGGTTTTCACGTCAAAACGTGGGCATGGTCGCATGGAACCATCCACCGGCAGCGAGGCAGGCACGATGCACTAACAGCAGCGAGGCAAGCATATCCTTTTCCCGAACCCGTGCTTTTAAAAAAATACTTTAAGAGTAAATTGCAATTTTCGTGGTTGTCGAGACGACAGGTAGATGTTTGCAGTGACTTTATTAATCTCAAGATCACCCGATTATTGTATCAATGCACTTATAAAGATGCGATGTTAATTATAAGGATATGGTGAACGTGTCCTTGCACTCAAGAGGGTAATGGTACATCGTGTATGCAGGAGGTCGTAAAGGGCCTACAAATTGTCCATAAATTTTAAGAATCGGGGTTAAAAAGAGCAGAACTCATTATATTCTACATTTTTTAACAAAGAATAATTAACTCTCGCCGTTCTAAATTATAGATGGTTTGACTTTTTGACCATATGTTTGACTACTCGCCTTATTAAAAAATTTATACAAAATATCACTTATTTTATTGTGGTTTGCTTTTCCAATACAAGTTCTTCAAGAATGATTTAAATTTGACTAGTTCACACAAATTTTTTTAAATAAGAGAAGTGGTCGAACTTGGTGTCAAAAAGGTGAAATGACCAATAATTTGAAACGGAGGGAGTAAGTTAGATTGTGAACAGGGTATAAGGACCACCACTCCAATATACGTTTACGGTGGTGTTAAACTCTTCATAGATCGGTCCAGCGCAGCGTGTGCCCCGCCGGCCTGTGAACAACGCACAGGGTCAGCTTAGAGGGAGGGGGGCAACAAGGGCGAAGATTCGGGGCCCACAAAGTAGGGGGCAAGATCTAGTATGTAGTATGCAGTAATATTTGACCTAACTCGGAGTATACGAGCAGACAACCAGACATGCGGCCGGTCAAAAAGGTCTTCCGGACTTCCACATTAATTACATATATTATTAAAATTTATATCTTCCTTTTAATTATAATTTTAGATGAAAATAGTTGGCCTAAGACCCTCCACAATGTGAGGCTTGAGTGATGCTAAAAAATGTGTGTGTGTGTGAGAGAGAATTGGAGCATTACTCTACACATTATGGAAGATAATACTTAAAAAAAGCGATGCCAAGAAAATGTGGAGCGGGACAAGAACTTGCGCCGGTGCCAAATGTGTCTCGTCTGACATCTGACACGCAGGTCCTGCGGACCATGGAGGCGCTTCTCAGCCGTCCGATGAGGAAGGGCCGCCAGAGGCTACAATGCAAGCCCTGCAAAAGCTGACAACTGCCAACTTCAATTCTAACGGGAGAGCTCTCGGAGGAAGAAGTCGCTGTCTCGCTAATAGCTGGTACGATTCCGAGAGCATCAGTATCAGATCGCGGGAAATCAGCGAGAGTTAGCGCCGCGTAATCATATCGGGTCGCCCTACATTATGGTTGGCGTGTTTCTTTCAGAAGGAAATACATGCATATGCAATTGTAGCCTGCACCGCCACCGCCTCTGAATCTGTGATGGCGTCCGGTTTAGTTGGTGGTACTCCGATCCCTGGACCGATGGGAAGTTCACACATGGGACGACGTGATTTCGGGCATAGGATTAGGGTGATACGAGTATACGATAGTGACACGCACCCTTAATTAATGAGCTCACCGCATACCATCTCACTGACAAAAGAACTGTTGAAGAGTCCTAATTTTAGACTTTTATTAGTGGGCAGGGTTGGAGACTGACAGTTAACAAAGTTTCTTTTTTTTTTGAGAAAACAGTTAACAAAGTTTCTTTTGAAGAAAACATGCGCACAAATGAGCCTCACACCGTCACACTAATTTTTAACGCACCACGCGATACCTTTTTCTTATCCACCGCTCTCGCTCACGTCTGCAAAAGGTACATTTGCCGGCATTGTTTATATATTCTTTTACTTTTATCATCAGTGCCTACTGCTGCCTACGAAGATCATTCAGGATACACATAACTACGCGCCTGTGCACCACCCGTAGCTTGATCCTGCTGTACCGACCACGCTCCCTTGACGCGGACGTTGGAGGACGACGCCCAACATCCTTCTGGTCACATCATCATGCGTCAGCGATGAGACCATCGACGACCATGCATCCAAAACGTGTGCTCCGGCCATTGGAATCACCTGTCGGGAAAAGCTTGCGGTCCATCAACCTCTCCCGTTCCAAAAAGCCTAGCAGGCGTCCGGTCGTCGATGGCCACGTATGCGGAGAAGCTCAGCTGATCGTCGGATCGAGGGCCGGCGACAGGTGGACCAAGCGGAGGGGCCCACGCGTGCGCGCGGCTTGTACACGCGTCGTCCACCTAAGGGTGTGACATGCATGGTGGATGGGGCGTCGGAGGCCGGCGGCGCCCCACGATTGGTCACTGGCCTGGCCACATCGATCATCACACGCACGGCCGGCCGGATACCTGGGGTCGCTTGGAAGTTGGAACCCTGCCTTTGTCCCGGCGCGCGCGGCCGGCTCGATCGACCGGTCGCCGTAGACGCACCCGGCTATGGCGCCGTGGGCGCTAGCGCCGACCGCGCCGCGGCCGGTCACGAGACTCACGACATGGCCGCGCCGGCCGGATCGGACTATGCGGTGACGCGCGTGGCCGCGACCGCCGTCGCCGTGGGGACGACGACGACGCATCGGCAGCTTTAGAGACCGAGGGCGTCGTCGAGCACCTCGCCTTTCCCGAATCGAATGGACAACGACGTCGCCACCTGGCGCGTGGATGGCCGAGCTAACTAGAGGACGTGGCGCTCGCACGGGCGCGCGGCGAGCTGTAACAATCCAAAAATTAGAGATTAAATGAAAATCAAACCTTACACGTGGACCCCACGTGTCAGTCTCTCTCCACCTCTCCCATACTTCTTCCAGTGCGCAACGGCCGCAGTAATGGAGGCGAGGCCTCCCGAAGCTCCCCGCCGTGCGTGTCGTCATGGAGAGCAATCCCGTTTTTCCGGCCGGTGTCGTCGCCAAGTCGCCCACGACGTCTCCAGAGCTCGCCACCTGCCTTCACTCTCGTCGCGCTCCCGTTCGCCTCCTTCTCCTCCCTGAGCTTGCCATGGACCGCATCTGAGCAGCGCGCGCTCGTCGACCGATTTCGCGAGTCACTCACCATGGAATTCAAATCCCTCGCAACCGAAGCTTCTCCATCTTCCTAGCTTCCTCCTCGACCTCTCCTTCGCGAGCCCCCTCGACCAGAGCACCGGGAATCCTCGATTTCGCGGCCGCCGGTCATCAGTGAGCTCAAGATCCACCTCGGCGTCGAGCTCCCTCGTCCGGTCATCATCTTCTCCACTTGACAGCTCAAATCGACCCTAGGTGAGCCACTGGTGCGCATGCTCTCCACGTTCCTTCGTGTTCACTAAGTTTCCGCGCTCGTTCCAAGCCTCGCCGCCGCCGGCCGAACTGAGTCGCCGCCGCCGCACGCGGAGCGCCCCGCTCGCGCCGCCCCCATCCACGTTAGCGCGAGCATCGGCATCGCCCGACCCCACTGAAGCTCACCCGCGCCGCTCCGCCGCCGCTAGGGCACCACCGCCGCCTGGAACGGCGAGCGCCGCCGCCGCCGCGTCACTCCAGCGCCGCCGCCGCCGCGTCGCCCCCCTGCGCCGCCGCCGCCGCCGGCTATTCCGCTGCCCGGCGCCGCGCGCGCGGGCCCTGCCTGGGCCGCGGCTGCGCCCTGCTCGGGCCGCCGTTGGCCGCAGCCGCCGCGGGCCGTCGCCCCTGCGCCGGCGAGCGCGCGCCCTAGCGCGCCTGGCTGCACCGCCGCCCCCTCCCCTGTTTTGTTCCACTGACCAGTGGGGCCCACTGGTCAGGGGGTTAGGGGGGATTTCTTTTATGTATTTTGTGTTTTATTTCGGCTGTAATTTGTAAATTCCATATAAAATCAAGGAAAAATATGAAAAATATGAAATAAATTTTGTTGGGTTTGTTAGAGTAAGATCTATAGAGGAAAAATATCCACAGTGGAAAAATTACCTTTTTACCCCTACAATAATTTAGATTGTGTTTAGTCTTGCTTAATTAATTTCTATAGATCTGTTAATCAAAAAAATTATGAAATTTTTTGCAGTAGCTTACTTTAAACATGAGTGATCCACCATAAAATTTTCATACACATAGGACCTAGTTTAGTATATGAATATAATATGTAACCAAACTTAATTATGTGTATAGGTATAATAATATTTATTTTACATGTAGATTTTTATGCAAATTATAAGAGGCAAATAATAATGTCTTTGCTAAGTCATATTTTGTTTTATAATAAATCATGCTCTAATTGATAATTTAGCTTCTAATTGTTCCTAGCACTTAGGGTTAAAGTTATTTATCACTATATTTGCATCCTTTTATGTAAATTGTTAATTTGTTAATGTTTATCTTCTAATGGCAAATTCATGATTGCATTTACTCATTGTCTCATATGATGGCATTTACTCATTGTCTCATATGCATGCATATAGAATCCGCGACCGAGGAAGTCGTATACGAGGTGATCGCGGAGCCGCAGGAGCAGACGTATAGTTATGTTACAGTATCTGAGTTTTTGAAAATGATATGGAATTGTGAGACCGGGCGGGGAGTGATGATGTTTAGGTATGGCAGCAGGACAGGGTTCCTGGTTGTCTTAGCCCCGCCTGTGTCGATCAAGGACCGGTCGTTGTGGCAGTGCTATCGGGGATTGAACTGTACTAACCTCATGCCGGGAGTAGGAGGTAGTCGAAACCGGTAAGCCGAGTACTGCCTTACTTCGAAAGTACAGGAACCCGCACCCAACTCCTTGGGCGAGTCGAGTAGTCGCGGAGAATTGGGTTGCACATGTTTACTTTTGGTGGTCTCACGTTGAGCTCGGCTGACCATATGTCGTTGGGCTGGTTCCTGTAGTTCGAGGCGGGGAGGGGAAGGGTTGGCATGTATAGTCCGACGGGGCAAATACGTGCCGTGTTGGTTAGGTCCACCTTGCAAGGTTAAATCGGATCGATTCGCCGTGTCTCGCGGTTATGAGGGCCTTGATCTCTTTGTCGCCATGTAGAAATGTATTAGAAATATTAGGAATACATGATGGAACTATTTCGAATCATTATTGTAATGCTCCAACATGATTGTTTTAGTTAGGCCAACATTAGATGAGAGCCTCTCTACATAGAATATGTGAGCTAAAATATTGAAAGTAAGGATTCATCTTTAAACGCTTTTCTGCAATTAATCCACAGCCAGAAAGTCGTGCATGTCTAGATAGTGGGCTATGTATACCCATAGTCGGGTAAGTCTTGCGGAGTATTAGTATACTCAGGGTTGTGGCTCAAACTATTTCAGGTCAGGATGAGATAGACTTCTGTCCTTGTTGTGCTAAGTTCATCCAGCTTGGCGCGGATGGTTGGGAGGTGGCCGGACCAGATGCTTAGTCATTGCTAGTTTCCAAATCACACACCCGTGGGCTGAGTGTGTGATTCGATACGGCACTTCGTGTATTATAAACGTCAGGTTTCCTATATCGGGCTTTGTTTTAAAATAAAGTCGCCCTTGTATATTGTTTATGTAATTAAACCAGGGTTGTAGAATTTAATGTACTCTACTCGGTATTGTAATTGTATTTTCATGTACTCATCATGTTTGTACTGCCTGCGCTCACCTTCGAGTGGGACTACTGGTGTTTGTTTCGATCGGAATGTCGGTTTCGAAAGGACTGTCAAATTAAACCGTTAAGCCAAATGTGCCTGATGTGTTCAAATGATGGCCATTTAGCTTAATTTGAGTTTTAATTTGGCGGTTCTGTCACAGCTGGTATCAGAGCCGAAATACACCAGGGGTAGTAGGGATGTGACTATTTTCTAGATTTTCAAGATTAAAAACGAATTTCTAGGGTATAAGGAAAATTGTTTCAGTCGCGCTTTACGATTAAATCCGTATTAAGCCCTATATAGTACTTGGTTATTTATAAATTGGTGGCAATATTTATATTCACTGACTTCCAGCACATTTCTTTCGGTTAAACCTTAATTTCTTGCACAACCCTTATTTAATATTGTAACGACGCACCTACGCTGAGGTAAACAAGGTGAGCATTCTTGGTAGTCCTTAGAATAGCCCACGTGTTTCATACGGCGCGGGTCCCGTATGATGAGCATACGAGGAGGTGATAAGGCTCCATTCAAATGAGCCTGTCGCTATCTGCCGCCTGATATGGAGCGCGGACTTCCCACCGTGTGATTGTGAGCACGACCATCTCATAAGGCAACGTTATGAGATGTAAATCTGTCATGCGATTGGTCTTGACCGTGTACCTTGGGACACGTTTACCCTTGGGTGTCCCGTAAGGCGATTTGTACGGGAAGTGAATACGTTGCCTCGGTAACATATGCAGCGCTGTCCATGCAGCGTTAAACGCATGGGCGCCATCTCTATAGTGGATGGTGATGTATGTGTGAATATGTGGGCAACTGCATATGCGTTACCCATGTGGCGTAGGACACATGGGGGCCGTTTGTGTGTGCTGGCACGAAGGGTCCAGTCGTGGATATATGCATATATCTGTATATCATGTGATTTTTGCAGGTACACTAACAAACGAACGCGTAAGTTAAGGCGTGTAGAAATCGATTATATAATTGAGAGCGTATGTTGCTACCGAAAAATCACGTATAATGCCCTATTATTGTCGGCGATTTTTGTTGGAAGAGTGACGTAGGACGATCATGCATAATACCATTCATTGCATTGTAAGAGTGGGATAGCGAGTTACTTGTGTTGTGAATTTTTGTTGGAAGTTTGAAATTAAAAGAATTTTTGTTTCTCTAGAGTGCTGTAAATGTTACAGTTTTATGAGTTATGAGTTCGTATTTTCTTTTGGGAATGTTCCTTACCGCTGTCGGCGTTTTTCGCAGATGGCGGCCTTGTCGGACTTCCACTTTGACGAGGACGGGTGGGTGCGTTCCACTTGTCTTCACCGTGAGGGCCTTCCCGTGCTGCTATGGGAGGTGCTCCAGGAGTTTGGCCACGCTGAGTCTCCCCAGTACTACGGTCGTGTGTCCTCCGAGGGGGCATCTCTGGTTGGGAGGCTCGCATGCGAGTTCCGGCACGCCTCGGTCTCTTTCCGTCAGACCCTTGGGAGGTGCACACTGAGGGTGCTGAGATTTTGAGCGTCTGGGATCGTGCAGCTGCGATGGCTATTACCCAGTTTTGTGAGCAGGAGCCCATCTTTGCGAGTTACTCTGCTTCGACGGTTGGTTTTCCTGTCAGAGTGACTTCTGAGTACTCGAGGCAGCGGTTTTCTCTTCTGTTGGACTCTACTCTTCCAGGCCACGTCCCAGCTTTGGCCAGGATCGCCCGCTACGCAGCCGGTATGTTGGGTGTGTGCGACCAGTTTAGGAGTGAGAACACACTCTACCGGCAGGGACTTCGGATAGCTCACGCCACAGCACAGGAGCAGACCCAGCAGATCTTAGGACAGAGCCAGCAGCTCGCAGAGCAGAGTCAGCAGGTAGTGGGGTTGGCACAGCAGTTCTGGGAGCAGGAGCAGAGGATAGTTGAGCAGGCTCAGCAGATTTTGGAGCAGTCACAGCAGCTAGAGGAGCTGTCACTGCAGCTAGCGGAGCAGACACAGCAGCTAGTAGAGCAGGCTCAGCAGATTGAGGAGTTGACTGAGCAGGTGGACGACCAGGAGGCTCTAGCTGACCACTTACAGGACGCGCTTCAGGCTGCACTAGGGAACGTGCACCAGTTGCAGCTTCAGCAGCAGCAGGCCGCAGCCCCACCTGAGCCACCACCTCAGGTGTCAGGTGTTGAGTCAGGAGTTGGGCCTCAGGAGATGTCTGATGCAGCGAGTTCCGTCGGTCAGAACGACGTTCCACCTCAGGCAGGGTCCACATCCATCTTAGTGAACGAGCAGAACGTGGGACGCCTGCAGGAGGAGCTACGCGCGCGTGGGATCGAGGTTGAGCGTGTCTTCGAGTACCAGCCGCCGCGTTGAGTAGTTGGACTTTGGATGTAGTTAGGGTTAACATAGTATTGTAGTTTGGTAAATGTATGAGAGACAACTAGATCTGGTAGTATGACTAGAATAACTCTGATGTAAGATAAGGACTGTGGTTTGTATATGTTTGGACTGAGTTTGTAGGTGTGTAATCCCATTGTAAAATATCATCTTAGCGTTCGACTTATGGTAATTCCGAGGGTTAGTACGTAAAAATTCGTGAAGTATGATCTATGCGGTAAAAGTTTTCGTAGCATCGAAGTTTAGTACGTAAAAATTCGTGAAGACAGTCCATGCGGTAAACGCGCGTTATACAAAAGTTGTAGAGTATTTCGATAACCACTCACTTGCAAAAGTTATGAATTTTTGGACGTATAGTTTGGGAGATACTGTCAAATCTATACCGCGAAGATTTGTGATATTGAGATTTAGTTGGGGCCTATTTTGTATTCACTAGTTGATGCAAAAATGGTTTTACCTCCCTCATGCGTGATCCAGTTATTCTTATTCCAATTGTGGGGCATAAAAGTGGTGTTACAATTGTTGAGTTATTTAATCGGTGTTCTAAATTCAGCATTTTTCATGAATTGAATATTAGTTGCTATCATGATTATTTAATTTAATCAAGGTATTGGGACTAATCAATTCATGATTAATTGAAGAATGCCGAACACCGATAATGACTCCTCTGCGCCCAATGGTGCTAATGCGCTGCCACCGCCTCCCAATTTGGTTGAGGCAATCGCGGCCATGTTGACTGGGTGCGATGAACAGACGGAACTGCTCCGTCAGCTCATTCATCAGGGTGCTGCACCGCGGCATGGAAATCATAATCTTCACCAGCCGCCTGTCCCTGGGTATCAGGAATTCTTGGGTACTCAGCCACCGCTTTTCCATAAGGCGGATGAGCCACTGGAAGTTGACAGTTGGCTCCGGACCATTGAGTCCAAGTTCACTCTATATCAGTATGATGACAATGACAAGGCATCATTTGCAGCTCAGCAGCTCAGAGGTCCTGCACGTACGTGGTGGGATAATCACGTAGCTATGTTCCCTGCTGGCACTCGGTTTTCTTGGGATGAGTTCAAGGAAGCTTTCAGGGCACATCATATCCCTGCAGGGGTTATTCGCAGGAAGCTCAATGAGTTCTTGGCTCTGAAACAAGGCAATAATACTGTGACGCAATACGCTCAAGCTTTCAACACCTTGTCTCAATATGCTGGATATCATGTGGAAACAGATGAAAAGAAACAAGCATGCTTCAGGCAGGGGCTTAGCAGCAAGCTCCAGGAACGTTTGATCATGTTCAAATTCAACACTTTTAGTGAGCTGGTCAATGGGGCTATCACTCAAGAGGACGCCCGTATAGCTCACCAAGCAGAGAAAAAGAGGAAGGCACCAATGGGTGGATCTTCTAGTCAGGCTAATCAGAGGTTTCGTCTGATTCAGACCGGACCCCCTCGTGCACCTTATCAGCATCGGCCGGTGTACCGACCAGTACAGTATCAGACCACATATCGGCCTCCGCAACAGCAGTCAAGTTATAGGCCAACACAGTACCAGTCAAAATATAGACCACCTCAGTACCCACAGCCTCAAGGGGTAACCAGATCTCCGGTGCCTCAGCAGAATGTGCAGAAGACGTGGGTGCAGCCACAGGGTGTACGCCCTAATTTCCCTCCCTGTTTCAACTGTGGTCAAGTTGGTCATTTTGCACGCGAATGCCCTATGCCACCTAAACAAGTTCAGGGTTCTAATCAGCACAATCAGAAGCCGAAAGTGGCTCATTTCAAGCCAGGACGCGTGCATTATACCACGCTAGAGAATGTTCCTGAGGGAGCTCAAGTGATGGCGGGTATGTTTTCAGTTCATAATCAACCTGTTACCGTATTATTTGATTCGGGTGCATCTCACACGTTTATTAGCAAGGAGTGTGTCATTAGATTGGGATTGAAAATAGAGAGCATGTCCAAGCCGTACCATATTCACTCACCTGGGGGAAGATTAATCACCAATCAATTTGTTAAGCAAGTACCCCTACAGTTGCAAGAGAAATTTTTTCCTACAGCCCTTATAATTCTACCAACTCAGAGTGTAGATATCATATTGGGCATGAACTGGATGGATGGTCGAGGAGTTCTTCTAGACACTACCTCACGATCTGTGCATATTAACTCTTCCATCCATGGTTCTATGACTTTGAATCTGGTGGACCATATACCTTCGACATCCACAGTGAATCAGGTTGAGGCCAAAGGTCTGGCTAAAATATCAGTGGTGTGTGAATATCCGGATGTTTTTCCGGATGACTTACCAGGCATGCCACCTGACCGTAAGATAGAGTTTGCCATTGAATTGCAACCGGGAACGGCACCAATTGCCAGAAGACCTTATCGTATGCCACCCAATGAGTTAGCAGAACTAAAGAAGCAATTGCAGGAGTTGCTTGATAAGGGTTATATCCGTCCTAGCACTTCACCTTGGGGCTGTCCAGCGCTCTTTGTTAAGAAGAAAGATCAAAGCCTCAGGTTGTGCGTGGACTATCGGCCTTTGAATGCTGTCACTATCAAAAACAAATATCCACTTCCCCCGAATTGATATTTTATTTGATCAGTTAGTCGGGGCCAAGGTATTCTCCAAAATTGATCTTCGATCGGGCTATCATCAAATAAAAATTAGGCTCGAAGATATCCCAAAGACAGCTTTCTCCACACGATATGGGCTTTATGAATATCTCGTTATGTCATTTGGATTGACGAATGCTCCGGCTCATTTCATGTATGTAGCAGCACCGTCCAAATTAAACCGGCTTAAATGCACTAACCATCATCTTAATACTTAATCCAGTTACTGTGCACTTAAAACGGTGTAACCTGACAGGCTGTCGGGTAAAATCCCGATTAAACTACTGTACTCCAGGATCACAATTGCACTTAGACCCGTACGAAGACGAGCACAGGTGATACCAGCACACAGAAGTCTTCAAATTAATTTACAACACCGGTTTTACATAAAAGTCTTAAAATACAAACAACAGAGTTCAAACGCACAGCGGAAGTTTAAAACTGAGTCGAAATACAATACGATAGCTACGACGACGATAAAAGGGTGAGCTCCACATCCTGCCCACCGATGTGACGCCAACCTGCCCAATCTTCACGGGGAAGACGGGGCCCATTCGACGGTCCAACCTGGAGGAAGCGGCTGTCCAATCCAGGACGCACAGATCTCCTCGAAGTCCGCCGGGACACAACCTGCTCAGAGGGGTTACAACAACAACCCTGAGTATACTAATACTCAGCAAGGCTTATCCGAATCTGGGTATACTTAGCCCATTACCTAGACATGCAAAGCTTTTTGGCTCTGACATTCTTTTGCTGAAAAGCTGCTAGAAATGAATCCTTACTTTCAATATTTTAGCTCCATTTAGTATACCAAGTATTACTAAGTTCGCCTATTCATCTAAAACACACATGGTGGAACAGATTATCTTTTAGAACAACAGATACAACATTCCATCGCTACCTTTCAATACTTATTTCACTTCTTACTACGATGTGACGCAGTGACCAAGGTTCTCTTAACCGAGAGAGACGGCGAATCGATCCGATTTAACCTTGCAAGGTGGACCTAACTCACACGACACATGTAAGCCCCGTCGGGCCACGCGCGTCAACTGTTTCCACATTACCACGGCATCTGAACTACGTCTGCTAAAACCCAGGTGATGGGCCCCTCGCGGTGAACTCCCGGAGAACCCGGAGGCGGCATCCTATCCAACACCCGCCAACTCCCACGCCCAGCGTAGCATGGCGGAATTCAAATCACCGATGTAACGTGGTACACAGCTTACCGGTTTCGACTACCTCCTACTTCCGGTATGTGGTTAGTACTGTTCAAACTCGGTCATCAGGGCCAACAACGGTACGGTCCTCAATCGACACAGGCGGGAGTTCATTTTCTCATCTATTCCAACTCATTCCCGCCCGGTCTCTGATTCTTTTTACTCACCAACGTATTTCCAAGCCAAAGCTAAGGGATCAAGATCCTAAACTCGCGAGTGACAGTAATCACTCGAATTCTACCGAAATCCTATTTAGCAAAGCATTTCTATCGACACCTGCATACTAGAATAGGCCCACGGTACCTAGGGAAAACATGCATACTATGGTTCCATTCAACTCCTAGAACATAAATGCACAATACTAGGTCTCCGGGGGCGTGCTCAACGGCGTCCTCCTGCTGCGCTCCTGCTCGTGGCTAATGGACCGGCTCAGCAACTAGCTCGTGGACAGCGTCGTTCGTGGCGTCTACACGAATAAAATATGCCATGCAACAGTTAGGACACAGAGCAATGCATAAGAGCTTATGATGCGAAAACAAAGTTTAAACACTTAGCCTGAAGTGCTTCCTTTCTAAAACAACTAACAACAATTAAATCAAGAAAAGAGCATGGTTAGGGCAAACTATAAGCAAAACCCTAACTTGCAAACATGCTCTAGCAACACAATTAACCAGCGTAACGTGAAGACAGTAAAGCATGCCACAGAATTTTTCCAACAATTAACGACGATCGAAAGCATTTATCTTAACCCTAAAAAAAAGCAATTAAACCACAAATAGGTCCACACACTTGCATATAGAACAAGCACCTGAAACTTTTTCAGAGAACTACACATGCAAGAACTAAGCCACTACAATTTTTTCATAATTTTTAGAGTTATAGAACCAGTGGTACAAAGTAGACTAGGTTAAACACAATTTGAATTTTCACCGGAGCAAAAGTGATAAAATGCATGCTTAAGTATTTTTCCTCTGAAGATCATGATTTTAGAAACCTAACAAAATTTGTTTGGCATTTTTCGCATTTTCCTATGAATTTTTAGGCAAATATGAATTTCTCAGCCGGAATAAAGAAATAAAACTTAAACATAAAAGGAAAGAGGGGGGCTGACAGCCGGGGCCCACCCGTCAGCGACCCGGCCCGCCCCCTCCTCCTCTGTTTCACCCGCGCCACGGCCGTGGCCGGCGTGGCGGCCTGGCACCGCAGCGGCGGCGGCGTGCTCGCCGGCCGCGGCTTGCCGGCGGCGCGGCGCGGTCCGCCCGCGGCCCAAGCGGCCAGGCGAGGCCGGAGCCCGCGGCGGCGCGCTAGGGCGCGCGCGCAGCGCGGCTTGCGGCGGCGCAGGGGCTGGGCGGCGGCGGCGCGCGGCCGTTCCGGCCCGACCGGCGGCGGAGGCGGCGCTAGACGGCGGGGGTAGCGGCAGCGGCAGCTTGCGGCTGTGGGGCGCGCGACGGCGGCGCGCGGGGAGGCGCAGGGAGGGGCTGGCGCGGCGGCTCGCGGTGGCGCACGCGATTTTGAGCGGCGGCGCGGCGTCGGCGGCGGCGTCCCGGCCACTGCGGCGCAAGGCGGCGGCGCGAGCGGGCGGCGCTAGCACCAGGAAGTCCAGGCGGGGCTAGGGCGCGTGGAGGTGGCGCACATGGAGGAGCAGAGGTGGCTGGCGGCGTGCGCGCGCGATGGGCGGCGCGTTCGCGGCGGCGCGGCGGCGCTTCGACGGCGGCGGCTGCGGATTAGGGTGGGGAGAGGGTCGGGGAGCGAGAGCAGGTTGCGGGGAAGCTCACCGGGGATTCATTTTGCGCGAAGGAAGGCCGGAAGGGGGTCGTCGACGGGAGGGGCGGAGCTCGGGGCGGAGCTTGACGAAGACAGCAATGGCGGACGGAGTTCTGCAGCTCGATTTCGACCGGGGTAGAGCACGGCCGCGCTCGTGGAGGGATGGACGAGCTTCGGGGCGAGGTGCAGTGGGTTGGAGCGCGAAGAATCGAAGCGGGGCGGTGAGCCGTGGCCGGTGCGACAAGCGACGGTGAGCTCTACTCGACCTAGCTCCGAGCGAGCCGAGGATGGGGATGAAAGAGGAGGACGGGACGAGGCAGGAAGCTTCGAGGTCGTCCGCGAGGTGAAGAGCGGCACTCAGACGCGATGGCCGACGCGTGGAAGCTCACCGCCGGCCACAGTCGCCGGTATGGCGTCGGGGCGTCACAGTGACGAGCACAGTGGAGACACTGTTCACTCGTTTAAATGATTTTAACGCGAGTTTGACCAGTTGAAACTCCCAATTTCATATGGGAACATGAAATTTGGCCAAAATAGAAGTTGTAGAGGATTAAAAGATCTACAACTTTCGTTTTGGGCGAAAATTGATTTGGAGCTCGGATCAAGGACAAAAACGAGATCGAACACAGCTAAGTAGATGTTTACTATGCAAACACAATTAGCGTTAACGACGAATTTGAGTCCACGATTAGCGAGTTAACGCTTGATTAGCGAGACGATTAACACAGGGGTGTTACAGCCTTCCCCCCTTAAAAGAATCTCGTCCCGAGATTCAAGCATGAGAGAATTCAAACAGGCGGAAATGGTTCGAAGATGTAGTACCTGGATGAGCGTTTAAAAACTCCGGATACTTGGATTTCAAAAATTCCTCCTTCTCCCAAGTCGCTTCATCTTCGGAGTGATTACTCCATTGAACTTTGTAGAATCGGTTGGTTGTGCGATGAGTAACTCGATCCTTGCGATCGATAATCTTGATAGGATGCTCAGAATAAGTGAGATCAGATTCTAATTGAATCGAGTCACTTGCCACAGCTTCAGTCGGAACTCTAAGGCACATTCTGAGTTGCGATACATGGAAGATGTTATGAACTGCAGAAAGATTCGCTGGAAGATTCAACCGATAAGCCACAGGACCGCATCGTTCCACAATTGGATATGGACCGATGTAGCGGGGAGCTAGCTTTCCTTTTATTCCAAACCTTTGCACGCCTTTCCAAGGTGATACTTTTAGGTAGACGTGGTCACCGACCTTAAAGACGAGTGGATCTCTTCTTTTATCTGCATAGCTCTTCTGTCGAGATTGTGCAATCTTTAAGTTGGCTTGAATAAGACGGACTTGTTCTTCGGCCTCTTGAACCATGTCGGGCCCAAAGATTGTTCTTTCTCCAGTTTCAGACCAATTGAGAGGTGTACGGCATCGACGACAATACAACGCTTCAAATGGTGCCATTTTGATGCTCTCTTGATAACTATTGTTATAAGAGAATTCCGCTAATGGCAAACATTGATCCCATTTCTGTGGATAGGTCAAGACGCAAGCACGGAGCATATCCTCCAAAACTTGATTTATTCTCTCGGTTTGGTCGTCTGTCTGAGGGTGGTAAGCAAAACTGCGAATGACACGAGTTCCTAAGCAATTATGCAATTGTTCCCAAAAGCGAGCAGTGAATTGGCTACCACGATCAGAGATGATAGTCTTGGGTATACCATGCAGGCATAAGATACGCTCAACATATAACTCAGCATATCTTTTTGTGGAATAACGAGTACTGACTGGAAGAAAATGTGCTGACTTGGTCAGCCTGTCGACCACAACCCAAATAGAATCGTAACCCTTTTGAGTTTGAGGCAGGCCAACTATAAAGTCCATACTAATGTCTTCCCATTTCCATTCAGGAATACTCAAGGGTTGAAGAGTCCCAGCTGGTCTGAGATGACTGGCTTTAACCCTCCGACAGATATCACATTCTGACACATACTTGGCTATTTCCCTTTTCATCCGAGTCCACCAAAATCGTTGCTTCAGGTCTTGATACATTTTGTTGCTACCCGGATGAATTGATAATCGTGAAGTATGGGCTTCATCAAGGATCTGTTTTCTGAGCTCAAAACTCTTAGGCACCACTAATCGGTTCTTGAACCATAACACATTTTCCGTATCCTTGTGGAAGCAATTCACTTTAGGGTCTCCTTCTGATAGTCTTCTCTGAATTTCCTTCACCCCCTTATCTTGCTTTTGTGCCGCTATGATGAGATCGCGAAGAGTAGGAGTAAGCTCGAGATGAGCCAATGTGCCATGTGGTACAATACTTAAATTCAGCTTTTCCATTTCAAAGCAAAGAGATTCGCTTAATGGTATAGCTGAGATGCAATGACAGTGAGCTTTGCGGCTTAACGCGTCAGCAACTACATTTGCCTTTCCCGGATGATAATGCACTTCGAGCTCATAATCTTTAATCAACTCAAGCCATCTCCTTTGACGCATGTTCAAATCAGCTTGAGTGAAAAGATATTTGAGGCTCTTGTGATCGGTATAGATATTGCACAATGAACCTAAAAGATAGTGTCGCCAGATCTTCAGAGCATGGACGACAGCTGCTAATTCAAGATCATGAGTGGGATAGTTTTCTTCGTGACGCTTAAGCGATCGAGATGCATAAGCAATCACCCGGTTCTCCTGCATCAGAACACAGCCAAGTCCTGTGCCTGAGGCATCACAGTAGACATCAAAAGGTTTTGTAGTGTCCGGCTGGGCCAAGATTGGAGCAGAAGTGAGAAGTGTCTTCAATTTCTGGAAAGCTTCCTCACATTGAATACTCCAATAGAATTTGACACCCTTTTTCAGAAGTTCAGTCATTGGCTTCGCAATTCTGGAGAATTCTGGGATGAACCGACGATAATACCTAGCTAAACCCAAGAAGCTGCGAATTTCAGGGACTGAAGTTGGGGCTTCCCAATCAAGTACATCTTGTACTTTACTGGGATCCATAGAGATGCCCTCAGCAGATATGACGTGACCGAGGAATGGTACTTCCTTCAGCCAGAAGTCACACTTGCTGAGTTTGGCATAAAGCTGGTGCTCTCTCAGACGCTGAAGTACTATGCGAAGATGATGAGCATGCTCTTCCTCATTCTTGGAGTAGATTAAGATATCATCAATGAAGACCACGACGAACTTGTCTAACTCCGGCATGAATACCGAATTCATGAGGTACATGAAATACGCTGGAGCATTGGTTAATCCAAAGGACATCACCAAATACTCGTATAACCCATAACGAGTAGAGAAGGCTGTTTTTGGTATATCCACCGGTCTGATTTTTATCTGATGATAGCCAGATCGAAGATCTATTTTTGAGAATACCTTAGCTCCAGCTAGTTGATCAAAAAGAATATCGATACGGGGAAGTGGATATTTGTTTCTGATGGTCACTGCATTCAGAGGTCGGTAATCCACACATAGCCTCAGCCCGTGATCTTTCTTCTTTACGAACAGAGCCGGGCAACCCCAAGGTGAGGTGCTCGGTCGGATATAGCCTTTATCCAGCAACTTTTGTAACTGGATTTTTAATTCAGCTAACTCATTCCGAGTCATTCGATATGGCCTTCGAGATATAGGCGCGGTGCCAGGTTGTAACTCAATGACAAACTCAATATCTCGATCGGGAGGCATGCCTGGCAAGTCCTCCGGAAACACATCGGGGTATTCACAAACCACTGGAATTATCTCTAGGATTTTTCCCTCAAGATGGTATATGACAGTGGCTGGAATTGCATGCTGGGAAAGATGAATATCCATAGAACCGTACATGGAAGAGTTGAACTGAAGAACACGAGAAGATGTATTGATGATAACGCCATGCTTCTTCATCCAATTCATTCCAAGTATGATATCTATCCCCTGGCTTGGAAGGACAATGGGAGTGAGTGGAAAATTTTTCCCACCCAAGCTAAGGGAAACATTTTGAACTACTTGGCCAGCATTTAATCGGTTGCCAGGTGTCTGAATAATGTAGGGTTTCTCTAGGCATGTTACTTGTAAATGAAGTCGTGCCACACATGCTTCACTGATAAAGTTATGAGATGCTCCCGAATCAAATAACACAGTAACAGGGCAGTGATTAATGGAGAACGTACCCGCCATCACTTGAGTGCCCTCCGGGACTTCCTCCAGAGTGGTGTAGTTCACACGACCAGTCTTGGCAGGTACAACCTTCTTTTTCTGATCCTTCTGGCTGGAACCTTGACTCAGCGCGGGAGTCTTGTAGATATTCTGCCGAGGTGGCAGACGGCAGTCACGTGCAAAATGCCCCATGTTACCACAATTGTAACAAGGGTAGTTGTTGGGGCGAGGACCTTGTAGCATTAGGGGCCTCTGCTGCTGTATCGGAAAACGGGGTGCCCACTGCTGCTGTTGCTGGGGTGGTCTAGCGACCCAACGGCCCTGCTGTGGAGGACGGTTTGAAGCCTGCTGATTCCCTGTCTGAACTAGCTTGTATCTCTGGGGTGCATTGCTGGAGAATCCAGCAGGTGCCTTTCTCTTCTTGTCAGCTTTGTGTGCCAGCGTGGCATCTTCCTGCGTGATGGCCTTATTAACCAGATCAGTAAAGTTGTTGCAAGTAGTGAGAGCCAGTTTGTCCTGGAGCTTTGTACTAAGTCCCCTTCTGAAGCAATCTTGTTTCTTCTCATCAGTGTCCACATGAAAACCACCATACTGAGATAGCTGGTTAAAGATCTGAGCATATTGGAGCACAGTGTTGGTCCCTTGTTTCAGGGCTAGGAACTCTGCCATCTTTCGCCTCATTAAGCTCGTAGGGATGTGGTGAGCTTTAAACGCTGCCACAAACTCATCCCAAGTGAGACGTGTACCAGCGGGAAGGAGAGCCTTGTGATTGACCCACCATATTTTCGCAGGTCCTCGCAGCTGTTGCGCTGCAAAGGCGGCTTTGTCCATCTCTGTGCAGTTGAGGATGCTGAACTTATCCTCAATGGTGCGAATCCAGGCATCAGCCTCAAGGGGATCGTCGGCCTTATGGAACAGAGGTGGCTGGGTGGCCAGAAAACCGACATAGTCAGTTTCTGCTGGTGCTAGTGGGGGAGCATGTCGACCTCTGCCGGCATTGACTTGGGCTTGCACCAGTTGCCTTATTAACTCCGTCTGCTCGTTGCGGTCAGCGATAAGAGCTGCAACGGCTTGAGCCAAAGAGGGAGGTTGTTGGGGCAGTGCTTCGTGATTCTCATTGTCATGATTATCACCCATTTGCAAAAATAATCATTCCCCTGGTTAGCCATTTCGCTAGCAAGACTAATCCATGCAAGTAAAGAATGTGCATATATAATATGAACACACGGCATGAATTATTTCTCTCGCGAGATGGTTCACCAAGGGAATTAAAATTTACTTGCTTCGGTTGAAACCGTCTCACTCAACAATTTCCGTCCAGAGTAGTTCTAACGTATGCAATACTAAACCTCGCTCAACAATGTTTCAGATTCGAAGACGATCAAACACAACTCAAATCTGAAAATTCACACACTGATAGAAAAGATCATTACGGGAGTAAAATTTACATTAAGCAGCCACGCTGCTTCAGCTGGAACAAGGTTCAGTACAAACCAAGCCGTGCTACGGCATCAAACTAGCATGGGAGAAGGGTTCACAAACGACCCTACAACACACCACTACTAAAAGAAAGGTCTTGCCCGACCCGGCTACACACCATTCTAGCGAGGAGTTATCCTACATGACTCGAACTACTGAGCCACAAAAGAATTCTCAACCCAAGGTTAGCCTAGAGCACTATGTTGGTCATCCTACCCAACTATCCTACAGTTAGGCTACATTGCAAGGGGAGAATCAACACTATCCCGCTGCGTCCTCACGGAGTCCCAGGTCCCGACTCGACTCCAGACACTACCTCGATCTCCTCGGGGTCCTCTTCCTCTTCTTCTTCTTCTGGCTCCTCCTCTGCGGCCTCGGCCTCCATCTCTGCTGCTGCCTGCACCTGAGCCTGAGCGTCCTCAATCCACTCCTGGGCCTGCTGAAGCTGCCCCTCAAGGTGCTGCACCATCTGAGTCCTGTTCTCTAACTCCTCCTGCAACTCCTGAATCCTGATCTTCCTCGCTCTGGACTTGGCCTTCAGGGTCTTGATCTTGTCCTGGGTACCAATCATGTGCTGCTCATGGAGGTGAGCCTCTTGAGCCTTGCTCCTGCATATCGCATTTTCCTCGCGCAGCTGCTCATACATGTTGCTCAAAGCTGAAGAGTAGCTGAACGAGAGTGCTGTCCTGACATTGTAGTCGGGCATCATGTAGTTCAGGTTGCGGTTCACCCGATCTGTATAGGCCTGAGTAGTCTCACCCCTCAGAGGAAAAACACTGTAAGGAGTATCTATCACCTCTGCATTATGCTTCTCTGAGAACTCCTCAATAGCCTTCCTAGCTGCAATCTCCCAGGAGTCTGCCAGCTTCCTACCATAGACAGTGAGCTGCCACGAGTCCCATTCCAAGCGAGCGGGGCACGCAGGAATCTTCACGATCATCTGACAGCGCTCGGTGCCCAGCAAGCTAGACTCGTGTCCGGAGTACTGTGGGGGCTCAGTGTAGTCAAACGCCCTGAGCATCTGCCACAGCAGACGAGGAAAGTGGCCGGTGTGGAGGGCACTGGAGTGTGCCCAACCCTCAGCGTCCACGATCACGTGCGTGAAGCTAGCCATCTGTAAGAACACATAGCGCTAACATAAGTCACAGATTTTTAAAAGAACAGATTTAAACTTGGTAACGCAACACAAATAAATTTTTAAGAACACATAGTAAAAACATGGTGATCCAAATAAATTTTTTGTGAAGCGCAACCGAAGGTAACAAAACAACAACTCAGGAATGCAAGATGCAAGATGCATACCACGTTCTAGCGTTTCTTACCCAAACAAGTACCAAAATATGGTATACGAGAACAATCGGTGGCACAATTACATACTCTCCCTATATATAGACTAGTCGTTCCTACGATCAAGGATTTTATAACGCGCTTACGTGGTTAGTTTCCTGCAGAAGAACACAGAGACAGATATAAATATCCATTTTTGGACCCTTCGTGCCAGCACACACGAACGGCCCCCATGTGTCCTACGCCACACGGGTAACGCATATGCAGTTTCCCACATATTCACACATACATTACCATCCACTATAGAGATGGCACCCAGACATTCGACGCTGAATGGGCAGCGCTGCATACATCATAACAACGTATTCACTTCCCGTACACTCGCCTTACGGGACATCCAAGGGTAGACGTGTCCCAAGGGTCACGGTCATGGCCAACCGCATGACAGGTTTACATCTCGTAACATTGCCTTACGAAATGGCCGTGATCACAATCACACGGCATGAAATCCGCACTCCATATCAGGCGGCAGATAGCGACAGGCTCATTTGAATTGAGCCTTATCACCTCCTCGTATGCTCAACATACGGGACCCGCGCACGTATGAAACACGTGGGCTATTCTAAGGGCTACCAGAATGCTTACCTTGCTTACCTCAACGTAGGTGCGTCGTTACAGAAGTAAGGTTTAACAAAAAGTAAAAGCTGAAAGTGCTGGAATAAAATAGATACTTAGTTGCCACCTAACTTATATAACATAATTAGGGCCTACGAACTATCTATTCTATTCCTTAGCGCATCTAGCGTCAACTTTTCGAAAAACCCGAAATCGTTGCAAGGTAATCACCCCAGTGCAATTTAGAGCTCTGATGCAAGCTGTAGCAGCACCGTCCAAATTAAACCGGCTTAAATGCACTAACCATCATCTTAATACTTAATCCAGTTACTGTGCACTTAAAACGGTGTAACCTGACAGGCTGTCGGGTAAAATCCCGATTAAACTACTGTACTCCAGGATCACAATTGCACTTAGACCCGTACGAAGACGAGCACAGGTGATACCAGCACACAGAAGTCTTCAAATTAATTTACAACACCGGTTTTACATAAAAGTCTTAAAATACAAACAACAGAGTTCAAACGCACAGCGGAAGTTTAAAACTGAGTCGAAATACAATACGATAGCTACGACGACGATAAAAGGGTGAGCTCCACATCCTGCCCACCGATGTGACGCCAACCTGCCCAATCTTCACGGGGAAGACGGGGCCCACTCGACGGTCCAACCTGGAGGAAGCGGCTGTCCAATCCAGGACGCACAGATCTCCTCGAAGTCCGCCGGGACACAACCTGCTCAGAGGGGTTACAACAACAACCCTGAGTATACTAATACTCAGCAAGGCTTACCCGACTCTGGGTATACTTAGCCCATTACCTAGACATGCAAAGCTTTTTGGCTCTGACGTTCTTTTGCTGAAAAGCTGCTAGAAATGAATCCTTACTTTCAATATTTTAGCTCCATTTAGTATACCAAGTATTACTAAGTTCGCCTATTCATCTAAAACACACATGGTGGAACAGATTATCTTTTAGAACAACAGATACAACATTCCATCGCTACCTTTCAATACTTATTTCACTTCTTACTACGATGTGACGCAGTGACCAAGGTTCTCTTAACCGAGAGAGACGGCGAATCGATCCGATTTAACCTTGCAAGGTGGACCTAACTCACACGACACATGTAAGCCCCGTCGGGCCATGCGCGTCAACTGTTTCCACATTACCACGGCATCTGAACTACGTCTGCTAAAACCCAGGTGATGGGCCCCTCGCGGTGAACTCCCGGAGAACCCGGAGGCGACATCCTATCCAACACCCGCCAACTCCCACGCCCAGCGTAGCATGGCGGAATTCAAATCACCGCTGTAACGTGGTACACAGCTTACCGGTTTCGACTACCTCCTACTTCCGGTATGTGGTTAGTACTGTTCAAACTCGGTCATCAGGGCCAACAACGGTACGGTCCTCAATCGACACAGGCGGGAGTTCATTTTCTCATCTATTCCAACTCATTCCCGCCCGGTCTCTGATTCTTTTTACTCACCAACTTATTTCCAAGCCAAAGCTAAGGGATCAAGATCCTAAACTCGCGAGTGACAGTAATCACTCGACTTCTACCGAAATCCTATTTAGCAAAGCATTTCTATCGACACCTGCATACTAGAATAGGCCCACGGTACCTAGGGAAAACATGCATACTATGGTTCCATTCAACTCCTAGAACATAAATGCACAATACTTAAATAAACATTGAATAATTTAAATTATGGTTATGCTCCGAGGCTTGCCTTGCAGGTCAGCGGGGTTAACTAGGTCTCCGGGGGCGTGCTCAACGGCGTCCTCCTGCTGCGCTCCTGCTCGTGGCTCCTGGACCGGCTCAGCAACTAGCTCGTGGACAGCGTCGTTCGTGGCGTCTACACGAATAAAATATGCCATGCAACAGTTAGGACACAGAGCAATGCATAAGAGCTTATGATGCGAAAACAAAGTTTAAACACTTAGCCTGAAGTGCTTCCTTTCTAAAACAACTAACAACAATTAAATCAAGAAAAGAGCATGGTTAGGGCAAACTATAAGCAAAACCCTAACTTGCAAACATGCTCTAGCAACACAATTAACCAGCGTAACGTGAAGACAGTAAAGCATGCCACAGAATTTTTCCAACAATTAACGACGATCGAAAGCATTTATCTTAACCCTAAAAAAAGCAATTAAACCACAAATAGGTCCACACAATTGCATATAGAACAAGCACCTGAAACTTTTTCAGAGAACTACACATGCAAGAACTAAGCCACTACAATTTTTTCATAATTTTTAGAGTTATAGAACCAGTGGTACAAAGTAGACTAGGTTAAACACAATTTGAATTTTCACCGGAGCAAAAGTGATAAAATGCATGCTTAAGTATTTTTCCTCTGAAGATCATGATTTTAGAAACCTAACAAAATTTGTTTGGCATTTTTTCGCATTTTCCTATGAATTTTTAGGCAAATATGAATTTCTCAGCCGGAATAAAGAAATAAAACTTAAACATAAAAGGAAAGAGGGGGGGCTGACAGCCGGGGCCCACCCGTCAGCGACCCGGCCCGTCCCCTCCTCCTCTGTTTCGCCCGCGCCACGGCCATGGCCGGCGTGGCGGCCTGGTACCGCGGCGGCGGCGGCGTGCTCGCCGGTCGCGGCTTGCCGGCGGCGCGGCGCGGTCCGCCCGCGGCCCAAGCGGCCAGGCGAGGCCGGAGCCCGCGGCGGCGCGCTAGGGCGCGCGCGCAGTGCGGCTTGCGGCGGCGCAGGGGCTGGGCGGCGGCGGCGCGCGGCCGTTCCGGCCCGGCCGGCGGCGGAGGCGGCGCTAGGCGGCGGGGGTGGCGGCAGCGGCAGCTTGCGGCTGTGGGGCGCGCGACGGCGGCGCGCGGGGAGGCGCAGGGAGGGGCTGGCGCGGCGGCTCGCGGCGGCGCACGCGATTTTGAGCGGCGGCGCGGCGTAGGTGGCGGCGTCCCGGCCACTGCGGCGCAAGGCGGCGGCGGGAGCGGGCGGCGCTAGCACCAGGAAGTCCAGGCGGGGCTAGGGCGCGTGGAGGTGGCGCACATGGAGGAGCAGAGGTGGCTGGCGGCGTGCGCGCGCGACGGGCGGCGCGTTCGTGGCGGCGCGGCGGCGCTTCGACGGCGGCGGCCGCGGATTAGGGTGGGGAGAGGGTCGGGGAGCGAGAGCAGGTTGCGGGGAAGCTCACCGGGGATTCGTTTTGCGCGAAGGAAGGCCGGAAGGGGGTCGTCGACGGGAGGGGCGGAGCTCGGGGCGGAGCTTGACGAAGACAGCAATGGCGGACGGAGTTCTGCAGCTCGATTTCGGCCGGGGTAGAGCAAGGCCGCGCTCATGGAGGGATGGGCGAGCTTCTGGGCGAGGTGCAGTGGGTTGGAGCGCGAAGAATCGAAGCGGGGCGGTGAGCCGTGGCCGGTGCGACGAGCGACGGTGAGCTCTGCTCGACCTAGCTCCGAGCGAGCCGAGGATGGGGATGGAAGAGGAGGACGGGACGAGGCAGGAAGCTTCGAGGTCGTTCGCGAGGTGAAGAGCGGCGCTCAGACGCGATGGCCGACGCGTGGAAGCTCACCGCCGGCCACAGTCGCCGGTATGGCGTCGGGGCGTCACAGTGACGAGCACAGTGGAGACACTGTTCACTCGTTTAAATGATTTTAACGCGAGTTTGACCAGTTGAAACTCCCAATTTCATATGGGAACATGAAATTTGGCCAAAATAGAAGTTGTAGAGGATTAAAAGATCTACAACTTTCGTTTTGGGCGAAAATTGATTTGGAGCTCGGATCAAGGACAAAAACGAGATCGAACACAGCTAAGTAGATGTTTACTATGCAAACACGATTAGCGTTAACGACGAATTTGAGTCCACGATTAGTGAGTTAACGCTTGATTAGCGAGACGATTAACACAGGGGTGTTACAATGTATCTCATGAACTCGGTGTTTATGCCCGAGTTAGATAAGTTTGTCGTGGTTTTCATTGACGACATTCTTATATATTCCAAAAATGAAGAAGAACATGCTGAGCATCTTCGCATTGTTCTCCAGCGTCTTCGGGAACACGAGTTGTATGCCAAATTCACCAAGTGTGAGTTTTGGCTAAAGAAAGTTCCATTCCTGGGTCATGTTATATCAGAAGATGGAATTTCTGTTGACCCTAGTAAAATCCAAGATGTTTTGAATTGGGAAGCACCTACATCTGTTCCGGAAATTCGGAGTTTTCTTGGGCTAGCAGGATATTACCGGCGGTTTGTTCCGGATTTTTCAAAAATTGCTAAGCCCATGACTGAGTTGCTCAAGAAAGGGGTGAAATTTAATTGGAATGATAAATGTGATCAGTCTTTTCTGACCCTAAGGAAACTTCAGACATCTGCCCCTATCTTAGCCCAACCTGATATTACTCGACCCTTTGAGGTATATTGTGATGCATCAGGTACGGGTTTAGGTTGTGTCCTCATGCAAGACCGTCGAGTAATTGCTTATGCTTCCCGAGCACTCCGACGACATGAGGAAAATTATGCCACTCATGATTTAGAACTAGCAGCAGTGGTTCATGCTTTGAAGATCTGGCGTCATTATCTTCTGGGCAATCCTGTTCACATATATACGGACCATAAAAGTCTCAAGTATATTTTTACCCAGAATGAACTAAATCTACGCCAAAAGCGATGGTTGGAATTGATTAAGGATTATGATTTGGAGATTCACTATCACCCGGGTAAGGCCAATGTGGTAGCAGATGCTTTAAGCCGCAAGGCTCAGTGCAACTGCCTGTCTATTGTGCCTTTTAATGAGACCCTTTGTTATGAACTGGAAAAATTAAACTTGGGGATCATCACGCAAGGCAGTCTTGATAATTTAGTCCTTTCACCTACTCTTCGAGATCGGATTATTTCTGCTCAAAAACATAATGTCGGGATGGAAAAGATTCGCCAAAGACTTGCGGAAAATGACCCGGGGGTGAATTGTTTTCATTTAGATGAGGCTGGAATTCTATGGTTCAAGGATCGTTTGGTGGTACCTAAAGATTTAAAGCTCCAAAAATAAATTTTTGATGAAGCTCATCTCTCTAGGTATTCTATCCACCCGGGCAGCAATAAAATGTATCAAGATTTGAAGCAACGATTTTGGTGGACAAGAATGAAGCGGGAAATTGCTAAATATGTGTCTGAATGTGACACCTGTAGAAGGGTCAAAGCAAGCCATTTGAAAGCTGCAGGTCCTCTTCAACCTTTGAGTATTCCATCCTGGAAATGGGAGGACATCAGTATGTATTTCATAATCGGCTTACCCAAAACTTCCAAGGGGTATGACTCGATATGGGTTATTGTGGATCGCCTCACCAAGTCGGCCCATTTTCTACCGGTAAAGACCACACATACAGCGAAGCAATACGCTCAGCTGTATATGGACCGTATTGTGAGTCTTCATGGGATTCCAAAGACAATTATTTCGGACCGGGGCACTCAGTTCATTGCCCGGTTCTGGGAGCACTTTCACGCCGCTCTGGGCACTCAACTGATCCGTAGTTCGGCCTATCATCCTCAGACAGATGGTCAGACAGAGAGAATTAACCAGATTCTGGAGGATATGCTTAGAGCATGTACACTCACCTACAGTCAGAAGTGGGATGAATCTCTACCCTTAGCTGAGTTCGCTTATAATAATAGCTATCAAGAGAGCATCAGGATGGCTCCTTTTGAGGCGTTATATGGGCGAAGGTGTAGACCTCCATTGAATTGGTCAGAAGCCGGTGAAAGAAATATATTTGGCCCTAATATGGTCAGTGAGGCGGAAGAACAAGTCCGGGTTATACAGGAGAACTTGAAAATAGCTCAATCCCGGCAGAAAAGCTATGCGGACAAGAAACGTCAAGCGGTCTCGTTCTAAGTGGGAGATCATGTCTATTTACGGGTATCTCCGATGAGAGGAGTCCAACGGTTCGGTGTGAAGGGAAAGCTCGCCCCTCGCTATGTTGGGCCTTTTCCTATCATCGAGCGATGTGGGCCGGTAGCATATCGCCTGGAACTTCCTGCCCAATTATCCGCAGTTCATAATATCTTCCATGTCTCCCAACTCAGGAAATGCCTCCATGTTCCAAACAAAATAATGGACATAGAGAAGTTACAAGTGGAGCCCGATCTTGTCTATCCAGAGCATCCAGTGAAAATTGTTGATCACAAGACTCGGGTCACTCGAAATCAAACCAGCAATTTCTATAAAGTATAGTGGAGTAATCACTCAGAGCGAGAAGCTACCTGGGAAACGGAGGAATTTATTCAATCCAAATGTCCTGAGTTGCTCCAATTATACCAAGGTATATGAGTTTCCGACTTCCTTTCAATTCGGCACTTTTCTCCTAAATCTCGGGACGAGATTTCTTTTAGGGGGAAGGATTGTAACAATCCAAAAATTAGGGATTAAATGAAAATCAAACCTTACACGTGGACCCCACGTGTCAGTCTCTCTCCACCTCTCCCATACTTCTTCCTGTGCGCAACGGCCGCAGTAATGGAGGCGAGGCCTCCCGAAGCTCCCCGCCGTGCGTGTCGTCGTGGAGAGCGATCCCGTTTTTCCGGCCGGTGTCGTCGCCAAGTCGCCCACGACGTCTCCAGAGCTCGCCACCTGCCTTCACTCTCGTCGCGCTCCCGTTCGCCTCCTTCTCCTCCCTGAGCTCGCCATGGATCGCGTCTGAGCAGCGCGCGCTCGTCGACCGATTTCGCGAGTCACTCACCATGGAATTCAAATCCCTCGCAACCGAAGCTTCTCCATCTTCCTAGCTTCCTCCTCGACCTCTCCTTCGCGAGCCCCCTCGACCAGAGCACCGGGAATCCTCGATTTCGCGGCCGCCGGTCATCAGTGAGCTCAAGATCCACCTCGGCGTCGAGCTCCCTCGTCCAGTCATCATCTTCTCCACTTGACAGCTCAAATCGACCCTAGGTGAGCCACTGGTGCTCATGCTCTCCATGTTCCTTCGTGTTCACTAAGTTTCCGCGCTCGTTCCAAGCCTCGCTGCCGCCGGCCGAACTGAGTCGCCGCCGCCGCATGCGGAGCGCCCCGCTCGTGCCGCCCCCATCCACGTTAGCGCGAGCATAGGCATCGCCCGACCCCACTGAAGTTCACCCGCGCCGCTCCGCCGCCGCTAGGGCACCACCACCGCCTGGAACGGCGAGCGCCGCCGCCGCCGCGTCACTCCAGCGCCGCCGCCGCCGCGTCGCCCCCCTGCGCTGCCGCCGCCGCCGGCTATTCCGCTGCCCGGCGCCGCGCGCGCGCGGGGGCCCTGCCTGGGCCGCGGCTGCGCCCTGCTCGGGCCGCCGTTGGCCGCAGCCGCCGCGGGCCGTCGCCCCTGCGCCGGCGAATTATAAGAGGCAAATAATAATGTCTTTGCTAAGTCATATTTTGTTTTATAATAAATCATGCTCTAATTGATAATTTAGCTTCTAATTGTTCCTAGCACTTAGGGTTAAAGTTATTTATCACTATATTTGCACCCTTTTATGTAAATTGTTAATTTGTTAATTATCTTCTAATGGCAAATTCATGATTGCATTTACTCATTGTCTCATATGATGGCATTTACTCATTGTCTCATATGCATGCATATAGAATCCGCGACCGAGGAAGTCGTATACGAGGTGATCGCAGAGCCGCAGGAGCAGACGGAGCCAGCCCCGCAGGCGTTTCGTGACGACCCGGCCCAAAGCCCAGTGGACACTAGCTCTGAGCAACAGCCCGCAGGCAAGCCCCGGTGCATGTCCTAGTATTTTAAAATTATGACATCCATATATGTTGCTAGTACTTATGCATTACGTTTTAGGAGTTGATTTGAAACCTAGTTGCATGATCCGTAGTTTCTTGAGTTGTACTAGTATGTATAGGGCGATAGAAACGCTATGCTTAATAAGTATCGATAGAAGTCGAGTGACTGCTTGTCACTCGTGAGATATAGGATGTTTAGAAGACGAGTAATTTCCAGTTACTCGCGAGATATAAGTTATATGTATAGTTATGTTACAGTATCTGAGTTATTGAAAATGATATGGAATTGTGAGACCGGACGGGGAGTGATGATGTTTAGGTATGGCAGCAGGACAGGGTTCCTGGTTGTCTTAGCCCCGCCTGTGTCGATCAAGGACCGGTCGTTGTGGCAGTGCTGATCGGGGATTGAACTGTACTAACCTCATGCCGGGAGTAGGAGGTAGTCGAAACCGGTAAGCCGAGTACTGCCTTGCTTCGAAAGTACAGGAATCCGCACCCAACTCCTGGGGCGAGTCGAGTAGTCGCGGAGAATTGGGTTGCACATGTTTACTTTTGGTGGTCTCACGTTGAGCTCGGCTGACCATATGTCGTTGGGCTGGTTCCTATAGTTCGAGGCGGGGAGGGGAATGGTTGGCATGTATAGTCCGACGGGGCAAATACGTGCCGTGTTGGTTAGGTCCACCTTGCAAGGTTAAATCGGATCGATTCGCCGTGTCTCGCGGTTATGAGGGCCTTGATCTCTTTGTCGCCACGTAGAAATGTATTAGAAATATTAGGAATACATGATGGAACTATTTCGAATCATTATTGTAATGCTCCAACATGATTGTTTTAGTTAGGCCAACATTAGATGAGAGCCTCTCTACATAGAATATGTGAGCTAAAATATTGAAAGTAAGGATCCATCTTTAGACGCTTTTCTGCAATTAATCCACAGCCAGAAAGTCGTGCATGTCTAGATAGTGGGCTATGTATACCCATAGTCGGGTAAGTCTTGCGGAGTATTAGTATACTCAGGGTTGTGGCTCAAACTATTTCAGGTCAGGATGAGATAGACTTCTGTCCTTGTTGTGCTAAGTTCATCCAGCTTGGCGCGGATGGTTGGGAGGTGGCCGGACCAGATCCTTAGTCATTGCTAGTTTCCAAATCACACACCCGTGGGCTGAGTGTGTGATTCGATACGGCACTTCGTGTATTATAAACGTCAGGTTTCCTATATCGGGCTTTGTTTTAAAATAAAGTCGCCCTTGTATATTGTTTATGTAATTAAACCAGGGTTGTAGAATTTAATGTACTCTACTCGGTATTGTAATCGTATTTTCATGTACTCATCATGTTTGTACTGCCTGCGCTCACCTTCGAGTGGGACTACTGGTGTTTGTTTCGATCGGAATGTCGGTTTCGAAAGGACTGTCAAATTAAACCGTTAAGCCAAATGTGTCTGATGTGTTCAAATGATAGCCATTTAGCTTAATTTGAGTTTTAATTTGGCGGTTCTGTCACACGAGCGCGGTAAGGAATTATTATGCCGGCTGCCGGCCGGTCTCGATCTGCAGGACGGGGCCGAGAGGTTGTGCCGTGCACCATGCGTGAGGCAAAGGCGAGCTCCTCCGCGCGGTGACTTCGGTATCCAATTTGCTGCGCGCTGACGCAGACTGGACGTGCAGCCCGCGATGTGGTGTCGTTCTAAAACGAAGTTCCTTGTCCAGTCATCAGAAATCACGCAGTGTAGTGTCTGCATGCCATTGGTTGGATAACAGTGCTCCATATATACTTGCGTTCACTGCGAATGCCGTATGGCACGGTAAATCTGTAATTCTGCATGCATTGCCCTATTGCCCTCGTCTGCGTATATTAAAGCGAGATGCCTGATGGACGTCCAGACTCCAATATCATCTACTCCCTCCGTCCCAAAAAACCAAATCACTGTAGAATTCAAAATTTATATAAAAAACAAATCATCTTACCCTATTTAAAAAGCACATGTGCATACAACAATCAATTAGTACTAAATATAGGTAATAAATAGGGACAAACGTAGTAATTTTACCTTTCCGTTAATTTGTCCTAGAATTTCTAGGATGATTTGTTTTTAGGGATGGCGGGAGTATCTGGTACTATACAAATTATATGAGCTACTACATAGACATAATTTAGTAGTTAATATTTAATAGTCTGCAACTTATTCTCACGTAAAATGAACTAGTGAAGCTAGCAAGGTAGTAATAACTGACGGGATATCTCCATTAAAAATAAGGAAATACAAAAGCGATAAAAAACTAGGAATCATTTTCGTCATGTTTTCAGATTCCTTTTTCAAAAAACACAAAAATGAGTAAGTACAGTAAATGTATATAGAAAACAAAACTATACAACTTGTTCGGCCTGGTGTTCACCTTAGCCGCTTCTATAGTCTAAAAGCAAATATATTTTAGTTTTATCCAAAGTTTTTTTCTAATCTTATGGGAGCAAAACACAATAACAATTTAGCATCTGTAAAATAAAAAAATAGAAAAAAATCTCGACCGGGCTATGACAATCCCACCATATTTCATTAAGAGGATCCAACCAGCTTTCCGGTCAAGAAAACCTTCCGAACTCTAGCTGCGCCAACGAGCAGAATTTTTTTAACCCCAGCCAAATTCGTGAATTTGGACTCAGAATATGTGGAGTGCTATTAGTGCCACCTAACCAATTCACCTAGAAGCCCATTCGCAATATCAAACAAACAGATACGGAGTATATTTTATGGTGAATTTCTTAGATGGAATCAACGTAAAAAAAAGTTGGTTAAGAACAAAACTAAAACTATTACGGTTTAGAATTGAACGCATGTACTAGTGGCTACTGTTGAGTCTACTGGCACGACATATATATTAACAGGCTCACATGTGGAGGATGGTGTCACGGGAGGGCTCGTGAACGCACAGTGCAGGTCTGCTGAACCGTAGCAAACGACCAAAACATTAGATTCGATCGTCGTTTGTGTCGACGCTATTCCAACCAACATGCAAATGCATGCATGCATATGCATGGTCCCAGTGTCTAAATGTCCAATCACGTACCAGAAATCGTAGCACTCAGCTGATTGGCTATTTGGCTGACCCGGCAAGCTACGGAGAGAACAAAATCAAGCCAGGACACACACACACACAAACAGAGAGAGAGAGAGAGAGAGAGGTCCCTGAAGGCTGCAGCTAGAGAAGAGTACCATCAGGGCTGGAGAGAGACTGGGTCCACAGGGACACGGGAGCCCAGCCGCTGCCAGCCCTGTAACTACCAACGGTCATGGCGGGCCCCTCGGCTCCAGGATGGGGCCACGTGGGTGGGGCCTACCGGGGCCTGTCGGCGGTATCCGCGCAGCAACGTGGTGGGGCCGGCACGCGCTCACCCACCTGCTGCGCCGGGCAGCCCACCCCTACACCTACCCCGCGGCACCGCTGCTACGTGGCACAAGGGAGCGACGGTGCGGGCCCACTGTTCGCTCTGACGTTCCACGCCGGGTGCCGCCTCCCGCGCGCGCCCGGAAAAAAACTGCCAGATTTGGCACCACCGTTTCCTCCCGTGCATCATCACCCAGGGCGGCGGCCCTCAATCCCTTGCTCACTGTTGCCACGACGCGGCACATGCTCGGGCATAACCTGTCTCGTTACTTTTTTATTTTTTTTCGCCGGGGACAAGATTTCTGATACTAGTCACATGCGCCACAAGTTCCACCGCTGATACATAGTGGCATGAGCGTCGATATATTATAATTTATTTAGTTTGATAACACATTAAGGTTTTATAGTGCCGCGCCGCGCATAAATCCCCTAGCAAAAAACAAATTAAAGTGTGTACGGCACATTACTCTACACGACTACAAGTTTATTCTTGACAGCCAATCAGAATGCTAGCGATCCGGCCATGACTTGAGATTTTGGACGCGGACATCTTTACCTTTGGAAACTAGCGTGCAGAATATACGACGAGTGTACGGTGCCTCTTCGCTGATCAAAGAGCCGGATTTTTCTTGCCAAGTAATGTAATCTCTGAGCGCGACTGAAAAACAATCCAAATCGTGTGCTTTCCTGTAGTCAAAGATGAGAAGATCCGGACACACACACACACAAAGGTTTCGAGCTCGAAGAACCAAAACATAATGAGCGAAAAATTGGATCGGATTTTGCGGTTCTTTTTTTTGCAGTACCTCGACGTGACATGAGCGTGTGATAGAGAGCTAGAAGCAATGAATTCAGGTTCACAGTTTATAATACAACTTAAATCTATGCCTGATTTCTCAGAACGTCATCACCCTATGCCTCTATATATTATTCCTTGAGTTTTGCGGTGATTATTGATATTGAGCTGGTTAGTTTCATTCTAACCTTCTAGGATACTTTTGTAGCTCTTCAAGCTGGATCTAATAACCAGGTACGTATACATAGTGTGCAATTGACAAGCACAAACTACCTTGATTAATATTTGCACATTACTCCGTGCTCCTATTTAAAATTATTTAAATTTTAAGAAAAATGAATTTCAAAATTATTCTTGCTGAAGAATAGTTTGCACACACCCTCTCCACTTTTCCCCCTGCCTTGTGGAACTAATTAATTCGTTGCAGGGTGCTACTATAAATATCTAGATGAATAGTAAAATCTATGTATGACTATTTTTTTTTGTAAAACTCCTCCCAAGATATGCAGCCTGTTTGGCTGGGAAAAACTGGCTGGGCTGATTACATGCTCCAGCCAGCATGCAAGCCAGCCGGCCAGCCCTAGCCATCCGAACTGACTGATGATCATTAAGTTGTTGTACTAGCATGCAATCATTAACTAACTCTGTACACATTAGCTAGCTATTTCTAGTAAAACTCCTCTTCAACTTACAATACCTTATTAGCTTTTCGTGCGTGAAAATGACTAGAACAAAGAAACAAAAACGTCATAAACTGAAACGGTTGGGAGTAAGGCAATGTTATGGTGGATTTTATTCAACGTTGAATTTTTTTGGAACACCGTAGTACCAACACTGCTGGCTACTAGCCAATACTACAGCCCGAACGTTGGTCATGCATGGCAGCTAAGCACAAAATAATAAAGCGCGCGCATATCGGATAAGGTGCCTTTCGACACTAGCTAGAGGGCTTGCATCACCCGTTAACCAGAGCGCAAGGAGCTCTGCGTGAGCACGTACGATCACAAGTGAGAATGCATGCAGGAGTCAACAATAGGCATCTCTCTTTCTCTCTACTTTTGGCACAAAGGAGAGTCAACAAGGTGGACGCATGTACTCCCGTTCTCTGATTCTTTGCTCGCCACTATACGGATATAACGGATGGGTACAAGTGCACGGTGCCAGATTAGGTTGACAACCAAAAAAAAAAAAGAACGTACGTGGCCACCGAAAAGCTCGAATTCCTTTGGCCGGAAGAAAGTGTATTCTCTTTAAAGAATGTCTTGAAAAGAAAAGAAGGTAGAGCAATAAGAGATTGTTTTGATAAATGTCTCTTATGTACTCTCCATCAAGTAGAATTCATTTTTAGTTCGTTCAAAGTTGTGATAAGTCATACATGTTTAATTTGACCAACGTCGGATTAAGCATGTGTGTTATGGAATATTCAGATTTATTTCTAAATTTGATATGAGCCGATCCTGACATTTTTGTTTGGAAAAAGTATGAAATAACCCGCATGACGGGGTAAAGTTGGCATAGTGCTAATCCTGCATGGCGGGAGAAAGTTGTGATGACTCATGTGCTGGTTATCCCACATTGGGAGAAAAGTTTGGAGTAGTTTTGCTATTCTAGAATTGATCCGGCACTTCTATTGTGTCACAGTGATTAAGCACTCAATGAGTTTAAGAAGAATGGAAAGTTACATACGAACCTCAAGATGAGAAAGATGAGGAAAAAGTAATGCCATATCGAATAAAGGACTCTATTGAGTTCTCAAAGTAAAATGAATAAAAGGTATTCCCATACGAAGTAACAAATTACTTGATTCTGCATGTCGTAATCATGTGGATGAAGCAAGTAATAAAAGTTTCCTCATTCACAAAAGTTGTGAATAGTTTTCGAAATTGTGGCAGAAAAGTTCATGCCACATTTCGAGGGGGAGAAATGTGAGATAGTTAGAAAAATACTCCCCTGTAATGTGCATTGAAAGCAAGAAATGATCTATTAAAGAATGAATGTGACTGTCAGGGGGAGTACAACGATCACTATACTGATACCCCTATGAAAAAAAACAGCTAAATTCCAGCATTCATGCTGGACGACCCTCAAAGATAGTAAGATTGTGCTTACAGAGCACATATGAAGTTTTTAATAGATGGAACCCAAACAAAGAGATTTATTGATACGCCATCTTTATAAAAGATGGCAAAATCTGGGGGAGCACAATATGTAGAGATCTAAGACTTGAAGAGAAGTAGGAATGGTGTCCACTTCGATATTTCAAGAACAATAAGTTTCTCATATGTGCTGATGTTGTGTACAACACATGTTGTTAGCTCTTAAAGAAAATAAATAAAGTAAAGAAGGATCTTGTTATACAGGATCTCATTAGTCCATTGCCATTTGGCAAAAAGGAGCAACATCATCCCTATACAAAGTAAAGAAAATCACATGGACGTTGATTTCACCCCATTTGAGGAAGTCACAAGAATTCCATGGGTTAAGACCATGGAAAAAGAAATAATTCCTAAAAGAGCCATCACAGTAGGTTATGATGGACCTACAAACACAATGTGACTCCAGAGGGAATGTTGAAAAAAATAAAGCAAAACTTGTGACAAAAGTTTTAGTCAAAGAGAAGAAAGAACATACAAGATACCATAATAGTAAATTCATTTATGGATTGAAGGAAACCACGAGACGGTGGTATCTAAAGTTTAAATGAAACAATATGTTTTTTTTGGGTTTTTCCAAAAGATTGGGGAGGACAATAGCTTTTAAAGGAAAAGTAAAAGAATGGGAAATCTGATTTCCACATCTTAAATGAAGATAACATCCTACTTTCTAGTGGTGGTGTTAAAATATTGTTATAGATAAAGAATTCTTGTCCTCAAATTTTGATCTCGGTGATGGGTTTTCATTCTACGAATTGAAACTTATCGAGATAAAAGGAAGGGGTATTATGGTTACAACAAAGGCATACTTGGAAAAGATTCTAAAGAAATGAAGTATGCATATGAATAAACTTATGCCTGTTCCTATCGTCAAGGGTAATAGTTTTAGGAACCTTAGTGTTCCAGGAACCAATGTGAAATGGAAATAGTTCCAAATGCTTCAGCTGCTGGAAGTTTTATAGGCGCGCAAGTAAAGAACTTACCCTGACATATTTTGTGTATCCGGGTTATTTTGGCAAAAGTTCAATCCGGATATAGATCACTAGAATAAAATTGAGAATGTCGGCCTCATGCTAAGTTGGAAAGATCAAGTACTCTCAAAAGATTGTGAGTACAAAAGTAGAACATGTGAAATATGTAGCGAAATCCACAATTGTCGCTAACTTTCACATTTGGAGGTTTTGTGTGGAAAAGCTCCAAAACAAAGCAATTATGATCAATGTGATGCAAAGATATAGTCTAGCATGATACGAGGCCGAGGGACAGGCAAAATGGTAAGGGAACTTGTACCCGGAGTTGATAATGGTTGACAACAGCAATGACCATTAAAGTAGTTTGCTCCTATGACAACGAGTCAACTGTGGTGCCAAACACGTTGACACAAAGTTATACGTTGTAAAGGAGAAAGTTCGGAATCATGATTGAAATGGATTGTGAGTTTAAATGACAGAAAGTATTTGCGGATCCGCTTACTAAAGGCTTGCCGCCCAGTGTGTACAGAGAACACACAGTCGACATGGGTTTATGGTATAGCCTATGTTTTCCGGACGATAAAGGGCCAAAGTTAAAGTATCTATTTCAGAACCGAGAGGTGTATTGTAGCTGTTAAGTCCATCGGCTATTGACCGTGACGATGAGGCATGCTCATATGCACTAATCCGTGATGGAGTAGGTAGATAAAGAATCAAGAATGAAGAAAGTAAAAGATTGAGATAAGTTAAAATACGAGATGAGATCAAGGGGGAGAATGTTAGTGTTGATCTCCACCGTTTGGGCCCAACGGACCAAACGGGCCTTGACTCGCGCCCTGATCGGGGGCGCCCAGCCCGTGGAAGGCTGGTGGGCCCCGTCGCGCAGCACACATATAAAAGGAAGAGGTGGGGGTCTGTGGCATGTAGCCAAAAGATCGCCGCTCATTGCCCCACCAATGGTAACCCTAGCCGATCGGGGTTGTGCTGAAGCGACGGGAAGCGCCACCGGCCCGCCGTCGCTGCACCGCTCCTTCGTCGTCCGTCGCCCCTGCCCCACGCCGCCGCCGCCGCCGTCCTCGACTACTTCCACGGCGGCACTGTGAAAGACGGTGACGTTTTTCCTTCTGTAAAGCTCACTCCTACTCGATCTACTCCTAGATGTTTAAATAGAGTCTAACACGTTGGTCATGCATGGCAGCTAAGCACAAAATAATAAAACGCGCGCATATCGGATAAGGTGCCTTTCGACACTAGCTAGTGGGCTTGCATCACCCGTTAACCAGAGCGCAAGGAGCTCTGCGTGAGCACGTACGATCACAAGTGAGAATGCATGCAGGAGTCAACAATAGGCATCTCTCTTTCTCTCTACTTTTGGCACAAAGGAGAGTCAACAAGGTGGACGCACGTACTCCCGTTCTCTGATTCTTTGCTCGCCACTATACGGATATAACGGATGGGTACAAATGTACGGTGCCAGATTAGGTTGACAACCAAAAAAAAAAGAACGTACGTAGCCACCAAAAAAGCTCGAATTCCTTTGGCCGGAAGAAAGAATCAAAGAATCGAAATCGATCGTCGTCTGGTCCTGTCGGCACCCGTACGTGGCCACGCAACACGATTGGAGCAGCGAGGCGGGCGGGTTTGGGCGGCGCGCCGGGCTAGGGGCCATGATGGAACAAACCGCGCGAGTTCCAACCGAAACTAGCGACCCGTGGTCGCCCATGCATGCAAATAAGCGCAGAAGCGCTGTGGCGACGCGGTCCATATTCTTACGTGCAGCGGCTTGCATCGACGCGTACTACCGGCCGTCGTACCGCTAGCTTTGATAATAGCTTGATTGGTTGATGCTTCTTCCCTCCACCGTCCAAGGAATCGAGACCGGTTGTAGTTTAAGAGAAAGACGTAGGGTTGCTATATTTGATCCCAGCATCTGTTTGTTTAGCCATCTCGCTCGCACCTTTTCTTTTTGTTTGGCTAACACTTCCTCCTCCATCAATTCGAGATGAGACCCTTCTTCTTCGGCTTCATTATGTTAGGGTTCGGGGTTGAGTTGTTGACTAATTGAAGTTTATAGCGTGTGGCTAAAGGGAATGCCATCTATCGGCAGGTTAAAGGAGCATTGGTAGCTAGCAAGGAGAAAGAAAAAGTGGGTAGACCGTTAAATGTGTGCGCAGAGCGATTGAAAACTTGGGCGCGTAGGAATATATTGAGGCTAGGCCCTGTTTAGTTCCAAAAAATTTCCAATAATATCCGTCGTATCGAATCTTCGGACATATACATGAAGTTGTTCAAAAAAAGACATATGCATGGAGCATTACATGTAGTTGAAAAAAATAACTAATTACACAGTATAATTAGTTTATATGAGATGAATCTTTTAAACCTAATTAGTCTATAATTAAATATAAATTGTCAAATAACAACAAAATATGCTACAATATCAAAACCCAAACATTTTCGCGAACTAAAAGCATTTGGCCGGTTGCCCAGTTGACGTGTTGTCCAGACCGCAGGGGACGTCCATTCAGTGGCTTTGTCTGCCAGGGAGAAATGAATACCGTTTTGGTCCAGCAGAGTACGCCCACAAGCCCGGCATGTGCCTTGTCCCTGTGCTCCTAGAATTATTGGGGCCGGCACATCATTTATATCGTATCGAAAAAATAAGGTTTTCCCCCCACCTTAGCACGTACACTTCGACTTCTCACGCCATGCATGCAGAAAAGAGGAGAGAGAGAGAGAGAGAGAGAGAGAGAGAGAGAGAGAGAGAGAGAGAGAGAGAGAGAGAGAGAGAGAGAGAGAGAGAGAGAGATCATGCAGACCTGCAACGTGGAGCTATCTGTCTGGGCAAATGCAGCTACGCAGGCCATCTGAGCCGGCCGGCCACCGTGACGGGACGAGATACCAGTATGAGAGTAACCGCCAAACCGGCCGGGGGGCCCATCGATCGGCTGCTCCCATGAACAGCTAGGCAAACCTACGGCCCGATTAGGTGGTGGGGCTAAGGATAACGTGGATGCGGATGGTCATCGTCGTCGATCTCGACGTGTGAAAGGGGATAACGTAGGTTTAGTAACAATAATATCCACCATGGCCCATGGTGCGCAAGACGATTTAGGGCTCGGTCAGGATAATGATGACCTCAGCGCCATTGACTTTGGAAGGTAACGGTGGTGGTAGTACACGCTGTTTTGATCGGTGATGTGCTTATATTAATGAAGAAAGACGAGGGGAACTGTTCGTACGTGTTAGGTTTTATTGGCGGCGTAACCAGCATTTCAACTCATGGTTAGTTCAATTCAACTTGACATGCTCATTGGAACAAAACGTCTGTTGTGACTTTATCAATCTTTTGGTATATATGCTCGCAAAAAAGTCTTTTGGAATATATGCAGCTGATCCAATTTCTAGGAGACGTTGAATGTATGTACGTGTCTATGAGCGTTTTCGTATGTACTATATCTGTATTTCAAAAAAAAATGTGAGCAGCAAATAAATTCAGGATGACACCTTCGATGGATATATCTGACGGATGACTCCTGCCTGCTTGCAATTGTTGTCGGACTAGACGCGCTGACAGTAGTGAAACACTAGTGAAGACGTGAGAGAATCCTAATCATTCTTCTCAGTCGGTTTAAAACCATAGCTCCTCACCAAATCAAATCTATTTTTCTAGATTGTTATTGATGGACCGGTTTAAAATCATAGCGATCGAGCTAGCTTTGCAAATTGCAAATTATATAACGTAAAGCCTTTTGTAATAATCCGGGTTAGAGAAGACTAGCTACCTTTTTGATTTGGCGCCAACTTTCAAAATTCAAATGATGATCACTTTTTTTTTCCCCGATCATGGACAGAGCCATAACCACTTCGTTCTCCCGATGATCGCACTACCTACTTCGCTGTCAGCCTCACAGCAAAGAGGTTTCCGTGTGCTAATTAACTTCACTCAGAGGCGATCATGGCATCACTGACAAGCATATGTAGCGTGAAGAGCTATCTGCTTACTGAAAAAGATGTGTGAGAACCTGCAGATGACTGGGCCTCGTCATCGCGGGGTAGTGAGTGTCCGATTGATCAAAGAGTAGCATCAAAGCAAATCCGAGCTGTGAAACGGCTGGCGTATAGCTGATAGTAGGTAGCCGGCCTGTACGCGCCCGGATCACGAACGTACTCCTGCGTAAATTCGATCGATCGGGCCAGAGAATTCAACGAAAGAGATGGCCGGAACCCCACCGGATCACGACGTCGTTCTCGCGATCGACAGCGGAGCCGATCGAACAGCGCGGCACTGTTAGTCGGCAATACCATACCATCCATATGATAGGTAATTTATTTTTCTTCGCAAAAAAAGAGAGAAACAGATAATTCATTTCCAGGCCGGCCGGGGCCGCGCGACAGCTGAGCGTCTGAACGCCACACGGCTTGTCTGAATTCAGAAAAGAGGACAGTTGCACGTACTAGAAAGAGCTCAGAAACACAATGGCTGTGCTTTACTAGAATCTGATGCTCGCCTTGGGAACAAGCCTATAAATTGCACACTGATATGGTATGATTATTCGACGACTGCTATTTTATTACTTATTACCGGCTATTAGCTCATCAGTAGCAAGGGAATAATCGCTAGCTTTTGCGCTTAATTGTTAACGTTCGATCGATGATCAAATTAAAGCGAAAGCGCACGCAGCGTGTGACAGTCACTAGTGAGGAATATAACCTAAGCATTTCTTGTTAATGCCCGACAACCAGAAGACATTGGACTTCTCCAACAGGTCGCCGGGGGAACAGATTCGGTGCGTACACTGGGTCTTCCAAAGTCAAGAGACGGGGAAGCTTAATTGCTCCGATCCGTCATGCTAAATCTGAACGTACGGTTGCCAAGTGATGATGGCCCATCAATTATATATGAGAATAATATAATATTATATCTTACAGTTTGTGGCCAACTTTAGGTCTCACCGGTTATGTATTAGGTTGATTTTGTTTGTGGATATTTCACAGGTTCTCCACGGTCCTTCAGATGCAAATGAAGCTTTTGTTTTCGCTTTGAAACAGGGAGTGGGGCCTAATTTGACTAATAATTTAAGTGAGGAGGACGAGTTCAAATACAACACCGATCCACCATTTTGGATTAATTGCTGACTGAGCTTAATAATGACTACAGTAGCATATGAACGTACTGCTAGATAATTTAACAGAAGGAAAGAAATGTAATTTTTAGAGTATATAGAAGCATATGTATGGTGGCAAAGTTGGATGCAATCGTATCAGATAGATCACAACACAATCAATCCTATAAAATGGTTATGATTAAGGTCGGTAAGAAACGTCAATGCTCGAAAAAGATTTAGAAAAGGGCACGACAAGTCATCATCCTGTTTCATCCAAATTGCTCCTATTCGACGAAGAAGATTAATGGCAAAAAATGGAAATTTTTTGGGCTTGGCAAACTCTCTTGGCACTGATTGGATGACCCATATTATTTGCACAAAAATTTGACTATATATGGTGCCAACCTCTCCTACCGGCAATTTAAACTCTTGGATGAATTGGTAGCTAGTTCAAACTTCTATCCGTTTAAATTCTATTCAATGACCAAGAGTAGCATTCTTACTTTCTTAGCCTTTTACTGTACATTTTATTTTTATTTTTTGGGGTAAAAATAGTCCAAAGTTTTGAAACACAGGTACCGACTTAGAAGCACCAGATGCAGTAGGAAGCAAACCCAACTTTCAACCTGAACTTGCGGCCTTGAGCCCTGAGGGTGAGAGTGGTGACAAGTGTGGTCCAGTTGCTTAATTAGATTTGTCTGGATAAATTATACTACCGTACAAAAAAGCTTGTGTGTGTGTGTGGAGAGAGAGACCACTGGGGGGGGGGGGGGGTTTGCAAAATTTCCGCGGTGGCAGTTTGGGAGAGCCACAGGCGCACTACAGCCATGGTCGTCTCCTCTCCGAGCCTCCGAGGGCCGACGCCTATTTAACCCATCCCCCACCGCACTCCCAAAGACCCAACCCTCCCCTCGCCCCCAACCAAAAAAAAAAAACCCTTCCATCTCCCACCTCCGCCTCGGCAGGCACTGCCAATCACCTCTCCCCTCCCTTCCTCCTCGATCCCAAGGCGCGAGAGATCCGGGAACCCGCGACGACCGCGCGCACGAGCCGCTGCAGTGAGCGACCTCGCAACCCGCGCGCGCTTGAGGGGAGATCGAGCAGAAGGTGCTGGGACCCGACCGAGCCGAGGACTCGAGACCATGAAGTACGTGCTGGTGACCGGCGGCGTGGTGAGCGGGCTGGGGAAGGGCGTGACGGCCAGCAGCATCGGCGTCCTGCTCAAGGCCTGCGGCCTCCGCGTCACCTCCATCAAGATCGGTAAGCCCGCCGCCGCCGCAGTCCCAACTCCCACCCCCGTTCGTTTAATAAAAAAACCCAACCCCCGCGTTCTCCGGGCGGTTCGTTTCTGATTTCTCCCCGGTCAAAACGAAGAAAAAAAAGAGGAGTAACGTCCGCTTCGGCTCGCCTCGTAATGGCGGCCACGTGATCGCACAGGCCACGAACACCCGGCCTCCCCGTACAAAAGCCATCCAACTTTTTTTTTAAAAAAAGTCTTCATGCGTACGTGTGCCATTTCCGTTTGGTTGTTCAGCATAAACTAGTCGCTCCCATCTCTCTCGAGATCACAAATTGGGGTTTGCCTAGGGTGCCTGCGTTGCTAGGACTCCATTTCAAACATGGGTAGCAGCGGCATTTCCATCGTAATGGGGGCCATGATTTGGGTTTCTGATGGTCTACTGGTCTTGGATATAGGTGGATAAGGCTTAATCTCATGTGGCATCTTTGGGCACCTGTATCTTTCCCTGGTTTATAACCAATTTTTTTTCCTTCTTGTATTGTTGCTACTACCACTATTACCTTGTTGGCTTTCTTCCCTGCTTGTAGTCGTTGGCCGTGTTCTACAAAGCTGTTCTGTTTTTTCTTCCCGATGTCCAGCACCAATTAGCTAGCAATATTTGCGTAGTCGCCGGCCGCTCACTCTAGCTTTCCGTTTAAATAATCGCCCCATGTTTCGTTTTCCTTTGCAACCGCAATTACTCGTCGCTGCTTTGGTGAAGTGGGCATCTGATACTGTGCCAGCGTCACTGTCTCGGTTTCTTGGAGCACATGAACTTCTCAGTCGTGTAGTAGTTTTTTATTGGGGCAGTAATACAGGTCAAATTTGTCATCTCGTGCTCTGAAAATTTTGTCCTCACTTGGGAGTTTTGTCCCTTCATCCCGGCTAAGTGCTGTGCGCCTCTAAAAATTTCTCTGGGTGTGTTTAGATCCGCGAAAAGCTGGTAGAAAAAGTCACATCGGACACTGTAGCATTTTTTGTTTGTTTGTGGTAAATATTGTCCTACCAAGACCTAACTAGGCTCAAAAGATTCGTCTCGCAACGTACATCAAAACTATGCAATTAGTTTTTTATTTATCTACATTTAGTACTTCATGCATGGATCATTTCCTATATGTAATGTTTCGATGTGATTTTGATGTGATGGAAAATTTGAGGAGTTTCGAGGAAGTGAACACAGCCTCGATGTCTTGGCTCTAGGTTTACAGAACCATTTTCTATCCTGTCTCGTCACGTCCCAGCAGCTTCCCTTACTTGTTTTACTACAGGCTTCTCTGGTATCCGTATACGTGTCTTGTTTTACTGATGAAGTAACTTACAATCTTCTATGCCATTTTTTCTTTCGTACACGCACTGAGTTAATGCCGTCGAGAAGTTTTTTCTGTAGGGTGCTTGCAGGGGCGAAGCTGTGGTTCCCTGGTGCACATGCACCATGGTAAAAATTTATTTTTCTTAATAGATCACTAAATCTTACCATATAAAGTATACTAGCTTCCATCTTTGCAGTGAAGAGTGCACCAGGGTCAAATTGACCTTGGCTTCGCCACTGGGTGCTTGGGATATGATATCTGAATTTCTTTCCCTGTCGCTGGTGTGCAGATCCATACCTCAACACCGATGCAGGAACCATGTCTCCGTTCGAGCATGGTGAAGTGTTTGTTTTGGACGACGGTGGTGAGGTACGATTGACACTGCATACAAGTAGTTCTCTTCTAGTGCTCTGTAGTCTGTACACCAGTCGCCACCCCAGTTTTACATTAGACTATTGGAGATTCTAAGGCATCAATTTTTCTTAGACCAGTACAAAGTACACGCCAGCAGCTGCACGATAGTGCCACATATTGTCCTCTGTTTTAAAACTAGAACTGTCACGGACTGGTCTTCTGTACTAGCTCTTCATACAGTTGTCCTGCTAGGGTTGAAAACGGTCGGAAACGGTAATTATTCGGTAATCAGTTTTTGGTCGTTTTTCTTTGATTGCGAATAAATAGGATATAGAATCTTGTATACAAATTTGTATTCTTGTTTTGAGTATTGAGCTTGTAAAGATTCATAAAAGGTAAACCTCAAATTCATCCTATATTTTCTCAAATGATAGATATAAAATTCGGTATGGATTCGGAAACAAATTCGGTATTTTTTTCACTTTTTTTGTTGTAGGGAGCAAATAATGCATAAAATAATTTATGCAAAATTTTATTCTTATTTGTAATAATGTGCTTGATAATATAAGAAATGATCACCATCCAATTTTATACATATCTATTTTAAAATATTAAATTTGTTCTAACAGTTCAGATTACCACTTTCATCCCCTGCTGTCCATTCTTCTCACCTCCAACGTGTTAGAACTGTGCTATATTTCTGCAATGTTTCTTTGCTGGGCTAATGAGACTTCATTTGTTCCAACCCTTATTGTCAAAGGTGGACTTGGACCTTGGAAATTATGAACGGTTTCTGGACATCAAGTTGACTCGTGACAACAACATAACCACGGGAAAGATCTACCAGGTGATAGGAGTAAACAGTCCATAGTCCACACGAGATTTTGAGCTATCTTGCTAGTATATGTGCTAAAAGTTGGGGTTTATACTCACCTTGACATTTACAAACTGGGAATATTCGGTGATTTTTTCTTTTACAAAACACAGATTGGGTGCTTCTTTACCTGAATTTTTCATGGAGCCCACAAATCTTTTTCCATGTTGTTTCATTTACCTTAAGATCTGCTGCGCTTCAATAATACATGTGGACAATCATCTGGGCCTTAGTCGGTCACTCCTGTCTGGAACAAATGGTTGGTGGAAAGTACATCATGTTAATAGTGCACCAGTCATAGGCTTGGACTCATTGTAGAACTAGGTGCTTCCTTTACTGCTGCAAGTTCTTGCAGAGATTTACAAGCAGTTGAAATTCGCGCATGATGAATTTATCGTAAAATGGTCCCATAATGTTACTTAGAATAGGTAATGGAATCCTGGGACTAATATACAGTTTAAATGCGAAAGGGTAGCTATTGTCTATCACTATGTAGTTAGACAGCATTTAGAACTACTGGAGCATATATGCTTATATATATATACCTTGTATGAGATTGTCTTGGTTTCCTACTAATTGAACATAGTTTTCCTAGAATACAAAATAACTTCTATACTGATTGGTTTCTTAGTATAACCGGTAATAACTTCTTTACTAATGCTCATACTGCAGTCTGTTATTGACAAAGAACGAAGAGGAGATTACCTTGGAAAAACTGTTCAGGTGAGATCTGGTTATCAGAATATATGATTCAATGCATTCTGTAATAATAGAAAGGTGCCATTTTTTACACTGATGATCTCTTTATTAGGTTGTGCCACACATCACAGATGAAATACAAGAGTGGATTGAACATGTCGCAATGAATCCAGTTGATGGTACAGAGGAGCCAGCTGATGTCTGTGTCATAGAACTTGGTGGCACAATAGGTAAAAAGCCATTCTGTATCATTGCAGCCAATTATTTTGCAGTCGTAGCTTATTATTTTGCAAGAGTGGATTGAACAACATGTCGCAAAGTAGCTTATTATTTTGCTCAATCGTTCCCATAGCTGCAAGCATTCCGGTGCAGGAGATAAAATATTTTCGCCGCATAACAACAGTAGCATTCTTGATGCAGGAGACATTGAATCAACGTCTTTCATTGAAGCATTAGGCCAATTTTCATATCGTGTTGGTAAGGAAATTGCAAACTCCCATAATTTTCTTTTGTCTTTACATATGTTTTTGCATAAGGATGTTGCTTCAATGTTCATTTTGTTATTAAATTGCATAAGGATGTTGCTTCAATGTTCATTTTGTTATTAAAATCAATCTCCTACTGACGCGATTTCGTTAAATTTGTATGTCAGGGCCTGGAAACTTTTGCTTGGTGCATGTCAGTCTTGTTCCAGTTCTAAATGTAGTTGGTGAGCAGGTAAGTTTTCTACTGATTTGGAAGCACTATTGATACTTTATTTTTTGAAAAATATTATTACTTTCTGGAAACATTCTGATATTTTTCTTTACTGTCTAGAAAACGAAGCCTACCCAACATAGTGTCCGAGGACTAAGAGGACTTGGACTCCTTCCTGATATTTTGGCATGTCGCAGTACACAGGTATCGTCCAGAACTTGTCTCAGTATTTTCATTCGGTGCCTCCTCTGAATCATTCAATGCTGACAGTGGCTTTATATGCTCTTGTGCTTTTTGGCAGCCACTTGAAGAGCATGTGAAGGTGAAGCTTGCGCAATTTTGCCATGTCCCGGTAAAAAATTTGCATGTTCAAGAGTTCTACAAAGTTAGAATAATGCAACGCCAATGCTGACTTTTATTTTATTTGGCAGATACCAAATATCATTAATCTCCATGATGTCATGAATATTTGGCATATCCCTTTGTTGCTCAGGGTAGGTCGCATGAAATTAGTTATATGCATGACTGCCAAATTTTCATTTCGCATAGTTAACCATAAATGATTCTATTTTTTACAGGATCAGAAGGCCCATGAAGCTATTCTGAAGGTTTTAGACCTTCAGTGGTATGTCATTGGACCAAAGTACTATAAGCTCATCTGGATGGCTTTGTTTCTAGAATACTTACATGTATTATTTCTTCTTGCATGCAGTGTGGGAAACGTTCCTCGAGAACCAAAATTGGCCGAATGGACTGATAGAGCCAGCAAATGTGACAAATTGAAAACTCCAGTTAGTTTCTTGATCATTTGAGATTTTGAGCTGCTATTTATAAATACCAAATCGGCTACCTTAACTTATAACAACCAGCTTTTAATATTGTGGTGTAAATATTTTCAGGTTAGGATTGCTATGGTTGGAAAATATACTGGTCTATCGGATTCGTACTTGTCTGTTTTAAAGGTGACATTATGTTTCTATATCTTTGGCACAGATACAGTTCTGAACGAAATGTACAAATATGTTGGCCTTATCTTTTCCTCCCTTTTTGTCAGGCTCTTTTGCATGCATCAGTTGCTTTGAACAGGAAACTTGTGGTGGATTGGGTTCCTTCCTGTGATCTTGAAGATTCTACCGCAGAAGAGGTGAGTTTTATTTACGTTGACCAAATCAGTTCTGCTCTTCTATGTTAGAGAATTAACTGATAATTGGGGTCTTGTTTCATTTTCAGAGTCCTGATGCCTATGAAAAAGCATGGAAGTCGCTGAAGGTAAGCATAAAATTCATTCACTAGACATGCCTCTAGCCCAAAATACAGAGATCTGAATGAGTATTCCACCTCAGGGTGCAGATGGTGTGTTGGTTCCAGGAGGTTTCGGAGACAGAGGAGTCCAAGGGAAAATTTTGGCCGCAAAATATGCGCGTGAAAACAACGTTCCGTATCTGGGCATTTGCTTGGGCATGCAAATTGCAGTGATTGAATTTGCACGTTCTATCATGAAGTTGAATGGTGCTAACAGCACAGAATTCGATCCAACCACAAAAACACCATGTGTTATTTTCATGCCTGAGGTAATTTATTCGCTAGAGCTGCTGGTCTATTAGGTAATTCCTTTCTGTTGACAATTAGCGTGTGTTTAAGTGCCAATCATACCTGTGCTGCAGGGATCCAAAACCCATATGGGTGCAACAATGCGCCTGGGATCAAGGAGGACCTATTTTCAGGGCAATAAATGCAAATCCGCTAAGCTGTAAGAAGCATCCACATCTTCCAGCATTGATTTTGCTACAGTTTTACATCTGGTCCCTCTTCTATACCATTTTATTTACGAAAGAGATAGTGATTTGAATTCTGAACCGCCTTAGGTATGGCAACGCTAGCTATGTTGATGAAAGGCACCGCCACAGATACGAGGTGAATCCTGATATGGTCCCAGAATTTGAGAAGGCAGGGCTTTCTTTCGTTGGCAGAGATGAAAGCGGGAAACGAATGGAGGTATGATCGCAAACATTTTTCATCAAAATAATTAACGAATTGCTGTCCGCGATCTAATGTATTCGAATTACCACGTGCAGATTATTGAACTGCCAACTCATAGGTTTTTTGTCGGCGCACAATTTCATCCTGAATTCAAGTCAAGGCCTGGCAAACCATCTCCACTTTTCCTAGGTAAGACATCCTCAAAACCTCCACTTGAGTTGGCCTGAATAGGTGTTCTTTTCTTTTGAAAGAAATATAAACGCTTCAGCCATTATCGAAAACCTCTGTACGTTGGCAGGATTGATAGCAGCAGCATCGGGTCAGCTTGATCACCTGCTTCAACGCCCCTGCGGCGTTTTCAGTCCAACAGGCAGATGCAGCTGTTTTTCCAACGGAACTCAGAATCTTAAAGTGTACAAGAACGGGCACGTCATAAAGCCACTGAAGGGCCTGGTGAACGGGCACTATCCTGCAACCGGCAACGGCGCCATTCCCATCTAGCAGCACAACGGTGCAAGGCGCCAGGTTGTTTGAGATTTCCCTTCTACCGTTTCTGCTTGAATTTTTTTCCCCTTTCTCCCTTCGCGCGCGTTCTTCAATTCTACCAGTCCAACTAAAGAAAAGGGCTGTTTGCTCCAGCGACACGGCGAGCCGGTTCCGATGTTTTAAAGGAAGCATTTGGCATACAAGATGTCGCGTTGAGAGGCAAATTTAGCAGGTTACCTAGGGTTTGATTAGTAGTGGTTATCTGATATGCTGGCTTATTCTGTTTGTTCGTTTGTTTGCTAAGATTACAAGGGCCGGTGATGTGCAACTAGCTGAAGTGGAGCCTGCCATCTCGCCTGATTGTACATTGTAAAACAACTGCTACTCTCCATGTACTGTATCGATGGATGAGTATAAAAAAAAAGTTATGGGACCAACATGTTGTGTTCAGACCTATACTATATTTGCTGCTGGGGATGTGCAATTCAGTCTGGCTAAGTGGCTAACCAGCTGGCCTGAATCGTGTCTTGGTGCGACCGTACGAGTGTGCGGCCGCGCCCGCCTGGCCGGATGTAGGACCGAGAAATGCGATCAGAGATGGGTGAATGGGAGCCTTCGAAAAATTATCGCAATGAAAACTTTGGCTCTAGATTCAAGAGTGCATCCCAACCCCAGAGTTCTAGGCGTTATGTAGAGCAGCTACGAGGAAGCTACACTAACACAAAACTATCCTAGAAACAAACGTGATCGAACACGGAAGCAAACACACAAAGCAACGTAAGAAGTAAAGCACGGTATATACACCGGTTGAACCGACGTGCACAAGGGCACTGCGTCGGTCTAACCGGTGTACAGAGCCTGCAGCGATCAAAAGCAAACGCCGGTTGAACCGACGACGCAATTCAAATGGCGTCGGTTTAACCGACGATCAGACGTCGGATGATCCGACAAAATCACAGGCAGATGTCGGTGCAGTTGTCCAGAGGAGCAACAAAATGCACCAAAACACCCAATGAACACCGGTTAATCCGACGAAATTAAAACCCCATCACCGGTGCAGTTGTCCAGAGGGTTCACAACTCGAAACAGATGAACTCCGGTTGATCCGACGTTGACAGAAATCAATACGCCGGTCGAACGCCTAAAATTGCAGACCAATTAGCAACGCCGGTTAAACCGATGTCGATGGGAGCAAAAGCACCGGTGCATCTAGCAAGCAGCAGAAAACCCTAGAGGCAAGAACTTCAGTTCATCGGTTGAACCGATGATCACCTAGACAGGCGTCGGTTAAACCGATGATAAGACAAGATCAACACGTCGCAGAAGCTCTATTCTTGCTTGCGGCTTGATCAAGACTCAACGATACCCTGATCAAAATGAGTCTAAATCTCACCAAAATTTGCAGGTACGAACACAAAGACCTTGTGAACGTATCCACAAGAGGAATCGACGATTCACTCCATGATTTGAGAGGAATCGACGAAAACTCAAGCAAGAACGGGGTTTTCTCAAAACCAGAAACGCTCAAGAAATTCGATCCTAAGAAGCTCGTGAACTCTAGGAGATTAGCACTAGGTAAGAGGGCATGAATCCACGGCAAAAAGCTCTCAAGGCCACTGCGATCTCGGCACACAAAGACTCCACCACGAAATCAAGGCTTCATCACACAGAGCTCCAAAAGAACAAGAAACTGACCTTGATTTCAAACCCCGGAGGGTACAAGGAGGGATGGGCCTCCTTTCCCACGAAAATCTCCTTACAAGACTCAAGAATCCATCCCTAATTCTACCTTGGAGAAGGAGAGGGAGAAGAACAGGGAGAAGGAAGGAGAGGGCGCCAGGGACTTGTGCTTCTCTGTTTTGAGCGCCAGAGCATCCCAGGGAGGGGCGCCTCCCTTTTTACTAGCCAGGCCAGCTGCCCTCCCACTTTTCCTTTCCCTCCAAGCCATCCTCTAATGACTAGACTACCCCTAAGTGCTAGACTAAACTAGAAGGCCCTTAGGGGCAAAACTGGAAAAGATACAATGAAGTCCATCTGACGGCTGCGACGACTTGGAGTAGATTGCTTCGACCTGACGCAATTCCTCTGATGTCGCCACGCGTCCTTTTGGAATCTTCCGGGGGCAGTTTTGGGAAAACTGCCGAAACCGATTTCGGGTGCGGTTTTGGAGGAACCGCAAAACCTTCCCGCGTGATGTTTCCGGGCACACCCACCAAGCCCGATGTCACCACGTGTCCGACCTCCCGCCGGAACCCTAGTGCCTTCGTCATCCCTGACGCCATCGCCATCTCTCTCCGACTCGGCCGACGTCGACGCATCCCAGCCGTTGGTTTTTCCCGAGCTACCAACAAACTCCACGCCGTCCCGCCTTGGCACCAGGAGTGGATCGCCACGTGGCCCAGCAGTGGCCCAAGCATCTGGGCCGCCCTTCTCCACCGCACAGTCGTCCGGTCGGGCCTCCAGCGCCACCGCAAGGTCTCCTGCCTCCGCATGGTCGTCGAGCTCCCGCCACCGCAACGCCGCCGCATGGTACATCGGCACGCGCCACGCTCTTGTCCAAACCATCTCGCTGCCACCGCACCATCCGTGTACCTGCACACCACAGACCAAGAACTGGCACAATCTCCACAGAGTCGCGACTAAACGCCATTAGTCCACTCCACGTGTTGGCAATCACTCATCACACTAAGGAGCAGACCTCCACTGCCTCTCAATCTCCCCCTTGATGAGTGCATTGTCAACACCACACCCCACACGGGCACTGGTGAACACAAAGGATAACCAAAAAGAAATAGAAAACAAGAGAGAACTATCTCAGTGACCAAAAGCCAATAAAAGCAAGAAAAGATCACTTGAAGATAGCAGAGCCAAAAGAGTCAGCCCCTAAGACAAGGGCAACGGCTCGACGCACTGACTCCAAAACATGCTTGACCCCTCAAGAAAGAGGCAAGGCTCAACACAGCCAAGCATGTGCAAATCTGGTTCCTCCAGAAAGAGGCTAAGCTCAACGCAACCAGCAAAGAGCATGAAAAAGCTCAAAAACTCCCCCTGAAATGCAGCTCCCCCTCACTATGCAACTCTCCCCCGATGTGTGCACACTCAAAGTCTGAATCTCTCCCTGAGATCAAACAAACAAACTCTCCCCCTTTGGACAAGGATCAAGAAATTTCACCCTAACCCCTAAGGTGAGACAAAAAACAACATTCTCTCCCCCTTGTTGACAAGGCACACGTCAAGGAAACTCCCCCTGCCTAGATGCTCCCCCTGGAAATATGCCATGAAGTGCATGCGTGCCTAAAAGCTTCCAGGTACAGAACAAGAGCATTTGCAAGGGTCAAATCAGCACAGCATATGAGGGTGCATATACAAAGACAATGCATGAAGAAGCTCATAAGAATATATCTATACAGATCATGAGCAAGCATTTGTCATTTGTAAAAGAAAAGCATCACCATAAAGGACCTAGCATACTAGAAGGCAAGCAAGCATGCTAGAGCTAGCAAGAACATACAGGTGAGCTACCCAAACCATATCACAGCAACTGCCACTCAAGCAGCCTTGATACCAATTGAAAACTTTCAAATTTCGGTGCCAGGGGTTGAAAGCTTGCAAGCGCTTAACTTAACGAATGTGCCAAGCCTAGGTCAAGGACCATCAGAAGCTTAAGACACCACTCTCAGTCATCCACAGCCTTGTCCAAGTTCTCCAGAGGAGCAGTCTCGATACAAGAACAGTGGTGCAAGCAATCCCACCTGGATCTTTTCACTCAAAGCAACCCAAGATAAACCAATTTGTTGGACTTTTTGAAATTAGATACCAATTAAACTATTCCAACAGAAAAGAGGGCATCTTGTTGCATGTGAGAGCAAGGGACCTAGCCACTAAGCATGATCAAGATAGCATAAGCATACAAACCTACACATGCTAGTAGCAGACCCTGAAGGTGACCATGTTTTATGATTTTCAGAGAAGAAAATAGCTAAGCTCAGAGCCAATATACAACATATTCAAAGGAGCTAGCTACTCATGGTCAAAGCATATATACAACTCATAGCATAGCACAAGGCACAAGCAAATGCAGATATCATACATGAGAAGCTTAGTGCAAGTGTAATGCATGATGGTATGTACACAAAATGCAAGAAAAGCAAAAGAAAGAAAAACAAATCCTAAACTACAAAAATAACTACCCAACTCAAAATGGGTAGCACACGCCAAGCTCTCCCCGCAAGCGAGCATAGGTGGCTTGTTCTAGGGGCTTGGTCAAGATGTCGGCTACTTGATTTTCAGTGGACACATGGGTCAGCTCGACATCACCCTTCTCATAGTGATCTCTCAGAAAGTGGAACCTCACGTCTATATGCTTGGAGCGAGAGTGTAGGACGGGGTTCTTGGCTAAGCTTATGGCTGAAGTGCTGTCAATGAAAATGGGAACTCTGCCATAGGTTAGGCCATAATCACTGAGAGTGTGTCTCATCCAAAGGATCTGTGAACAACAACTAGCAGCAGCTATGTATTCGGCTTCTGTGGTGGAAAGGGCTACACTAGTTTGCTTGCGGGCAGACCAAGACACAAGAGAAGTTCCAAGAAACTGGCAAGTGCCTGAAGTCGACTTGCGATCAATCCGACACCCACCATGATCAGCATCAGAGAAGCCAACCAACGCAAGAGAAGAGGAAGAAGAGTACCATAAGCCAAACTCAGGAGTGTATCGAAGGTACCTGAAAATCCTCTTCACAGCGTTCCTGTGAGAAGTGCGCGGAAAAGCCTGGAACCTCGCGCAGAGACAGACCGCGAACTGGATGTCGGGTCTGGTGGCCGTCAAGTACAGGAGCGAGCCGATCATGCTCCTATACTCCTTCTGGTCCACAGCAACACCTTCAGTGTCCTCATCCAGCGCCGTAGAAGTGCTCATGGGAGTCGGCATGGGACTGAGGTCCCCGAAGTCGAACTTCTTGAGCATGTCCTTGGTGTACTTGGCCTGGTGGACGAAGGTGCCATCCCGGGTTTGCTTGATGTGCAACCCGAGGAAGAACTGAAGCTCACCCATTATAGACATCTCAAACTCCCTGCTCATGTCATCAGAAAAACTAGAAACAAGAGAGTGAGAGGAGCCACCAAAGATAATGTCATCCACGTAAATCTGAACCAACAGAAAATCAGCACCACGCCTGAGGAGAAACAAAGTCTTATCTACCGATCCCATGACAAACCCCTGTTTAAGCAAAAAGGCTCTCAATCTCGCATACCAGGCTCTAGGGGCTTGCTTCAGACCATACAAAGCCTTCTGAAGTTTGAAGACTCGGTCTGGAAACTTGGGACTCTCAAAGCCAGGAGGTTGCTTCACATAGACCTCCTCCTCTATAAACCCGTTCAAAAAGGCACTCTTAACATCCATCTGATACAGCTTGAACCCCTTCGAAGCTGCAAAGGCTAAAAAGATCCTGATGGCCTCTAAACGAGCTACAGGTGCAAAGGTCTCCTCATAATCTATCCCCTCCTGCTGGCTGTAACCCTGAGCTACTAACCTAGCCTTGTTCCTCACAACCATCCCATCCTCACCCTGTTTGTTCTTGAAAACCCATTTGGTACCTATAGGGTGACAATCTGGTGGAGGCTCTACAAGGACCCAGACTTGGTTTCACTCAAAGTTTTCTAGCTCCTCATGCATGGCATTGACCCAGTTAGAATCAGATAAAGCATGTCCAATATCTTTGGGCTCAAAGGAGGCAACAAACGCCGAATGAGCAAATCCAGAGATACTTGATACCTTGGACCTCGTGATTCGCTCGTTGAGGTCACCTAACATTTGTTGAGGTGGATGACGACGCTGAATATGTCGTGGTGCTTCTCTTGACGAAGTCGCCTCGCCGCCGCCCTCAACATGGGTCCCGGAGGAAGAACCTTGAGCTGGATGTGGATCGGCCGTAGTCGAAGCTGTGGGGAGCGGGCCGCCATCGTCGTCTGAACTCGAATCTCCAGGGAGTGGGCCTGCAGCCGGCGCAGGGACACCACCATCACCCTCAAAGGCCTCAGGCTCATCCTCATCCTCGAAGATGTCCTGCCCAAACTCATCATCACCTGCACACTCCAAAGAAGCAGACAAAGAAGGAGTGGACTCGTCGAAGGTTACATTACAAGTTTCGACGATCCGGTTAGTCTCAAGAATAAGAACACGATAGCCTCTGGATTGAAGAGCATAGCCAAGAAAAATGCCATCAGAGCTTCTAGACTCGAACTTATCAAGATTTCCCTCCTTCAGAACAAAGCATCTGCAACCAAAAGCACGCAGGTGGGACACTCTGGGCTGTCGACCAAACCGCAACTCATACGAAGTCTTTTTCATGAATGAGCGAAGGAAGATGCGGTTGGCAACATAGCATGCGGTGTTGATCGCTTCGGCCCAAAAACGCCTAGGAGTCCTATGCTCATCGAGCATCGTCCTGGCCATTTCCACTAAGGTCCGATTTTTGCGTTCAACCACGCCATTCTGTGGAGGAACATAAGGAGAGGAGTATTGGTGATCAAGACCAAAGTCACGACAGAAGTCATCAAAATGAGCGTTCTTAAATTCAGTTCCATTATCACTGCGGATAGCCCTCATGGCATGTGGAAGCTCGTTCTGTAACCTCAAAGCAAGATCACGAAAGTGCTGAAAAGTCTCATCCTTAGTCTCCAAGAAGAAAACCCAAGAGTACCGAGAGAAGTCGTCAACGATCACAAGAATGTACCACTTCCCACCGACAGAGCGCACGCGAGCAGGACCAACGGTGTCCATGTGAAGAAGCTCGCCAGGGTGCGATGTCATCACCTGATTTACAGGTGGGTGCGGAAGGGAAACCATCTTCCCGTGACGACACGGGTGACACACAAGGTCCTTGTCCATCTTCAGCTTGGGCAATCCTCGGATCAGACCAAGTGAGCTGAGCCTAACTAGTAGATCAAAGCTCAAGTGACCGAGTCTCCTATGCCACCTCCAGAGCTCAGAGGACTGACCAGTCACCAGACAGTGAGAAGTGCTCGAAGAAGATCCATAAAAGTCAATGCGAAACACACGACCAAAAGGAACAATGCCGCAAACAAAATCACCTCTGGAATCAAGAACACGCGAGCAACCTCTCTTAAAGCTCACCTCAAACCCATCATCAAGAAGTTGCGAGACAGAAAGCAAATTAAAACCAAGTTTGTCAACCAAGGCAACCTCTCTCAAGGTGAAGTTATTAGAAATCCGAATAGCGCCAACTCCACGTACCTTTCCTCTGCTGTTGTCCCCGAATGTGATATATTCCTTGATCGTCATCGGGGTGAGGCTGGAGAACCATCTGTGACTCCCGGTCATGTGGCGCGAACAACCGGAGTCCATGAGCCATATGTCCTCCAGGCCTCGAGTGTTCTGCTCAGTAGGAAGAAGAGCGGGCAAATGGCCCGACACTGGGGTTAGCACAGTAAGAAGCAAACCAGTGTCGTGCCATCTGCTCGAAAGCAGGGTAAGTATCCTCAAACGAAAACTGTGGCTGGCGATCACCACGCTGAGGAAAACGTGGTGCGCCTCCACCACCAAAGCCTCGGCCTCGCTGACCACCACCGAAGGCACGGTGTGGAACAGGGCCGGCGAAACCACCAATAGGAGCGCGGTAACCACCACCGCCTCCGCCTCCTCCACCTACACGACGTGGCCTGGCTTCCCGCCTCTGCCCACATCGAGCTGGAGTGTGTCCACCTGCAGACTGGTGGAACACCTCCAAAGCGCGCCCTCAGGCTGCCTGCGCTCAAACCTCAACCTCCGAAAGCAAAACTCTCCCAAGTGACCCTCTCTCTCGCACCACTCACACTGGTAAGGCTCTCTCCTGTGTGTAGGTTGTGGTGTAGAAGCTGGGGCTCTCTGAAGCACTCTGGGAGGCTGAGTCCTCACCTTGGGCTTAGGAGTAGGCTTGCCACTAGGAGGGAGTGTGTCCAGTCGGTTCCTGAGGTAGTTAGGTTTGTGAACCCATACTGGATTCTTGGGTGGAGCTCTGGGTGGCTCAGTCAGGATTCCATCCTTGACTGGTGCTGGCTTAGGAGCTGGTGCGGGCTTAGAAGCTGGTGGAGCTGTGGAAGAAGAAAGTTCACTCACTCTCGGCTCAAGCATCTCACCAATCTTGCCATAGGGTTGGACAAAGTCAGCAGGAGTGAAAGCAAACCCAACCCCAACACCATCAGGACGCTTGAACTGCTGAACCATCATGCCCAACTGAGGCTCGCGGGAGGACACCCAACTGAGAACCTCCCGAAGGTGGGAGTTCTCCTCCTCCAACCGGGTCCTGTCCTTCCGTGCCTCCTCAAGCTCAGAAATCAAGCTAGGGCACACAGTACAATCAGCAGAGAAAGAGCTAGGAACTGCAGACTTCTCAAACTTCCTCAAAGCAGCACTCTTCTCCTTAAGCTCTTCTCTAAGCGCTGGGCACTCCTTGCAAGCACCCAAGAGGGTAGGCAGGGACTTGAGCTCGTCCAAGGCCTTCTTGCCCTCCTCGAGCTTGAGCAAGTTCTCATCATACTTGCTCCTAAGCTCGGACAAGTCAGACATCAAGCCGATGCACTGACTGCACTCATCCTCCTCAATACAATCCTCCACTACGGGGGCAGACTGAGCAATCTCTAAAGCTAACTTAGCTTCCTTCAGCTCCTGTCTCAACGCCCTAAACTGCCTCTTAGCATCCTTAATGATCAAATCCTGATTATCTAAAGCAGTGTAAAGATCCTCCAACTCCTCAGGAGTGGGGTGCTCAGGACGTACCTCATAGCTAGGCTCTGGCTGAGGTGCAGGCGCTGCCGTAGTGGAAGGAGTCCCGTCGGTGTCGGAGTCGATGGCCATGGTGCAGAAACCGGCCGCCTTCCCAGCATGGAGGCAAAGACCGGTGAAGCCCTCCGTGGCCTTCTTCTTGGAGCTCCGCTTCTTCTCGCCGCGGTGGTGTGAGTCGGAGTCACTGGAGCTGGATGAGGATGAAGACGTCGAACTCTGGCTGGTGGAGGAGTGATCCTCGCTCTGGGCGACGAACGCCTGCTTGTCCTTGTACTTGCCGACGTTCTTCTTCTTTCGCTCGTGGTGCCGCTTGGAGCGTCCGCCATTCTTCTTGTGGGAGTGCCCACTCTTGTGCTTGTGGCGGTGCTCGCGGTACTCCTCGTGCCTGGAGCGGCCGTCATCATCCCTGGAACTCTTCTTCCTAGGGCACTCGGCGGCGAAGTGGCCGGTCTTGCCGCAGTTGAAGCAGGTCTTCGCTCGTGCTTGTCTGTTGTTGAAGGCACGCTGGAACTTGTGGATGATCAATGCAAGCTCCTCGCTCCCAAGCACCTCCAACTGCTCATCTGTCACAGACACAAGTGAAGACAAGCAAAAACCTCCAAGAGAGGAGTCAGGGTTAGCTCCAGAGTTGCCTACCAGGGCCATAGACTTGGAGGCGGAGGCATCAGCATGATTGCCTTCCATCTTAGCTCGAGAGAGCTTCTCCACCTCCGAAGCCTTGAGCTTACTGAACAGCTCATCCACAGTGAGGGTCTCATAGCTAGCAGACTCTATGATAGTCTGGACCTTCACCTCCCAGACCTTGCGATCAAGAGCATAGAGAAGCTTCATAGCCTTCTCATGATCGGAGTAGGCCTGGGTGCCCTGTGGCTGGTTCGCACGCACCTTGTTCACAATCGACTGAAAACGACTGAACATGGTGTCGATGCTCTCACCCGGCAACTGAGAAAAGTTCTCGTACTCCCGCCGGTGAGTCTCATACAGCCTCGACTTGACATGGTTGGTTCCTTCATGGAAATTGGCCAACCGTGTCCAGATCTCCCGAGCTGTGAGAAGGTCGCTGACACGATCGAACTCAGGACGAGAGAGACAGGCTATGAGAGCGTTGTACGCCTTGCTATTGACCTCATGTCTCCTAACCTGAAGCTCGGTCGTGCGGACCGCAAGGTTCACATAATCAGGGTCCACGCAAATCTCCCAGACCTCGGAACCTAGACTCAAAAGATAGGCACGCATGCGCACCTTCCAATAGTCGTAATCGGATCCATCGAAGATCGGGGGTTTGCCCGGTGAACCCATGGTCGCACAACGGTTTCGAACCGGAGAAGGCTATAGAGAAACTGTCCCGGCTCTGATACCAATTGTAGGACCGAGAAATGCGACCAGAGGGGGGGGTGAATGGGAGCCTTCGAAAAATTATCGCAATGAAAACTTTGGCTCTAGATTCAAGAGTGCATCCCAACCCCAGAGTTCTAGGCGTTGTGTAGAGCAGCTACGAGGAAGCTACACTAACACAAAACTATCCTAGAAACAAACGTGATCGAACACGGAAGCAAACACACAAAGCAGCGTAAGAAGTAAAGCACGGTATATACACCGGTTGAACCGACGTGCACAAGGGCACTACGTCGGTCTAACCGGTGTACAGAGCCTGCAGCGATCAAAAGCAAACGCCGGTTGAACCGACGACGCAATTCAAATGGCGTCGGTTTAACCGACGATCAGACGTCGGATGATCCGACAAAATCACAGGCAGATGTCGGTGCAGTTGTCCAGAGGAGCAACAAAATGCACCAAAACACCCAATGAACACCGGTTAATCCGACGAAATTAAATCCCCATCACCGGTGCAGTTGTCCAGAGGGTTCACAACTCGAAACAGATGAACTCCGGTTGATCCGACGTTGACAGAAATCAATACGCCGGTCGAACGCCTAAAATTGCAGACCAATTAGCAATGCCAGTTAAACCGATGTCGATGGGAGCAAAAGCACCGGTGCATCTAGCAAGCAGCAGAAAACCCTAGAGGCAAGAACTTCAGTTCACCGGTTGAACCGATGATCACCTAGACAGGCGTCGGTTAAACCGATGATAAGACAAGATCAACACGTCGCAGAAGCTCTATTCTTGCTTGCGGCTTGATTAAGACTCAACGATACCCTGATCAAAATGAGTCTAAATCTCACCAAAATTTGCAGGTACGAACACAAAGACCTTGTGAACGTATCCACAAGAGGAATCGACGATTCACTCCATGATTTGAGAGGAATCGACGAAAACTCAAGCAAGAGCGGGGTTTTCTCAAAACCAGAAACGCTCAAGAAATTCGATCCTAAGAAGCTCGTGAACTCTAGGAGATTAGCACTAGGTAAGAGGGCATGAATCCACGGCAAAAAGCTCTCAAGGCCACTGCGATCTCGGCACACAAAGACTCCACCACGAAATCAAGGCTTCATCACACAGAGCTCCAAAAGAACAAGAAACTGACCTTGATTTCAAACCCCGGAGGGCACAAGGAGGGATGGGCCTCCTTTCCCACGAAAATCTCCTTACAAGACTCAAGAATCCATCCCTAATTCTACCTTGGAGAAGGAGAGGGAGAAGAACAGGGAGAAGGAAGGAGAGGGCGCCAGGGACTTGTGCTTCTCTGTTCTGAGCGCCAGAGCAGCCCAGGGAGGGGCGCCTCCCTTTTTACTAGCCAGGCCAGCTGCCCTCCCACTTTTCCTTTCCCTCCAAGCCATCCTCTAATGACTAGACTACCCCTAAGTGCTAGACTAAACTAGAAGGCCCTTAGGGGCAAAACTGGAAAAGATACAATGAAGTCCATCTGACGGCTGCGACGACTTGGAGTAGATTGCTTCGACCTGACGCAATTCCTCTGATGTCGCCACGCGTCCTTTTGGAATCTTCCGGGGGCAGTTTTGGGAAAACTGCCGAAACCGAGTTCGGGTGCGGTTTTGGAGGAACCGCAAAACCTTCCCGCGCGATGTTTCCGGGCACACCCGCCAAGCCCGATGTCACCATGTGTCCGACCTCCCGCCGGAACCCTAGCGCCTTCGTCATCCCTGACGCCATCGCCATCTCTCTCCGACTCGGCCGACGTCGACGCATCCCAGCCGTTGGTTTTTCCCGAGCTACCAACAAACTCCACGCCGTCCCGCCTTGGCACCAGGAGTGGATCGCCACGCGGCCCAGCAGTGGCCCAAGCATCTGGGCCGCCCTTCTCCACCGCACAGTCGTCCGGTCGGGCCTCCAGCGCCACCGCAAGGTCTCCTACCTCCGCATGGTCGTCGAGCTCCCGCCACCGCAACGCCGCCGCATGGTACATCGGCACGCGCCACGCTCTTGTCCAAACCATCTCGCTGCCACCGCACCATCCGTGTACCTGCACACCACAGACCAAGAACTGGCACAATCTCCACAGAGTCGCGACTAAACGCCATTAGTCCACTCCACGTGTTGGCAATCACTCATCACACTAAGGAGCAGACCTCCACTGCCTCTCACCGGAGCTGAGATTACCAGCGATCTGCCCGGGCGATGGCTGGCGGGTTTCCGCGGCACCAGCAGTTCTGTTCTAACTCAGCTGACGAGTTGGGTTGCTGCCGCCCTACAGAGTCAAAGGCCGTCGCCGTCTGGACCGCCTCTGGGTTGCTGTTACGAGTTTACGACGGCCGGGCAGGTCAAATAGGTGCCAACTCGTTCCAAACACGATCACGAAACCGGGTACATACGAAGGGGCAATCAGAAACCATTTCGATCACACCGCAGACGTGATGAGGTCCCGGCTTCTCGCCTGTACAGCCGTGTTTTCGGCGTGGCCAGCCACGTGATTAGAGATGCTTGACTTCTCCGACCACGGTTACGAACAATGGGCCAACCACGTGACTAGCGATGCGTGAACCCTCCGATCACACGGTCAAGATGTATGGGCATGTTTGGTTTCCACCCAAACCTGTCATGTTAGGCATTTAGCCAAGCCAAATTTTGGACACACACATGGGCGGCCAAAGTTTCGGCCAACTTCCGCCACCAAAATGAGGAATTGGGTACTAAAACACGAAATCAAGAACTACAGGCACTGGAGGAATGCGGCAAACAAGTGGTAGAACCCATTCCAGCAACAAACACCAAACCGCAGATCAGGGAACAGCTAGAAATCATTCTGAATGGACACAAGTTCTTTATCTTTTATTGAAAATAATGGGCAATCAGGTACATGAGTTGCGTAATCGCGGAATCCAGGGCAATCTCAAATTGGTAATGATCTGTGACACTACTGAGGATATTCCCGTTCAGTTCAGGCCTTCAGGACTGGGGCGCCAAGGAAAGAAAATGGTGATGTATGAAAAATGACTCGAATCGTCGTCCAAGTAAGCATTGCAGCTTCAGCAAAGATTTCATAAGTTGGAGTTGGCCGCCAGCCTTGATCTGAGCTCATCAGCAACCGCGTCGATGAACTCTTCGGTGTTCAGGTAATGGCTCCTCGTGACACTGCAACAGACACCGGTGAGTATAAATTCCAGAACTGTATTTAGGCTGAAGATGCATGTGAATGGGGTTGTGAGACAGATAATGCAATCACATACTTTGAAGATCCATGAACAAGAAGGGCAAGGTCCTTGGTCATCTTCCCAGACTCAACAGCTCCAATGCAGGCAGCCTCAAGCTTCTGAGTGAAGTCAAGCAGTCTAGCATTGTCATCAAGCTTTGCCCTAAACAACACAAGGGGAAGGTTACAGCAACAATTGAAGAATGTGCAAAATTTGAAGGCCCAAATTGTGAATGAATCCTGAACTCACGCCTCCCAAAGCAGTACTAGAGCTGTAGCTAACAGTCATACCTGTGTGCAAGTCCTCTTGTCCACGCAAAGATTGAAGCAATGCTGTTCGTACTGGTTTCACCTCCTTTCTGGTGAACACGGTAATGACGGGTAACAGTACCATGGGCAGCTTCAGCTTCGATAGTCTTTCCATCAGGGCACACCTGGGATAAGGTTACATGAACCAGGTTAGCACCTTGTATTTACAAAAGTTACAACACTTGCGAAGTCTAGAAGCATCAGTGTAAAATACACTCATTTTCTTCTTCTAAGTTCTAACCAAATCAGAAACAGTATGCCTGATGAGCGAAGGGACATTTATCAGAAACAATGTACGAAAAGCAAATTTGGTGACCTACCAATACTGATGTCATCAAACCCAATGAGCCAAAACCTGCAAAAAAATCATGGGGTTAATACAACACAGGTTAACTAAGAACAAACATGTAGCAAGCAAAGCACTACTCAAAACTTGAGTCCAGATTGTAAAAGATGGCAGAAGGCAAATTATAACCTTGAGCTAAGAAATCGCTCTGCACATCTCCATCATAATTCTTGCAAGCCCAGACATACCCTCCTTCACTCTTAAGAGCGTATGCTACCATGTCATCGATAAGGCGGTGCTCATACCTAACAGCATCAAAGACAAAAATGAGAAAAAAAACTCTCAGGCTTCAGAAAATGTTAAAAGAGAGATGGAAGCTGGAATTATACCATATGCCGGCAGCCTCAAATTTGGATTTCCATCCAGCTTCATACACCTCCTGGAAAATGTCCTTGAACCTGTAAACAAATCAACTATACAAATAAGCATGCTGTGCTAAGGAAAAGGCACAATCAGTAAGAACTGAAAGTAATTTGACAAACAGGCTAGCAACACCCACACCTGCCATCATATTTCTTCAAAATTGTATTCTTGGTGCTAAGGTACAATGGCCATTTCTTCTCATAAGCAGTGGCCATGGAAGCCTCAGCAAAGGCATGGATGGACTACATAATTATACAGATGATAAGATGATGATTCACAAAAGGGGCACATGATATATGCCAAGTAATGCAATCACAGCAAATAACCGACTGTACCTCGTCAGTGTTGTACATGGACAATGCAACTCCTCCAGCACCAGTAAAGTTGAACACCTCCAGCTCGACTTGCTCTTCTTTTCCCTCTATTAATAGCAAAAACAAAGGACAACGTTCAAATTCTTCACATAAATCGCTCAACAAAAATAGGATGTTTTAGCAGGGAAAGCATTTCGTTGGTTCTCAAATGTAAGTAGCTGTAGACATACCAAAAACTAATTTAAGCTTGCCAGGTCCCTTGATAACAGCATCAGTTGCTCGGTACTGATCACCGAATGCATGCCTTCCAATGCAAATGGGTTTTGTCCACCCTGAATTTGGCAACAGTTTGGTTTAGAAGACTAAATTAGATAAACGAGTAGGAATACTTTTGTCTTTGCCTGATACCTGGAACAAGCCTGGGGATGTTTTTGCAGATGATTGGTTCTCTGAACACAGTGCCTAAAGGTAGTAAGCATAGGAATAGAACCGTCAGTTCCAAGGATTCTGGAAAAGGTTACCCTCACAGGCTGCACCAGCATCTTACCATTCAGAATGTTCCTAATCGTGCCATTCGGGCTCTTCCACATGGCCTTCAAGCCAAACTCCTTTACCCTTGCTTCGTCTGCCATGGATTTGATGCAACGTCAGTAAATCAGGAAGTCTAAACCATGGTTACCACGTGTCAGCAGAACAATAACCCAGATGTACCTGGTGTAATCGTGGCACACTTGATAGACACATTGTACCTACACAGAAACTGAGCATGAGCAATATAAAACATAGGTGCCCATTGAAGCAAAATGGTCAGCACCGCAACAGCAAAGGACTGAAGTAACAACCGACAAGTAACTGACTGAGTAGAAGTAAAACACTTAAAAATATTTAAATGGCTGATGAAAAAGATTAAAAGGTTGAATCGAATATGTATATTCCACCATGCAAGCTTTGTTTGACAACACCAAAAACGATTGCTGGATTGTATATAATAATATTGAGTAGCACAAAGGCTTTTTTTTTTCTTTGGTTCCCATTTCTCCCCGCTTTTTTTCCAAGTAATAGTAATGTGGAATTCTATATCTTACTTGAGTGTGGCCTCCGCAGCCTCCACTGTGACTTTATCATCAGTAGCATCACGGTGTGGAAGTCCAAGGTCAAAGTATTTGATGTCCAAGTCCAAGAACGGGAAGATCAGCTGCACGCAATTAATATCCGCAACAACCAGTGTAAGGGGAGGGGGCAAGTCTTCTCAAAGACCAACAGCGCTCGAAGCAAATCAGAGGGCGACGAATATGGAGTCAGATATGTTTCGATTACCTTGTCCTTGATAGATTTCCAGAACACCCTGGTCATCTCATCGCCTGTACACCAAGTTCAGCAAAAAAACGTGAGCGCCATGTTCCCGAAAGCAGACTAGTTGAATTAGTACGCGGTGTGGACCAGATTCCGGAAACTAAGCGAGCTCAGCATCTGATCCAAGTACGAAGGATCCACATCTAGCAGATCTAGGATATCTCCGGCGACGCTTCGACTAAAGCAAGCTCAGAACGATATGAAGAGAGGATGCGCAGCTCAAGGCGATGAGACCAGCAGATCTGTTGCGGGAAAAGGTGAGGGGGTCCTGCTTACCGTCCATCTCGACGACGGGGTTGGCGACCTTGATCTTGTTGAACGCCATGGCCGGCCTGGAGGGAGGGTACGGGGGCGGCGGAGCCGGCGAGCCAAGCGGCGCGGTCGGATTGGTGTTTGTCTTGGAGAGGAAGATGACGGAATGGGCCGGAGGATCGATGGAGGGTTTAAATGGAGGCACGGAGTGGGGCCCACCAGCCGACGTGGAGAGTTTTTTTTTTTCTTCTAGTCCTAGCCATCAAAATCGGCGTGCTGCCTACCAGAGTGTCGAGGAAAACTAAGATTCAAGAACAAGTGGGGTTTTCACTTTTGAGGATCAGATACTGTGGAGGACTAGATCAAAAACTTGCAGCAGTATGCAGAGGATTTATCTTTATTCTGAACGGGGATATTACTAGCAAGCTCAACATTTTTTCCGGGGGGGGCATGAGCTCATTTCTGATTCTCATGGTACTGTGTATTATGCCGCGGCTGGTTGCAGCCGAACAGCATGTTTGTAAGACGGTAAATTATGAAGCCACCTCACCTGAACATTAAAAATAATGTCAGGAATCTAAATCTAATATTCATCCACCAACCGCAACCACTTAAACAAGTTGCATGATAGAACTCGCAATATCTTATTGTCAAGTTGCCCGCACCATTACGGTACGATCTGCCTCATCCATCCTTAATATATTCTATGATTTTTGCCTTTGTTAAAAGATGAATAATGGAGAGCGGCAGGCGTCACTTCCTCACCTGCCGTCTCGTTTCGTTTGCTCACCAACTCCGGCGAGAAACGACGACGGGAGCGGGCAGCTGGCCGGCGGCCTCACGTGCCAAATCTTCCTCTGGTTTTTTCTTTCAAAAATAAAAAAGAATCTTCCTCTGGACGCGCACTTGGGCTTTCGCCGCTGATGGGCTTCTGGAGAATCAATCAGACGAGCCCATCCGGTTATTGCAGAGCCCATTGCGCAGCCGTCCCGGTCTCGGCCCATAGCTGCAAACCTATTTGCGACAGTAGCGCTGCCGGATCATGTCAGGAGGAGAAATGCAGTTCTCACGGAGATCGTGATTATATAAGGTCCCGTTTAGTTCGCGAAAAGTATGCGAAAAGTTACTATAGCACGTTTCATTGTTATTTGACAAATAATATTCAATCATTGACTAATTAGGTTTAAAAGATTCATCTCGTGCTAATTAGTTAGACTGTGTAATTAGTATTTTTTTCAATTTTATTTAATGTTTAATGTATGTGTGTAAAAATTCGATGTGATGGGTACTGTAGGAAAATTTTTGGGAAGTGAACAGGGACTAAGAAACTTTCTCACGATGTGAAAAATTTCAACATCACGAACGAATAAACTTTTGATTTTTTTGAACCCTCAGCATTTGGATCTCTCAAATCGGTTCGGCAGCAACGATAGAAACTTGAAGGTCACTCACAGCATCGAATCATCGACAGGCACAAAGCGAGAAAAAAAATTCAATAGACATCCACATGGTGATCCGATCATCCGACTGCAACGTCTGGATCCAAGAGCCGGCCGCCGCCGATAAAATACGCCGCCGCCACCACCCAGCCAAACCCTTGAGGCCTTGACCCTTTCCCTCGTGCCCGGTGCTTGGTTTCTCTTGCAATTTCCCCGCCTTGCCGCTTGGCTTGCCCGTATCCTTCCTTCCCCAGTTCCCGTCGTCCGTACGAGCAGGGGTTTTTTTTTCCAACCGGACACTCCAAATTGGAGCACTCCGGTTCCGGTAAACCGGACCGATTTCATCGGAAACCGGTAGAAACCGGTCAAATCCCAGTGCAAATTCAAATCGTCCGGCGCATTTGGGAACCGACCGGTTTGGCCGGTATACCGGTCGGTTTGACTGGTAACCGGTCAAATTCAATTTTTTTGGTTTAAATTCAAATGCCCGCAAAGTATACTAAATAAATGTTTGTATAACATATTTTAGTCTAAATGAACCCTCCAACCCTTTTTTTACTACTTTTACATTGTATTTGTATATTTTTGTATGCACATTTTTTTGTTCAACTTTAAATCCCCGCAAACTATACTAAATGAATGAATTTTTGAGAAAATTTGACACCATTAGATTTGTCGCACCTTGAAGTATTTTTAGGATTTTTTTGGATTTTTTCATTTTTTTTATTTAAATTTAAATTTTGAATTTGGACCGGTTTGGTACCGGCCCAAACCGGAACCGGGCCGGACCGGTTTGACCAACCGGTCAAACCGGACCGGTTCCCACCGGTTAGGTGAACCCTACCTACGAGGCTACCCGTGTGTTTGGTTGCGGGATGAATGGGTTGGGTTGGATCCAACCCGGATTTTTGGGGACGGAGCCGACCCATTTATTGTTTGGTTGTACTTCTGATTTTGGGGACGGAGTGAAACCATTTCATGTTTGGTTGAAGGAATTGGGAATACGGGTTGGATGGCATGATAACACCGTTAATAAGGATCTCACTTGCCACCAATGGACCCACCTGTCAATCTCTCACTTTTTTCTTTTTCTTTTTATTTTCTCTCTCTCCCTTATCTTCTTCTCAACCCGACGGGAGGGGGGCGCCTCCCGCCGCCGGCCTTCCGCCACCGGCCACGCTGCGCGGCCCCCGACGGCCTGCGCCCGGCCCCCCGCCGCCGCCGCGGCCGGCCCGCCTCCTCTGCTTGCCGACCCCGCCTCCTCCGCCTTGCCCTGCGGCCGCTGCCGTGGCCGACCCGGCCTTGGCCTTGGCTCGCTCCGGGAGGGCGCCGGGTGGCCGGCCCGGCCTCCTCCGCCCGCCGCCACCACGGCCGGCCCCACCTCCTTCGCCCTCCGCCGCGGCCGGCCCGCCTCCTCTGCTTGCCGCCGCGGCCCGTCGACGTTGCCCCGGCCTCCTCCGCCCGTCGCCTTCGCCGTGGTCGTCGCCCCGCCCGTCACCCAGTCGTCCGCCCGTCACGGAACCCAGACGGAGGAAACAGGGTTGGACTCGTCCACTCGATTTTGGCGGACGAGTCCGACCCGGATCTTAGCCGAATATTTCCCTCCGGGTCGGACTTAGCCCCCTCCAACCTCCATCCAAACATCAGTAAAAGGGTTCAATCCGTCCGGGCTGGACCCTACCATTCAACCAAACACACGGTACGAGTCGCACGACCCGAACGGCTCCCAGTCCCAGCTCCTCGGGTCTCCCCCCTCTCGTGCTCCGCCGGGCCTGCGCGTTCGTCGCCCGTCGCCTCCGTTTCAATTCACCCACGCCCACCTCCCGCCGGGCGGACGCCACGCCAGCCCACTCCCCTCCAGATCTCCGCCCGCCGGCGCGCGGGCCGGCTCGGTTGGACTCGGTCGTCGCGCTCGGGGCGAGCGTAGGTGTCGGCGGTGATGCGGTGGGGCGGCGCGCTGCTCCTGGTGGCCGTCCTCGCCGTGGCCGCCGTGGCAAAGGTGAGCCCGGACCCCGGATTTTTCTGCTCTAGTCTGCCCCCGTTCCCTCCCGCGTTGTTTGGCCGTGGCCAGATGGTGAGCTGCACTGCTGCTCACGCGATCTGGGGCGTGTGCTAACCACAGCAGTTCCAGTTGCCTTAGGTGTTTGTCTCTGAGGAGACTTCTGCTTAATCGGATTTGAATGGTTTCGAAGCGCGTATGTAGACCGAGCGTGATTTGGCACTGAGGCATCCTCCATTAGCTGACAAAAGCTGGACTAACTTTGATCTAGCGTTTTCATCAACACAAATACACTATGTAGATGAGGTTGGTGTAGAAAATCCATGTGTCCAGATCAAATAGCCATTGCTTTTGCTTTCACTGATCCCGAATAAGTTCCCAATTCTCGGCACGATTCTGCAAATTCAAATAGCCACTGAGAATTCTGATAGCCTCAGGTGCTGCGAGTCCAATGCCGAAACACATGTACGCCGCACTCAGTTTCAGATAGGCAAAGTACACGCGTCAGTTGTCCATTTGACTAAACTGGTGCTGCAATTTTTGGTTTTCAATGTGACACGTTTTCCCTCTGGATCCAGGAAAGTGCTGATACACTACCAGTTGAAACAAACGGTGATGGCTCTACTGCACAGTCTGGTGTTGAGAATTCAGAACACCATGATGAGACAAATCCTAATGAAGAGCATATAACCCACGAGAAAGGAGGAGTCAAGAATGATACAAGTGAGAGAAATAAGAAGGATAATTCAACAGAAGAAATCAGCATCAGAAGAGATGACTCAGTACAGCAGCCAAAGGACAAAGATAGCAGCACAATAAAATCTTCACAAGCAAAAGATTTCCTGCAAGATCCTCTTATCATGGAGTGTGATCCATCACATAGATGTATCATTGAAAATAAGAAATTCATCGCCTGCTTAAAAGTTCCTGGAGAAGGTGATCCAACCCCCCCCCCCCCCCCCCCCCCCCCCCCCCCCCCCCCCCCCCCCTCCCCCCACACCCACCCACCCCAGATGTTTAGTATTCTCCCTTATTTGTCATTGCAAACTAATCTTCTTGACTGAAACTTCTTTAACTTAGGGCTGGTTGGTATTGTGTTATCTCAGTTACTAATACCGTTTCCATTGTATACAACTTGATGTTCTAAAACTGTCATTTCCACTTTGCACTTGCATCTGTCCAAGAACTCATATGCAAGACCCTAGGAGAAATATTTCCAATTCAAGCATTGCAAACAAATTCCCAAAGAAGCCTCAAATCTGAAGGCCAAATACTTATGTCCAGCTAAAATTTAGCATCCAAGCAGTATTTGAACAATTATAGTTGAGTTTGCTGCCAATAACTTTTGAACTTTTTTACAAATTCATGTTTCATTTACAACACCCGTCACCTTATTTACTCCCAATAGGATTTTTTTAAAAAAAACATATTTATTCTCTATATGTGTTCTGGTGTTTGTTTCATATTTTAGTCTGGTTGTGTTCCTTCTTTAAAACTCTGACTATGCTCAACTTGTTATTGTTGGAACCAGATTCGCTAGCTCTATCACTTCTGATGGACAACAAAGGCATGGACCCACTTGATGTTAGTATCACAGCTCCAGATTATGTGTCTTTAGCTGAAGATACTGTCCATGTTGAAGCAAATGATCATCATGAGGTATAAGCAACTATACCATTGGGCTTTCTTGTCTTAATATGTCCATATGTTGTCAACAATACATATTTAAGTTGCACTAGCTTATGTATTTTTATAAAGCTATTGTTTTGCTATCAACTTTTAGTGACACATGCTGTTGGTTCGAGTGTCTTCAAATGTTCTGCTAAGCCTTTGTCTTCTGCTCCTTTTTATCGTTTTTATTTAGACACAGGTGAGCGTCTCCATCAGTGACGCTGCAAACAACACGGCAATAGTCCTCAAAGTTGCTGGTGAATCCTGTGCTGTTAACATTCACAGTGCAATCGCAAGGGAAGCTGGCCGAGTCATAAGAGTGCCGCTTACCTCAACATACACGCTGGTGCCTGTCTTTCTTCTCCTTGCTGTGGTGGGAGTGTGCATCAAGCTTCGGAGGATGCGCAAGCAAGATGGTGGCCCTCCATTCCAGATCGACATAGTAGAACTACCGGTTTCAATTGGAGGCAAGAAAGAACCCGATCAATCCAATAAGTGGGACGGCAACTGGGGAGATGACTGGGATGATGAGGAAGCGCCGATGACACCATCCAAACCTATCCCAAACCCATCGTCCAAAGGTCTCGCTCCAAGGAGATCTACAAAAGATGGCTGGAAAGATTAGTTAACAAAAAGATGCCAGTTGGAGGAGCATTGTGGAAATAGTTCCAATGCCTATACTAAATTTTTGTCTTCCTTTTAAGGAAATCTAGTTCTGTTTTCCTTCTGATTAGATATATGTAGGGTACTATATCAGAGAGACAGAGACTGCATTACATTGATGCCACGCAGAAAATTTTGTAAAAGCTCTTGTGCCGATTTAAGTTACTGGTGAATATAGTTTTTCTCAGGTGCACTTCTATTCTTCTTTGAGGTTCTAGTTGTATTGCAAGATTTCACAAAACTTACGGAAATTCTGCAAAGTTCTTGTGAAATTTATACGTTTTAGATTAGACTTGTGGTTCTTTGTGGAGAGCTGCCACACTATTGGGTGTCGGCCCATCTATGCTTTAGCCCATAAGTACAAAGTTGACTTCACGAAGTGAAGGGATGTGGCTGAACCTCCAAACTTACATGGGCCCTGGGCCTCAAACCATTGAGAATATAACTCTGGCTCCTTACTTCCATTGTAGTTTTACAATTCCTCTAAACCTCTCTAGAGCCCTGCGCCCAATCCCCATGGCTAGCCCCGGCGGCGCCGCGCTCCAGCGGCACGCGGCCGTGGCCGTCCTTCGCGCGGCGGCCGCCGCTGGAGACCTATCCAAGGGAAAGGCGCTCCACGCCCGGATCATCACAGCCGCTAATTTCGACGTCGTCCTGCACAACAACCTCATCTCATTCTACGCCAAGTGCGGCCAGGTCGGGGTCGCTCGCAAAGTGTTCGACGCAATGCCCTTCCGGAACGCCGTGTCCGGAAATCTCCTCATGTCCGGATATGCTTCCTCAGGGCGCCATAAGGATTCGCTTGCCCTGCTCAGGGTGGTTGACTTTGGCCTGAATGAGTATGTTCTATCTGCAGCAGTGGCAGCATGCACCCATATCCGGAGCTATGATATGGGGAGGCAGTGCCATGCGTATGCTGTTAAGGCTGGTCTGGCAGAACAAGCTTACGTTTGCAATGCAGTGCTGCATATGTACTGTCAGTGTGCTCATATGGAGGATGCAGTGAAGGTATTCCAGAATGTGTCTGGTTTTGATGAATTCGCGTTCAACTCAATGATGAATGGGTTTCTTGATCGGGGGCAATTGGATGGTTCGGTTAGGATTGTGAAAGCTATGGTGGGTGAAGTTGAGAAATGGGATCATGTGTCGTATGTTGCAGTTCTTGGGCATTGTGCTAGCATGAAGGACTTGGTACTTGGTGGTCAGGTGCATGCCCAAACTTTCAAGAGGAGGCTTGAACTGAATGTGTTTGTGGGGAGTGCACTTGTTGATATGTATGGGAAATGTGACCGTGCCCATGATGCTCAATGCGCATTCGATGTCTTGCCAGAAAAGAATGTTGTTTCTTGGACAGCTGTTATGACTGCTTACACTCGAAATGAGCTGTATGAAGATGCATTGCAATTGTTCTTGGACATGGAGATGGAAGAAGTTAAGCCAAACGAATTCACTTATGCTGTGGCTGTCCATAGCTGTGCTGGTCTTGCAGCCTTGAGAAATGGTAATGCCCTTAGTGCCTGTGCTTTGAAGACTGGGCACTGGGTCCATTTGGTAGTTGGTAATGCCCTCATGAACATGTACTCAAAGAGTGGCAGCATCGAAGATGCATGGAGAGTCTTTGTTTCCATGCCATTATGTGATGTGGTCTCTTGGAATTTGATCATCACAGGCTATGCGCATCATGGCCTTGCAAGGGAAGCAATGGAAACATTTCATTCTATGCTCTCTGCAGGAGAAGTCCCATCTTATGTAACTTTCATTGGAGTGTTGTCAGCTTGTGCTCAATTGGGTCTTGTTGATGAAGGATTCTACTACTTGAATATTATGATGAAGGAAGTTGGAGTTACACCTGGAAAGGAACATTATACTTGTATGGTTGGTTTGTTATGCAGAGCTGGACGTCTAGATGAGGCTGAGCGGTTCATAGTGAATAATTGCATTGGCACAGATGTTGTTGCATGGCGATCGCTGCTAAGTTCATGCCAGGTATATAGAAATTATGGCCTGGGTCATCGTGTAGCTGAACAGATTCTTCAATTGAAGCCCAACGATATTGGAACCTATGTTTTGCTTTCTAACATGTATGCAAAAGCCAACCGATGGGATGGCGTTGTGAAGGTTCGGAAGCAGATGAGAGAGAGGGGAGTTAGGAAGGAACCTGGTGTTAGTTGGATTCAAGTGGGAAGTGATGTTCATGTTTTCGCATCGGAAGACAAGGTGCATCCACAGATGGACCAGATCACCGTAAAACTTGAAGAGCTGATCGACCAGATAAAAGCGATTGGATATGTTCCAAACTTTGCTGTGGTCCTACATGATATTGAGGATGAACAAAAAGAAGAGCACCTTATGTATCACAGTGAGAAATTGGCTCTAGCCTTCGGCCTTATTCACACACCTAAGGGAGCAACGATCCGCATTATGAAAAACCTCAGGATATGTGATGATTGTCATGTTGCTATCAAACTCATATCAGTTGTCACTGGCAGAAAAATAGTTGTAAGGGATGCCGTTCGATTTCATTGTATAGATGGTGGGGTTTGCTCATGTGATGATTATTGGTGATTTGTGGTACAACTGTCTTGATAACATGTGCCTGTTGAGTTAGGTTGGTGAAGTACGACGGTAGCCAGACTTGTGCTCAAATTCCTGAGTATTCTCACTTATTTTTTACTATCCTATACTAGAGCTCCAAGAATCGGCGAAAGCTAAGGGGATCGGGTCCCTGTAGCTACAGTTAAATCACTGACATGCGGACCCTACCACAAAAGCAGCCCTTCTAGAATTCTCTGGAGTCTCCAATTCGTTCATTGCTCGCACGCGTTCGCCGCCCCCTCTTCTCTCCGCTGTGCTGAATTCCATGCCCTATCTCCTGCAAGCCTTTGATCCGATCTCCGACATCCTCCGGGTCACTCCAGATGTACTGACACCTGCCTCTCCCTTCTGCTCCCTCGCCTCTGGTAACCCTTCGGTATATATTGATTACTTATCTTTTATTCATTAATTCTAGATCTACTAAGGTGCTGTTTTACTTTCTAACTCATTTCTGTCCATTGAATCTACCTATGTGTTTGCAATTAATAAATCTCTATTCTCCTTTTTCTGCACTTTTTTGCTATAAGCCTGTGTGTTCTTCCTATTATGTCCAATTCCATTCTTTATAACTATAAATAGCTTTTTCTTTTTAGTTTATAATGATGCTGTTTCTTTGAGAGAAATCCTTTGTGTCTGTTTCTTACTGACAAGCTTCAGCCTACTACTTAGATCATATATCCTAGCTCTTAGCAATGCAGCCACTACTCACCATGGCCAATTGCATTTTCTGTTCCAATGTGCATGTTACGTTTGCAAATTTGGACTCAGCAAGAATTTTTTTGTTTTGTTTCCAGTAGCTTATGGTACAGCCATTTTGTCAGACTAAATGAACTTAACTTTTCTGCTTATGATATTTCTTCTCATATATCAGATGGTTGAGGCTAAATTCATGAAGTTACTGGACAACTCAAAGATTCTTTTGAGGGAAAAGTGGCTTTATTGTATTGTTGATGATTTTGTGACAAAGCAACTTCCTCACAATGACATGGAGTCCGAGTCTGTTATATGCTCTGGAGCACAAGGGAGACAGAGCTTTGACTTCAACTCAAGGTTACTAATCATCAGAACTCTTCTACTATCCAAAGTATTTTTTTTAATCTTGAATACCCAGAAGTGTGAGTTTCCTTCGGTTTGTGCAACAGGAGAGCTGGCACATGGTTTGCGGTTCTTGGATGCAGTGGTGTCACAGAGCTTCATAGCCTCCGATGACATTCTTGAGCTACATAAGAAATTCCTTTGACTCTCTGGTGGGAATGGATTAACCAGATCTTCGAGCTTGATGATTTTGTACATGCTGCTCAAAGGAGTAGGTCAATTGATTCAGACTTAAATAACATAACTATCATGCTAATTGTTTTTTTATCTGAAATTCTGTATGGAGAAAATAAAAAATATAGTTGTTGACCTTGGCTTGCATCAATTTATTTTGGCAGTTTTGTACAGCATGTTTACCATAAGACATCCTGCTTTGGCACGTTATTGGTAGAGTTCGGCACTTCTGCAATGCGGCACTGTTTACCTTTCTGTCCAGCTCTAGTGCTATAAATATAGTAATGCTATGCAGATTTTTTTTTGAAGAGTTTAGTTTTCCATTCTTAACCTGCCTTTCGAATTGCTGTTCCTGTAGATACTGTGGTGTCTTCCAATGCCATCAGTGCAGCTTCGGAAGAAATTATATCATTTTAATGAAGTGGACATTATAACACCATCACAGAAGCTGTTGGCCAGCAAATTTTCATGCAATGTGGTACCAGGGAACCAGGGACAAGCCTTCTGCTGACTGGTACGCCTCTTCCTACAAGTGACCTTTTATTTGTATTCTGCTCAGCAGCGAACTTGTTGTTAGTTGTAGCCCAACCAACCAAGGTCTCAGGCCTAACTCAACCTAAAAGACTAGCCTTATGGGTGAGGACTGCCCCACCTTATATGTTGTGGTCCCCCACCATCAATTTCCGATGTGGACTAAATCTAACACTTGTAGTGACATGTTGCATGTTACCTTGACTTAGGTCCCAATTGTAGTGGAAAGAGTTATATTTTTAGAGTGCTCAGAGATTTGTGACCCACAGTCTCTGGGAAAGTTACCAAGCCCTCAGAAGGAATGTTTCATGTTCCTCAGCATTTGTACACCAGCCTGGGTCATATACCCTCTCTCAAGAGAGAAAGCAGAGTTGAAAGTTCTTTTGGTACACAAATCTGGTAGGCGCCATTTACTTTCTGAAATATCTACCTGTTGAATAATAAAGAACTATGTGTCTGAGCAAATATTATAACTAGCCAGAAGGTCAACTTGTCAAAAGTATCCAATTATTTCTTATTCGTCCTGATAACTGGAAACTTTATGCCTCTATGGTAATACAGGTAACAAGTCTAGCGCTTCAGTCCTGTTGGATGATCACCTGGAGAAAATTCTGTATGATGTCTGGCTGGTCTATCTTCTAGAAAGAGAAAGGTGGGATTCTACTCCAAACTGGGAAGATGTTCTGTCGCTAGGAGAACAAGAAAGGCTTGGGATGGTCAGTTAGTGTTTAGCTGGAAGACCACCTTTTTTATTCATTTCCATTTTGTACTTTTTAAGTTAATTGAAAGTAACTCATGTGTTGTATGTGTTTTTTTCAGGCTCGTTTGTTTTTTCATCATCCTAAATTTGGTATTCTCGAAGAATGCATCATGTGCGTGTTCTGTCATAGTGCTCTTTTGACTTTACCATTTACCTTTTTTTCCTTTGATGATCAATTACCATATTTCCTGGCAGTGCTACAAGTGTTGATGTCGAAGAGCATTTGTACAGGGTAGCAACTAATATGAGCATATCTGTGATCACTGATCACTTCCTCACAAGTGTTTGGATAATCACCACAATAACATAAAACTCCTGATGCCGTGACAGTTTCCTTCAGTGAACTGTTCTTTTCTCTCTCTTTTTTGTTCTTGGAAAGACGGTGAAATGTTCATTTACGTTAATTTATCCTTCAAAGTTCGCGTCTCTCTCATCGAAACTTTACCATGTTTACAGAGGCCCGCTCTTATACCCTTACATGCCTTGGAGCTGAAGCTCATCGATTTTTTTCCAGAATGGGGGAGACCGATATTTCATTACTCAGGAACAATGAAATTACAGTTTTTAGCGAGTCTGGTTCAAGAGTTGTATAAAAGCTAGCAGCCTTATTCTTGAAAGATACTCTGCTTAGCAAATTATATCCACGGGCAAGGCAATAAATAATGTTGATTCCCTTCAAAAAAAATGTCCTTGCACCACTGTGTAAAAACGGCTGGCTGCAAGTAACAATAAAGCCCTTCTGCAAGAAAGAAAAGATCTCCCCCATTCTGCAATCAGTATTTGGTTTACGTTCAGTGCCTAAACATTTGTGCTCATGAACTCTGTAGCAAAAAATTAACAAACGTTTGCAGGGCCCATCCGGGTTCGAACCGGAGACCTATTGATCTGCAGTCAATTGCTCTACCACTGAGCTATGGACCCTTGTACGCTAGTTTGCAACTAGAACATGTTATATAATTTTAGTACGTTACAACAACGATTGGCTTTCTCCCCGACTCCCCCCCACCGGTTTGGGATCCCCTCGTTGCTACATGATGGAGTACCTCGTCTATGATGATAATTCAACTAGCAACTGCAATGGGTTGCATGAAAACGAATCAACCAGCCTAATTACAATAAAAACAAATCTTATGCATGGTTGAAACTTGAAAACGAATCAACAACCAGCTTAATTACAATTACAATAAAAACGAAAATACGAGTGAGCTCAGCTGGCCCAAATCTTTGAAAAGTCCTAACTGTTAGCCAGCTACTAACATCTAGCCCTATATCTTTGAAAGGCGAGAGGCTATGGCTACGTGGGTAGAGATGCAAGTGGGTACCCAATGATATTTTACGGGTCAACTAAATAATTATGATCGCATGTCATCCTAGTTCATTTCTCTTCCTAAATTGATTACGCGTATACCATTCTAGTTCATTTTATCAAAATTTTGGGTCGATCCAATAACTCAAAATAAATATAACTTGCATCCCTATATGTGGGTGCTGATCCTTGTGCTAGCCAAGGCACCTTGAAAAAGCAAATCTCTAATGGAACACTTAAAACAAATTATTATGCAAATAATGGCATAATTGGATAGTGTATGTGCCTAAGCATAAAGTATCTTGCTAACCAAGGCATCCTGTTACGGATGGAAAAAATGCTATAACATTTAACAGCTACATACTCATTATTGAGAGAACGTAAGCAAAGTGGTACACTCTAATATGGGTACAGAGGCAGTGTTTAGATGTAGGGGTAAAATTTTTGAAAGAGAATCTTGCTATTTCGGAGTACTAAATGAAGTCTATTTATAAAACTTTTTGCATAGATGGGTTGTAAATCGCGAGACGAATCTAACAAGCCTAATTAATCCATGATTAGCGGATGGTAACTGTAGCATCATTGTTGCAAATTATGGATTAAGTAGGTTCATTAGATTCGTCTCGCGATTTATCATCCATTCGTGTTAAAAGTTTCATAAATAGACTTTATTTAATACTCTATGCATGTGTCCAAACATGTGATGTTGATTTTTTTCCCAAAACTTTTTGGCATCTAAACACGGCCAGACTGCAGTAAGTTGCGACAGTTCTTTCAAAAATTGTGTAATATCCAACTTCTCCATAGCTATTACTCTTGCTTAATCAGCACCCAAGGATGTAGCTTAACGTTCCTATGAAAATTGAGAAATGTAAACAATCACTTTACTGCATAGTAGACTTGTAAATGTTGAAGCATGCTTACAGATTATGACAATCACTTTACGGAAAGTGATGCATCAATGCATCACTACTGTTTATTAATCTAGCCGAACAGAGTGAGTAAGGAATCGACAAATAACTATTAAAATCGTATCAACACAAAAGTATGGTTCTAACCCTTTAAAAAAAAGTATGGTTCTAACCATCATGTTCTGGCACATAATATTTATAATATTTAGTGGATAAGAAATAATGTTAAAACGAAATGGCCAAATCTTCTTAGATACTTTTTTTTTGCGAGGATAGATACTGTTGTTATTACACCGTCCGTTTTGCTGTTGTTATTCAAAACTCAAATCCCTTTGCAATACGGAAAAAGGAAGTAGTAGCATAATCTGATTTGATACAAGTGACCAGCTGTTGGTTTTCTAAAGATCCCTAATTTTAAGTTTATTCCATGCTTCGATTGGATCTCAATGGTACAGCACAACGGCGACTGGTGGCAAGATCCACAAGATTGAGAATCCGGCCTCTTTTTCGAAAAAAAAGAGAGCCCAGCCTGCAACTGGGGGCCACTGCCCAGCGTCACGGAGCCCTGAGCGGACGCCTAAACCCCATGGCACCGCCGCCCCGCTGCCTCCCCTGATGGCGGCCGCCTCCACCTCCCCCCATTCCGCCGCCGCCGCCACCCACGTCGACGACCTCCACAGATTCCTCCGCAGCGGTCTCCGCACCCACGACGCCGTCCTCCGCACCCACGCCTTCCTCCTTCGCCGCGACCTCCTCCTTGGCCACCCCGTCCCCGCCGGCCTCCTCCTCACCGCCTCCGCCTGCTCCGCGGCCTCGCCGCCCGCCCACCTCCTGAGGCTCCTTCTCCGTCACCTGCCCCCTCCGCTCCCGCTCTTCTCGATCGACGCCGCCCTCCGCGCCCTCGCCCCGCGCATCCCCTTCTCCGCGCTCCTCTCCCTCTTCGCGGCCCTCCTCCGCTCGCACCACCCCCTCTTCCCCGACCGCTTCTCCTTCCCGCCTCTCCTCTCCGCCGCCGCATCCGCGTCCCCGCGTGTCCACCTCCCCTCCGCTCTCGCCCTCCACGCGCAGGTCCTCCGCCGCGGCCTCCTCTTCTCGCCGCCGCCCCACGCCGCTAACGCACTCCTCCACTTCTACGCAGCTGCCGGGCGTCTCCCATCTGCCCGCCACCTGTTCGACGAAATGCCGTTCCGGGACATAGCGTCCTTGAACACCATGATGACAGCATATGCTGGCGCGCCGGGTGGCATTGATGACGCACGGCAGCTGTTTGATAGAATGCTCCTGAGAAATGTTGTGTCTTGGAACGTCATGGTTAATGGATACGTGAAGGCGAAGCGGCCGGAGCAAGCGCTGGAGGTGGTCAGGTGGATGGCTGAGGTAGGGGTGAGGGGTACAGCAACAACAATGGTAGGGGCAGCCACAGCTTGCTCCAGGTTGGGGAGGTTGCGGACTGGGAGGGAGGTGCATTGTGCGTTCTTGCGCCGTTTTGAGGATGATAACCTGTTGGTTTGGACCACATTGGTTGATATGTATGCCAAGTGCCGGAGGGTCTTGGCCGCAAGGAAGGTGTTTGATCGGCTCAGCATGAGGAACCTGGTATGCTGGAATGCAATGATCATCGGGCATTGTGTTTACGGAGAGCCTTATGATGGGATCAAGCTGTTCCATGAGATGATTGGGCCAGGTGGGTTCAGATTTCCAACATTTCTTCTACAGACAGCAACATACTGCTACATTTGCATTTTTTTTATTTTTCTCACACCTGAACTGCCTTTTCAGGTAAGGTGCAACCAGATGGGGTCACTCTCATCGGTGTTCTCTGCGCCTGTGCGCGTTTAGGTCTCTTGGATGATGGGAAGGCATATTTTGAGCAGATGAGGACCATGTACAACCTCAAACCGACATTTGCTCACTATTGGTGCATGGCCAATCTGTATGGAAAGGTTGGGCTTCCAGAAGAAGCTGAGGACCTTTTACAGAGTGTACCGGAGGATCTGAAGTCCCGGGCATTGGGTGGCTTACTTGGGCTGTGCCGGTTCCGGGGGGAGTGGGCAACTGGGGAACGGATTGCCCTCAGGTTGATTGAGCTGGAACCAAGCAACAATGCTCACTATGCACTGCTTTGCAGTGTCTATGCCGCTGCGGGAAGATGGCAAGATGCTCACGGGGTGAAGGCTATCATGAAGGAAAGAGATGAGAGGTTCAGCCCTGGACATCGTCTCTCAAACTTAAATGAGATTGTCCATGAATACAGAGTTAGGGAGAGGCAACCTGAGAGTCAGGAGATGTATGCTGTCCTAGATGAGTTGGCATCAAGGCTGAGAATAGATTGCAGATGGAATGAGCAAAGTTAATCTGGAATAGAATAGCTCAGATGCACCAACGGATCATCTTGGACTGGCATAGTTTTGAATGAGCAGCTTCACAGGGCTAAGCGAGACAATTTGATGAAGTGTATCTTCAGATGTAACTCTTTGTGCAAAACCACTTGTGAGTATGTTGCTACAGAAGAGAAACATTTAGGGGTGGTAATTTTACACATGCTGAAACATGGGCAACCTTGTGTGCTTGTGTGACTGACCTGCAAAGCAAGCATGCTGTCCTGAAAGGGAGCCCTCTTGGCATCGAGAAGAATGAGGTCTTGACTCTTGAGATGTCGACTAACTAACTGCAAGCGTGCCAAGGAAACCGCAAGCTGGGTGTGCTAAGATTGGAGGAAACAGGGCAGGATGGGTGGTCATAACCTTATTGCTTGAACATCTAATTGCCTGTGGTGATTAAGGGATGGTACAGCTACGGGTTTTTTTTCTGCCTTTTGTTTTTGTCTCATTGCCATTTGCATGTAGAGATTCAGTCTTTTGACAATTTTGCAGCTGGAGCTTAGTACTGTTATGTGGTGTAGGCCTGATGAATGCCATTTTGAGCTATTGGTGGTTGTAGGAGAAAAGATAGATTGTAGAGAATGAATAATTAGACACACACTGATTCATCGCATTTGTGTTACACTGCTGGACAAGTCAAATAATTGACTAATAGTTTTGTTTTGAAAATAATTCTGGGGGTGAAAGGGTGCCAAAGGTCCATTCTCCTGTGCTGTGCTTGTGCGAGCAGGAACATTGAAGGAGATATTGCACCAGGCAGAAGACGCGAGCTGGACCCACAGGACAGAACAGACGGCTAACAAGAAAACCAGCCAATGGTGCTGATTTGTGGGCACGCCTACAGCTATACTTGTGGGGCCCAGCCCGCCCCTCCTCGCGAAACAGCAGTGCCCTTGTTTCGTCAGCGAGTGGAGGGGCGGTTCTTGCTCTGGCTCCGCCACGAGCAGCACGGCGGTGGCGACCTCACCCTCGCTCAAGTTCATCTACAGTCCTAAGTCGCTCAGCTCTCTGAGAAGACCCAGCCCTGTGCCGGTAATCCTCCCTCTGCTTTGCCTTTCACCTTGCTTGCTTGCTTCAGTCTCCACGCGCAGCGTGGGCAGTGGTGCTATGGTGATTTCTTTCTCGTTACTGCAGCGGGTGCAAGTGCATTGCGCCTGCCCTGTTTTGCTTCGATTTTTGTTTTGGTCTGCCTTCAAGCAGAATTAGCTAATTGATCGGGTTGCAATCTGGTGCTGTGCTGCGGGCCTGCTTGTGTGGGGCTTCCTTCATTTCGTCTTGGTGCGTCATGTCATGGAGGGAGGGGTTTAGGCGTCTAGCTTCTGATGTGGCTACCAGTAGCACATTGATTTTGTGCCCTCCCCTTTGGCATGAGTTGACCAATGTTGGAGTGTCTGTTGGTATCTGCTGCTCCTGCGCTACTTAATTAGGAATCGCACTTTGGATTTCCTTCTTGCCTGCCTGCATACTGTTAAGCTAGCTGTTTTTCTCTGTGGTTTAGACCACTTATTTGTGCCACATCCTATGCTCCTACTTGACAGGGGATGAATAATTAATTGGATACACACCCCATTCTTGATAAGGGATAAAACAATAAATTCATTCTGGCCTAACTGGTTGCTGATGCATCCTATGTTCTATTCTGCGCCAGTTACATCATCTAAACCCTTTCTGCTAGATGTATATATGCATCCATGTGAATTCTTGCCCCTGATGGTCTCCCTTTATGCCTTGTGTTTGCACAGATATGTTGCATGGAGTAGTACAGCTGGGCAGGGAGCTCACATTGTTGGAGAGGGACCTCTTCTCCAGGGCCTACAATAGTGTTGTTGATGAAAAGTGTGCGGTGTGGCATATTCTTTCATCTGTTCAGCTTGAGCAGGGGGCAAAAGGTAACCAGATAGCCGAGAAGGCAGCTTAGAGAGTTCCGGTTAAAGGTAGATGGCTGAATACTTTCCATAAGAAAGGAAATAGCTCAACCACTTACTATGTAACTAGCACCTCTTTTGTTGTGCAACTGCTGCTGTAATCCTGGAATAAATTTTATGTTCCAGATATTTTAATTTCAAACTCAAATTTACTCCTCAGCAAGAAACTTTGTTGTTTTGATCTTATCATTTCATGGTCTCCATATAAATTAGATGTGACATGAACTCCACTTCTTATTTCTATCTGCTGCTCTTTTCCATGATCTGTGAACAATATAACTACGGGCGGTGCAGCATAGCGTGCCTATCCGCCTAGTAATTTACTCAATGTTCAGATAGGTCTGCAAAGTAGCACTCCTGACAACAGGTTTTGGACAAATGCAGTTGTACAACTTATCGAATTTGTGAGAACTTGATTAGCATAGAAAGGATATTCAGTGTCAGCAACTCACTTGACAGAATAGAGCTATAAAGACCAGATGTACTTGTAAATATATAGGTGGAGTTTATCAAAGTGATGATTGTCAGGGACTTACAGTGCAAATTTATTGATAATATGAGGCCTTTGAGTCAGTTTAGTGAAGCATGGTGTTATGGCTGTTGTTGGGATTGAGATCGTGAGGGAGCGAGAGACGGCGATTGCTATCGAGATACAGTACCCGCGGTGCTACAGTACCGCGCGGGTACTGTTCACGAGATGGTGGTGCGAGGGCGAGAGAGCCGAGAGCGGCGGCTAGGGTGTTGGGCGCCGAGAACACCGGCTGCGGGGCTTCGCCCACGGCCGGCAAGAGGGAAGGGATTTTCTTTTAATTTTTTGCTTGAATAGATTGATACATCTCCTCTCCTTATATAAAGAGGTTTACTTGACCCCTAAGCAAGCGGCTAATTAACCCTAATGGGCTAAGGCCCAATAGGCCCTTGACTCCTCTAACAGACAGGTATCGCCACCGGAAATTAGTCGCAACAGCGACCAGCGGAGACGTCCTCGTGGCGGCAGGTGACGGAACGTGATGGCGCTAGGCGATGTGCCTCCGCCGATGAGAAGGAGGAAAGCGCCTCCCTTATCGCTGCTGTAGAATTGGAGTTCGCTACCTAGCGCGCGCTTGAAGACAACGTCGAGTTGGCGGTTGGTGGCCTTCCGACGGGACAAGGACGCGCCCCCATTTGCCGAGGTCGCGCCCCCAATTGCCGAGGTCGATCACTGTCAAAGCCGCCTCTTGCATCTCCAAGCGCATCTTCTGCAGCCGACGCCGCGCTAGGAGGCCGCGTGCTGCAGCCTGCAGCCGCACCGCTGCAAACCCATGGCAAGCATCCTCCCATGCAAACGCCTTCTTCCCGAGCTATGGCAAGGCTACTGCTGCAGGGACGACTGGATGCCAGCAGCGCGCTGCAACCGGCAGCGGCGGCGCCGCTGCCTGGGTGCCATCTACGCCCCCGTAGAAGATGCCCTCGCCGTGCTGCTGTGGAGGCACGGGGCTAGGGGCGGTGAACGATGGGAAGGCGGCCGCGAACCTTGACTCCAACAAGGTCAGGCGGGCCTCCATGCGCGCCTCCATGTCGCCCATGCTGCTCAGCAGCTTGGTCATCAGGGCGGCCAGACCCTCCATGGTTGGCGGCGGTGGCGGCGGCTCAGACTTGTCGTCGCCTGGCATATCTGATACCAGATTGTTATGGCTGTTGTTGGGATTGAGATCGTGAGGGAGCAAGAGGCGGTGATTGCTATCGTGCTATAGTACCCACGGTGCTACAGTACTGCGCCGGTACTGTTCACGAGATGGCGGCTGCGAGGGCGAGAGGGCGGCGGCTAGGGTGTTGGGCGCCGGGAACGCCGGCCGCGGAGCTTCGCCCACGGCCGGCAAGAGGGAAGGGACTTCCTTATAATTTATTGCTTGATTAGATTGATACATCTCCTCTCCTTATATAGAGAGGTTTACTTGACCCCTAAACAAGCGCCTAATTAACTCTAATGGGCTAAGGCCCAATAGGCCCCTCTAACACATGGTCAGACATATGTGTGCTCAAATTCTCGATCACCTTTAACATTCACTAAATGTCTAGATGGGTCTGCAGAGTAACCGCTCCAGACAACTGGTTTTGGAAAAATGCAGTGACACATGTTATGGTATTTTTTTAGTACTTACAGCTTAGGGTAAAACGTTCCATTTCCATGATTGGCAAAGAAAGGGTTAGTGTTCAGCAAGACAAAGGTTTGTTGACAGAACAGAGAGAGAAAGTCTGACAAAGCAGGAATTCACTTGTAATTATATGAAGAATCGCATAAATTGCTGTTCTTGTTCGATAATTTGATCAAGGAATACATACAGGTACTTTATTCGCACAAACTTTACATAAATTGTTATATTTCTACAACTGACATGTTACTTTACCACAGTGATAACTTTGATCGTGTGGTACTGATACTGGAGATTTATCTGCCTGAGATGTCCATTTCCATGGAATTTATGCTTTATGTACATTGTGGTCCGACAAAGTAAGTTCTGATGGTTTTAGAACTTAAATATTTCCTTAAATTAGTGGGTACGGAATTTATATTTTCTGCATCTGGATAATTACTCAACAGTTAGGGCAGAAATTCCATTTCTTCCCTGCCCTCCTAGACATTTCGTGATGCTCACAGGATGAATGGTGTGCATGACCCTTACAGGCTTACAGCCTGTTTCATTCCTAGTAATTCAGATGCCAGATTATAGTCAGTTCCACTTCAACGCACTCAATAGTTACAGAAGGCAGTAGAATTGATCTTCTGTAAAAGTGTCTCTCAAATTTCCCCATTTTAGTTACTCAGGGGGGGACTGAATCCCGAGAGCAGCATGCACAATGAGAACTTTGGAAGACCCCTTGTACGGGTCGCCCTGTAAGTTTTTGATGAATTCACCCTTTTTCAAATGTGGTGTGTTTGTGCTTCGCTTCGCAGATCCCGGAAAGAAGCTATGCTTGCTGGAGAGCGCGCCAGGTGCCCAGGATAGGCTTCCTGCTTGTGAGAAGGATGGAACGAAAGGACTGGGGAGGTAGCTTCCGATCGGATCATTCAGAGCCGGCGCTCGGCGCTCCTGGCTTCGGGTACCGGCCGGAACCGGGTAGGTTACGGACTTACGGTGAGGTGTTTGAGACGCCGCGGTATCCCGTGCGCCGGTGGAGCGCCCGAGACCGACGCCTGATGGACGCATAGTACATACAAGCGAACCAACGGCGGTGCATGGTTGCGGTGCTTAATGATGTTGCCTTTTCTGAGTACGGATGGTCTCGAACTCTCAGGTGCTGTTCCATGTGGGACAAGCTAGTGTGTCTGAACATTTTGGAATCGTCTTTTAATCGATGATCCAGCTGCCTTGTGTGCTCGCACAGCGGTAATCCTTGCCTGGTTAGTTCGAACGGTCAGAAACAGCGAAAATTCTTTCGCTGCTGGTTTGGAAGAACTCGTACGTCTGAATTCCCCTCGCTTCCTCTGATGACGACACCAGCGGATACCCCCGGACAGGGAGAGAATTCTTCTCCAGTGGCAGCTCGACACGCTCGCCAGGATGCCCGCCTGCCGTGTGCCGTGCCGCCCTACGGAATCGATCGGGGTCCTGGTTGCAAGTAGGGCTACTTGTATTACGAGAGAATGTTGCCTGCATAAAGCACTAAACGAAATTTATTTGAATTTTTTTTTCACGGATGGGTGTAATTTTTCGTGACGAACCTAATGACGATAATTAATTCGTGATTGGCTACAGTAATGTTGCAGTAACTATCCTCTAACTGAGCGGTCAAAGACATCATTAGATTCGTCTCGCAAAATAGCGAAGGGATTGTGAAATTAATTTTATAAAATATTTTTATTTAATATATCTAATTATTAGTCAAAATTTGCTACAATAACTTGTGCTACACAAACCAAATACGGCCCGGATCGGTGCCGCTGCCACACCGAACGGTACATCGCATCATGGCGGCCGTCTACGGCCGGACTTGCGGGCTGCGCGCCCGTGCCACGGCACAGGGGTTGGCGTGGGGTGCGCGGCCGGGCGCTCAGGCGGCGTGGCAGTCGATGGCTGCTTGGACGCACCCGCCGCCGTCTGGAGGCGCCGCCGGTGACGTGCCGGGCCGCGAGGCGAAGGTGTGGGCGGGGGCAGCGGCACGCTGCGCTGCACGTGAACTATCGAGCTCCAGAATGCATCTGGGAGCCTTGTGCGCTGTGGGAGTTGTGTGTCGCGCTGCGGGTGCTGCTTGGGCCGGAGAGCGCGCGAGCGGGCGTCCTGAACCGGGGAGGGGGCCGCGAATTAAACACTCAGCGCTGTTTGTTGCGTCTAGCACAAGTAGCATAAAAATTTTAACTAATAATTAGAATACTAAATAAAGTCAATTTATAAAACTAACTCCATAACCTTACTCTACTTCGCGAAACGAATCTAATAAGGTCTTTAACCGCACGATTAGAGGATGGTTACTGTAGTATCACTGTAGACAATCATCGATTAATTACTGTCATTAGATTCGTCATGAAAAGTTACACCATCCGTGAAAAGGTTTTGCAAATAAACTTCGTTTAGTACTTCATGCATATGAGATTTTTTTTTCGGGAATATGAGATTTTTTTTTCGGAAATTGTGTGCTATGCTATGATAGGGGAAACAAACAGGGCGTCAGATGCGAACGCCTGCCCGTTCAGGCCCCGGCGGCGACGCTCGTGCAGGAAATTAAATTTCTTTCTCGGACAGACTTTCCGGCCAAGGAAGCGGCGTCGCATCACCTCATGCTACAGGAGCAAAAAAGGACATGGCAATCCAGCTCTCCCGCCGAGCACGTGGCCGTTAGGCTATCTCCAACTCCCCCACACATTACTATTTATTATATTTTACTTTTTCTCTCTAAAAAATTCCTCCTCCTATAACTCCTTCTCTCGGACCATTCCCCCATATTTATTCCCTCTATATACTATCACTGATTAACTAACTAATTATTTATTGTTTTTGAATTTTAAAAAAATCATACAGTATTTGTACTGTCATACTCCCTCCGTTCACTTTTGATAGCTATATTTCATCTTGACACAATGACCAAGAAAAACAACTTTACTTATCATATAATAAATACAACACGGACTTTTTTGTTGGTCCTCCAATGCTTTAACTGGAAACTCCTCGTTACCAGTGCTATTTATTGCCACAGCCCATGCCATTAGCAAATATAGCTATCATTTGTGAACATTTGAGTTTTTAAAATATATCTATCAAAAGTGAATGGAGGGAGTAATACACATTATCATCGTGTTATGGGACTCAAACGAAATTAATATCGTGAAGAAATAATGTGATTAGAATATAAGGGGGAGTTGAAACTCATCCTATATATAAGAAAAATTTCAACTCCCTCATATATAGAAGGAGTTTTGGGGGAACCGTTGGAGGAAATTCCCCCAAAAGCTCCCCCAACTTACGGTGGGGGGCGGTTCCCATGAACCGTTGGAGCAAACCTTACGCTGAGCCCAGGAGGATGCACGAGCACGCCGGTCTGTTGCTGTTGAGCAAAGAGGTCCCCTGATCGAGACACGTCCTAGTTGCTCCTGTTCCGGAACCAGCTCGCTGCACGTCCCCGTGCGCGTGGGCGTAGCCGCCACGGCGCGTGCGTGATCGACCCACAGGCTCTCATCAATCGAACTCCGATCCGAGCCTCCATCGGCGGCGTCAGAGAATGATGCGGCTCGCAGCGGCAACAATCACAGCAGCTGCGCTGCCGTGCTCCTGCTCCTCCACGTATGCATGGGTCTCTCAAAACTACTCCCTGCCCGCTCCCGTCCTACGAGTCGACAACAGCTCGCTAGGGCTCCTCGGTCGATTCGAGAGTCAACCTGCTAACGGTTCGGGTGGAAACCGGGCACAACGGTTTGGCTTTTGCTTTGGTCCTACTTCAGTTAGGTGGGAAATTGGTTACTTCAGCTCTCAGTGTGGTTTGGTTTCACAAATAAAACGGTTTGGCTTGGTTTGATAATCATTGTGGTTGCGCAAGGTAAATCAGCCATTGCGGCGTTGTGTTGGCAGCAGACGAACACTCATGGGCATACAACATTGTGGTTGCCGATTTATTTAATGGTGTTTTGGGCTTGTACAATAGAAAGCTTGCCACGTGATGCGGTTGGAAACGGTTTTGAATTTGCAGGCGGTTCGGTTTAGTTTGGTTTTGGCACGCCATGGGTTGGTTCGAGGTGGTTTGAGTTGATGGGATTAAAAAAATGGTACGGTTTGGATTTAATTTGGATTACAGACCATTACCAGCTTGATTCGAGAGGGGAGGCACGGGTCATGCATCATGAGTGCGCGCGTGACGCGACGTGGGGCGCCGGCCTGGCCGGGAGCCGGAAGAACTGCTCGCTTTGTTGGTGGCTCGCCCGGCGAAGCCGGACGCTGGCTCCCGACTCTCGAGCATGGGTTTGTTGAATTTTGAATTTTGAAACGAAATATATCGAAAAATACCGAAATTTCGGATCCCGGTACTAGCGGAAACGAAAAAAAACCAAAATTTCGGCGAAATTACGCCGAAAAGTTAAACCCTGCTCTCGAGCGGGGGGGCCTTTCGCTGTTGCTGCGTGCCACGTACGTCCCGGTGGCGCCTTTCACAGCGACGAGACGACCGAACCGAAGCAGAGCGGGCGGTCCCCCCGCCACGTACGTGCCCACGCGGGCCCCCACACGCAGATCTCTCTCTCACACACACAATCCACCCGGGGGGCGCCGCGGCATCCACACGCGGCTGTGTGCGCCTCGCGCGCGCCGTCGCTGTCGAGCCGACGGGAAAACGATCAGGAGGAAAGCCACGCGAGATTCAGTTCCCACCCAGCACCACCACCGTCAGTCATGCTCAGGCGCCGGTCGTTCCTGCCGGTGGCCTGTGTGCGTCATGCTTGATCTTTTCCAGATTCATTATGATTAGTATTATCCAGAGTATTTTCCTCGATCACGCCATGTGCACGCTACCTGATGCTACGTCCCAGAGGTTCCGTTCCGTGCTGCTTTGGGCGATCGACATTATTCAGCAGAGGATCACCGTGCCGACGTGCACGCGCGACCAAAACCTCTGCGTTTTCTTGCAACCGCACATCAGCAAGTTGGCTGGGATGCAGCCTGCAGGGGCTAGCTCCGCGTTCAATATAATGGCTCTCACAATTATAGATGTCCAACGGGTCAGGCCGGCACCGGCACGGCCCGTTAGTGGTCAGGCCGTCACGAGCCGTCGTGCCTCGCGGGCCGGGCCGCTGCGTGCTTCGTGTCTGGCCTTCGGCCCAGGCACGACACTATGAGTCGTTTTTCAGGCCGTGCCGGCCCATGAAGCACGGCCGAAAAAATGTGTCGTGCCGGCCCATAGCCTAGTCCTGGCACACGGCGCACCGCTCACCCCGCCGCCCCACAGCCGCGCGCGCCGCCGTCGGGTCCCGCTCGCCGCCGTGTCCGTGAGGTGCCCCGGCACACCGGCAGCACCTGCACCGCGCACCCCCGCCGCCTTGCGCAGTCAGCTCCCCGCGGACGGCCACCACCTGGAGGCTGAAGCCGCCCCACAGCTCCCCGCGCGCCATGTTGCTCACATGTCACAGCCCCTGGCACCATCGTTCCGCAGACTGCAGCTCGCCGTCGTCCAAGCTCCCGAGCCTCATCAACCCGCGCAGGATCCTCTTGCCGGGGCGCGTCTCGCCGATTGAGACCGAGCTTACCGGCCATGGCCCCCGCGAGGGCCGAGGAGGAGGAGGCGCTCCCTAGGGACCAGGCGGTGGCGGCAACGCTGGCGCCGTTCGTGGCGGTGGCGGTGCGGGACTCAGGAGGATGTGCCGACGAGGAAGAGCGACGAGGAAAAGGGAGGGGCAGAGGAGGCGGGCTGGATCTGAGGTGAGGCGTGAGCGGCGGCGGGGTGGGGAATTTTATGATTAGGGTTGGAGGGTGGAGTTTGGCATTTTATATGGGGCAGGGGGTTCGTGGGCTGGGCCGGCAGGAGGCACCGGGCCGCTACCGGGCCGACAATTAGGACCGTGCCGTGCCCGTGCCAGGCACTGGGGTGTAGCCCAGGCACGACCTGCACCCCCGGGCCGTGCCAGCCCGGGCCCGTAGGTCACCGGGCTGGGCCGTGCTTGGGCCGGGCCAAAATAACGGGCCTTGGCCCTGGCTGACGGGCTCGGGCTGCATGACCATCTATACTCACAATAGCCGTTCGCTGTGCTGTGGCTGGTGGCTGGTACTGATTTATTATGAGAGAAAAATACTGCTGTCTAGCTGGTACTGATTTGATGTGAGAGAAAAATACTATTGGCTGGACAATGTGACAATGTGCGGCCCGCACACGTATTGGCAGCCCGAAATCTGGACGTATATATATTATCCTGCCCGCGCGACGTATCCGAACTGAAGCCAGGTAACGGTGCGCCGTAATGTCCGGCAAGTTGTAGCTAAGGCCGGGCCAGGACTCATGCACGCACTGGCCAGTGGGTTCGCGACATGGCACGTACGCTTTTACTGTATACCGGCAGCTGCTTACGGGCGCCCTCCCTGCGGCTGCCGTTCAAATACCAGCGGCTATCCTACACGATCCCCGCCTCGCCCTTTTTCCGGCGTGCCGTGAGAGCCAGGGGCGCGCCCGCCGCCCGCGCGCGTGCGTGCGTGCGGTGACAGCTGACGTGCGCTGAACCTGGGCGCGGGCTATTATTATCGGCGCCCGCGATCGCACGGCAGCTGAGCTGAGGTGAAGGCATACGTATGTTCGGCCGAAAGCGACCAGACCGGCGGGGACACGAGGGAGGGAATGCGGTGGTAAAACATAGCTCTGGCCTCTGGCTCGTGGTGCGCTACCGTTACCTACGCACGCACGTGTCATCGGCCGGTCGCCATCACGGATTCACGGACGCTGCGCTCCTTTTGGGCTGTGCGGCTGCTCTGGTCACGCGACAAATGATACGTACACGTACTGACGTACACCACCACCACTAGAGGTATCAGAGGGCAGCATTGTAATTTGCTGCCCAGAGTGGTGGGTGATGTACGTCTTGCCGTAGGACATAGAAATAGTACCATGCAGGTCGACATGATGCAGTACTGACGTATAATACGCCACGCACACCTTATGACCTATACCACTCGCAGGTACGTATATACTATAATATAATACACCCGGAGTCGGACCACTATTTGGAATATTTTCGGTCATGATCGCTTCATTGTTTGGGCTGTCGTTGATCTGTACCTTTTGAACTACTTTTGATATTTAACGTAACGACGACGGCTTTCCCTGTTCGGTTCGTGTTTTTTTTTAAAAAAATGTATTCACCGAGCACAATAGTATCACACCACTACTAGCACACGTGTAGTAACGGCACTTCTAAATATTTGTATATATGTTCATCACGACGCGTTCGTCATGCTAGCTAGGCAAGCCACTGATGCACAACAACGCGAGATGGACATAGATAATTGCACGGGCAACTTGTCTCCACGCTGGATAAGAATATATCTATGCATGTACTTACACAATTATTCTTATCCTCGAGCCCTTACGTGGCGACACGTCGACACTTCTTCCACACCGCGCTTGCTTGCTCATCGACCGTATATATATACAGTCCATCTTGATACGACGACATGCGTACGTGGAGGAGCTAAGCTAAGCTAGACGCCGCACCGCCGACGAAATTATTAATTATTATGTCTGGGCGTACGTACGTGCACCGTACCCGAACAGCTAGAGAAGAAACTACTACTGTACCAAAATACGAACATGCTTGGGGCATGCATGCGTGGGCGCACGGCAACAGCTTGTGTCGTGACAACACTCCTATGTCCGTAGAATTGTCAACTGTGGAAGGACGGATGCAGGGCAGCAGGCGGCGACAAGAGGGAGGATTTCTTCCGGCATGCGGACCGCGCATGAGCCCGCGGCCGGCGCGGGCAGGCATGCTGGCGGGTGGCGGCGGCAGCATTTCAAAAACCGGCGGCAGCGGCATGCGCGCGCCAAGCTCTGCCGATGCGCAGTGTCAACTCAGCGCGAGCTCGCGAAAGTACATGGTACCAGGGCTGTCGTGGCAGCGGCTGGGCGCCTCGAGCCTCGCGCGAGCACTTGAGCGCCTGCCTTCGCACGACCGGGACGCGTGGCCGGGGACTAGTGCCTTGTTCGGCTGGCGGATTCAGCCGGATTCAGCTAGCCACAACAGTATTTTTCTCTCACGCAAAATCAGCCCAGCCACCAGCCAACCAGCCAGCAACAGTATTTTCCTCTCACGCGAAATCAGCCAGCCATCCAACCAGCCAGCCAGCCGAACAAGTTGTAGGGAGGACGGAGGAGGGAGTGAGAGAGAGACAGACAGACACGAGAGGACGCGGAGCAGGGGAAGGGGACACCGTCGCCTCCTCTACGCCGGCGTAGGCCCTCCACCGCTATGTTTAGTTTCAAAATTTCTCACTTCAAACTTTATTATTCACCTATTACATTAAATCTCTTACTTTATGCATGAAGTATTAAATATAGGTAAATAAAAAACTAACTGTATAGTTTTGATGTACACGACGAGACGAATTTTTTGAGCCTATTTAGGTCATAGTAGGACAACAATTACCACAAACAAACGAAAAGTGCTATTGTGTGCTACAGTATCCGATGTGGCTCTTTTTATCACCATTTTACGAATCTAAACACAGCCCACGTCGCCGTGCGTAGGCAGTGCACGGCCGGATCTCCCGCTCAAACAATCTCCCAATCCCTCTTAGATCAATATCCTCTTGGGCCTTTAACCGTATTGTGATGATGGGCTCTTGGGCATATCACCAACAATCTCCCACTCGTACTAGAGACAATCATACAGGCAAGCTTTCCAACATTCCAAACCCCTTAAGTGTGTGACCCGTTAGGTTAATGTGTAGGTGGTCGTGATCGGAAATCATTTTCGAATCGCAAGTCAATAGCGGCACCTAGCAGGGCATAGTGACTCACAAATACACATAAAGATCATATCGGCCGAGCCTTAGATATACTCATACACCGATCCCTTTGCCACACGATACCAGTCAAGCTCAAAGCGAGATGCGTGCCACCTTTGTGATAGCTCGACCATTCTCTCGATCTAATAGTAGATTCTATTAATAACTAACCTTTAGTCATAATGATTAACTCTTTAATCACTTTGGCATGGCCATGCACTTTCAAATCCAACTATCGCGAGGGGCCCAGAGATATCTCTCCCGTTATCTAGGAGGGGCAAATTCCATCTTGATCCGCTCACATCTCATTCCATGTTTCATGACACACCTGTAAGCTACTTTTGTAACTACCCAATTACGGAGTAGCGTTTAGCAGCCCCAAGATGCACCACTACACACAGTGAGAAACAATGCCGATCTCAGGTCTAAGAATCCAGTAGGTATAACACTCAAGAACAACTGATGGGACATACAAAATAACAAACCAAACATTGTCTTGGAGTGGGTCAATCCAACACCATGTTCACCAACATGTGTCCACATCATTAATCCGATATCTCCATATCCATGATCCGTGAAACATGATCATCAATTAATGCATGTGCTAGTCTCAACGTCGTTGTTGTCCCACATAACGTCATAAACTAGGGATAATTTAGAATCATATCATTGTCAACAAAGAGTTTCACGAACAAGTCACATACTTGATAATCAATGTAAAAAATAATCATCCATTTAACAAATAACAATTATTCATCATTACATAAACATACTCATGACACAAATTTCTCCCACGCACACTAGAATTACTGATGTAAGTATCTAATACCCATAGATCTCATGTGCGCCTCATGCTTTGATTGTGGGAGAGGCTTCGTCAACGGATCAGCAACGTTTGAATCCGTGTACACCTTGCAAACCTTCACATCACCTCTCTCAATAAAGTTACGGATGAGGTGATACTTCCGCAGTATATGTCTGGACTTCTTAGTTGTTCTAGGCTCTTTTGCTAGTGCAACGGCACCACTATTATCACAATAGAGGTCCACTGGACTGGACACACTAGGAACAACACCCAAGTCAGAAACAAATTTTCTGATCCAAACAGCTTCTTTTGCAGCTCCGGAAGCTGCAATATACTCGGCCTCTGTCGTCGAATCAGCCACCGTATCTTGCTTGGAACTCTTCCAGCTCACTGCCCCACCATTGAGGCAGAAAACAAAACCGGATTGCGATTTGGAGTCATCTTTGTCTGTTTGAAAACTAGCATCGGTGTAACCCTTTACAAGGAGCTCATCTTCGCCCCCAAATATTAGGAACATATCTTTAGTTCTTCTAAAGTACTTAAGGATACTCTTTACAATTGTCCAGTGAGCTTCACCGAAATCTGACTGATACCTGCTCGTAACACTTAGAGCAAAGGAAACATCTGGGCGCGTGCAAAGCATAGCATACATGATCGACCCTATGGCTGAAGCATAAGGAATCGTACTCATCCTCTTTTGCTCATCAGGTGTCGTAGCACACTGACTCTTGCTTAGAGTAATGCCATGTGACATTGGCAAGAAACCTTTCTTGAAATCTCACATATTGAACCGATTCAATATCTTGTCAATGTACGTGTCTTGGCTTAATCCAATTAGTCTTTTAGATCTATCTCTATAGATCCTAATACCCAGAATATAAGCCGCCTCTCCTAAATCCTTCATCGAAAAACTCTTTTTCAAAGAGGTTTTAACGGCTTCAAGCATTGGAATATCATTTCCGATCAGTAATATGTCATCCACATATAGCACCAGAAACACAAGTGCGCTCCCACTAGCCTTTTTGTAAACACAAGGCTCATCTTCATTCTTGATGAAGCCAAACCCTTTGACTACTTCATCAAAACGAATATTCCAATTCCGAGATGCTTGCTTCAATCCATAGATGGACCTCTGAAGCTTACATATTTTCCCAGCATTTTTAGGATCGACAAAACCTTCAGGCTGTGTCATATACACATCATCACTTAGATGTCCATTAAAGAAAGCGGTTTTGACATCCATTTGCCATATCTCATAATCATAATATGTGGCAATTGCTAGGAGAATCCGAACAGACTTTAGCATTGCGACGGGCGAAAAGGTTTCCTCATAGTCAACACCTTGAATTTGTCGGAAACCTTTCGCCACCAATCGTGCCTTATAGATGTGAACATTTCCATCCATGTCTAATTTTTCTTCTTAAAAATCCACTTACAGTCGACAGGTCTTACACTATCAATTTGATCGACCAAGTTCCAAACTTGATTATCATGCATGGATTTTAACTCGAATTCCATGGCTTCAAGCCATTTGTCGGAGTCGGGTCCCATTATTGCTTCTTTGTAGGTCAAGGGCTCATCATTTTCCATCAATAATACGTGGCGCTCCTCCGTAATAAGGAGTTTGAGCTTGTCAGTAGCGCGACGTGCCCTTATAGACCTTCGTGGGGCTGGTGCCTCAACTACGGGTTGTGCAACATCTTGCACATCCCGTGGATCTTCAGTGGGTGCTGAAACAGTTTCGGGTGTTTCCTGAAATTTTGTACTTCATTCCGAAATTCTTTGAACTTTTCAAACGATTCAGACTTGTGCCTCATTAAGTAGATATAGCCATATCTACTAAAGTCATCAGTGAAAGTAATGAAGTACTGAAAATCACCTCTGGCTATTGAGCTCATTGGTCCACATACATCGGTATGTACAAGTCCCAATAAGTCACTCGCCCTCTCACTATGACCAGTGAAAGGTGCTTTGGTCATCTTTCCAAGCAAGCAAGACTCACATGTGTCAAATGATTTAAAATCAAATGAGCTTAACAATCCATCTTTATGGAGTTGTTCAATGCGCTTCTCATTTATATGACCTAAGTGACAATGCCAAAAAAAATTGGGATTCCAATCATTTGATCTAAGCCTCTTATTATTAATGTTACAGATAGATTTATCCTCAAGATCAAGAAATTATAATCCATTCACCAATGGACAATGAGCATAAAAAATACAATTGCAAAAAATAGAACAACGTTTGTTCTCTATTACAATCTTAAAATCATCAATTTCTTCCAAACATGAAGAAGAAATAATGTTCTTGCTCAAAGCAGGAATGCAATAACAATTATTTAATTCCAAAACTAATCCGGAGGGTAGAGACAAGTGGTAGGTGCCGACCGCCAACAGACCGCCAACACCGCAGCATTTGCGCCATTGCCGACACGAACGTCCAACTTGCCTCTTGCAAATCTTCTAGTCTCACTTAGACCTTGCAACGATTTGCAAGTGTGAATCATCGATCCAGTATCAAATACCCATGATTCACTGGAAGATAATGCAATATTAATTTCTATAACATTTATACCTGAAGTGAAGTCTCACTTCCCTTCTTCTTCTTTTCTTCCAAGTACTTCTTGCAGTTCCTAGACCAATGTCTCTTTTCATGACAGTGGAAGCATTCATCCTCAGAAGTAGGGCCAGATTTGGCCATAGGTGCTGGCTTTAGTTTAGAGCCCGAGGACTCACCACTGGAACTCTTTTCCTTGCCTTTACCTTTGGGATTAGGAGGCGTCCAACGCTTCCTCTTTTTGTTCCCCTTCTGAATCATCATCACATGATTGTGATTCTTCTTAATGCTCTCCTCTGCTGTCTTCAGCATCTCATGCAACTCACTCAATATTTTATCCAAGTCATTCATCTGAAAGTTCATGATAAAAGGCTCATAGCTCGCCGGGAGCGACTGGAGAATAACATCAGTAGCCAAGTCTTGGTGAAGTTCAGAACCAAGTCTGTCTAAAGTCTCAATGTAACCAATCATTTTGATCACATGAGGACTGACTGGGCTACCTTCTGGCAGCTTGCACGCAAACAAGGACTTTGAGATATTGAATCTCTCAGTGTTGGCTTGGTTCTAAAACATCCCACGCAGCCCCTCGATCATGGTGTGAGCATCTGCATGCTCATACTGCTTCTGCAGATCAGGGGACATGGTGGCGAGCATCAGACAGCTGACATCAAGTGAGTCATTGCAGTGTTTCTCATAAGCTCTGCGATCAGCAGCAGTTGCATTGACAGGGAGATCATCAAGATATGGCTGCTGAAGAACATACTCCTTTTTCTCTTGTCTGAGAACAATTCTCAGGTTGCGGTACCAATCAATAAAGTTTGTTCCATTCAATTTTTCTTTCTCAAGAACAGAACGCAAATTGAAAGCGGAATTGTTACTAGCAGACATGATCTACAACATTAAAGTAAAGCAATATTTCAGAACTAAGTTTATGTAAAGACTTTCATTAACTGATTTAATAAAAGACAACCTACTATATCAAAGTCATCTTACCTCTAATGACATATAGTGGTTCAAGATCCATAATCACTAAAATCCTAGTGAGCTTTAGCATCACGGCTAGAAAAGTAGTGATACAGGTAAGTAACAAATTACTAATCACATCTCTATGCGACTCTTGTTTGTTGGGTGGCATCTAATGCCCCGGCCCCAACCCTATGCCTTAAAGAGCAAAACTGTTTTGATAGTTTCGTTGAGTAAACCAATACTATGCTTGTGAATGTCCGCAATCCACCCTATACAAAAGTGGTAGCTGAGGGTACTCTACTTTGGTAAACCTACCACACAACGATCAAAATTTATAGGTGCAGCTATTGGTAAAAGGCATAAAAAACTCAACTTTTTTTGAGGGAAGCTATTCTATTATGATTAAAATATCCACCATATGTAAAAGCATGAAAGAATAGTATAACAGGAAAATAAACATCACAGGCATATAATCATATTATATTGTGAATAGTATTGCCTCTTGCATCACAATGGGCTCCATCGCCATGGCTCCAAGGTGACCTCTATTGCTATCCGTCCTGTCTTGTGGTGACCATCATCGCCATCATAATTGAAGTCTCCATGAAAAAAATATTAAGCTACTACATCTAATAGCTAGTGAAATAATTACATGAGGATTCAAAAATCACAAGTCGACACGCAGGTCGTTATACAATAATGGTGCAACCTCAACCCGGTTGTGTTAACTTGCGACACGCAGGCCGCACAAATCATCACATACATCATCACATGACATTGAGGCCATACCATTCACATCACACCCTGCAAAAACAAGTTAAGCGTACGACGTGTTCTACCAAAGTAGCGCTTAGGAAGCCGCTATAGCGAGAAAGTAACGGTGGTCCTGCGGGGCTCAGGGCAGCGCCCTGAAAACCTCACGGAATTACACAGATCTCATCTATGGAATCCCTATGAAAATCTCATCAGAGTGATCGCATCACCTCAAATCCGAGTCATTCATAATGCCTCAATTTTTACTAGGTCAATCACATTGACCGTGCAAACTTTGCACTTGAGAAGACTGCATCTACACATGACCTCGATCTGTTGGTTCAATCTGCTGATTATGCACACAGTTAGTCCCTGATGGTGATTCCAGCCGGTAGGGACATATCGTATGCATAACAGAGAAAGAACACGAACTAATTTTTTGTCACATGCCGTGCAATCAACTCGCTTCAGTTTTAACCCCTTATGACCAATTGATCTAATCAAACCGTGCAAAAGTAATAGATCCAATCTACTACAACAACATATCACCTATATGCTAATGATCCGGACCAAAAAATACGCAAGATGGCTCTGGTACCACTGTAGGTAAACGGATAGGCTACGCTAACATCACTATCGCATATACCCAAGATGCTTGCGAGTAGAAGATCATAGATCGTTACCACTAGACGCGCAGCGCAGCGGAAGAAGTTGCGCGTCGATGTAGAGGAAGTAGTCGATCACGTCCCACGAATCGAGCTCCTCGTACTTCATCCCAGCAGCCGATCAGCGCAGCAGTCGCAGCAGCGCCTCCACGGAGTCCACACGTACGGGGATGAAACGCCGAGCGTCGGTGTGCTAGCACCGCACGCACGACAAGGGCGGCGGCCGAAAGAGGGGGGTGGCTTGGGAGGTGGCGTGGCTCACCGGGGTCTGTCGCCCCTAGCCCGCTCGTATATATAGGGCGTACTAATGGGCTTCTATCTCATAGGCCCATTAGTAATTCTAATCCTTCTTGGATCAATATCCTCTTGGGTATTTAACCGTACTGTAATAATGATGTAATAATGAGCTCTCGGACATATCACCGACACTAAACACAGCCAAGAAAGTCTGCGGCAGAGGACCCCGGCGCGCGGGCTGCCCGCCACGAGTCCCCCCGCCTCACTCCAAATATCATCGGTCATCCCACACGACCCCACCCGGCCGCTGAACCCTCGTTGTCGTCGCCACTCGCCAGTCGCCACGCACGCTGGCCGCTCCCCGCATGCACACCGACTCCGGGTGCGAGTGTGCAGCAGCGTTCAATTCAAACCCGATGCAGGACGTGTCGCTGCCGCTAGCTCTGCTAAGCTGCCAGCGGCGACCTCCTGCAGTTACGAAAATGTGGCAACGGTTTTCGAGAGCGCGCCCGATGGAATGCTGCTGCTACGTGTAGCTAGAAGAGTGAAGCGTTACGAGCTGTTCTTCGTTCGATCGGTTTGGAGTCAAGGAGCAAGGACGATGTTGTTTGGAACAGACGGAACGCTTGCTTGGGCGGTAGAATCTGCTTTCTTGCACGGAAAAGCCTGTGGCCCCAGCATTTGTCACCGGCCGCGCACAGTCAATTCGCGCGACGTGCCCCCACACCCTCTCCGGCCGCACCCGCTCGCCCTCCACGTAGCCCCCTCGCCGACCCCACCAGGGGGACCCACGCGGGACCCGGGTGGTCCAACCGCACGGAACCTTCCCGTGCACCCGCCCCACCAACGCCGCGGGTCGCTGCGGCCGCGGCCCCGCGCGGCCCTGTTACGAGATCCGCGCGCCTGGGCGCCGTGGTCCATGGACCGCGCGCAGGATATTTTTTCTGCCCCGCGCCCGCAGCGCATCGGGCGCGCACACGCCACGCGCCACCGGCGATCTCGCCCGTCCACGTCCTCACGGCGCTGGCGCGCGCCCTGCCGCCCGTGCGGGATCCGACGGCGCCGCGCGCTTCTCCTTCCTCGGCCTCGCCGTATTAAACCCCGCCTCTGTCCGTCCTCGCCGGCCTCGTTTCTTCTTCTTCTCCACCGCTTTTTTTTTCCCGCGAGAGGCGGGACAGGGACGGGACTCATGAGGGAGACCAGCGCCGCCAGGGGTGAGGGCCCCGTGTGCAAGGCTGTGGTCGGCGGGGATGGGGACGTGGACGGGAAGGGCGCAGGCGTGGCGGCGTCCGCCCGGCGACGGCGCCGGTGCCTTGAGCTGAGGAGGCTCGGGCGGACCGCGGCGGCGGCGGAGGATGGCTTGTCGGCGAAGAAGGTCCGGCCGGGGTCGGAAAGGTCGTCGTCCGACTTGTCCGTAGAGGCGGACCACGGGGCGGGCTGGCCGGCGTGCCTGTCGCACGGCGCGGTGTCGGTGATCGGCCGGCGGAGGGAGATGGAGGACGCCTTCTCCGTCGCGCTCTCGTTCCTGGCCTCGCCTGACGCGGGGGCCGAGGGCGGCGGCGGGGGCTCGGACGGGGAGGAGGACTTCTTCGCGGTGTACGACGGCCACGGCGGGGCGCGGGTGGCGGAGGCGTGCCGGGAGCGGCTCCACGTCGTGCTCGCCGAGGAGGTGGGCCTGCGCCGCGGCGTCGGGAGCGACGCGCGCTGGAAGGAGGCTATGGTGGCCAGCTTCGCCCGGGTGGACGGTGAGGTCACCGGCGGCCTCGCGCCCCCGCCCAAGGTGGCCGCGGACGCCGACCCCGACCCGCCCTACCGAACCGTGGGGTCCACCGCCGTGGTGGCCGTCGTGGGGCAGCGCCGCATCGTCGTCGCCAACTGCGGCGACTCGCGCGCCGTGCTCTCCCGCGCCGGCGTCGCGGTGCCACTCTCCACTGATCACAAGGTACGTTGCGCGGGTGCACACCCCCAGCCCAAATCTCCCCTCTCGACACTGACCAAATGCGTAAATTAACACGGCTAATGACACTCCCAGATGCCCAGATGGTACTTAGACCGTCCACAGCGATAGGAGGAAATGGAGGAGTAGATGCACTGTTTGGCACTGTAGATGCACTGTTTGGCACTGTAGACAGAGAGGGCGTGGGAAACGAGGCAAGAGCAAATTTGCTGTTGCTCTTGCCATTGTGGACAGCCTAACGACTTTAATACCTCGGATTCTCGTTTAAAAAACGAGACGATCTGCGCCTCAGGAGGATCAGATCTGATTTTCTAATCGCACTAATTTAGCCTCCAGAATGTTCCTGCACGGCACGAGCACGGGACGGCGACGATCTCGCGTCTCGTCTGCTCCTGGTTGGGTTTGGGTGGTGCCAAAGCTGGCCGGCTAGCTGGTGTCGGTCAGTGTCACTCCGCCCCGGAACGGGATGGGCCGTGGTGAATTCCCTAGCGCGCCTGCCGGCCCGAGGGTGGTTGCGGTTGGTGGGGGCTGGGGCAAAGCGCGCGTTGAGGGATGCCACGTAGGCGACCTACTGGGGAAGAAAGCCAGCTGGGGTAGCTAGCGTGGTGCGGCACTGCTGTTCGTCCATGAGCTGTGTGTTAGGTCCAAGCACCTTGCCCCCTCACAGAAAACGTTTTCTCTGTTTAGGAATGCTACGTCTCACAGGGTTGTGGGATCTGTTCCGGTGGTTGGTGTTGTTCTGGTACATGCTTGATTTGAGCAGTGGGTGCCAACCAGTGGCTACTCCACCTTGCACGCATACGGCCAAGGGTGCAGCCTACATTGGTATGCAAGTTTGCAATGCAGAAACACTTCCAAATGTATGTATCCTCTTCTAGTAACGTGTCCCATACGTGACTCTATGGACGTGATTAGGGCCCTGTTTAGTTCCCTTCAAAATTCCAAAACTTTACAAGATTCCCCATCACATCGAATGTTTTAACGCATGCATGAAGTATTAAATATAGCTAAATAAAATAACTAATTACACAGTTAGATTGTAATTTGCGAGACGAATCTTTTGAGCCTAGTTAACCCATGGCGGGACAATAATTATCAAATACAAACGAAAGTGCTACAGTGTTTTACACCCAAATCTTTACGCAACTAAACAAGGCCTAGATGGAGTTGGCGAAGAAAGTGCGTTGTCCTTCGTCCTTTGTTTTGGCGGTGGAATAGTTGGGATGGATAGATTATGGGTGTGTTTAGTTCCCAAAAAATTTTTGGGTTTTGCTACTGTAGCATTTTCGTTTTTATTAGATCATTAGTGTCTAATCATGAACTAATTAGGCTCAAAAGATTCATCTCATCATTTACAGCTAAACTGTGCAATTAGTTATTTTTTAAACTCTATTTAATACTTCATGTATGTGTTCAAAAATTTGATGTGACGGAGAATCTTGAAAATTTTTGGGAACTAAACAGGGCCATATATGCTTACTCTTTTAGGGCGAGAAGTTGTGCTTGTTTAGTACAAGGATTACTTTGTGTTGAGATCTGTAGCAACCAAATAAAAACAAGATCTGCACGGACCATGCATTTAGGCGTGGTTTAAGCCATGAGCAGTGCCCAGGATGATTTGTTCTGACTACGCAGCCAGATCGGCCGGATGAGTTGCAGAGGGTGGAAGCGGCCGGCGGGAGAGTCATCAACTGGAACGGGTACCGTGTCCTGGGAGTGCTTGCAACTTCTAGGTCCATTGGTAAGAACATGTCCTCTCCTTCCCATTTTTCTTACCCTAATCAGCAATCCCCTGAACGCCTCGGTGCATTGTTACATGTTTCAGGTGACTACTACCTGAAGCCGTACGTGAGTGCGGAGCCGGAGGTGATGGTGGTGGAGCGCACGGACCAGGACGAGCTCCTCATACTGGCCAGCGACGGGCTCTGGGACGTGGTGTCCAACGAGGTGGCGTGCAAGATCGCCCGGAACGTCCTCAGCGGGCGGGCGGCCTCCATGTTCCCCGACTCCGTCGCCGGGCGCACCGCCGCCGACGCCGCCGCCCTGCTGGCGGAGCTGGCCATGTCCCGCGGCAGCAAGGACAACATCAGCGTCGTCGTGGTCGAGCTGCAGCGACTGAAGAGGAGCGGCGGCGGCGCGGCCTGAATGGGTTAATTAATTTACTGATGAGGCTGAGAGCATGTAGCTGTAGCGTGTAGATGATGACAATTTTAAGATATTTGAGCGTGCTGAGGAACCGGGGATTAAGAGGGTCTCTCGGCTGTCATCAGGGGTTCGAATTGAACAGCATGGTGATGCAGGGTGTACATAGGATGCGTGTTGTTGGATGTTTGAGGCTCTCGGTGTCCTAATCATAGCTATATGCAATTTATTAAATTCTCTTGCATTGCTTTCTTCACATCATATGTGGTGACGTTCCTTTCTCGTGATTTAGCAGCAGTAGTTGACACCAGTCTAGGTTTAGCAGCACTCGAAATTCAGACAGCTTGGGACCATGAGACACCTGGCCCAGGCTAACAGGTTATCTTCAGGGTCAAGAAGACTTTGCTCAAAAGAGAGCGAGAGCCTTGTTTGCGCTTGCGCCAGGTGTTAAAGAGTGGTTTCTTGCTTTGTGTTGCTGCAGAGTACTGATTCTTTTTGTTTCTTCAATCCCGTTGTTTTGCATCTTGGATGTTTGTAGCCTACCTAACTTTTGCTTGGGACTGCTTTTTGAAAGGTGTTGTGGTTGTTCGGGTTGTGATTCTACTGTTGGGCAGGCGACTGTCTTCCCTATATGGTTTCTGACCGTGCCTTTGCCGATGAATGCTGCAATCCCTGCCCTGAAAAAATGAAAATCGACGCTTTCAATGACGGTTAGATCGGCCCTTCGATTTTGTCCGCAGCGGCAGCTCTCTCCTCAACTATGGCGAGGGCTCCAACATTGGCAATATAGATCTGTCGTCTGTTGAAGCGTATAGACCTTAAGATTCAACACATCTCGGTGTCTAGGTTTTAGGGTAGAGGTCAGGACGGAGCCATGAATGTAATTACGGCTCGTCGGTGAGATCAAATCACTCATTTTATGTAGCTAAACAGCAAATACCATGTCATTTGTATACAAATTCAAATTATAGCACAAAACACCACGTAAGAGTGTACAGTAAATATTTACATGTTTATTGTACTAAACAATATTTACATGTTTATTTAGAAGGAAATATGCACTTCTTAAGATGTACCGGTCACTTTTTAAAAAAAAACATGTACAAGTGTATTTAGAAAGACTGTACATGCATGTACATGTACATGCATGAAAAACCTATCTATATGGTCATTTTTGAAAGACTGAACCGGCGGATGAGATCATCGTTATCAGTTGGTATGTCATCTACCAGAAAAGAATAATGATTTAAGTATAGCTCAGCAGGTAAGATTTCATCTATTGTAATCTGTCCGCTAGAGTTCGAGTCCTCACTCCAACATGAGAACATGTATTTTCCTCAATTTATTTTATCAGTTTGTAATTTTCAATGCTAAAATCATCTATATATCATCAATTGTAAAATCTAGAAAATATAAAGACCGATGTCTATATTTTACTATGTATATGGTAGCATATATTATTATATTATATGATTCTATCGAATAGAAATTAGAGATATGCTCATCTTGTTGATGAAGGCTCCTCTTGTTGTGCCTTGTTGTTTGAGGAAGGAGGTAACCACTACATCCGGTAGCAATGGCAATAGTTTCTTAGTAATCTTACTCCTATTTAGTTCCTCTTCCATAGGTGTGGCAATTGAAGATTACGCCAAATTTCTTTAACTAATTGAGGAGGTACAACCACAACTGTAGCATGGTCTAGCATGGTCCTAGTGCGTGTACTGTGGTGCTCGCTATGTAAAAAATAAAGGAAGTGCATATGGGCCATAATAAGTAACGAGGGACATTCTTAGCCCAGTTTCATTTTGGATTTAGTGGACCGAATTCCTTTTTTGACGGAAAATAGTGGACCGAATTAAACGACGCCAAGCTTGTGCTAGTTGTGTACAACCCGATTACCATGAATTTTTTTCATTTTTATATTTAAAAAAATTAAAATTTCAAAAATATATGCCCGTTTCGAAAATTTTCAAAACTATACCCCTGTCGCCCCCTGTCTGGGCGACAGGGGGCCTGTCGCCCACTGGCTGGGCGACAGGACCTAAACGTAAAAAAAAATTACATTTAGGTTCTGGCGCCCAGGACGCATTAAACAGCAAATTTGTAACATTGATATAAAATCGTAGAAAAATCAGAAAAATACAAACTCAACTGTTCTGGATTCTATGAAACAAGATCTACAACTTTTGTTATATAAAGTTTTTTATTTGATCAATGTATCTTGCTCTATTTTAAATATCAATTTAATGCTCTTTTATTTAAATCTCAAGATCCATCCTTTGGATGAATGTCATCTTTGGCCATAGTGTTGCATATGGTGAGCATAGGCTTGTAAAAAATTGGTAGGCCCAGAAAACATTTCTAGAATAAGCTTTTAAATTAAATCTTGCAATATGTCTAGTTTAAATAGGTTATTTATCCATGCTGTTATACTGAGTTTTAGAAGCCATAACTTTTACAGTACTATTATTTTATTTCCTAAGAGCTATAAAAAAAGTTTGGTAAATTTTAGATAAGCACAGCTAGACCAAATGAATTATGACTAAGGTAAATGCATTAAATCAAGAAAAATAGTTCTTGTACCTAGAAAAATTTGAAATAATTCATTTGGTCTAGTTGTGCTTATTTAAAATTTACCAAACTTTTTTTATAGCTCTTAGAAAATAAAATAATAGTACTGTAAAAGTTATGGCTTCTAAAACTCAGTATAGCAGCATGGATAAATAACCTATTTAAACTAGACATATTGCAAGATTTAATTTAAAAGCTTATTCTAGAAATGTTTTCTGGGCCTACCAATTTTTTACAAGCCTATGCTCACCATATGCAACACTATGGCCAAAGATGACATGCATCCAAAGGATGGATCTTGAGATTTAAATAAAAGTGCATTAAATTGATATTTAAAATAGAGCAAGATACATTGATCAAATAAAAAACTTTATATAACAAAAGTTGTAGATCTTGTTTCATAGAATCCGGAACAGTTGAGTTTGTATTTTTTCGATTTTTCTACGATTTTATATCGATTTTACAAGTTTGTTGTTTAATACATCCTGGGCGCCAGGACCTAAATGTATTTTTTTTTACGTTTAGGTCCTGTCGCCCAGCCAGTGGGCGACAGGCCCCCTGTCGCCCAGGCAGGGGGCGACAGGGGTATAGTTTTGAAAATTTTTGAAACGGTCATATATTTTTGAAATTTTAATTTTTTTTAAATATAAAAATGAAAAAGATCCGATTACCATCATCATCATCATCCTCACGAAAAACGAACAGCATGCAGCCCACTTTCTGTGGGTTTTTTTTAAGAGGAAAAGATCATCTTTTGTGTGTGTGTTTTTAGAGTACATCTTTAAGTTGTTATTAGATTGGTTTTTCATCGATCCCTCGACGAAACTACACGTCATATTCGGATATTCCCTTCCGAGTTCCGAGAATCGAGGTTTGCCGTTGCAGCAGCCAATGTTTGATTCGGAAAATCAGGCAACGAGGCTTTTACATGCATCGATGCCGGGTTAAGGGAGTCAAAGAGGAAGTTGATTATGGGACCCACGTTGAGGTGATGCTTGTGCGCTGCAGCTCAACAGACAGCATGAAACGGTGCTGCCGCCCTGGTGTCAAAAGAGCTTCGATGCTCCTGCGGTCCTGCCTGAACACTGGTTGAACACACAGTAGCCAGTAGGAGATCTTAGCATGGCAGCAGCTCAAAACACGCGCGCGCGCGCACTCGTAGTCGTAGAGACGAGACGCGAAGGAAACGCAAGCCATCAGTTTCGGGGAAAAGGAGAGAACGAAAGAGAAGCCCGCCACGTCCCTGCGACCGTGCCCGTGGTCGACGATCCGGGGAACATGGCCGTCAGCGGCTCCGCGCTCAACCGGGATTGGCCTCGCCTCCATGGACGGGGCCCACCCAACTTACAAGCGTACTCCCTCTGTCCCAGAAAGGATGGAATTCTCACATTTCGAGGTTAGATTTTCAGAGATGTGAAATTACACATGTACCCCTGCTCTTTCTTTAGGAGAGAGAGGACATCTAGATAATTCTTTACAGCAGAGCCATGAATCTGGATAATTCTTCACAACAGAGCCAACGCAGTAGCCAATGCACATTAGGCAACGCGGGGCAATAACAACCACACAATATACACATCCATATTTCAAAAATGAAAGTACAGCAGCGAAGAAACCATGACCACACATTTCAAACTTTCATTTGCCGCGCTAGTTTGACAGACTACAAAAGCACACGTAGCGAGCACCAGACAACTCTTCCTCCCATCTCCTTTCATTTGCTGCTCACGCCTTAGAGTGCTCCAGCTGCCATGGTTTTTTATCTCAACTCACAACCACCAGATCTAGGAGAGGATTTCACAAACATGACTGTGGAGCCACCAGATGAACTACAATTCCCAATCCTTGGAGCCTTACCAGAACTGAATATGGGGCTACCGGATGAGGAAGAACTCTTCCAATTCCATGAAGCACAGTTTGCACAACTTGTTGGAAGTGATATTACTGGAGGGCAAAATGAAGGAATCAGTTCAGGTAAGTTCTTTCATGACTTCATCTCTATAATTGTTATGAGTACAAGAATGAAATTGACTATATACATTTGTGCTTACCTCACTATAGTGCATGCTGATGATGAACAACATCAACCTAATCGAGATGGATGGCCCATACTAGACCTCAATGCACATCCTCCTGATGATGAGCAGCAAGCAGTTGGAGAGGACATACCTGACCTCAATGTGCAGTGCAGGCTACTTATGATGACCACCAACCAGATGGAGAAGCCATACCAGACCTCAATGTGCAGCCTGCTAATTTTGATCAGCAACCAGATGGAGATATTGCCTTTGATGTTATTGATGAACAAGATGATTTTGATCTCAATTTACTAGTCCCTGCCCAACACGAAGAAATGCAACAGAGTATGATCACTAACTTACATGAATCTTCTTTGGTTTTCATAACTCTGCACATGGAGGAGATGCCTAATTTTTTTTTTGTAGTCAGAGATGCCTACTTCGATGCCATGGAGGAGGACATTATCTTCAACCAAGATGAGATGCATGACTCAAACAATGAACATAGATGTGCAAATGCAAATGTTCACACTAGAGCAAAGGATCTTACCCCCAACCAAAGACAACAAATATACGAAGCTTTGCTCCAGAGAAGTGTCAATGGAAAACTAAGGAAAAACAGTACAAACAAGGTTGCTGAATTATTCAATGTCCATCGATTAGCGGTGTGGAGGGTTTGGAAGCGTGCAAAGCAATGTCAAGCTAATGGAGTACCAGTTGATATCAGTTCTAGAAAGCCCAAGAATTGTGGCCGAAAAAAGGTTGAAGTTGACCTATCACAAGTTCAAACTATTCCGCTGCGCAGAAGGTCGAATTTAAGATCTCTAGCTAAAACTCTGGGTTCAAACAAAAGCACATTACATAGGCTGTTCAAACAAGGACTCTTAAGACGACAATTTTAACACTATAAAGCCATATTTAACAGAAGAGAACAAAAAGGAAAGATTGTGGTGATGTATTTCAATGCTAGATCCAAGTACATTGCATACGGAACCAAAGTTTATTGAAATGGACAACATCATCCACCTGGATGAGAAGTGGTACAATGCCACAAAAAAGAATATGACCTTTTACTTGCATCCAGATGAGGATGAGCCCCACAGGACTGTCCGCAACAAGAATAGCATTGGAAAGGTGATGTTCTTAACTGCAGTTGCTAAGCCTCGATATGACAATGAAGGTAATTGCACATTCGATGGCAAGATAGGCATCTGGGCTTTTATACGGAAGGTAGAGTAACCTACATGCTTCAATGAATTATTTTATGTTATGTGTTCACAAAGGTAACTTGTGTGCTACTATACGCAGGAACCTGCTAAAAGGAGAAGTGGTAGCAGACCAAGAGGGACACTCATCACCAAGACAATAACGGTTGACAGGGATACTATGAGATCATACCTAATTGGTAAAGTCCTATGGGCCATCAAAACTCATTGGCCTGCAGAAGATGCGGGGAGAACGATTTGGATTCAACAGGATAATGCTAGAACTCATGTCCCAGTTGATGATGAAGACTTTGCAAGAGCAGCAGCCCAGACTGGTTTTGACATCCGCCTCATCAACCAACCTCCTAATTCCCCTGATATGAATGTCTTAGATCTAGGATTTTTTGCTTCTCTTCAGTCAAAGACAGATACAACGACCTCTAGAAATCTGGATGAATTGATTGCAAATGTCGAGAACGAATTTCGAAATTATGATGTAAATGATTTGAGAAATGTCTTCCTCACATTGCAAGGATGTTTGATTGAGGTGATGAAGGCTGGTGGAGAAAACAAATACAAGATACCTCACATGAACAAAGAAAGGCTAGAGGCCCTAGGCCTCCTTCCCAGATCCCTAAATTGTGATCGTCAACTATATGAGAGTGTGATGGAGTCCTTGGGTACCTAGTTGGTTTAGGATTATTTAGTGTTGGTATGAGCCATGTAATGGTTGTATTTTGCCTAGGTGCTGCGGTTTTATATTGCTATTGTGATATTTGTACTGGAATATGTTGCTGACTACTACTTAAGCTAAGGTAATTTAGTAGACATGATTCTGGCATGCGTCTACAATTTAAGCCTTTCTGTATTATGATTTCATATGTACTCAGCATATGATCACCATACATAAAGCAACATGATCATGCACAAATGAATGCCAATAATTAGTAGGTGGCCACATTATTGCAATGTAAAACAATCACAAATTTTTGGCTTGTCGAATTCGAAAGTGCACAGCATTTCATGAACACAAAGACACTATTTATCACACAAAGGATCCATATTAGTTTACATCCGCACCAAACTGGGGTCTTTAGTTCACAGCGCAGCTAACAACAACATTAGTTCACATGCCTAAGTGGGGTGCATGAAGCCACATCAAAAGCATTTCATCAGCATACATAAACCAACAATAGATACACTAAGGTTTGAAGAAGATAGGTACCATGATCTTGTACATGCTGACAAAATCGTCGTGGAAGAGCGGATGCATGTTGCCAAGCACTGATTCTAGGCGTGCTTTCACCTTTGGGGACAGCTTCATTGCGGCCGCGATTTGGGCAGCTTTTTTGGCGGCCAGCTCCATGCGATCCGCGGCCGTGTTATCGCCATCCATGCCCGCAAGGCGGTCGGCGGCAGGATCTGCACTGCTTGCCTCCACCTCCCTGTCGGAGTCTTCTTCCTCTGAGTCCGGGACGCACAAGCTGCCGTGGATGTCCATGCGCAGGCCCTCCCGTCTGATACAGCTCTTGCCGACATCGAACCCTTTACAGCTTTGGATCCCCCCACGAACCTTCTCACCATCCACGCCGCTACCGAGCTTCAAGCCATGGATCCCACCGAAGCAGTGGCGGATCTTGCAGGGAAGGGCATCCGCTTGCTGGGTCTTGCCGGGATAGACGGCGGCCTCCACCTTCATATCGGGCTCCTCTTCTTCGGAGTCGGGGACGTACAGTTCGCCGTGCGCGTTGACACACGGGCCACCACATCCGATGGGATGCTTGACCGCATCGACTTCTCCGTTGACTTCACCATGGCTGTTGATGTGTCCGGCGCCGCGATTCAGCTTCCTATCATCGCCACTGTTGCACATCTTGGCGCCTGACTTCGTCCCACTGATGCGGCGGCGCTTCTTGCAGCGGCAGGTTGGGGGCCTACTGCGACTACCCATGGCAGGAGCTAGGAGCAGAGCGGGATGTGGGAGGAGGGAGGAGCAGAGCGGGATTGGGGAGGAGATGCAAATAACCAGGAACAGGGAGGATATTGGGATCTTGGATGCTTGGATCTAGATCTGGATGAGAGGAAATAGAACGGGGAGGAGATCGGGGTCTTGAATGCTTCGATCTGGAGCAGGTGAGAGGAACAGAAGTGGTGCGAGCGTCTCTCGCAATTGTTCCGTCATTTTTTTATTTTAACCATGGGTGAAGCCGCAGGAAGCATGTGGATGGATAGGGTTGTTCCAAAAAAAAAAGTGGATGGATAGGGTCCTCCGTGTGGTGATCAGCCAATTTTTTTAGGGCCCCATCTAAAAGCCTGACGAGGACTCATATTTTCATTCTTTCTGGGACAAGATTTAAACCGTAGAATTCCATCCTTTCTGGGACGGAGGGAGTACCACGTAGCACGCTCATTTACTCCCCACACTGTGCAGGTGCAGACGTGCAGTCCCGTTTCTTCAGCTTCCCCCGTTTCTTTACGAAACAGCTCACTTTGTGACTCCTCTTTTGGACACATGCATAGAGCACTAACACGTAGCACAGCTCCTAGTCTCCACTGTGTTTGGATCCTACTAGCATTCTAACACGCACGTTTCTCGAAAAGAAAATCTCACATACATGGAGCGCTAAATAAAATCTATTTGCAAAAAAATCTCAGAGATGGATGTAACTTTTCGTAACGAATCTAATAACGGTAATTAATCGGTGATTGACTATAGTGATATTACAGTAATCATTCTCTAATCACGCGATCAAAGACCTCATTAGATTCTTCATGGTTCCTAGCGCAGGGATTCTGAAGTTGATTTTGTAAACTGACTTTATTTAACATCGTAATTAGCGGTCAAAATTTCCTAACACTCTCTAACGCAGACAGCCAAACAGGACCCTCTGCATCATGCACCGCAGTCCGCAGCCTCGGCGGCACCCTGCTCCCTCCATCGTAAAACAGAATGCAAATAATTTTAAATTTAATCATATATGTGCAAAATAGTGCTAGCATTTATATTGCAATTAGTATTTATATTACTCCTCGAAGAATGAGAGTAGTTCTCAGCGGATTAGTTGAGTACAGTACAGGCACAACAGCGTGCCTTGCGGTGAATTCATCGGACAAGCAACCAAATAAGCAATGGCATGGCTATCCGTGCGCACATCGGCTTGTTTAGTTCGGAGGTCTTGTTTGGTTTTCTAGCGCAAAAAAGAAATCTTATATATATAGTACTAAACACTAAACGAAATTTATTTGTAAATTTTTTTTACAAATGGGTGCAATTTTGCGCGACGAATCTAATGAGCCTAATTAATTTATGATTGGCTACAACGATAACTATTTTTTAATCGTGCGGTCAAAGACCCCATTAGATTCATCTCGCGAAGTAGCACACGAGTTGTGAAATTAGTTTTGTGAACTATCATTATTTAATATCTGCAATTAGTGGTCAAAATTAGCCACAGTACATATAGCACTACTCAACCAAGCAAAGCCGGAACCCAGCGGTTGAGCCGTGCACGTCACCGCGTCCGCCGCTGCCAAGTGCCACCTCCGAGCGAGAGCGACGCAGATCCGCGGATGAGATGCCAATGGGCGCTTGATTCCCCTGCCAGCAGCAGCAGGGCACGCCTGCCACCGGGGTCAATTAACATCCACAGCTCAATCATTGAGCTCGAGCCACGCCACGGCTCTGCCGCTGGTTACACACATCACGGGCGTGGCGGCCTGGCGGGGCTGGATCAATCAGTCAGTCAGTGAGCGAGGCAGCTATCGATTGACAACCCGCTCGACGAACTGCCCGCAGTAATGGAGCTCGGAACAGCGGCGCGCCGGTCGACCGAGCGGCGGGCAGCAAACGGGACGCCCGGGGAGAGCGCGCGCAGCAGCCAGGCGGCGGGCGGCGGCGGCGGGGGCCAAGTTTTTCTCCAGGTTTGACCACAACGCCCGGCCGAGATGGACAGCCAGCCAGCCAGCTCTCGCCGTCGCGTCGGGCGCGCTTGTCTGCTTTTGTTTTTTACTCGCCGGGACGCCGCCCTCGCGGCCGTGCGCCGGACACCTGTGCGCCGTCGCGATCGGCGTAGCGGGCGCCGGGGCGCGGCCTTGACGACGGAGGGGGAAAGGCGGTGTTAAATGCGGTCCGAGAGCGAGAGGTTACCAGGGTTTCAAAAACCGGGGGTTACTGTTCAAAACCGGAACAGTAGCACAAGAAAATGACTTTTGTATTTTGGATTTAGAAACATAAAATATAAAAACCGGACTCGGTTTACTGTTCCGGACCGGACCGGAAACGGGAAAAAATCCGGAAACCGGCGGTTCCCGTCCGGTTTTTGAAACTCCGGAGGTTACGCGAGCAAGGCCGGAGCGGGACGCGTCGTCCGGAGGATGGATCGGGTTGCTCGTACGGGTGCAGAGAGGGGAGGGAGGAGGGCGGAGGAGGCGCGGTGGTCTGCGTCGGGGAGATCCCCCCGGGGGGGGGGGGGGGGGGTGGAAAGCGTTCGTTTGGCTGCATCCGGCGCCGAGCGCGACGCGACGGCGACCGGCATGTGCGACCGCTTCGGTCCTTCCCAGCGCCGAAACGGCCCCCGCGTTCGCTTGCGAACTGTGATGGATGGGCGCACCGGCACCGCGCGGGCGGCCGGGGGCGGCGGCGCGGACCCAACGGGGCGCGGACACGTTCGCGCGCCGGGGCCGCCGCGTCGCTCTCGCCTCTGACCGATCGCCCCGGTTCCTGCTGGCTGCTGCGACCCGCAGTCCGCGAGCGCTGTGCTGTGCCTGCTCCGCTCTGCTCCCCGGTGGCCCTGCAGTGTAGGTCCGGCGCTTATCGTCGCACCAGGGGTGCGTTGAGCGCTGCGTGTCGTGTCTACGGAGACCTGACGGCGCGCGTCAGAGACTCTCGCTCGATCCACTGCCTGTCAGGGTGTTTGTTGTGTGCATGGAATGGCATATCAAAAAGGTCTTCGAAGCTGATCTGAATTCTGATTTCTGAACGAGAATCGTCGAAGTCTTCTCGGTTCATCGTGCAACAACCTGCAGGCTCGCACGGGCCACAAGTCCAGGGAGGAATATGGCTTTTCAAAGTTGGGAGAAATTTTGTTCCGAGCATGTCACACTTCAGAGATGGCAATTCTCTGGTCACGCTGCTGTTACGTGCGGCATCCAACCTAGGACACAGGGCGAATGCAGAGCCCCTAGTCCACGCGTGGCCACCGGCGACCATGGCCTGGCCGGCCGTATCCTTTGCTCGAAGCTCAGCTCACTAGGAGCAAAAAGGGCGCATAAAAACCATACCAAGCACGCGATTGCCCATCTAATTCATGCAATCATGGGCCTAAAAGTTTGAGTACGGAAGCTAAAAAACGAACAGCAACAAATCAACGTGTTTTTGTACGAACAAAAAGAGGCATTTAATCCGGAGAACACACAGGCCAAACCAATTAATCCGCTCGGCTGGATCGCACATCAGACTACAAGTAGCCAGGTACTACGAGCGAGGTAGGAAGTCAAAGAATTCTAGACAGGGTTGCTGTAGCTACAGCGACGTGTGATCGCCGATGGGCCAGACAGAGAAGGCGGAAACGGAAAGCCGGGCCGCCGCGGCATCACGCGATGGAGGAGTTCGTGGCCGGCGGGCCGGCCGCGCGTCGCTGAGCGCCTGAGGACGGCCACGAGCCATTGACTTCCACGCTCGGCAGACTTCTCCTCCCTCATCCTCACGCGCGGCCGGATGCCACCCTGCTGCCGTTGCTCTCGCCCTCGCCTTTTGCGCTTCCATGCCTCGGCCGCCAGGCTCCCATCTGAACGCGACGCCAGAGCTGGCCGGGGGCTCGCGACCAGATCACCGCATTCACGGCGCGCCTTTTGGCTCCCGGGCGTCAACAAGAAACCGTGCCCCGGCGGGGGCGGCGACGGCGAGTGGCCTGCCTGCTCTCGTTTGCTTGCTTTGCTGGCCTTTTGCGTTTCGTTGCTTGGATTGGATTGGAAGGAGTTCTGGCTGTTGCACCGTTCAACGAGGGTACCGATCCGAATCTTCTTTCTTTATCCGAGAGGGGCGCGTCAGGACTGACCATACTTTTGGTGCTGTTTGGTTTGAAGTAGCACAAAAATTTTGACCAATAATTAGGAGTACTAAATAAAGTCAATTTACAAAACTATCTCCACAACCCTATGCTAATTCGCAAGACGAACCTAATGAGGTTTTTGGGCGCACGATTAGAAGATGGTTACTGTAGCATCACTGTAGCCAATCATCGATTAATTACTATCATTAGATTCGTCGTGAAAAATTACACACATCCGTGAAAAGATTTTGCAAATAAACTTCGTTTAGTACTCCATGCATGTGAGATTCTTGTCTCGGAAATTGTGTGTGATAGGTATGATAGGGAAACCAAACAGGGCTGTACCGGAGTACCACACTGGGCTGCAGGACGCCAGTACTAGCTGAAGCATTTCTTTCTTCAGAGCTGGGATCAGCACTAGCCGATCGTATGTGGAATTCCAGCTTACAGTACAGCCAAACTGAAGGAGAAATACGCACAGTTCAGAGTTCAGGTTCAGCGCGCACCCTGTACTTTGGTGACGAGAATTTCAGAACAACGCATCCTGAAAAAACTCTCAAAAATCTGAAGATACTAGTACAACGCAATACTATCTGCTGATGACCCGAACATTACTTCAGAAAAGAAAAATGTAAGGGCGGAGGCAGAAAGCATTATGAGCGGATCGTGTGAACAACTGGAAATATGACTCGGCGATTAATCAGGCGCTCGTGATCCATGCATGCAGCATGCCCGGTCATCCGGGGGCCTCAAGAGACTGAACGACGTGACCAGCCTTGGGGACCTTTTTCAGATGATGCCATCCGGGGTAGGTCGAGGTCGGTCGGGAGCTTGCTGTTACGCTGTATCATCAAGTCATCTCTTGGCCTCGCCTCTGTGGGGGCACCGCAGATACGCGCGCGCACTCACAGAGAGAGAGACACTCGTGGTCCCTGCCATGGCGCCTCCCTTTGACTTGGCACCACGTAACCATTCAGGTCCTCTTGGGAGGGCTCCTGCCGGCTCCGGCTCTGGCACTATAGCGACACTGTAGCACGGAGCCGGCGGAGCCACCCAACCCGGGCTTCGGCGACTTCGTTGAACAGTGTGCGATGTTAGTGAGAGAAGAGGGAAGGGAGAAAGTAAAGCCGCATCAATAAATATTGATGCTACAGTATTATGCACAGAGGAGCCGGAGCCGCGGAGAGCCGTCCCCTGGGGCCTCAATGCGACCATTTTCCTCGCCACCGCGACGTGTACAAACCGCATGGTTCATTGGTTGCCAATCATGCTGCTCGGTTTTTCTCCTTCAATTTCTTCAGGTTTATGACAGGGTATTTTTTAAAGAGCATACGCTACCGTTCACAACTTAAAATAGGAGCAGGTACCTTTATTTTTAAATGGAAACAAATACTCGATTGTGCAAACGGCAAAAGGGGGGGGGGGGAGCACACTCAATCATGCCATGAAAAGCCGCTTTCTAGAACGCAAATACGTGTCCTGCGAGTACCATGCTGCTGCAGTGGCGCTCGAAACAGTCCCTTTTGGTTTTGTCCTCGGGGCATAGAAATGGCGTTTGACCACGAAAGGGACGTGAGCGAGTTAAGCGTGTGAACGACCCCGTCCCCCGCCCCCTACATGACAAAAGAGCACTTTCGGGTTGCCTTGCTTCTGCCTCATCATCAACCTTCCTTCAACCCAATCCTCCCACCGGGACCAATGGACATCACGCGATGCCAGCAGCATCACTCTTGCGCTCAACACCTTTTCTCCCATCACAACAATTGCTCGACCATCGACAATCTTTTTACTGCAAAGCTACCGAGTTTGGCAACCATAGAGGCTACACAAGCAAAAATCATACAATAAATGATCGTTAACAGCCCCACCATTTTCAGTTTTTCACCTCACCTCATCCTGCCCGCTGTTTCGTTTATGCAATCGTCACTCGTCAGCACCTGCAAGTTGAGCTTCAGATTTCATTTTTGCTTTCTCTTCCTTTGCTGGGTCCGTCCCGTCCATGCCCATCGCGCATGAGCTCACCGGTTCCCAGGCCGGTGAGCATTCTGCGGCGGTGGCCGGCGAGTCCCTCGCGGCTCACGGTGGACGGGCTCCAACGACGCCGACGGGGCGACGGCCACGGCTCGGCACCGTCGGCCGCGACGAGGACCGGAAACGTGGCGCCCGAAAGGCCGCTGTCACCGCAACCAATCCTCATAAATGCCAAAAGTTTGCTTTTGGGGCCTTCACGGCTCCGCTCTTCTGTTCCGACCTTTTGACGCGCCTCAGCCCCCACGTCCCCATCCGCTGACCAGTCGCCACGTGTCCCCTTGCTCCACCCACCGGGCAGGCCCACTCCCGAAACTGCCCTTCGTCACGAGTCACAGTGATGCACAAAATGCAAAACCTTTATTTATGTGCAGTATTTAGAAATTGTTATTGCCATAAATTAATAAATTAACAGGGTTAATTATGGGCCGCGAGTGAGTTGGGCTTAATGAAGAAATTAAAGAAGGCTTACGAATCGGCTCCTGCGTGAGCATTTGTGCCATATGTGCCATGTATCCTTAAATTTAGTTCAGATTGAGTTAGAGATAGAGTCCGATATGGACACATTAGTTTAGATTGTTTCCCAAGTCTCCGGACTATAAATATGTACCCTATGATATTCGTAAAGGAGAACGTCATCACGTTTTGCAACAACAACTCTCAGCGCACCGCCACCCCTAATTTTAGGGTTTCATCCAAGTAAGCGCCATGCTGCCCTGATCGCTTCTTATGATCAGGGCAGCGTTGTTCTTGCTTTTACCTTGGTATTACTCGTACTGAAGCGTTTTTTATGGCGAGTAATGCTAGTTATCTTGATGTTCGTAGCATGATTTTTTAGTAGATCTATCATATTCTTATTGTTTACCATTTACGAATATCATGTTTTCTCTATGCGTTCATGTTTGATCTTAAGTTAATTCTCGTCGTAGAGGATTAATTGCATAGAGTTGACACCTTGCTTCTTTTCTATCTAGTAGATCCAATCTGTTACGGTTTGTTCTTATTTTATAAGGATTAATTCAATATCTGCTAGGTTGGGCCCTGCAAACGAATTGGATGTTCCGGTGCTGTAATAGATGCTTTATCTTAGCCTTGATAGGGATTGTTCCGGGAATCGGCTCTTGCTAGTTCTTAGGCCTCTGTTTTTTGTTATGGTTTAGTTATCTGTTATGTTCGCTAGGCCAAGTTACGTGTAGGTCGTTCCGATCTAGCAGTGAAGTTTTTACTGTCGTGGATCGGATCAGCTAGATTTAATTGAAATAAGTTTTTCATAATTATTTGCTTTATTCATCAATATCCGGATAGATGCAGATCCAATCTGACACCGGGACTCGATCGGTTCCTTAAAGCCGATGCAAGAGTCGTCCCGGGGAACCGACCACGGCTCGGACTTACGTTTCCACGTGTTTGTGTATGCAGGCAAATCGTTGCAAGCACGTTCGCACCTTCCTGATCGGGTATAGGTCAGGTGGCACGCCTTACATTCTTCGGAATCTTCGGCGTGTGCCGGATTGCGGGCCGTTGTCCGAGGAAGCAGTGCCTGCCAGCGCCCCGGCGACCTCCCGACTCTTCGTGTTGCCTGTCGCTACTCGCGGGTAGGTTTTGACCGACAACAAAAATAAAAAAAGAAGGAAAATAGTACTGTGTATTGATCGTAATGTACTAAGTGTTATGATTGTTCTTCTTCGGAGGCTCTTGTTGATACCGATCTTGACAAGTAACCAACCTTAGCCTCCTCTCTTGTCCTGATTAATTAATACCGCTTACAAATATATTTTAGGAGAAGATTTAGGGGTTAATATACTTAGCCGCTTTTCAACTAGAACATGACAAATGGTGTCAGTTTTGAGCCTATCATTTGTTCTGTTATGGTAGTTTCTTTAAAATCCTCAATGTTTTATATTATCTTTGACCTAAGATCAGGCTACGTCATTTTTCAACACGAAAATTATTGTTGTGCATTGACAATTTGATAATGACACTAGGATGAACCGAGTCAAATTTGCTGCACTCCACCTTGATACTCGGAGGGAGGACGGTCTATTGGCCACGAATTATAGCAGCTCGAGCCTCATCTAGTTGAGACGATAGGTGTAAACATGCCGAGGAGTTGACTTGTGCTGCAATTTGCAAAGTAAACCACCTGGGATTGGCTTCTGCTACTGTTGCGGTGACGAGTCTCTAGTTCACATACTCCAGGGGTATACCGGTAAAACCGCGGTGGGATCCCTCGCCTATATAAGCCACCTGGCTCGCACCTTGTTCTCCAACAGCCCGTGCAGAACGATCACTAGACACCAGTCGTGCGTCCCCAGAATGCCCTTCCCGCCTCGGCCGTAACAGCCTCCAGCAATTACTCCGCTCCTCCGCCTCGCCCCCACAACGCCGGAGCCCATGGACGCCAGCCTCCGCACGCTGCCCCCGGCCAGCTTCCCCGGCGAGGTCCGCTCGGCCGTCTCCTCGCTGCTGCTCTCCTCCCCCGGCACGAGCGCCCTCGACACGGTCTTCTCCCACCTCCCGCCGCCGGTCACCATCCCGCCGCTCGGCTCCAGCGTCTACTACCGCCAGTGCGAGCTCCTCCGCCACTTCGCCGCGTCGCAGCCGCAGGCCGCCGCCTGCTCGTCCTCCTCCTCCTCGTCCGCCGCGAGCTTCCAGGCGCCGCCCGACGACGCGGCGGCGGCAGCGGCCATGCTGCGGCAGAAGCTGTACCGCGGCGTGCGGCAGCGGCAGTGGGGGAAGTGGGTGGCCGAAATCCGGCTGCCGCAGAACCGGGTGCGCGTCTGGCTCGGCACCTACGACTCCCCCGAGACCGCCGCGCACGCGTACGACCGCGCCGCCTTCAAGCTCCGCGGCGAGTACGCGCGCCTCAACTTCCCCGGCGTCATGGACGGGCAAGACTGCCCCGAGCACCTGCGCCCGCTCCGCGCCGCCGTCGACGCCAAGATCCAGGCCATCCGCGCCCGCCTCGCGCGCAAGCGCGCGCGCGCCCGCAAGCAGCGCGAGGAGGGAAAGGAGAGCGCCCGCTCCGAGGGCGCCAAGACGGCCACCGCGACGGCCGCGCGCCCGGTCGTCTCGGAGGGCGCCGCAACGACGTCCGAGACGACGACGACAACGTCGACGACGCCGTACGGGTCGCCGGACGGGGTGCTGTCCGTGAGCGCGACCTCGGCCGACGGCGACTGCCCGCTGGAGCGGCTGCCGTCGTTCGACCCGGAGCTGATCTGGGAGATGCTTAACTTCTAGCGGGCTGACTGCATGGAGGTGAGGAACGGAACCAGGACCAGGACAACATCAAGGTCCTTGCTTGGGCATGGCCGATGGTTGCAGCGTGTGAGCTCGTAGACCTTGCAATTTAGGTGCTGTTTTTTTTCAGTTTATGAGCGTATAACCAATACTAGCAGAAGAAGGATACTGTAAGGAAATAAAAATGCCCAGGAAAATTGGGCGTCCTAGCCATGATTAGTGACTGAATACCCGACTTGTCGTGTGTTTTCGCTTGGATCGACGAGTTGTAAGTACTAATTGATGAATTTCTAGCTCCGCATAAGCATTATTCCATTACAGTGTTCTTCACCTCATAGCATAAGTCTCCTCTATTTCTTATTCTGCTTGTCTCTGGTCACACTTTCACTATAGCACATCATGGGAGAGAGATCCGGTGCAGTAACTGCACGTGCAGTTGTGCCGCTGACGGGTGGACCCACATCATGGTCACACTTTCACTATGTCATGGGTCCACCCGTCAGCGGCACAACTGCACGTGCAGTTACTGCACCGGATCCGTCTCCCACATCATGCTAAGAGGTGTTCCTGCAACTGTGCGAGAACTATGATCCCCCCCTCCATGCGGCCGTGGTCCAGACTTCAGAAGCGTGTCTGCAGTGCTGCTGCACTGCACAGTGCGCAGCCTCGTGTCGAGCTGAATCCTGAAGCGCGTCCAGAGCAGAGCTGCAGAGGAGCTGAGGGCCAGAGCAGAGTATGGGCCGGGAAAACAGAGGAAGATTTCCCCCATGCGTCCGTCTAACAGCTCGATATCCTGGTAGTGCCTGCTCATTTCGTTTGATTTCCTGAAAGATACTTCGCAGCCAGTTGTGGTCCATGGAGATTACTGGTCGCGTCGCGTCATGTGCAACGTTCTCCCCCGATGGTAGGCATGTGGCCTGAGCAGCGGTTGGTTGAACTGGGCTCCACGGCTGTGCCCAAACTCCTCCACAAAAATCTGGCCGGTACAGCCATCGTCGGAATGTTTGGACAATAGCAGCAGCAGCTACCAGCAGCAACAACAACGTAATCCTAACTGAAAGCTTCGTTCCTCGCTCTCGATCCTGCCGGCGGTGGGTCGAGGGTTTGCCGGCTCAGCCATCAAGCAACCACAATATTTGCTATAAGTTAGTCTATAACAATAAAATATTCACTACATGCTAGCTGAAACATTATAAAAGTGGTCCATATAGCAGTCCATAGCAAAAGATACACATAGTGCTACGGACTACTCATAAAGAATAAACAAATATTACTCTCTCTTCCATCTCCTTCTCTCTCACTCTAGATTTCATCACGACATATCCATATACATTATGATAACAACAATAGCTATGGACTACTTAGGTCTTATTTAGATCTTTACCCGTAAACCCCGTAAATGCAAAAAAACATCACATCGAATGTTTTGACACATGCGTGGAGTACTAAATGAAATCTATTTATAAAACTTTTTGCATCGATGAGCTGTAAATCGCGAGACGAATCTAATGAGCCTACTTAATCTATGATTTACAACATTGATGCTACCGTAACCATCCGCTAATTATTGATTAATTATGGATTAATTAGTATCATTAGATTCGTCTCGCGATTTACAACTCATCTGAGCAAAAAGTTTTGTAAATAAACTTCATTTAGTACTTCAAATTAGCAAGATTTCAACGCAAAAATTTTTTGCGCTGAAACTAAACACGACCTTACACAAAAGCTGTAAATATAAACTATATCGGTACCCTGTAGCAGGGATATCCACTTCTAGTGCAGCAAGACAGGAATCGCGTAGTCATCCGTAACTACGCCCCTAAGGGGCGGAGCAGCCGGGCCCCAGGGGTGCGGCTCTTACCTCACCAGGTCAACGGCCACGGACCCGTTCCCTACTCTGGGAACGGGTCTGGCGATGCCACGTGTCCCTGAGAAAGGGAAGCTCTGCGCCAACAACCGAGGGCTCAGACCCCCCATATGGGTTCGGGACCTCCCCGCGTCTGTTCGGACCTCCTACGCACGTAGAACCAATATACCGCCGGGGCGGGGTCCGGGGGCGCCACGTGTCCTGCAAGCGCAGGCGCGGGCGCATGTCTTCCGCAGGAAGACTCGCCCACCCACCGCATTCAATGTGGGTGGTTGAGGCGTGCTCTGCCGCCGCGGCACGCGGGGCAGCTTTTGTCAGGCCTCACTGTAGACCACATATTACCGAGTTACACAGTGCAATCGCATGCGCCGCGTCCACGCGGACCCCGTCTGCCGCATTAAATGGATACGACGGCACGACACCCTTTCATCATACCGCCTACTCCGCAAGCTACACGGCCGTTCAGCTACGCGGCAGGCTACGGCAAGCTACGCCGCAAACTACGCCCTGGCGCCGTTTCAACAAGACAGGGCATGGCTATACCGGACGGAAGATTCCCACGGGCAAGACAAGGAAAATCCCGGAATAAGATCTTTCCCAGGCGTAGCATCATGATAGCGCTAGGCCATTCGTATTAAATACAACATCATTGGGCCCACCTGTCGGGGACTTAACAGCCATGTACGCGCCTCCCTTGAGATATAAAAGGGAGGTGCTCGCTGCACACTCTAGACTCTCTCGACACTCTCTAAGGCAAGGGAAGGCAGACACAACACAAGCTCGGATTCACTCCGAACAACCCCGTTCTCAACCTATTGAGAGCGCAAGCAATACAACACACAGTGAACGTAGGGTATTACGCTCCGGCGGCCCGAACCACTCTAAACCTGTTGTGTTTATCATGTTCTTGCATCTAGATTGGACTAATGCTAGCTACCCCTGAGTACTCACCCTCTGGGTTTAAGCGGGTGCACTACGCCACCCGGCTGTGGGTTTGCACACCACGACATTTGGCGCGCCAGGTAGGGGACTGCTTGGCTTTCGCTTGATCATCGGCTCGCCATCACCATGTTTCAGGTGCCGAGCGCCCGGGGGCCAGAATTCGCGCGGTAAGCGCCCGCGTCAGCAGGATGGCTACAGCGGGTCATGCTCTCCCAGCTCGTCATCAAGCAGGTCTGGGGGGAGCACAGCTTCAATAAATCCCAGCTCGCAGCAAACCTCACTCATGTGAGGAAGCTCGCTCCGGCGGAAAATCGACTCCGGTCGCACCAAGCCCACTCTGGAAGCCCGCTCTGGCGGAAAGTCGACTCCGGTCGCACCATGCCTGCTCCGGCGGAAAGTCGACTCCGATCACACCAAGCCCAATCTGATGGCACGCTCCGGCAGAAAGCTAAACTCCTGTAACGGCGACAATCCCCATAAGTTTAATCCTTGGGGGCCTGTCCGAGAGTAAAACCCTTTCAGTGGGGTCCAGACCCTTCTGAACCTAAAGACCGGGGAAGCGCAATCATTCTCCGGGTAGGTCCGGAGCCGTGTAGCCGCTTAGCATGGTTCCGTACCTAAGCCTGCATGCTCCACCTCCTGTGAATGAGTGCCGTATTACCTAAGTCTGGGAACCTGGAGGTCCGGACCTTCTCTTAACCTTTTCCTTTGTAGCTAGGGAGTACTTGCGTGTGGTCCAGAGCGGTGGAGGTCCGTCCTCATAAACCCGGCCTCTGGCGTTCATTGCACGTCTCGTACACACCAAGTTATAAATGAAAAGTTTACTCTCAGCTCGTCCCTAAGGTTGTTACATTCCAGCTTCTATCCTTGCATTACACTAACCCCCACGTGGCTCCTTACTCTTGTGCGGTGTTTGTGGTCCGAATTGAGTTGGCTATCTAGTGACTTAGCTCGAGACCCCTCATGGAAGAGAGGGGTTCGGACCCCTGGGAACCTGCAGGTTCAGGGAAGCGCACTCATTCTCCGGGGAGGTCCGGAGCCGTGTAGCCGCTTAGCCTGGTTCCGTACCCTAAGCCTGCACGCACCACCTCCTGTGAATGAGTGCCGTAGTACCTAGGACTGGGAACCTGGAGGTCCGGACTTTCTCTTAACCTAAAGGCCGGCCCCTTGAGTTCCGTTCACTGAGCCTAACTGTCTATCTTAAAGAATCACAGCCAACAGATTTTGGGATACTGTGGGTACACTACTAAGCATATACCTTGAGTCATGTGTAGGTCCAAACGTGATGATGCAGCAGGTGACCCAAGGGATGGACGACGCAGGACAAGACCCTTGCGGCGCGCACCGCTGGGCGCCAGAAGCAGCCAAGCGCCGCTCACGCCTGGTGTTAGCCGCCCAATCCATGACAAGGGGGCCCAGGCCCGCCTGTCAGAAGAGGCGGGTAACAAACGAAGGTGTGAAAAGACGGGATTCGAACCACCGTGCGTGCGCGGAGCGAGGCGGAAGCCGAACCGACGCGCCTGTACGAGCACTGACAGGGTTAGACCTTTCGGGAACTGCGCTGGCGGAAAAGATTTCCTTTTACCCCGGCGGCAATAATACCGAGCGTCGTACGCATGACTAGGCGCACCACTATGCGTGGGGGCCTTGAGTCAGTGAGCCATTGCGACGTGATGGGCCAGTAGGGAATCCAGTGGATGGACAAAGCCGGACAAGACTCCTGCAGTGCGCACAGTCTAAAGCTGGAGGCTTCAAGTTATGCAGAGCTAGATCACAGTAGTGGCCCCACCTACGTGTTCGTAGCCATTCCCGAGGTGGGCCCGGGGGACACTGTCGGTACCCTGTAGCAGAGATATCCACTTCTACTGCAGCAAAATAGGACTCGCGTAGTCATCCGTAACTACGCCCTAAGGGGCGGAGCAGCCGGGCCCCAGGGGTCTGGCTCTTACCTCACCAGGTCAACAGCGCCGGACCCGTTCCCCGCTCTGGGAACGGGTCCGGCGACGCCACGTGTCCCTGAGAAAGGGAAGCTCTGCGCCAACAGCCGAGGGTTCGGACCCCCCATATGGGTCCGGGACCTCCCCGCGTCCGTCCGGACCTCCCATGCCACGTGTCCCGCAGGCGCAGGCGCGGGCACGAGTCTTCCGCTGGAAGACTCGCCCACCCACCGCATTCAATGCGGGTGGTTGAGGCGTGCTCTGTCGCCGCGGTACGCGGGGCAGCTTTTGTCAGGCCTCACTGTAGACCGCATATTACCGAGGTACACAGTACAGCCACATGCGCCGCATCCGCGCAGAGCCTGTCTACCGCATTAAATGGATACGACGGCTCGGCACCCTTTCATCATACCGCCTACGCCGCAAGCTACATGACCGTTCAGCTACGCGGTAGGGTACGGCAAGCTACGCCCTGGCGCCGTTTCGACAAGACAGGGCATGGCTATATCGGACGGAAGATTCCCACGGGCAAGGCAAGGAAAATCCCGGAATAAGATCTTTCCCAGGCGTAGCACCATGATAGCGCTAGGCCATTCGTATTGAATAAAACATCGTTGGGCCCACCTGTCGGGAACTCAACAGCCATGTACGCGCCTCCCTTAAGATATAAAAGGGAGGCGCTCGCTGCACACTTTAGACTCTCTCGACACTCTCTAAGGCAAGGGAAAACAGACACAACACAAGCTCGGATTCACTCCGAACAACTCCGTTCTCAACCTCTTGAGAGCGCAAGCAATACAACACATAGTGGACGTAGGGTATTACGCTCCGGCGGCCCGAACTACTCTAAACCTGTTGTGTTCATCGTGTTCTTGCATCTAGATTGGATTAATGCTAGCTACCCCCGAGTACTCACCCTCTGAGTTTAGGCGGGTGCACTACGCCACCCGGCTGTGGATTTGCACACCACGACAGACTACTTGCTCCATAAATATTGTGGTTGCTCTCATGTACTTCGGGAGTCGAGACCTCAAGCGTTTCAGAAGTTCAGGAATCCGAACGGCACGCTTGTTCTGATTTCCGAAGGCCTTTGAGACACAGAGGTTGACTCGAATTTGGTGATCTAGTTCTGTGGACGCGTATGACCGGCAGCGCATGAAGCATCAGCTATGGCGCCGCCAAGTGGGCATAGCGAACAGCCTGATGTTAACACGCAAAAAATCCATACAGTTCTTGGAGGTCAGAGTAGATCTCGGCGTAATCATGTAAAGTTTAAAGCTCAATCGTCACCGGTGGAAAAAGGAACCAAAACGTGAAATTAGGCTCACGGGGCGGTTTGTATCATTCGCTGGCTGTACAAACGCACAGCCAAAAAAAGAGGAAAAGAATGAATAAAAAAAGAGAGGAAAAGAAAACTGTCACAGCCCTGGAAAAAAAAAGGGAAAGAAAAAAAAAATCGCGCCCGGGCCCACCTGTCAGCCTCTCCCTTCCTTTCCTCTGTTTTGCTCGCGCCGCGCGGCACGCGTCGCCACGCCGCCGGCGTCGATCCTCGTTCCACGCGTCGACGATCCTCGATCCGCGCGCGTTCTTATCCGTGCTGAGCCGCCCCTCCCCTTATCCGCGCTCGCCCGGCTCCCGTTCCCCGCCTCAAACCCTAACCCTAGCCGCCATTGCCGCCGCTGCAAGCTCCGAGCTCCGCCGGCCGCCGCGATTCGCTGCCGCCGGTGAAGCCCTCCACGATTTAGCTCGCGCGTCACCTAGACCTCCCCATCCTCGATCGATTTGAGCCTTGACCCGGCCTCTTTCCCCTCCCTACAGGGCCGGCGACGAGCACCTCGGTCCGCCGCCGCCTCTGTCCGTCGCGCCGCCCCTCCGCCGCCGCTTCTCGCCCGCATCACCGCCGGTGAGGCTCGCCTACTCCTCCTCTTCCCCATGCGCGCCGCCCCTGGTCTGCTCCGCCCTGCCTCGCCGCACCAGCTTGCGCCGCCGCCGCCGTCACCGCGCGCGTGCGCGCGCACGCCGCGCCGCGCGACGTCGTGGCCGCGCCCACGCCGCGGTCAAGGCCGCAGCCTACCTTGACCCGGCCTGGGGTGGGTCGCTGGCCCGTGGGACCCACCTGTCGGCCTTTGGCTGACGGGTGTGGCCTGATCCGGGTGTACCTAGCGAATTAGCTAGGGTTCCTTTAGGTTTTATTTTCCTGCAAGCTTACAAAATCCATAGAAAATCATGTATAGCTCCAAAAATTATGAAACTTATTTTGTTGGATTCCTCTAGCTGAGATCTACTTAGGAAAAATATTGTTTTGCATGTTACTTTGCTGTATATTGATCTATAGTTTTATCTTGCAAAAGTGAGTTTATTGCTTAGTTATTTGTATTCTGCTTGAAAAATGTCAAACCAAATTTTGTTAGACTCCTTGTGAGGTGTAGTTTTCAGTGGTGCATCTTACTCTTGTGTTTCCTTGCTGTTGGTTAGGGTTTCATTTCGATTTCGTGCTTGCTGTCCAAAAGGTGGTTTAGTATAGAACTTTTTGCTGGAAAGTGATAAAATAGCAAAACCAGTTTTGTTAGCTTTGTGTTGCTGCCTAGTTTCCAAGATAATTTTCTTGGATTTGTTTAGTTTAGTTTGCATTCCTTTTCTGTTTTATTTTGCTTAGAGTAGCTGAAAACGGTTTTATTTATGGTTAATTCTAGGAAAATGTTTTTGCTGCAAAACCAATTTTCTTGAGTTCTTTGCTTTGTTCTCTACATGCTCAAATTGTTTCATGATTTATGCATGTTTTTAAGATCATTTCTTAATTCTTGCATCGCATTCATGCATTTTAGTGACCGGATCGTCGGAGAACGAACCCGTGGAACCCGCCGAGTCCGTGGAGCCCGAACCCGGAGTCCCGTTCGTGGTCGAGTCTGAAGTTAACCCAGGCAAGCAGCTAAGCATGATTCCTTGCTCCTACTTAAGCTGAGTTAGTTATATCACCGGGTAATGTTTGGTTATTTATAGTATGTATGTATTGCATTCTTATACCTAATTTCCTGCATTATCTTCCTTGAATTGTTAACCATGTCCTTGTCACTAGTTAGTCAGTAATAACATAATCTGACTAGATGCTTAGCCCGGCTTAGAGTACTTCTTTTGCTCACTAGACAGGAATAGTCTGGAAGATCACACTTACTGGTTACCCTTGATCGCACTGGTTTGGTTTAGTGGTATGAGTTTGGTAGTATCGAGATTCGAGCGGAATAGTAGGGCCTCGAGAATGAAGTCACATGGGCATAGTCCGCTTGGATCGATTAAGGACCGAGTTGATGCCATCGGCCTTGAGCACCTTTCCGTGCTACCACATATCCAATATAATGGAACGGATGAGCCAATTACCTTCTTTGACTTGATCATTGATGTGCAGTCCTAGCTACGTGGCTACAGGCTATGCAGAGAGGCTTAGTGTGTCCCCAGGTGGACTTATGTGTAGGAAAGTTTAGAGATGTCCCTGGTGGAACTAAGTCTCTACTCGTAAGCTAGGTGTGAGGTTCAATGATCGAGCCTTGTTGGGAACGGTTGACGTGAGTACCCCCTTGCCCGGCGTGATCGGTTGGGTGAGTCGCATGGTCCTCGTGTCGTGTGGGTAAAGTAGTACACCCTTGCAAGGATTTAATCAATTCGAATTGCCGCGCTCTCGGATATGAGCAAGCTCTTGGTTCGTCGAATTCTTCATAGAGAGTTTCGGTTTTGTTGGCTTTGGTTTCATGTCATGTTGAGGATCTGTTATGTATATTGTGTTACTCTCTTAATCAACTAAAATTCTGGGGGTTGGGCAAGATTAATTAAGTTTGCTAGGTGATAGTCTAGGCAGCTTATGCTTATGCAATAAGTACTTAAACTTAAAGCTTTTCCTTGAGCCTTTGCATGATCCTTGTTTATTTAATCGCGTAAGTCTTGCGGAGTACCTTTTGTACTCAGGGTGCTTTCTAAACCTAGTTGCAGGTGAGCCAGAAGTGGTGTTCGGCCATTTCTACCCCGCTGATCCTAATGCGGGGGAAGAGTAGGCTGTTGCTGCTGTGGTGATGTCCTTGAGCAAGGCATCATCATTTTAAGTAAGTTTTATCGTAGCTGAGCTTCGGGAGAGCATGTACTTTCAATAAGCTCTAAATCTCTGTTTAATATGACTCGCGTGAGCCCAAGGCTTGTAAAGTGAAGCTTGAAACCCACCTATATTGAACTTGTAATATTAAGTCTCGAACTCTGGTTTTATATAACTGCTCTTTGTGGATTGTTGGCTATGTATTCGATTGTATACGGTATGTGCATATGCTGATTCTGGGCGTATGTTGGAGCACATACCGGGACTACCGGATTTGGTATTATTTTGAATGAATGACGTGTCGGTTATTCGTGTCTCTAGATGTGGGATAACACGTGGCACGCTCTACGGCAAGCACGTGTTAACTCTCATCTGGGTGCTAATGACCGGCGGTTCGTTTAAAATAGTATCAAATTGGGCGGTTCTCACAAAAACAAGCAGAAACAGCAACGTGAGGAATTCTCACCAAGAAACCGCAGTGCCAGGTTTGTTCATGCAGAGGAAGAACTGGTGCATGTCCTCCATTATTCATCGATACGTGAGATTTTGTCTGAAATCTGAAGCCTAGACTACTCTGCTGAACGGATGTCTGAAATGGAGGCGGCGGGCGGATGGATGGATTGCCTGTTCCATGTCAGTTGAGATCGATGTAATCCATTTCTGCACATGGCATTTGCCAATCTCACGACGTCAGGCGTCTGTTATTCAGAACTGCGCTGCTCTGCCCGACTTGTGTCATTCAGGAACACCGCGCAAGTTGTGACAACCACTTTGGATATCACGAGTGATTCGACTTTGGCGGGCTGGTTTCGTACCGCGCAAGTGGCTAGAGTACGAAATGGTGATTGGTGAAGTTTAGCTTCACTCGAGACGAAGAACTGGTGCATGTCACTATGTCAGCTACTTGGTGGCCAGTACTCTGGAGACCAGAGCACGTGAGGACCGAAGCCGCTTCTATCGTCGAAGTTCACATCCATCCACCCGTTTGAAACGTACATTTGTACGTGCACTTGGTTTTGCGAGGCCGACAGTTTAGCAGCAGCGCAGTCAGGTTAGCAGTAGCTCATTTTCTGAACTCTGAATTCTTGCTGACCTTTTCTGAAAGTCTGAAGATAAATTACTGAACGGAAGGCTAAACCAACAAAGGGCTTGAAGTGAGTAGATCACCGGATCGACGAGCGCTACTAGGCCTAAGTGCTACCATGTTCAATCGAGCGATGTTAAGACCATTGCCGGAATCGATCCCCTAGATCGGTTGCACGTGTGTCGGTGCTCGACTCGGGGGGCTTGTTCCCAACACTCGGTTTGAAGAACAGTGAACCTGAAACTCCCAGCGTTTCACATCAGACACACTGATCTACCTGGACTGCACACCTCAACCGTGTTTGAGAAACGGACCTGCACGGCTGTACCAGCAGAGGGGGGGAGGGGGGCTGTCTTTTCACCAGTAATCTCACGAACTGTACAGAGAGCGAGAAGAAAGCGAAATGGTTCTGAAATTGGAGCAAGAAAGGGAACTGATGGCAATGGAAATCTAACATCTAGACTGACAGTGCTCTACCCTCTTCTTTTTCCGAGGCGCACATCGCACGCTAACAAATCAAGCCATTTCTAACCGTTTCCTCCAACCATCTCGATCCAAATCAATCCGTTTCGTGCAGTTTGCTCGTCCAGTCGCGCAACGCCGTCTGCTGCCGCCTGACGGGAGCGCGACACGAAGGTACTCTCCTAGCTGCGCGTGCGCGGGCCGTGGCAGGTGCAGGCAGCACGCGCGAACACGACGCGCCATCGGTTTCCGCCTCACAGCTTCCGGCCGCCGCAGGTGGCGACGGACCTGAAGATGGAGTGCAACACCGCCTTGCCGGAATTCCTCGCGGCCTTCGCCACCGTCCTCCGGCGCCGGCCCCGCCCCTTCGCCTTCGCCACGGCCACCGCGGCGCGCTCCGCCAGGGCCGCCACGTCGCCCGTGCCCCGCGCGCGTGGTGGAGACGCCCGCCGCGGGTACGGCAGCGCCATGAGGTGGGTGTCGATGAGGCTGTACACCGACGCGAGCTCGAAGGCGTCGTACAGCGGGCTCCCGCAGTCCCACGGCGATTGCGCCGCCTGCTGCTGCTGCTCCTCCTCCGCCTCGCCCCGTTCCACCGCCATTTTCGTACTCTGACAATTACCTGTAGCTCGTTATATCGAGCCAGATCGCGCCAGATTTAGCAGCAAATCTTCTAGATTATGAGCTCATCAATTTTCCACCCTGGAAACGCAGAACTGGACGCGTTTCGAATAGGACATTTGGACGCCCTGACGAGTTGCTATTAAATGGTTAGATATGGCTGTGCAACAGCATCTTCTCGTTCATATCAACATGAGAAGCATCTCTTACACATTTAGCAATTTGCTTGCTTAGATGGTGAGTGAGAGTAACATGTTTCTCATCTACCCCAATTATGGAAGGTAGCTACCGCAGTTGCGCGTGATGCTGGACGATATCTGGACATGCCGCTCCGCATCTCCTCCCTGCTGCCACCATTCCATATCCGCTAGCGTTTAGCATCTGCATCGCGGGTAAAAATCAACCTTATTCAATAGCCTATTTTAGGAGCGGATGAACATTCACATCATCTCCTTTCTTTTTAGAGGTAGAACAACTCTCTAGGCCCTGTTTAGTTGGTGAAAAGTTGTTGGTTTTGATATTGTAGCACATTTCGTTGTTACTTTACAAATAATGTCCAATAATGAACTAATTAGACTTAAAAGATTCATCTCGTGATAATCAGTTAGATTGTATAATTAATTTTTTAACTGCATTTAATGCTCCATACATATATCCGAATATTCGATGTGACAGGTACTATAGATTTTTTTTTGGATTAAACAGGGCCTAAGGAACAGAAATAGTTTGGATACAAGCGCCTTCAGGCGTTTTTTTTTTTGAGTGGAGCGCCTTCAGGCGAATTACAAAGCCAAACATGGTTCAAGTAAAATTTAGGCCCGATTAGCGATTTTTTCCTCCACTCTACAGCCCACTTTCAGTGGAGGCAGAACTATACTTTTGCTGGGCCAAAGGCCCGTTATGACTTCCCAGGCCCGGCCCATTTAGGCGCATCATCCCCCACTGACAGGCGGAGAGCAATGTGGGAGCCACCCAAACACAGCAAAGCCATCCATCCTTCCTTCTCCGCACGCCCAAATGCTGGCGACCGCCTTCGGCGCGCCGCCGTGCCCGTGCGCGCGGTCCCGTCTGCTTCCCTCGGCGAGCTTACGAGTAGGCTACGGAAGTGGGCGCGTCCTCAGCACGAGGCGGAGGCCGCCGAGGAGGGCAGCTGTGGTGCTGTGCGGGCTGCTGCCCGTGGACCCGTGGGCGCCGACCATGGACTCCCAGAGCGTGGCGTCGCAGCTCTTCGCCGTGTCGCTCTTCCCCTACCTGGGCTTCCTCTACTTCATGACCAGGTCCAAGACCGCGCCCGGGCTCGCGCTCTTCGGATTCTACTTCCTCCTCGCCTTCGTCGGGGCCACCAGTACGCGTTACTTTTCCCGCCTCTCTCTCCCTACTCCCATGCCGCATACGATCCTTCCTTCTGTTCTTCAGCAAGGCACAGATCTTGTTTTAAATTAACATTCCAGCAAATGTAGTTAGGTTTGTGTAGTTCAGAAGCACCCTGACCAGTGACCAAGCCTGCCAGTTGTAACAATATTGCAATACAATGTTGCGCTTTGCCATTGGTAGATCACTAGTATCTTAGATAAGTACTAGTAATATTGTGCTAATAAACAGCACATGATTTTTTTTTTGGATAAGCGCGCTCTTACATACAAGTTGGTGGATTAGCTTGTCATCACTGGAGAAAATGTACATAAAAATTGACACATAGGCTTTTGTAAGTACAGTTCAGAGAATGAACATGAGCCTGTGAGAATGTGAGATCAATTATGTGGCTGGCTAGTACATTTGAGCAATGGCTGAAACAGTTAGATCATTGTGCAGTCATAGAGGCGAAATTATAGATATTGGTGGTTAAACACAGCATTCTGTGTACTGGATAAATTAGCTAAACAGCGAGTGAACATTTGTGTGGCCTGCTCGTATATGAACAATTGAACATAGTCATTTACTACAGGATACAGCTCTTTTAGAAAAGGCTGTGGATCTTAAAGCGAAATTGTTAATATCAGATGAGGCCTGCATCATTTTAATTTATCCTTTTAGGATGAATACTTGTGCCCTAGCTAGTATTAGTTGCTTTGCTTTAAGATCCATAGACTTTTGGGAAAGATATGAATTGATACAAACCTCGGTAACCAAATATAAGTTTACTTCCTGTTCTGTTGTCTCTATTCTCGGTCAGCTGGTCGGTGTCCGCTCGGGAATCCCGGGTGAGGAAACATTTGTGATGTCGTTCCGGCTGGTCTAGCTTGAAAGTCAGGTTAGACAGTCTAGGCTCTTATCCCCCCCTGAACTCTGCCCGAACCTGTTTCTAAACTGTTAAACTCTGTAATTCCGTTCGATGAATGGAATTGGGGTAGAGCCTCGGTTCGAAAAAGTAGGACAGCAATCTTCAATTTTATTGTTTTTGGATTCTTTGCTCTCTTTCTAAACCATTAGTCCAATGCCTAGTCATGTGAAGCAACTTTTAATGCATATATAATGTTAGCTATATAAGTTCTGCAATGCAGAAGCAACATTAATCTGATGTAGTTGAATGATTGGTGCAAATGGACCAGTTTATTTCAGGGCCAAAATGACACTTGCAATTGGGTAGTGTACCTAAGATTCCTATGCATAGCCCTCCTGAGTTTAGTAATGCTTCTTTTCTGATTATTTAGTTGTCTACCATGTTATTAGCACGATAAAACGTTGAAACGTTGGAGAGCAGATTTCGTCTTGTAAACATTTAAACGAACATTTAAACGTCGTGACAAATAATATAGGAAAATATCAATATAAATAATTAATTCACACAATATACTAAGTTTAATACCAAACAACTAGTTAAATATCAAACAACTAATGTAGGTTCACATAATAATAGTTCCAAAATAACATGTTCACAACCAAAGCAATCAAGCAAACAACAAAATAAAATAGTAGAATGACAAGTCCACAAGCACAAGTGCATAAGCAAGCAAATCAAATCCACAACCACAAGCACAATAATAAGCACACAAGCATTATTCAATCTCCCATCTATGATGTCTCAAAAACCATCATCTAGTTCATCAAGACCGATATCACCATTCCTTTCCTCTTCACCATTGCCACCATTGTTTGTTGCTTCATCGTCATCCATATCAAGGTCATCAAGCACAAAATCATCATCATTCTCATTTTCTTCACCCACATCAGCGTCATCTTCATCTTCATCTTGAACAATTCTTGACACATGACTACCATGAGCTCGCCTAGGAAAATTACGTCCTTGAAGTTGTGTAGATGCACCAGCGGCTTGATCAACATGGTCCCATGTGAAAAGAGGATCACCCCCAATAGGTGCTGAATTAGCAAATGGATCAACCCACTCATTGTCCCAATCAAAATCTTCAAGAACTAAAGGATCAAAGTTCTTTCCTTCTTCACGCATTTTTTGGAACCTAGCGGCCATCTTTCTATTGTATGAAACATACACCAAATTATTCAATCTCTCATGCTCTAGCATGTTCCTTTTCTTGGTATGCATCTACAAGTTACAACCAAAGTAGCAATACTCAATAAATAAGGAGGTAACAACTAAAATTGAGTAGTGTCATGTAATGTAAGGATATAAACTAACTTACAAATTCAAATGTGCTCCAATTTCGCTCACAACCGGATGATGAAGCACAAAGACTAACAATCCGCCTTGCAAACTTATAGAGCTCAATGGTTCTACCACCATATGCAAGCCACCAGTCAACTAAATAAGAAAATAGGTTGGGATTTAGATGCTGAAAACAAATTACATGTTGCTGAAATAGATATTGGAAGTTTACAAGTATTAGAATACTCACTTGGACTTCTTGTTTGAGCGTTCCTTATAGCCATTGGGTTTGCAAATGATTCTCTTTGGTTCTCATAAAGGACAGCCTGACCATCAATTTTGTCTCTAAGGTCCTCATCTGTCACCATTTTAACAAGCACATCATTGAAGCAACCCCTTAGCTCTCCAACATAGCCATCATCATCACTCTGTTTCATCTTGTAGAATTTTCCAGGGTTCAAATATAGTGCTGCTCCATACAAAGGAGTATCCATTTGTTTCACCCAACGGTTCTCAACAATTTTCATGATGCGATTGAGACAAGCTTTCTTGTTTTGAGTGGAGAATGATGCTGAAATTTTTTGTTTTGCTATATTCATAGCTGCTGCCACCTCAGGCAAGGCAGGCTTCTCATCACCATCTACCAGTCTTAGCACAACAAGTAGAGGTAAAGAAACTCTTAAGGCAGTCCTCAACTGAATTCTAGAATTGTGTTGAGAAAATAATTTCATAGACCTTTTTTCCTTGCCTCTGTTTTAGCCACTTTGGAACGAGTAAAAACATCACCAGAAAATAAGGCTCTCAATGCATCCTTATGCTTGTGTAAACTCCTCAAGGTGAGAAATGCAGTGGCAAATCTAGTAGCAGCCATCCTCACAAGGTCCATACCTTTTGTGAACTTCCTCATCTCATTAAGAATTCTCCCATGCTGCTTGACCCTAATGATTCCCCCTTTAATCTTTCTTGGACAAAGAGCGCATTGGATCAAATCTCGCTTGCCAGGTTCAACATAATAGGCGTACTTCCATCCTGGGTCACTAGATTTTGGCCTTCTTCTTGGATCTTTTAACGGATTGTATCCATCATTCTGAGAACTCTCGGCAGATGCATTAGCTCGTCCAACATCGCCACTACTTGCCATCTGGACAGCACACAACAGCAGCATTCTCATTAATTAAGAACTATGCAAGAGTCAAATACAATCGGAGTCAAATACAACTAACTCCATTCTCACTAATGGTATATGAGCCCTCAGCCCTAAACAAATTCTGATTAAAGACAACATCCTCTTGTGTAAGCAATGAGGAATTGAGGATAACAATGTTTCTTTCAAGAATGGTTATGTAAATCAAGTGGCCACAAGCAAATCACACTGCTAAGTAGCTCAAATTAAACTGGATCTGGATAAGCAGAGCATATAAATTACAGAGGGGTGGTATAGAATGAGAAATGCTTACCTAGTCTGGTCGACAGCAGCGTTCCGTGGTCCGCGCAGCGTCTTGGCACCGGCGTGGCGGCGTCAAGGAGCTGGAGCAGCTGCTGGAGGCGCGGAGGCGGCGTTGGCGGCAGGCGCAGCGCACTGGCAACCGTGTTCCGCGCGGCAGGCGCAGCGGCAGCGCCCTGGTACCGAAACACCGACGTTCCGCGCAGCCCGCACGTGCACTGCCTCGGCGTTCCGCGCAGGCGCGCCCTGGCACCGGCATGGCGCAGCGCGGCGGCGTTCCGCGCAGGCGCAGCGGGAGGCCAATGGAGGAGGCGGCGGCGCGCCGGCGCGGAGAAGAAGGGAGGCGGGGCACGGGGGCAGAGACGAAGGAGGCGGCGCGGCCGGCAGACAGAGTCACGGGAGGGACTCGATCCAGATCTGAATCGGAATAGGATGGGGCGACTGGGAGGGGCTGATGGGCACCTAAAATGTCCATGCAGTGGCGTTTAAATGAATTTCACGAGGTGAAACGCCAAAACGAACGTTTAAACGCCATAAAACGTCGCTTTATGTGATTTTGTCAAAACGTTCGAGCGTTTCACAATCTTATGGCGTTTTATCGTGTAAACGTCGTGAAACGACGTTTTCACGACGTTTTAATAACATGGGTTGTCTAGCAGAAAATTATGTCAGTACCATTAATTGTTTTCATGTTGTTTCATGCACCGGTTTTTATCCCTGGAGCAGTACCTGCTGGGATTTATGGTAATTGCACCATAAAATTTTCATCATCCTTATATTGTTGCCTACATTCATGCCGTGTGTACTAACTGATGCAATGATCTCCATTGCAGCAAAAGTTCATTATGGAACCTCTGTCTAATGTCGACTGGCTGCATGGGAGTGCAGAATCGCTGCTTACTCTTACCAATCTATTCATTGTTCTGGGGCTGAGAGGAGCGTTGAGGAAGATGGAGGAAGAGGATATGAATGAGAGTATTTCTGAATCTTCTCAGGACAGTAAAGAAAAAAGCTCTGTGTAGACAGCTTTGTCAGTATCCTGATTGTGCATCTAGTGATGTAGGAATACATAAATTTCATCTGCTCAACTGGCCAATAAGGTTTATGTATAGAAAGCCTTGCAGATTTTCTTTGTGCATATATGCTGATTCAGAACATTGGAGCTACTGCAACTCTGAGTAGTTGCTGTGTCCACTGTGTAATGAGCTATGGTACTACAATCAGTGTTACATGGACACGGGTGCGGGTGTCGGTATCCGACTTGGGTGCAGGTGTCCGATTCGTTAGAATTTTTTGGGACACGGCAAATAACACTTAGAATCCGACACGGGTGCGGGGTATCCGACTCGGCAAAAAAATTAAGACACGGGTGTCCGGGTAACACAGACTACAATTTCCAGTGGATAGCTATTCACATTCGCTCCAACTTGGATATTCACTAAGGCTGAATCTCTGCCCCAATTTAGATTTAGATAAACTGGGTACGGTGTGTTTTAGCTTTGTCCCGTTGCCCATTTTTAATCAGTGAAGTCAGATTTGCCTCGGACAAGGCCATAGCACCCAGCTGTTGATAGTAGCAGAAAAGTTCACTAGAATCTGGAGCTAATACAAAAGGCTGCAGCTCATGTGGGGGAGTAGATTACCACTGAAAGTTAAAACCTTCATATGGCTAATCACCCATGACAGGCTGCAGACGGGGGTAGAACTTCGGAAAAGGAAGTGGAAAGGCAGTGGGGTCTGCAATATCTGTAAAAAACCTGAAACAACGGACCACATCCTCTTTACATGCATTGTTGCCAGATTTCTCTGGACTTGTTTCAAAGAAGCATTGGGGTGGGAAAGGATTCCAGTAGGATGGCAGGACTTCCTTGACACCTGGATTCCGCTGGGGTGCAAAGACTATCACACTAAACTTTTCCTTCTAACCATGGTGACTTGGGCCCTTTGGACTTCGCGAAATAAACGAACAATAGAGGGCAAGTTTCCTAGAAAACCGTCTGACTTGCTGTTCAAAACCAAATCTTTCTTACAGAGATGGAAGCCGTTGCTTCGAAGGGATGATCAAGCCAAAGCGGAGGGACTGGTGGCACAAGTCAGTAGCTGGGCGGGACTCTTTCTGGAGAATGTGGAGCGCCGGTGCATCGAAGAAGACTTTTGTTGATTCTTGTCCTGTCTTTTCTTCTAGTCGGTTGTTAGTTTTTAATCTCGTTCGCTTGTTCTAAGCAAACTGGCATCCCCAGTAACCGGTATGTAAAAACTCTTATTGCTTTCTATAAAAGCAGGGTCATCCCGTTTCATAAAAAAAATCTGGAGCTAATACTGGTGGCAAAGTTCAGTACAACTACCGTACGTGCTGCATATAACAGTGACTGAGCGATGACAGATTCATCTAATTGGCCGCGTACAAGTCCTGATACTCCCATTGGAAGGGATCGGCAGCATTCGTGTAGAACTCCTCGAAATGAGGCTCGTAGTCCATGCCGATCCCGAGGCCGCCAGCCGCGTAGCTGCTCCTGAGCTGCCACTCCAAGCCCGTTGGCGAGAGGAGCGGGAAGTAGCCGCCGACGTCGGCGCCGGCACCCGGAGCGGGTGCGAACGAGTACGGCGCTATGGGCTCCAGCTCGGCCTGGAGGCCCTCGGCCTCCGGCGCCAGCGGCGAGCTCAGCTCCTGGCCGACGTCGGCGTGCCCTTCGGGCTGCAGCTGCCGCCGCAGGTGCTCCGCGGCGGGGTGCGCGGCCTGGGCGCAGACGTGCGCGCCGTGGTACACGACGTCGTAGAGCAGCGGGTCGCCGTCGGCGCGCTGCACGTGCTTGGTGGCGGGGCAGCCTTGCGAGTACCGGTGCGTGCACCTGAAGTAGGCCCTGCAAAAGCGCGGAACCGATCGACGGCCCCACACGTGTCAGCGTCGCTCGCTCTACGCCGTCGATTTTTAGATTGGTGCAGCAGGATGGGAGTGACGTATGCGGCTGTGACGTGTGCGGCTGACCTGGGGTACATGGCGCCGAGGATGTCCTTCTGTCCGTACTTGCGCCAGCTGAGCCCGTCGTCGAGGGGCGCCATGTCCTGCACCGCGGCCACCCGCACCTGCGCCCTGACGCACGGCGTCCCCTTCCTGCGGCAACAAACCGAAAGAACGAGCGAGCACATGTCAGGACGCAGGACTCTGTTGCTCGACGCAACGAACGATGAAACAAAAGCGTAGATCGTTCTACTTGCCTCCTCTTGGACTGGGCATTGCAGCCGCCGGCGCCGGCGGCCGGGTGCGGGGCGCCGTCGCTGCGCGGGCTCCCGTCGCGGGACCCCGGCGAGTCCCAGCCACAGGCCCTGGCGATGCGGATGGACCTGTCGACGGACGACGCCAGCTCCCCGCAGAGCTCCCTGGCTGCCGCCGGCAGGTCCTGGTCCATGCGCGCCTCCAGCTCCCTCACCATGGCTTGCACCTGCGTCAGCTCCGAGGCCAGCGCGCGCTTCTCGCCGCCGCCGCCGCACCCGTCCATATCCTCACACCTCACCTCTGGTAACCTTCCGCTGGGGCGCTGAGCTACTTCTCTACGAAGGCAGTTGCCCAGTGTGGGAGCTTGGCGAGTGTGGTAGTGACGGGGAGGAGGCTACTTATAGAGTTGGAAAACTGGGGCATTCCACTGTTCCAAGCTGGGAAAAAATGGGGATCGTTTCAAGTTGGACCGGACTAGAGAAAAGTTTGAGACTAACGAGAGAATATTACCCTCTGACTGGCCTGGTTCAAACCCTTGGACCGGTCTTCTGGTGCTGGGCCCGGGCAACGCCATGTCCCGGACAGGCGGGCCCGGCTAGAGCAGTAGAGCCCCGTGCTGTCTGACCACCATTCTTGAGTTCCCATTCATGGCGTGGCGTGTTGTACGTGGTACCCAGGGTCATTAGCTTCCCTGCCATCTGATCATTGCTGGTCGTGTCGTGTCGTGTCGTGTCACTATAGCAGCGTGTGTGTTTTCCCTGAAGATTCTTGTAAGCGGCGGGCAAGGTTGCCCGACACGGAGCGAGCGCGAGTCCCCGGCCGGTACTGGGCGACGGCGGGCGCCGTACGTGGTGGCGCCTCCGCCTCGCCGCAGATGGGGAAGGAACTAGTAGGAAGGAAGGTGCCGGGAAGGCGGCGCGCGGTTTCTGCGGGGCTTCCTGCGGGATTCAGCGAAGATTGCGTCGCACGCGCACCACCTTTTTCCCTGTCAGCGGCGCACGGCGAGTTTACCCCACCCGGGCGACTGCGAGCGTGACGGACAGCAGCAGCGTTGGCTTGGCCTGGCGCGGTAACGTGGCGTGGTGTCAGCGTGTCAGGTCATGGCGACGTACTAGGCCGTGTAGCCATAGATTCTCCGTGATCTCGACTCGTTGGGGGGTGTCACGTTGTGGAAGCGTACAGGTAGAAACCCACAAGCGCTTCGGGACCCAGCGGCCTCCTCCGGATCATGGCGGCTCGAGCAGCCCAGCAGGAGGCGGCATTGTCGCTGCCGTTCCAGCGAAGCAAAAGCCGACGGGTCCAGGTCCAGGTCCAGGTCCAGCCATGGGTTGGGGTGGGGGTGGCCCGGCTGGGGCCGCCGGCGTGGGCGGCGGCGCGATGGGTTGCTCCGGTTCGAAGTAACGTTCGGGCACGGGGCGGGCGGGCGGGCGGGCTTTCAGTGGCATTGGCAATGGCACCACCGGTCCACCAATGGTGCCTCGAATCTCATCATCATCACACGGTCCCGCCGCCCCGGGACACGACTTCCCTGCGAGCACGAGGAGCAGCCCGGATTGCTTGGGATCGAGCCGTCCCTCCTTGATCAACCGACGAAGCGGCGGAAGTCCAAGCATTCAAGGAGGAGCCGCAGGCGCCTCTCGCTGTCCGACCGGCCCGCCGCTCTTCGGTGGCTCGGATAAGCTGGGGGCGGCGCGGCCGGCCAAGCTTTCTGTCCCCTTGTTTTTCTAGCGCGCGAAAAGCGGCGTTATGACGCGACCGCCAAATTAAAATTCTAAATTAAATTAAAATAAATGTAATAGTCGTCATTCGAATATATCAGCCGTATTATCTTAATGGTTTAATTTGATGATCATTTCTCAACCCACGGCCCGATCAAAATAACACCGATAGTCCCACGCGAAGGCGGCGTAGATGGTACAAGTACAATTAATACTTGAAAATACAATACGTGACATAATAGGATAAAACACACTTTTACAAACCAACTCCGAATACAATAATTTTACAAACCAGGTTTAAATACATACTTGATATACAAGTCTTCCAACTATTAAAACTAGAATTTATGCCAAGGAAAAGACTATACTACACTATCCTAGAGGTTCAGCCTGACTCCACCGGTCAGGCCGGTGCATCCCACCAGTTAGACCGGTATGCATGGGTTCCCCACGTAGACACCGGTCAGACCGGTCCCTCTGACCGGTCAAACCGGTCCCAGCAAAACAGAAGAGCTGCACACTCAGCCCACAAGGGTGCAACCCCCCAAAACTCTAGTCTAGGGGTCTCGCTCAACCACTTCACACCCCCTGCATCTCTGCGGATAAATTTAACGCAGTAGGGGCAGAAATCTACGTCCGAGTGTCCTGAAATAAATTGGATAATAATAAACCCTGAGCAACTAATACTCAGCAAGACTTACCCGACCAGTGGGTATAACTTAGTCCACATACCTAGACATGCAAGGCGTTTGGCTGGTGGTTATTTTGCAGAAAAAGCGACTAAAATAATTCCTTACTTTCATTATTTTAGCCCCAAATTCTATATATAAATTGACTCTAATCTAATATTTGCACGAACCAACTATAACAAACATGGTGGTGCAATCAAAATAATTCAATATGTTCAATATTATATACAGATAGCTCACATTCTAACATTTTGCTACGATGCAGCAAAGAGATCAAGGCCCTCATATCTGCGAGACGATTCGATTTAACCTTGCAAGGTAGACCTAACCAACACGGCACGCGTATGTCCCGTCGGACCACACGCACCAACCCTTCCCCTCCCCGCCTCGAACTACAGAACCACTCCACCTTCATATAGTCAGCCGAGCTCAACGTGAGACCACCACAAGTAAACATATGCATCCCGTTTCTTCGCGACTACTCGACTCACCCTAAGGGGTGGTGATGCAGTTCTGTACTTTCGAAGCGAGGCAGTACTAGGCTTACCGGTTTCGACTACCTCCTACTCCCGGCATGCGGTTAGTACAATTAAATCCCCGATCAGCACTGCCGACAACGACCGGTCTTTAATCGACACAGACGGGACTAAGACATCCAGGAACCCTGTCCTGTTGCCATTCCTATGTATCCTCATCATTTCCCGTCCGGTCTCAATTCTTCATTTATTCCATATCAAATTCGACATCTCATGTAATGCAATATAATTATATCTCATATCTCGCGAGTAACCGGAAATTACTAGACTTCTAAACATCCTATATCTCGCGAGTGCAAGAGGTCACTCGTCTTCTACCGAAAAACCATTAAGCATAGCACTTCTATCGTCCTATACATACTAGTATACTCAGGGAATCCTAGGGATCATGCAACTAGGGTTCCAAATAATTTCTAAACCTAATGCACAAGTAATAAATACATATATAGGTGTTATAATTTCAAATAATAGGATGTGCACCGGGGCTTGCCTTGAGTCTGCTGCTCGCCACTAGGGTCGGCTGGGCCTGGGACCGCCTCCTCACGAACCTCGTGCTGCGGGGCTTGCCCCTGCGACTCCTGTGGCTCCGCAACCACCTCGTACACCACCTCCTCCGCGGCGGCTGCTACACGTGTGCATATGCATATGACATGAGAATGCATGTATGATTTATAAAAATTACAAGTAACCTATATCCGAACTATTTTCTAACTAATTGCACCAACAACCACCTATTTAACCCTCTCAGCCACTGCCCTACCGGTCAGACCGGTACCCCATACCGGTCAGACCGGTCCCATTTAACTTAACCACGACACCGGTCAGACCGGTCCCTCCGACCGATCAGACCGGTCCTACCCAGACCAAAACCAGGATTCTTGGCGCGGCGAAAATCGCCCACTATTTCCAATATCCTTCTAGGAACTAGTTCCAGGGTGCCATTGGAGGTGTTTGACCAGAGGGAATCACCTAAGATCATCTAGAAAAGGAGATCGAACCATCCCTAGCTAAAATACCTTGGATGACCTTTTCCCCCGCGAAGAACTTAGATCCTCAGCTACCCAGGAGGGAATCACAAAGAGGAAGCTCCCCCACGCCGGTTTGATCCTTCCTTGGCCTCGGGAATCAAAGGAAAGGGATGATTTGGGGAGGTTAGGGCTTGGGACGGGATGAGCTTGGAGAGAGTGAGGGAGAGAGAGAGCTGGTGATGATAAGTGAGTTGTTGGGAGAGATATAAAAGTTGTTTAAATGATGTGGGCTCAAAACCCACAAAACAGGTTCAACCGGTCAGACCGGTCGCCCCGACCGGTCAGACCGGTCTGGCCCATACTGACAGAACAACTTGATTTGGTGAATTGTCGCATTAGAGCTGATGGTCAAAATTAATTCTTAATTACAGGTGATTAATACATGAAGTGTTCCAGGCGTGCTCCCACGTCATCAGTGCCTGGATCTCGTGGCGGCATCCAGGGCAAGTGGCATTGCGTACGAGCTGTGCGCCGCCGGCGACCTCCATCCAGAAGAAGGCAAGCCGGGGGAAAAGTCGCCAAGCGGTCGCGGCAAAGAAGAGTGGCAAAGCCGCCGCGCCCGCGAGCACTCGCTCCTGGAGAGCGACCGGTTTCCACGTCCCGACCCCGACCCAATCCGGGAGCTGCGATGGTGGATCACGCAACGCAATCATTGCGGGCGGCGTGTGCCCTCCCTCCTGTTCCCGATCCGACGAAGGTTCCTCCGTTCCTCGGCGCCACGGCCACCCAGCGATCGAGCGGCGATGGTCCGCCGGCGCCGCACAACACAAGCAGATGCAACCTGCCGCCCTGCCCAGATTCTTTACACTGCCGCACGCCCCGAACGGGTAGCTCTTTCGGCTAGCATGATTTTGGGTGGGGAATCGAGACGAACGCAGCGATCCGGCGAGCAGGTTCTTCTTCCCAGAAGTTGCTCTCCGTTGGTTGCTGTCCGAGAGAAAGAAAGGTTCCTTTTCCACTCCGCAGGCTTCCACACGTATGCTAGCTGGGCAGCTGGCTAGGCTTGTCCTGATGCCTGATCGAACCGTAGGAGCGACGGATCGGGGCCCCTTTTTGAACAGGAAAGGGGAAAGGCGAGGCAGCGCCAACAATAGGCTCTCTTTGACGGCAGGATTGTGTTTTTGCTTCGGCCTGGCGACTTTGACGGCAGGACGGGCGTGGCTCGCCACCCTGAAAAAGTTTCCCCCCCATCGCCTTTGATGCTGGTCTCGAACTCTGCTGCTGGTGCTGCCTTTGACCGTTTGACCGGAGAATTGGAGCCAGTAGCTGTGATGTGAGGACGCCCCAACGGCCACGCGAGCGACTCGAGTGCTTGACTCGTTGACTGCCACCGAGCAGCTCACAGGATCCCGGCCCGCGCGAGCAAACACGTGCGCCCGCCCGCGCGCGCGCTACGGTCGCCCTCCGTGTCTGTCCGGAGTCCGGGACCGGCCTCCACGGCTCGGTGTACGATCGGCCAGGCGTCGCCGCCGCCTCGCGGGCCCGGGGCGCGCCCCCGTGCTCTGGCCCGGCCGTGAAGGCGCGACGCCGCGCGTCGCCCCAGTCGTCCTGCTCATACGCACGCTCCAGGGCTCGAGGGCGAGACACGCAACTACGCAAGCCTACGCGCTCCGGCGGCAATGTACTCATGTCGCGGTAGCGGCCCGGCGGCCGGCGCTAGCATGCTGCAGCCGCACGCACGCGTTTGGATTCTCCTTTTACGGTTAAAAATATGCTAAAGGGTCAGCATCGGCTTTGTATGGATGCGCGCTAGGATTCTAGCGCTAGTGAATAGTGCCGCTTTGACTGTTAATTACAGTGTCAAACAAAGTCAGTTTACAAAACCAACTTCAGAACCCCCGCGCTAGTGACCCTGAAGAATCTAATGAGGCCTTTGACCGCGCGATTAGAGGATGGTTACTGTAGCACCACTGTAGCAAATCATCGATTAATTACCGTCATTAGATTCGTCGCGAAAAGTTACACCCATCTCTAAAAAGATTTTGCAAATAGACTTTATTTAGTGCTTCATGCATGCGAAATTCTTTTTTCGGGATTTGTGCGCGCTAGAATCCTAGCGTTGCCAAACAAGGCCATCGTTTTGCAAGGAGCTGCAGATTTCAACCGTGTTACTGCAATTACCTGCAGTTTCCTTCTCCGGGGGGCCAGTCGGCAGCCAGTCAGCCAGCACGATTCACGATCGTCTAGGTGCAGGATTTCAGTGCATTTTGCAGTGAACGAAGCCCAGCACCACACTACCAGCCCAGCCCCTGCAGGTGCCCAACAGGTCTAGCGTCTACGACAAGCCGCCCGGAGGCCAGGACTTTCTGTCTCTGAGGGGCTGTTTGGATGGGGAGCCACAGCTCCCCACAGAGCGTGGCGGAGTGTGGCGGGCATTTTCGGCGCCACAGCCAACACGGCTCCCGCAGTTTACTGTAGTGTGGCGGAGGGCGTGCGTGGCGTGACGTGACGAAGTGTGGCTTCCATCCAAACAGCTTCTCTAATTTAGAACTGTTTGTTATCACAGGCCCTGTTTAGTTCGCAAAAAAATTTCTATAATATCTGTCACGTCGAATCTTCGGACAATCTTCGGACACATGCGTGAAACATTAAATACAGTTGACAAAAATAACTAAATGGGCTACGGTACCAAAACTCAGATTTTTTCGCGAACTAAACACGGCCACGATGCGACCGCAAAGATCTCCATGCAGGGTCTGCTGTAAATCAACGAGATGACAGATGAAATCTGAAGCGCACAGCAGGCATCGTTGAGTAGCTGTTATCGGTTCTGGAAGATGGGTTCTGGAAGATGAGAGACGTTACTGTGTCATCGGACTTAACAGGCACTGTCTAATGGACAAGTCGAGTTATAACAGGACTTGCAACGATCCCTAACAGATAACTGATTTCCAAACAAAAAACATGTCTTAGGAACAACTGAAACTACATGCATGGTTTTGCCAAGAGTTAAACAGAATGTATGGCTGCCCCCAGTTTTCAAAATTCAAATGTATGAAGTTTAGGACAAGCGAATTAGTCATCATCATATGCATAAAATGGAAGAAGTATGTACAGCAAGACAATTTAAGTCTCACCCAAAACAGCACTGTATTGAACTGAGCAAATAGCAGGGCTCAATTTCTTAGAGAAGGCCAAAATAGGCAACAGATGGTAAATCAATACATTTTCGAATACTAAATCTGAACTGATCAAATAGCAGGGCTCAATTTCTTAGAGAAGGCCAAAATAGGCAACAGATGGTAAATCAATACATTTTCGAATACTAAATCCTTATATGCATGTTGGAACAAAATTGATATCAAATGAATGATGAATCATACCTCCCCAAACTTTTGAAAATGGCAGATTTCAGACGATGGATATAGAATGAAAAAGAAAAAAGTAAACTTGAAGGGATGTGCTTTTGAATTTTAACAGTGCCACTTCCACTTATTTACCTTTAAGTTTGGTTTGGGCATTCTACCATTCCAGTTGTTTCCACTTCTCATTTCTTGCCTCCATCTTCTTGTCGCGGGCTTGTGGCTTCATTGAGCATGTACAGTTGGAGGAGTAAAGAAATGCCAGTTCCCTTGGTTCGGTGGCAATTACTAAGAAACATGCCTCAAAAGCATTATGAACTACAGGTATTGCTGCGCCAAAGTTTAAACACCACTATTGTCTTCCACCCAGTCCACACAAAACTCGAATTACTACTCTACATAACTTCATAACACCTGCTTTTTTTTAATGAAAAAGGCCAATATGTCCAACAAAGATGTTAGATTTTCATGCATAATCTCTTGAAACACCAATCCTTACATATAGCTTGGTGTATATTTTATATCTCAAGATTGACTGATCATACAATCCAAATCTTAGAACAATGATCTGAACCCCAGTCGTGATCGCTATACACACATTTCTATCAGTTCTAGTTTTAAAAGTATGTGTGCAATTTAACATTCACCAGCAGATTATGTTTGTAGAATCACTAGCACTGTCATGTAGATTCCTCAAAAACTGTGTTCTACTGATGTGTTTTGGTAGCAAAAATCAGTAGGACACCTCAAAAGACAAGAGCTTTGCAACTAGATATTATAAAGAACTAACATTAGAGACTAATAATTCTATCAACGAAAAGCTTAAAAAAACTCAATTTACCACCGTTCTCTTGGTCTGCCATCAGGAAATACAGGAACAGCTCCCCTGCCATTGGCTGAACCATCATCATTTTTCATAGTAACCTTGACTTCTTGTGTACTTGAGTCATCGTCTGCAAAGTCTGGAGGCGCGTCATCATTCTCACCAAACCAACCATCACCCCATTGGTAGTCAGCATCCGATTTGCCACCAGAAAGTTCACTGATCAAATCTTCCATATCAGAGAGTCCCTCATCTTCATCATATTCTTCGTCACTTCTTTCAGTTGACAATTGTGCTGCTCCATTGGCTCCCTCAGCTTCCCCGCTGGTCCAAGCCCCACCTCTTCTAGGAAAGCGCAGCACAGCAACGAGAGCCCTCATTTTCTCCTTAAGCAGCACCAGCTTGTTCTTCTCAACCAGCTGTGAGTCCTTGTATGCTTCGCGGAGGAAGACCGAGTCCCTATCCCCTTTGAATGATACATAAAACATGTCTGGGTGACGAATGATCATGCCCCGCAGGGATTGCGAGAACCGGAACTCCTCCCTGAAGTGCGTCAGGTGATCCACCAATGTGCGTTTCTCAACCGTTAAGCTAAGAATCTCATGAACCACTCCACAAGCATGCTTCTCCTTCTCAGCCGACCCAGACCGTAGGTGTGAGAAGTCAGCATATGGTGAAATATATGGCATTTCATTGAATTGCGCAATCCTGCGTGCCTCTCCCCGCGTCAATTTCAGCCCCTTTGGTAGCTTCACCCGGTTAAATTTCAGTGGCCTGTCAATTATCAAATTCCTCTCCTCAGCTGCCCTTGCCCGATTCTCCTCCTCCGCGAGCTCCGCCGCAGACACCGCCAGCTCGGGGTCCCAATGGGTGAGCTCCAGCCCCGGCCCTCGGTCCATCCGGACGATACGGAAGTACTGCGGGTACCTGAGGCAGATGGTGTCGCGGAACTCCGGCGGGAGGCCTAGGTCGTGCTTGAGGTGCGCGATCTTCTCGATGAGGATGCGCTTCTCCTGCGACATCATGAGGAGCTTGCGGAGCTTGGTGACGGCGAGGCCCTCGGACTCGTTCTTGAGCTGGAGCTCGTCGAGGTAGAGCCGCTCGGCGGCGGGGGTGAGGCGGAACTTGAGGGAGTAGACGCCCTCCTCGACGACCTCGAAGACACCCGGGAATTTCTTGAGGAGCGCGATGAGGCGGCGCTTGCGGGTGAGCCCGAGGTCGCGGCGGAAGCGGCCGAGGTCGCGGAGGCTCATCACGCGGTCGGGCTGAGCGACGAGGATGTTGCGGAGCTTGAGCACCAGCTTGAGCTTCTTGTCCCGCTGGATCACGTTGTCGAAGGGGATCTCCTTGCGGCGCTTCACTGCGGCCTGCGCCACCACCACCGCCGGCCGCGGGCGGAGGCGCAGCGGGAACGGCGGCGGCGCGCGCGGGTGAAGCGGGAGTGAGGCCCCGAGGAAGAGGGTCTTGGGTACCGCCGCTGCCGCCGCGGCCGGGTGGAGGGCGGCCGGCGCGGAGGGGAAGGGGAGCAGGAGCTTGGCGTCCATTTCCGCCGCGGGGGTTTGCTTGCCCGCTCGCTCGCCCTCGCCGCTCCGGGAGTGGAAGGGATAAACCCCTCTGTGCTCCCAACCCCTTGACGGGTTGGGATATTCTGGGTTCAGGACGAGCGATATTTTGGGGACAATGTACTGGGCTTGGCCCAAACATATGGGCCTATACGAGAAGAAGAAGATCCGGACTTACTTTGGCAATGGGCAATGTCATGGGCCTAGCTCGGTTACTGCTTTATCCCTTCTGTTTTTTCGGTAGCAACACAACCATGTTTACAGCTTTCAGACTTTCATTTTCTCACTAGATTGGGAAGGCATTCATCTGAACCCTGCAGATGGCAAATGACTGAACTGAACAGTATCCTGCTCTAGTGTTCAAATGAGACCTCAAGTTCCGTGCACATAATGATACCATTAGAACATGGAATTAAAATTATCATCAGAGACAGAGAGCATCCATGAGCCGGAGCCGCTGGGCTGACAACCGGATCTTGCACACAAAAATTCCATCTGTCTATATATATAACGGATGCGCCAGCGCTCTCGCCCGATCGATCGCGCGCTGGCGCCTCCGCTGCACCAGCCGGTCCGATCCGCCCCACGCGCGCGGATCGTGGCCTCATGTTATGGGACTTTACGGCACAAAGGCGAGGCCGTTTTTAATAAGCGAAACCCCCGGCCGCCGGACGCCTCTCCAGGTTCCCCAATAGCAGCTGCGCGATCGTCGCCGACGAGAACAACGGCGAAGAGAGCCGTAGGGGCACAGTTCTAGGAGCAGGAATGTATGGCGGTGGCACTGTGGCAGTACTGTACTACTATACAATGTCGCCTTCAGTCTTAGATAGCGCTAGTAGGATATGTTATCTTCTTGAGAACGGGAAACAAGCGAGTGGTCGAAGTGTAAAGCTGTGTGTGGATCGCCCATACCGCCATACCTCAAGTCCTCGACCTCACGAGGATAAGCGTAAGCGAAGTGTCAAGATACAATTCCCCAAAAAGGGGGAAGAAAAATGGGTCGAAGAAGATGCATCGCATCATCGCATGTACTTGTAGTACATCCAGGCAGAGCCGCAGAGGCAGTGTCCTTTCCCTGTTTACCCGATGCGTTTCACAGAGGGTGTGTTTAGTTCCCACTAAATTTCCAAACTTTCCATCACATCTATCACATCTCCTATCACATCGAAATATTAAATATAGCAAATAACCCATGCATGGAGTACTAAATGTAGTTAAATAAAAAAACTAATTGCATAGTTTTGATGTACGTTGCGAGACAATCTTTTGAGCTTAATTAGGTCATAGTAGAACAATATTTACCACAAACAAACAAAAAGTGCTACAGTGTGCTACAGTGACTGATGTGACTTTTTCTCCCTTTTTCACCTCATCTAAACACAGCCAGAGTAACGCGGTGGAGACGACCGACGATAAGCATCGGCGACGGCGTGGACCAGTGGGAGTACGAGAATATGGGCAATGAATAAAAATGAGGGGAGAGAAAGTTACACGGGGATTTGTGAGCAAGCAAGTTACACGGGGATTTGGGAGCAAGCAGGAGGGGGGAGTTAAGAGATCTTCCCCGTGTAACTTTTTCTCCCTTGGGGCTAGTTTGGCAGCGGGTGTTAATTAACTTAGAGAAGATAGTCCCTCATGGGAATTTCCCTGGACGACGCAAATCCCCCTCCATCCAGAGGGACGATACCCCCTGCAGAGGAGATTACCCTGCTGCCGTTTGGAAGCTGCTTAAATTCCCTGTCCGTTGGCACTTGCATGATTTGTATTCATTGGTGTATTGCAATAGAGAAGCAACAGGCATTATGGTTTTACTAGTCCACGTAAGCAATATTTTTTTTGGAGATAAACGAATACAAAATACAAAGTGTCAGATGTTATACTAATCTATGTAAGTTTAATCTATATATTATAAAGATATCATCCAAAATAACAGAATAGTTACTGTATGGTAATTGAGGTAACAAGCATATGCTATTCCATATAAGCTTAATCCATCTCGACTAGCACCAATATAGTCACGATGAGACATGGCCAAAATGATTCACACAAAACGAATCCTATATTACAAACTATTTTGACCAAATAATGAATTACAGACCATGGAGATAGTTATTAGCTAGGTAGTAGTTTCTTCCACGAAAACCAAAGAAAAATCACGTGGATGAATAAAATGGAATCGAGGTTTCTTCAAAACAAATGATGAAACTCCGTTTGACATGCTTCCGTAGGCCTTGCCACTGCATTGTCCTTCTCCAGGTGTTCCAAAGGTAATTCTGCAAACTGATAATGCAAGACATCAAAAAAATGGCATTTGACCTGTGGATCAGAAGTTGAAAGGTGTTTGACTACTAAAATACAGATGATAATAGGTGTTTGTCAATTTCAAGGAAACACACAAACACCTATTATGCATCTATTTCTACAATCAATGACAGTGCATTTTATAGCTGAAAAGGACGTATATGTATCTTCAGTTTTCATATCTCGCACTTCCCCTAAGCACTCTGCAGGTAACACAAATTGACACATGGCTCAGTTTAGCTATCCATCTTCTGTAACTATACTTATTTTTCTAGTCAGATTTGATTATACAAGTTTTAACTAAGTGCACCGAGCATATTCAAAGATACATCAGGACTTTTGGTCTTCATAAATACTAAACTTAATTAAACTGAACTGAATATGCCCAAACTGAGGTGTGCTCCAGCTCTTTCTCATCATACATGCCCAATTGAAGTGTGGGCCTGTGGGGACCAGAAAAAAAATTCATCATCCTCTTCTTCTTCTAACATGAATCAATTAACTTCCTCATCCCAAGAGTCCATGATCTAGTATATAGATAATATTACTTAGTAAAATATTTACTAACATGGTATAAGGCAGCAAGTCCCTAAAAAAATATAATGATATTTGTATGATAATTCAAACTGTACTATCAAGTGTGAACTTAAATATGATATGACAATTAAACTAAGCCCACCAGCCCTTGCTAGGGTAGTCAAGTAGAGGCCACGGTGGTTTGTGTTGCGTAGGCATTTGATGGCACTAGCACCTCTATAACAGCTAGTTTCTGGCTACGGGAACCAAATTGAAACATGCAAAGCTGACTGCCAAACAAGGGATGACTAACAGACTGTGCTATTTGAAACAAAAAGATTCTGACATTGAAGTATTGAACACTACTAACACAGAGATTGCATCCAACAGTTTAGCATGCTAATTTCGTGTTAATAAGCACAATATGCATTATCAATTATCAAAAGCTAAATCAAGATTTCAGTACCCAAAGCTACTCGATGCATTGTAATACAATCTAAAGAACATATGACTAGAAGTAGAAAGCTAATCTGAAATAATCACAGAAGCTCTGCATGTTGCCTAAGGCTTAATGGGTAGTCCAAATTCAGATTATATCAGCAACAACCTGCTGTCAAGACTGCTGGATCTGGCAATCCATCTAACATGGCAAAATAAGAGATGAAGAAACATGTGCAGGGGGCAAATTCAGATTATTTCTATGGCTCATGGAGAATAGGGTGGCTCTGGATTTCCTTGTTTTGCCTCCCAACGAGGCGAGGTCCATGGGAGAAATCCATCCGAGCCCCCAAGCACCTAGCCATGGAGGTAAGGACTAGTTTGGGAGTACAGACATGGATTTGGAGCCAAGATAGAGTTCGATTGAACTTTACCTGGAACAAGTGGCCAACCTAGAAGGGCTAGAAAGAGGAAGCGCACGCTTACTGCACCACGTCCGGGTCTTGCTCTGCTTCAACAGGATCTACAAGAAAAAGTTGTGAGGAGAGGAGAGCAGAAACCCTAGCACGGGCAGGGAGATGCGTGGTGAGGGGAGGGGAGTGGAGGGGAGGGGGAACCACCTGATGCGAACAAGGCGGTCGCTGTAGAGACGCCGGCGGAGGTGACACTGCCATGGCGAGGTCGTCGGAGGAGATCAGGCGGCGGCGGCGGCGCTCCTCCGCTCGACCTCGCGGAGTCGAGCGCGAGTCGAGAGAAGCGACTCCGCGGGACGGGGACTTCTCCCCGGAGTGTGCAGGCCGGGCGCGATTCCGCGGGGATACTGGGCTCACTCGGGCCGCAAACTCCCGTGCAGCGGGTTTCCAAATATGCATGCTGGACTCCGCGCGGAAAATTTCCGGGTGGGCTGCCGGCCCAGGGAAACGACGGGGATCCCTGCCGGGAAGTGGGCTTCCAAACTAGCCCTTGGTATGCCAAGGATCCTACTTGTATTAGTCTAAAACAAGTTTTAATGAATAGTAGGTGGGGATCTTCCCCATACCGTTCAAAAAAAATCAGGGGGGCCGGCGCCGCCCGCTCGTGGCCTCACGATTTGTTTGTCCTTATGGACGGGAGCCGGACCGAGATCGCGCGGCGGGGAATTGTTTAGAGGCCCCGGGTGGTGGCGGGCAGCGCCCCACGTCGCGGCCGGGCGCGCGGCGCCCGCGACACGGCGCGGAGCCAGCCAAGCGCAGCGGGAGCGGCCCGGCGGCACGCCGCGCGCAGCGTCGCTCTTCATCCATCCGTCCATCATCCAAGGGCTAGCTGGGCTAAAATTATCCGTCACCGGACGCGCTGCGTCTGGATTGATGGATGGAAGCATTTGAAGCACGCGATGTCCTTGCTGCCGTTGGAAAAAAAACGTGCTAGGAAAAGAGGGGGGGAAATAAGCTTGGCCGTGAACTTCTCCTTTTCTCCACGAAAATCTCCTCGAGTTCTGAAGAGAACGATTGGAAGTTCGATACGGGCTGCTCTTCCTTGGCATCATCACCGCATACGAACCTTCTGCCGTTGTCACTCGTACTGTCGTACAGTCATCGTTGCCGCTTGCACAGTCACTGGCAAAGCCATGCCATTTTCGGGTGTTGCAGCAGCCGTGCAGTACAGGGGAGGAGCTGGTTCTGGTTGGTAGGTGTACTGAAACTAGAAACCCACCTTCAATTTTGTATCTCCTCGCCTCAAAATCTCCTCTTTATTTGTTGCCCATTGGCGGATTAGAAAACCATATTTGCATGGCTGGGAGGACTCGTGCTCATCAACTCTGACGTACTCAAAGGCTTGACAACCGCAGCCTGCAAGGGGCTTGGCCAAGTTGGCCGAGCCTACGCAGAGCCGAGTCCCAATAACACATGTTCAATCCTGGGTCCATTTTGGAAACACTAATTCGCCACGTTTTTGAAGCGGGCCAGCGCTGGCTGTTGGGGCCAAAATAATCCAACTGGCGAAATTCAACTGAGAGTTGGATATTTCCAATCCAGTGTAGAATGTTTTGGATATCAAAAGCATAAAGCAGAGAGGTTCGTTGGTTCGATGTTACTGGGTGCAGTCTAGTAAAAGTTGCCACTAGAGGCCACAGGGCGCCACAGAACCAGCACCGAACAAAACAAGAGGCCAGGGTTGACAAGAAGCTGCGCGCGCGGGCCGCGAGCGCGAGCCCCCCCACCCATCCGGCGGGTGAACCGAACGGAACCGGCAAAGAGGCAGGCCAGCAGGCAAGCAGCCTCCCCAAAAGCAGAGCTCTCTCGCCTCTCGCCGCCCTCGCCGCGTCGGAAGAAAATTCGTTTCCCCATCCGCGACGACTGGCGGCTACTAGTTTAATCCCCCCGCCCCGCCCCGCCCCGCACTTCTTCCTCCTCGTCCGGCCTTCCACCGCAGCACCGCTCCCCCTTCCACACGCGCAGGCACGCTCGCCTCCTCGCTCGCTCGAGGGGTGGAAAAAGAGCAGCGCTGACGGACGGAGAGAGAGGGGGTTGCTCGGTGAGGAAAAAAAAGGAAACCTAGGCGGCTTTCCGTTTCGGGAAATTCTCGCGCCTCCCGTCGCCGCCCCTCCGCGCGCGGCGCCGGCGGCCGGGCTCCCAAGCCCCCCAGGGCCTCCGCGGCGCGCCAGCTCCCCCCCGGGTAACGTGTGGCCCTCTTTCGCCGCTGCGAATGTCGCTGTTCGGATCGGGCGAGTCCTTCTAACCCCGTGGTCCGAAAAAGCTGCAGCCAACCGCTCGCGGGATCGTCGCTCTTGGGAAGGTGGGAGGGCGGGCTTGTGGCCGCGGCTGAGGATGCGCGGCGCGGGCTCCCGCCTGCCGCGAGGTATGTCTCCCCGCCACTGAATCGTGCCTCCGATGGGTTCCCGCCGCGCCGCGTGACCTCATATTCCGAGGGGGGCTGCGGTTTTGGCAGGGTAGGTTTGGTGCGATGGAAGGGACGACGGCGGCTGAGGTGGGCGGCGCCGCCGACGGCGCGGCCGGGGATGTGCAGATTAAGGGGAGCAAGGAGAATGGGCAGCCCGCGGAGCAGCAGCAGCAGCCGTCGGGCAGCGAGGCGCTGGAGATGCCTGCCACGCCGCTCCCGCGGGACATCGACTGGTCGGAGCATTTCTCCTTTTTCACCTCGTTGGGCGGGTTTGGAGGCAGCTCGGACGGCGCGAGGGGCCTGACCAGCGTTGGCCTCTCCAATTCCGAGTCGAGGCCAGACAGCGTGACACAGCGTGGTTTGGACCATGACGCGGAGAGGGTGGAGGAGCTCACATTGGAGAATTGCATCAACATCGATGTTCAACCCGAGATTTCAGCTGGTGGAAGCTCAAGCAGTGGGGATAGGCATACTGTCATTAAGGGCCTGTGGGGTAACTTTACACGGGTGGCATGGAGAACTAGCGAGTTGGCCAGCAGGGAGAACGCAGCAGTGAGTTATGGTGACATTGCAAACCTGAGGGCTGCTGATGCTTCTAGCAGGGAAAATTTGGGGACGGACCTTGCCAACAATATGATCTCACGGAATAACGACGTCTCCGGCAGGGAGATACCCCTGAGTCGAGGTGGCAATGTGAATAATGAGTTTGTGATGCCATTTCGCAATCAGCAGCTTTTATTATCTGCAAGGCCGAATCAGGATGAACATCGGGCTGAAAGGGACAATGTTATTAGAGTAAGCAGCTTCTCCAATAGAATTCTCGGGCAGATGAGGAGTAAGACCTTAACACCTCCATCTGGGGTTGTAGTATCACCGCTTAATGGCAAATCAAAAGGTAAAGGGGTTGCTTACCAAGGTGCACGAGAGGAGAAGCAAGTGCACGCTACTGCAAGACCTAGAGACCCTTTGGACAAGATTCCGACTATTCCTACCTCAATGTATGATTCTATGACCAGAGTGGATCCGTTGCCTTTCAATACTGGTGCAAATGTTTCAAAATCTCACTGTGATGGAACTAGCCTGAGGGAACTGATTAAGCCTGGCCGGCAAACATTGAGCAAATTTGAGAAAATGCATTTGTTTAAGCAGATCCTTGATCTTGTGGATAAGTGTCATGCACAGGGTTATACTTTGCAACATTTGCGACCATCATATTTTACAATTCCACCTTCAAACCAAGTTAAGTATATTGGTTCTTATACTACACAAGATTTGCCAACATCAATCAGACAAGACGTCCCTAGAGAAGATCTTGGGAATAGAAAAAGGAGTTTTGGCCATAAAATTGAGCACCAAGAGTCTGATGGACATGGAAACTCAATGCTGAAGTATCAAAAGGTTGGTGAGCAAGGCTCAGTTGCTGTCAGGCGACCAACACAGACCTTTTGGACTGACCAAAGAGTCAACAATCAAAATGAAGATGTCAATTTTAGTTGCACTGTCAGAGAACGTTCTAAGTTTGTCGAACCATATGGCAGTTATACATCTTGTGCTCAACATTTTTCTAATTCTGGCAACCAACAACCGGCATTTGAATTGAGGAATCTAGAAGAAAGCTGGTACATAAGCCCGGAAGAGCTCAGTCAATTTAAAGGCACATTCCCATCAAACATCTACAGCCTTGGGGTTCTTCTATTTGAGGTACGTCTATATTACTTTTGTGTCATTTCTGCTGTAGTACCCATGTTGGATTCTGTAGAAGTAAAGCGATATTGTGCTACTGCAGTTTGGTGGCTGCTGGCTGGCAATAACTAATCATTTAAAATCGAATTCTTGTGTTTTTTCAGTTTCTTAAAATCTAGTATGAGCGGTTGACACATGTATATCAAGGTGTTTCTTTTTCACTTACCTTAAATCTAGTACGAGTGGTTGAACTTTTGACTCATGTATACCAAGGTGTTTCCTTCTAAATAAAAGAATATGATAGGCATTCTGCTTTTATTGGTGCATCTGCATTTGAATTGCTGAAAGCATCTTGCTATGCAGCATGCATGCACCTTATAATGGACCTTTTGTGGTTCGCAACTGTTATTGAGCCCCAAGATCATGAAGTTATGATACTCTATAATTTCCCTAATTACATGAGAATCAATAGTTCAATACCCTTGTTCTTTTTATATGCAATTAACTGTTATGTAGTCTATTACAGGATATTGCAAGTGTACTCCTACAGCATGCATGCACAAATTTAATTGCTTGCTACTTGAAACCACTTGAATTGGACTTCTCCACTTTTCGTGTGATCTTGTATTTCTGTATATTATATCTTCTTGTTTCTGACTGAAGTGTAGACCTTCAGCCTGCCAGGTTATGCATTTAATGAACTTGATATTTTTTATCTCAGCTCTTTTGCTGTTCTGAGACATGGGAGGTGCACTGTGCTGTAATGTCAAATCTCCGCCAACGCATCCTGCCTCCAAATTTTCTTTCAGAAAGTCCTAAGGAGGCTGGCTTTTGCCTTTGGTTACTGCACCCAGATCCTTGTTCGAGACCAAAAGCAAGGTGAGTTTATCCATTTCTCTCCCTCATAGCATAAACTAAGAAAATTGCTTACTGATTAGTGATTGGTTTGATATAGTTAAAGGCTAATAGCCTTCTATTTGGTGAATTTTGTAAGTTGCACTTGAGTCTAGAGCAATTATTTCTCCAATAGAATGAAAAGAAGTGCTTTGCCTCTAGGATATTTGTTTCATAATAGGTTTTATCTTATTCTTGAGCTTTGTCCATGACCCATACCATGAATATAAATGTTTAGCTTATTATGGCTATATGCCATGAAATACACGGTTAAGTTTATGTAGAAGAGTTCAACTTAGACTCTTGTTCCCAAGCCGAGGGATTACTTCTGTCATTCATCGCATGTGGAATTATGTTAGATCTGCTTAGTAGTATCCCTTTTGTTCCCCTTTTAGTTGGCGTTTCTTCTTGGCCGTCTGAAGACTGGAAATAATTATTATATGCTTGTTTGCTCCTAATAGCCAGTTTACTGTTTTCTCAGAGATATTCTTGGATGTGACTTGATAAATGAGGGTCGGGATTTGTCCTTGTTAGATCAGGCGCCAGTTTCCATAAGTGAAGATGACACTGAATCTAGTTTGCTACTTAATTTCCTTTCTCAATTGAAAGAAGAAAAGGAGATGCAGGCTGCTAAGTTATCAGCAGATCTTGGAAGCTTACAAACAGATATCGCAGAGGTTGAGAGAAGACACTCAGCAAGAATGGGATTTAGTTTAGAGGACACAGATGTACCGGCAACTTCTAGTGCTTTGTCAGGAGCTTCTGGGAGTGCCCCTCAAGGTGCGTTGCTGTCAGGTTTGCAACCATCATTGTGTAAGTCAAGCATATATGAGGAGAGGGTGATGAGGAATTTGGAGCAGCTTGAAAATGCATATTACTCCATGAGATCTACTGTGGACGCCTGTGAAACTAATGCAATCAAACGTCCAGATAATGAGGCTTTGAGGGTCCGTGAAAATTTCCATCAAATTCACAGTGATTCTGATGCGACGGATGAGCAAACGGACCGCCTTGGATGCTTTTTTGATGGTTTATGCAAATATGCTCGTCACAGTAGGTTTGAGGTACGAGGAATTTTGAAGAATGCAGATATACTTAACTCTCCGAATGTCATCTGTTCATTGAGTTTCGATAGGGATGAAGAATATTTTGCTGCTGCTGGAGTTTCAAAGAAAATAAAAATATTTGAATTCGATGCACTCCTAAATGACCATGTTGATATTCATTACCCGTTGATAGAGATGCCTAGCAAGTCCAAGCTTAGTTGTGTCTGTTGGAACAACTATATAAAGAACTACCTGGCATCAACAGACTATGATGGCACTGTTCAGGTATGTATCTAACTGTATGTTGCTATATAACTTCCAAGATATATGTTTATCTGATCGTCCATGAACAAATTGGCATTTTTTTATTCCTGCTCGTAGTTTCCCTATATTTATTCCGATGATGCCATTTATCTGGTTCAGATAAATTTGATCTCATAATGTGGTGATGCTGTTATTATCAAGTAATGCACCAAAATGCTGACTTTGGATTCAAGATACTGTCGATCTATTGAGATAGGTTTATATGTTGTGGGAAGTTGGGCACACATATGTTCTCCACAAGCCATGTACTATTTAAACCTCGCATCCTCATAGTTTTAGCTTTGGTTAGGACAATATGGTGTCTTCTGTGGCATGTCAGCATGTGCCAGATTCGTCTGTTTGAGTGCCTTCTATGTTATCAGTACTATTATGATCTGAGAGGGAGCACTCACAGATTGATTGTTAAAATAAGTGTTGTGAAGGTAATCTCGTGAGGTTTAGGCTATACTGGTCGTTGTTTGAGAAGTGCATTTTCATCTGTTGAGTTTGTTGCACCTGTTGCCCCCAAAAGCTTAAGCCTTCAGTTACACGAGGGTTGCTACTGATACTTTCAACTCTTTAGCTACATTTGCACTGTGTGAGGATGTCTCTAAACAGAAAAGAAAAAGCTAGGGGAATTGAACTATGTACAGAGAGGACTTCTTGAATGAGTAGGTTTGCCAGAAAATATAAATATGAACGTGGACCAATAACACCATTTCATATCTATGTTTCATCTTCTAGTTGCTTCATGTGAAAAGCAGCAGTTTTGTTACTGTTCATCCTTTTAACACTCAGCACTGCTTAATTGCTACCCCAAGCATGTTCAATTTCTGGGTTGCTATCTTTTCCTCTTGTTTATGATTTTCTTATGGTTTGGATGTGTCTTTGCTGTTCCCTTGATACTTTTACAAAGAGCAAAAGCTTCTCTGCTATGAGCATCAGTCTGGAGATGGTCTTTGTGTTATTCCTGAATTTCTCTTTTTTTTTATCATTTAAGTAATTATTATTTTAAAATGCAGTTATGGGATGCCGGCTCTGGTCAAGGATTCACACAGTTTACAGAGCATCGGAAAAGAGCCTGGTCTGTGAGTTTTTCAGAAGTGGACCCTACTAAGTTGGCAAGTGGTAGTGACGATTGTTGCGTGAAAGTATGGAGTATTAACCAGGCATGTTACCTTTTTCTTATCGGGACAATTTTCTTACTTTGAGTCCTTATTTTGAACATGGGTGTTATATGTTACTCATCTTCAGTATCCTGGGTTAAAAACATACTAAATAGTTGATACATAACTACATAAGGTGAGACAGAGTTATACAAGAGAAATATCAATCTCATCTAGTGCCATATTTTTGCTGTCACTTGGGTGATAACTCAAAGGTATTTTAAAGGCTGCGGTGTAAATATACTCAGAAATCTGCAGTTCGTTTATGTTGGGTTGACTGTTACCCTTACTTTTATCTTCGATAACTATTTCATACTTCATTTTTTAATATTTTTTATTTAATTTTTCTCAGAAAAATTGCATTGATACAATCAGAAATGTGGCCAATGTATGCTGTGTTCAATTCTCTCCATACTCCTCCCACATGCTAGCTTTTGGTTCAGCTGATTACAAGATATACTGTTATGATCTGAGGAACACAAGGATCCCTTGGTGTACTATTTCGGGACATGGGAAAGCTGTTAGTTATGTAAGGTTCTTGGATCCAGAAACACTTATCTCTGCATCAACGGACAACACATTGAAGATATGGGATCTTAACCGGACTAATTGCAATGGATTGTCTACAGATTCTTGTAGCCTGACACTGAATGGTCATACCAATGAGAAGGTACGCGATAACTTGTCTTCTTAAGTTTTAGTGCCGCATGTTTGTTTTCTTAAGTTAACTTGTTTGTGTAATTAATCTGAAACCAACCTTACTAATAATTGCTTGTGCAGAATTTTGTAGGGTTATCTGTTCATGATGGATACATAACATGTGGCTCCGAAACCAATGAAGTGAGTATTTTGTGTAGTGCATACACTTTCCTTGGCATTCTAACTTGTTTTAGTGAGAAGACACTGTTCCCTCCCCATCCCTCCACGAATGATTACCATGTACCAAGTCTCTCAACCTAACATGATCCTTACCTCACTAGTATGACAAATAAGTGATAGTAAGTGTTCCATTTTTCCTCTGCCCCCGTTGGAAAAAATCACCTCTACTTATGTACAGTGACAGAGCCAGGGCCCTGGCTGTCCTGGCTGCAACCTGATTCAAAGCCAAAAAGGCAATGGAAATCCTATAGAAGTTGAACAAATGTCAAAGGTTCAGATGTATCGCCACTTGATAGCCTGGGGCCTGGCACATTTCTGGTTCCAACCATGTTGCCAACTCCCTCAGCTTTATAGTGAAGAAGTGGCTATTACTGTAGATCACATAGGTGACATATTGCCAACTTGGATTGCGTAAATTGTTTGATATTTTGACTTTGCCACTGAAAAATTGCTTGTTTGGTTTTTGTCAATCGTCCTTTGGGTGGTATTTTATTTTTAAACTATAGGTTCATTTAGTGGTAGAAACAAAAATATAGAGCCTCCTTAATGGCAAATATGAAATCCTCCCATTTATTTACCGCATGTCAATTAAGCATATCCATGAATCTATAGTGGAAGTATTGCTCTTGCTCATATGTTTTTTTGGTGCGTGCAGGTATTTTCTTACTACAAAACCTTCCCTATGCCAATAACTTCTCATAAGTTTGGTTCTATTGACCCGATAACTGGACAAGTGACAAATGAAGACAACCAGCAATTTGTATCCAGTGTTTGCTGGAGAGGGAAGTCAAACATGGTAGTGGCTGCTAACTCTAGTGGCAGCATCAAAGTGCTTGAGCTTGTGTGAAAGATCCGATGAGACTATGAGAGTTCTACTGAAGGGAAAAAGGTTCTAGGGTTGCCATGCGGGCCCCTGATGCTGTTTCTCTGATGGCCATGCTTAATGAGTCCTCAATGCAGAACACAAAGCATCAATTACCCCTTCCAGCCTGGTCTTATTGTATTACCAGAGCAGAAAAGATGCAAGTGCACGTGCACCATTCAAGAAACTTAACAATGCAAGGTGTTGGTTTCGGATGCTTTGCTTGAGACTTCCCAAGCAAACTGAACTAAATTTGCAAGAGTATGACGGGCCTCAACGGAAGGCAACTGTCAGCATATGTTTTGTTGTGTTTGTATATTTGTGCGGCATTACTATTCATCATCTCGATGGCCTAAGGATCTGTACAGAATTAGGTGCCCTAGGGGCGATGAAGTATATCCGAGACAGGATGTTCTTTTGGGCTAGAGGCTGACGTGATAATACATGTACTAGATCAGTATTTCATGGTAAGTAACTCAGTTTTGATGCGCGCTGGCTGGACTATATGATGGTTAGAGCAAACAATTAGAACAAAACAGGGTTATCTTGTAGCTTGAAGAAGTTGATCGTGCAATGTGTATGTTGCAAGGAGGATGTGTCTCTGTTCATTATTGTACATATATTTAGGACTGCCTACTGAAAGGCCTTGTAACTAGATTAGAATGCTCAAAATACAGAGTCATCAGTTGAGTGTAATCAAAGTTAATGGTATTCTCAACAAGATGATGCAGATCTTTTTACCTGTATATCATTTCGTTGATGTTTTGTCTGGAACAAGTGGAGTGCTTATTTACTTGTGCAGGCGATGACTCGCTTCACCCAACCTTAATGTTTCGTCGGCTGTAACACCTTTTGTCTGTCCGTAGTTTACATTCATTTGACTGTAGCCTTATAGCGTGTATTCTGCATGTAACGAGTTAAGCTTGTACTACTGATGAGTAGCATATGCTTCTTCCTTGCTATTTGTTTTTTTTTAATCTTGTTAGTTGTTACCAACATGAGTCATATGGCAATATTGCAGCTACCAGCTCGCACATAATGAGACCACGAACTGATCGTGAGGCTCCCAACTGGTAGCAAGAACCTCTACGATGCCGTTGTTCATTGTATGTCCACGCAACATTGAGCAAGGGAAAATTTGAAACAGCAGGCGACGATCGTAGTGCCTCGATCAGTTCAGTGTTCAGATATGACAGCCGACTTGCTGCTCTGTCTTTGAATTTCCTCACCAGCCAAACATGGCAAAAAGCAGCGCGCAGGCATACGACGAACTCCTTGAACGGCTGCCCATCTGCGAACCCCAATGATTTGCCAATTCTGGAGCGGAGCGACGCAACAGCCCACATCAAAAATAGGCAGACGTCCATGGATTCAACTCCTGAATTTCCCTCTCCCTCCTCCGCTGGCCCCTCCGTACCGTCTCTCCCTTTCCGCCATCGCAATCTTTTCTTCCGCGAGGGAAGCGAAGGGAAGGTTCCGGCCTGGGGAGGGAGGTTGGGATCAGGAAGCGCCGCGGAGCGGCAGCGGAAGGAGAGAAGCAGAGGAGAGCGGCCGGCGACCGAGCATGTCGCGCCGGGGCCAGCACGCCCTGCTGCTCCTCTCCGCCGTCGTGGCGTCCCTCGTCCCCGGCTCGATGGCCGGGGTGTACCACATCGTCGGCGCCGGCAAAGGGTGGCGGATGCCCCCCAACAAGACGTACTACGACGACTGGGCGCGCACCAGGCACATCAGCATCGGCGACAAACTGAGTAAGCGTGTGGAAATTCTTGCTTGCTCCCTCCTCCCTCCGGTTCTGAGGGTCTCTCGGCCAAACTAATCTGCTGGGTGTGGCGTGGCAGTGTTCCTATACCGGAGCGGGGTGCACAACATCGTGGAGGTGCCGACGCGGGCGCTGTTCGACGCGTGCAGCATGCGGAACATCACTAGCCGGTACCAGAACGGACCGACCATCATCGAGCTCACCCAGCCGGGGCAGCGCTTCTACTTCTGCGGCGTCGGCGAGCACTGCGAGGTCGGGCAGAAGCTCGCCATCAACGTCCTCCTCGTCGCGCCGCCGCCGCCCGACACGCCCAACTCCGCCGCGGCGGCCACCGGCCGGCTCTCCCGCTCCCGCCGCGCGGGCCTCGCCGCCGCCTGCCTGGTGGCCGCTCTGCTAATGGTGGTGTGACTTACTTATGCGTACATATATATACATGTATGTAATAATAAATCAGTGTCCGTCTGAATAGGAAGGGATCTTGCGCTTCGGCTGCCCTGAAATTTTGCTCTCTCCTGTTCATCTGCTACTATTGCCTCGTATCGTCTCGGTCTCGGATGATCTCTGAATCTCTGATGCCCGAGCCACAGTCACTCTGGGAAATGCTTCGGCAACAAAGCAGGAACAGGGAAATGGTGAATGGAGAAGTAGAGGGGAATAATGGGATGCAAAGAATTGGGGGAATAATTTGGATCAACAGTTCTGTTCCTACTTGGGCCATGTCCCCTACAGGCCGGGTGCGTTTTCTCGCCTACAGGCCAGACAACCCCGCTATAGTCTGGCGCTTTTTTCATTTTTATATTTTTTTAAAAAACAAAATTTCAAAAATATATGCCGAATAGGAAAATTTTCAAAAATGGGTGACTGTCGCCCCCTAATGGGCGACAGGGTGACTGTCGCCCATCCAGTTGGCGACAGGACCTAAATGTAAAAAAAATATATTTAGGTCCTGGCGCCCAAGGCGCATTAAACAGTGAACTTGTAAAATCGATATAAAATTATAGAAAAATAAAAAAATACAAACTCAACTGTTCTGGATTCTATGAAACAAGATCTACAACTTTTGTTACATAAAGTTTTTCATTTGATCAATGTATCTTGCTCTATTTTAAATACTAGTTTAATGCACTTTTATTTAAATCTCAAGATCCATCATTTGGATGCATGTCATCTTTGGCCAGAGTGTTGCATATGGTGAGCATAGGCTTGTACAAAATTGGTAGGCCCAGAAAACATTTCTAGAATAAGTTTTTAAATTAAATCTTGTAATATGTCTAGTTTAAATGGGTTATTTATCCATGCTGCTATACTGAGTATTAGAAGCCATAACTTTTACAGTATCATTATTTTATTTTCTAAGAGCTATAAAAAAAGTTTGGTAAATTTTAGATAAGCACAACTAGACCAAATGAATTATTTCAGATTTTTCTAGGTACAAGAACTATTTTTCTTGATTTAGATACATTGATCAAATGAAAAATTTTATGTAACAAAAGTTGTAGATATTATTTCATAGAATCCAGAATAGTTGAGTTTGTATTTTTCCGTTTTTTACGATTTTATATCAATTTTATAAGTTCACTGTTTAATGCGCTCTTGGCGTCAGGACCTAAATATAATTTTTTTACATTTAGGTCCTGTCGGCAACTGGATGGGCCCTGTCGCCGACAGATACCAATTTTTGAAAATTTCCTATTTCGATATATATTTTTAAAATTTTATTTTTTTTTAAAATATAAAAATGAAAAAAAGGCTATAGTCTGTATACGGCGGTACGAGACGAAACGTATTCCTCTTAAAATCTGAGACGTACTCACGTTTCACGTACATCTCAAATCTCAAAAAAAAAAGAGACGAATACTCCTAGAAAAAGAAGTGGTAGTTCTACGTGTCGAACTTTTCTCTCTCTGAGACAGAGAGGTCCCTCCTCGTCCCGGCGAACCCGGCCGCCGGAGCCGGCGCCAACATTGGGCAAGAGGAGAGCCCAGGACCTGGACGGCGCCGCCTCCAGTGTTTCCCCGGCGACGCGCTTCAACCATCCGAGGGTACGCTGCGGCGATTTCACCAAGATTTATTCCCCGTCTTCCGCTTGTGCGCCGCTCCGCCGCGCGGCCCCGGCCGCCGTTTCTACCCCTGCACCTTGTCGGCGGTGTGTGTCAACCCAGATTGCTTCTTTTCCATCTCCTATTCATGTTTCGTGTTCATATCGCTTAGGATTTGCCACAAAAGATCCACTTGGATTATTAACTGCACTTTTGATCAGTAAGATCACTAGCGATGTTTCCTTGTGTTTGCTAATTCCACCGGTGCTATGAATCGTGTGCAGTAACGTGCGCAATTCTTCAGGTAGGCGCGAATTTGATTGCTCGAGGAGATGGAGAACAATAAGATCAAAAATTCAAAGCGGGTCGGGAATTTTGAGCTTCCAGGCTTCTTCAACTACCCTCCTTACTTCACGTAATTCACTCTTTGCTTGATACCTGCACAGTTAAAATTCTTTGGCTGTGTTGTTGTTGCTGTTGTTGGTGTCAGCATTTACTTAGTTATATGTAGCCGAAGTCAGATGGTTGACAGCATAATTTTACCCTTCAGTTTGCAGCCGTCCATAGCAACACGTGATGTACAAGTGCGTCTATGGAAAGAGCTGATGCTTGAATATTGTCGAAGTCAACGGATATACATCATCTCACTAGAAGAAGATTTTCCGTTGTTCTCCAATCCTGCGATTCAAAGTGAGAAACTCTTTTGTTTCCCTTTTTCTAATTCTATGCTATCCAGTACCCTCTAATTTCAAAATTGATCGCTTTGTCAGTACCAACCTCTCCGTGCTGAGGTATAAGGTATGGGAACGTACCAGATGCAAACCAACCTCTTCGTGCAAACTATGAAAACTTTAATATGAGTCGTTGGATCGACATCCAAGGGGTATGGGGGATTGTATAATTTTACAATCTGGACCCGCCTTTGGATTGGATAATCACACTTTTGAAAATCCCCCCTCCCACCTCTCTGCGCCCCTCCCCTTGGATGTTGATCTGATGGCCCAGATTGAAGTTTCTATAGTTTATATGAAGAGGTTGGTCTGCACCTGATATGTTCCCATACCTTATACCTCAGCCGGCTATCAGCATTACTTTGTTCACCATCATGTGTATGAGTTGACCCTGGCTGTTGAACGACTAATATTCAAAGTTCAGTGTTTTCTTGATGGGGGATCTCTATCCCGTGAGGCAAAAGAAGTTTTGCTTTCGGCTCTTGTTAGTGAAGGTGAATAGGAATATCTAAGGAACTTCCTGGTGAAAACAGGCCATATGCATTCAGAACTGTTTAAGATGATGACCAGTGACATTTCACAACTGCATGATTAATTTGCAGGGCATGCGGAGTGGATGGACAAGAATTGCAACAAGTGTCTCATTCTCTGGCTAACAATACAAGATTGGGCTAACTACATATTGAACTTCGTGAGTAACTGCGCTTTTAATTTTTTTAAAACAAGAAAGTATTACACACATCCCCAGTGCCTCAGAGCTTCATAACTCATGCCTTTTTACTGCCTTTTATCTGTAGGTGAAGGAGAATGGATTGGGGAGCACAATGCCTGTTGAAGATATCCGCTCTGGATTTGACACACGTGGAACTGGTAAGCGAACATAATCTCTTGAAGTGGTGCTACCCGGACTCAACATTTTATTATTTTTCCTAATTCAAGCTGACCGACTTTTCCCTATGCACATTAACTGCCAAACTATCGTTCTACACTGGAGATTCTTGTATTTGTTCAAAGAAAATTTTCATGTTAACAGGAAGAAGATATTCTTCCTTATTTTTTAGGGCATGCAAAAAAAAAAAATAGCGGTGGATCAGGAGCTAAGTACATTTTATCACTTTGGAATTGCTGAGATATTTTTGTCACTTTCAGCCTCTGGGTCAGAACTCAGAAAAAAAAGTTTGTTACTATTTCAAGCCAAATGTTACTGTTTCTTTAAAGGAAATGTTCATTGCAGTAGTACTTAAATCACACACCCATAAAAAATAGCACCCTCCTATTTATATGAGCACAGTTACTACAAATCTTGGAATAGTTTCCATTTATATGCTTATTGGTTTAATTTCGTCAATCATGAAGAACTTGCAGGAATTGATAGCATCATTCTAACGCGTGCGCTTCGACTGCTGGAGCAAAAGGGAAAGGCTGCTATATTCAAGGTCAATGATTGTGAAGGTGTAAAGTTCTGTATCTGAATTAGTACATTATGTGGGCAGTATCAACTATCTCAATTTTTTATGCAAACCAGTTATCTCGATTGAAGTTTTTGCAAACCATTGTTTTGACAAAACATGTATACGTACGACATGATCATAGGGGAACAATGTAATGAGACGAACCTAGATCAAACAAATAAGAGGCTATGTAATGAGAAGTGGTACATCACAATAAATGGAGACACAAAACTATTCAAAGGAGAAACAAGACTGAGAATTGCCAGCCATTTCTGCTACTCTAGCACTTAGCATTCCCAAGGCTTCATTTGGCAAACCTATTGCTTTGTTATCTGTTGAAAAATGAGCAGGATGCATGCAGCTCACAGGCCAACTTCATTTTAATATCGGAATTATGACAATTCAGTGTAGAATGTGCTTTGCTTTCTTGACTGACCCACTCACTGCATGGCGTGGAAGCTGATTTTGCATAGTTTAACTTAAGTACAATTAAAAGATGCAACTGGACATGTTAATGCCTCTTCTTAGGCTCTACAGAAGGAACAGTGAAGATCCTCTCCAACTTTTATTGGATTATATGCAATACTGATATGACTGAACTCCGTTCTTTTCCTCAGTTCAGTCCTACAACGTGTACGGTGTATCCAATGCAGATTGTCTGCAGTGCTGTGCCGATTGCTATTTATGAAAAAAAAAATCAGTAAGCTGAGTAATGTTTAATGGGAAATATGATGCTATTCTCTCAGTGTAGTACTTATCACGGTACTTGTCACTTATTTATTTTTTGAACTGAACTTGTTTGTAAGGGAACGTGCATTCTCTTTTCGAATTGATGAGACGCGAATAATAAGACGACTGCTGGTAAACACTGAAGCAATATTATTGCAGTATTGAAGCGCAATTGGTCAACAATTTGGGGGTATGCCGTATGCATACATAATTGTTCTTCTAAAACCATTCAGATGCAAACCATTGCACCACTTCTTTACAGATTGGCATGGCGAAAGAACTTGAAAGTCAGTGATCAGTTAGTAAATCAGTGCTGGACTAGGGGGCTGTGGCGCATGTCAACGGTAGAGGAGATGGCACAGTTTGTTTTGCTCTGGGACTTGGTTCATGGTGTGGTGCTAAATGGGGAAGAGGACCGGATCATTTGGAAGTTCACTGTAGATGGCCTTTACACAACAAAATCTGCATATGAGATACAGTTCAGAGGTTCATACTGCTCCTTCAAACCTGGTTACCTCTGGTCGGCGTATGCAGAGCCCAAGCATCGTTTTTTCTCTTGGCTACTAGTACAAGAAAAGATCCTAACAGCGGATAAATTGCAAGCAAGGAACTGGCCCTGCAACCCGCTGTGTTTACTCTGCAAAATTGCCCCTGAATCTGCGCAGCACATTTGCTTGCAGTGCCCCTACGCACAGCATGTTTGGGAGCTCGTGCAGTCTTAGTCACATGATCTGGTACGTAAGCCTGATGCAAACTCAACCATTGAAGATTGGTGGACTGATAGCCTGCAGTCCATGCCGAAGGAGCAGAGAAGAACAAAAGCAGCCATCTTGATATACACGGTGTGGAATTTGTGGAATGAAAGAAACAGGAGAACCTTTCAAGGAAAGGAGGCTGAACCTTTGATGGTGTTGCAACTGATCAAGGAGGAGATAGGTTTGCGCCTTAGGGCGTGTGGAAAATCTTGTGTTCCTTAGTTATCTATGTTATTTTACTTTGTGGCAAGAGCTCCTTCGTTTTTATGTAATATCACTTATGTAAGATCTGGACTTCTTCTTCTCCTAATATGATTTGGCAGTGCTCCTGCCCTTCTTTTCAAAAAAAAAAACCATTCAGATAATGCTTTCTTCTGTTAAAAGAAAATCAGATAATGTGCTTTCAGGAGCTTCCCCTGTCTGCCTGGGCGTTGCCAGCTCTGACACGGCTTGTCGGCTTGGGAAAACAACTCGCTGGCTTCGTTGATCCAGCATCTGAATCCATGGCAGCGGGAGTGTCCTTGCTTACTGCAGTACTAGACCTTGGGGGCCATGAGGATCAAAGAATGCGTGTCGCTCTAGGCTATCCCTGAAGACGAAGACGTTGAGGTGGTTCCACGTATCGTCAGGACAAGCTGGATTTCCTCCAACACCCTCTTCCCCATCACATCGTACAGCGCCACCCAACACCTCCGCGATCCCCCAGTAGAATCACATCCTCCTGCCCTTCCGTGCGAGGGTTCATCGCCCAGCATGCACGCCGCAACGGCGACGGTAGGTCCACCCGGACTCGGAGCGTCCAGCTCGCGTCGTCGTCGTGGTCCTCCAGTACCCAGAGCTCCATGGAGCCGTCAAGAAAATCCGCCATGGCCAGCATCCCGTCCACCTGTAGCAGGGAGAGCTCCCGTCCTCCGGAGTAGCGGGCCACCCTCAGCGGCGGGCGGCGTATCCTCCGGAACGTCTCTGACTCGGTGTCGAACGCCACGATCTTGCCGGTTTCCTCCGCCCCGGGATACCGCCCGCTATCCATCGGGAGCAGAACCGGGGGGTAGCGCGACCCAAGCCAGTGGAGCCTGCCGCGAAGGGCGACGTGGTGGAGTGGGAGGGCGTAGCCGATAGGGACGAAGAGGGGCGCTGGCCCGAGCCGACGGGCCTCGGCGGCCTCGAGCGAGCAGACGTGGTGCGACCACCCTGCTTGTGGGCCGTTGGTGACGCACAGGACACGGTGCTCGCCGGATGGCTCGTGGGTGTAGAATCCGCAGGGCAGCATGAAGGTGCCGGGGGTGCGGGGCACCGCGGCCCACCGCCGCGCCACCGGGTCGCACACGAAGAAATCCCTGTCCCGCACGCCGTTGGGGTGCCTCTCGAACAGCAGCAGCCCGTCGAAGGCGGCGATCATGGCGTACCCGCTCCAACCCCTGGGAGGTCTGGGTCTCGTGTACTCCGGGTACTGGACGTGGAGACGCCGCCGGCTCGTCGCCTCGCCGAGGGTGGCCAACAGCGGGATGGTTTCGAGCGCGCCGCTCGAGCTCGGGCCGTGGCGGTGGAGGATGAGCTCGTGGGGCCGGCGGCGGGCATGGGCGGCGACGAAGGCGGCGCTGGTGGTGATGCGGTGCCATGCCTTGCAGACCGCACGGGAGCGGAGGACGGCGGCGCACGGGAGGCGGAGCAGGATCTCGGTGGCCACGTCGTCGTTTATATATGGTGGTGATGACCTCGCTGCTGCTTGCCGTTTGGTCGCCGGCTCCGTCATCATCGTCGCGAATTCACGATTGTTTTTTTTTATCGCTATAAATGTCATCATATCTCCCTACCAGCCGCCTGTATATGTAGCTATACGCATCCACACGACGAGACGTACACATATTCCCTCGCGGATCGGATAAGGAGTTCTAGCTTGTACGAGTAAGGGGAGCTACTAATACGATACGGGTAGGATTCAATCCTGGTTTAGGGGCCCAGGCCCACATGCAGTAACCGCGGTCCATCGATGTTGGTCTGGAGTTTCTTTTTGTCGCACAGGTTTACCGGCCCATATAAATCAAGGCCCAACGGTCCGGATGGGCCTGGAGCGGGTCGAACCAATGGTTAGCCGATGCTAATGGGCCCCTTTTGGATCAGAGCCTCAAAACCATGGAACCAAAGGGTTGAGGGTTCCGAGGTGTTGGTAACGCTCTGTTCTCGCTGGAAGCGCCTCGTTCCCCTGCTACAGCGCGACTTCCAGACAATTCTCGCTCCCACCGCCGGATTCGCTGGCTCTTCTCGTCGCCGGTGGCCTATGTGTCGCCGGTGAGCTTGGAGAGCCATGGATCCGGTGGGTGGTGTACATATCCCCTCCTATTAAAGTACATCTAGCTAGGTTAGGGTTAGGGTCCTTCGCTTCGATGGCGACGCGAAGGCGAGTTTACCCCGGTGGCCTGGGGTTCAGGCGACCAGTGCTTTTGTCCCTCCAGAGCATCTCCGGCGACTGCGGCGTTGGTGGCGGATTTTTTGGAGATGTAGCTGTGAGGTATGTTTACTTCTATTTTGAGAAATCGGGTTGGAGTCTGATTCCCACCTATTTTGGTGGTTTATCTTTCCTTCGGGTTTACTCGTCGTCTGGTGATTCGGGGTCGCCTGCGAACCTTGAGGCGTCTGACCCCATGTCTCCCGACGATGTGATGGCCACTAGCCATCTTCTTCAGCCAGAGCGTTCAACGATTCCAGTGCACATCGACAACTTTGATGTGCTAATCCTGATGGCAACGGAAAAGTATGAAGTTTCTTCGTTGGGATGGAGTTCGGTTTCAAGTTGCAAGCTTGATGTGTTTCCCCTCCAACTTCTGGTGCGATGAGAGCTCGTCGGGTGGCTGCCCCGAACGCCGATGACAAAGACCACCGGGAAGATCTTTGCAAGGATTGAGTTGTATTTTTTTTCTTTCAAGGGTGTCTTTGTAAGAACTGGAATGTAAATTTTAAAAACTATATGTGAAATAAAAAAACCCGGTTTCTCAAAAAAAAGTTGAGGGTTCCCGACGCCGCCGCCTCCTCCTCTGGCTCGGGTAGGACAGGAGGGCCGCGCCTGCAACAACTGGAGCTCCAAATTCCAATTCCCCGTTCCCCCGCCGCGGCGCCCAATTCGCCAACTACCACGCCGCGCCTCGCTATGCCGCCATCCTTGGTCGTCCGCCGCAAGCGCTCCCTGTCCCTGTCGCCCGACTTCGGCTCCGCGTGCACACGCACGCACCCGACGCCGGTGACGCAGTAGGCAACTGATGTCAAGGCCGAGGCCGGGACGGAGCCGGCGCTGCTGCCCGACGACATGCTCCTAGAGGTGTTCAAGCGCCAGCCGCCGCGCGACGTCGTCCGCTGCGCCGCCGCCGTGCCACTTCGGAGTCTTCATTAACCCGTTCGTGTTTGTCGCGGGCGTCATCCTTGGTGCCTGCCCCCTCCCGCCGGCGTGCGGCGTGGTCCTCGCCGACTCCCGCGCCCTGCGCCTCCTGCTGCATGAGCTCGGCCCCGTCTTCAACCGCGAGCTCACAGCTCAGGCTCCTCGTCTGCAGCCCGCTCGACAAGCGTGTGCGGGCGCTGGGCGGCGACGTCGTGGCGAGTCAGCATGGCAGCAGGGGCAGGACGGGCGGCGCGCGGCGGAGAAGGCGAAGGAGGAGGCGCGGCGCACGCACGCACCTGCTTGTCAAGAGGCTCCTTCCCTCACTGAATGGTTCGACCCACCAGAAACATTGGTGCAACGATGGATCACGTGGTGCTCCTCGCCTCACTGAATGGATGGTTGGTTAGTTTCAGGGTCGCTCCACGGTGCACCTACGCCCATCTTGACGGGCACACCCACGCTACCACGCGCCGCCCATCTTGGCCCGCCCGCCGCCGCCTTTCTTCTTCGCTCGCCCGGGCGATTCCGCATAAATATCACACGAATCTCTTGCATCCCATCCCACACAAATATCTCTCCTCGCTTCTCCAGAATCGAAATCCGAAACAGAATCTCCCCACCCCACCCACGCAAGTCTTCTTCCACGCCCACGCTTCTTCCCCTCTCTGCCATCCACCCCACCGCCAATCCCCATCCCGCTCCTCCCTATGGCGGAAAATCTACCTATCTTTGTGATCCACGAGATCTCCGCCCGGCTCCCGTGCGAGGTGGACCGCCTCCACATGGCGCTTGCCTGCCGATGGTGGCGTCAGGCCCTCGCGCTGGAGGAGGCCCCGCCCCTGCTCCGCCGACTGCCATGGCTCGTCTTCCCCTTTGAGGCGGGGCCGAGCTTCTGCTGCATCGCATCGCATGTGATGGTGGCATCTACAGCACCACGCACCACGTGCGTGCCCCGGAGCACGAGCGCCGCGCTCGCTACTTCGGCTCGCACGACGGCCGTTGGCTCCTGCTCGCCGCCAGCCGCCTCGGCACGAACATGGTCACCAACGTCCGCAACGGAGTCGGATACTTCATGCCGGACAAGTCCGTTGATCCGCGGGGGGAGATCAACTTCGGCATGTACATCCACACCGCCGCGCTCTCCTGTTCACCAGGTGAACCAAACTGCATCGGCGCGGCCGTGGTTCAGGACCTGGCAGACCTCCGCGCCCCGCGGCGGGTGGCCTTTTTCACCGTCGGGGACGGTGGCGCCGAGTACGCGGTGGATCCACTCCCCGAGGAGTTTGATGAACATCCTGAAGATATTCTTCACTTTAGCGGTGCTTTCCATGTGCTGACAAGGGACGAGCATGTCCATGCCTGGAAGCCTGTCTTCTCCAACAACGGAGATGTACGCCTGGATTCTCATCACTATATCTTCTGCCACGACGGACGGTCCTACGAGGAGTATGTCTATGGTCGCTACCTCGTGCAGTCCCGCAGCGAGCTGCTCATGGCTGTCAAGTTGTCTCCAGATTTGGACTCCAGTACAGGCTTCGCTTCTGGATTCAGACTATTTCGGATGGCTCGGATGCTTAACCTCGAGGTAGTTGCTGGCCTCACATACTGCTACTGGGAGGAGATTACTGATCTCGATGGAAGAATCTTGTTCCTCGGCCGAGGATGCTCGAGATGTTACGAGGTACAAGCTTTCCCAGGCTTCGCGGAGGGCGTCTACTTCGCCGACGACAGGACATTCCACTATTCCTACAGGATTGCGCATAACCTTCCATTTCCGTGCTTGGACAATGGAAGGTGCATAGGAATGCCTGGTCCCGTCGATCGTTGTTTTCCTATGGATCAGGACTCATCAGACTATTCATCGCCAATCTGGCTTCTCCCCTGAGATTTGCAACATTGTGGCGATTGCCTCGTCTAGATGGATGGCCTACTCTTCTCCGGCTTGGCTTCTCCCCAGGTTTTTTTTGCTACGACTCTCTACCTCCATTCGATTAGTCTGATGTTGTTGTGCCACAGATGATGCGAGTGTTCGCTGTGACATTGTACAGACTGTGAGACTGAAACTATTGCTGAAAACTGAGATCATTGCCGTGCCTTGAGGTTCTTTCTTGTATTCTGTGGAAATATATTAGTTTGCGCTGAATGCATAAATGGTTACTAGTTGTGACCTTGGGAAGTAATAGACAAACTATTCTGAAATATTTGTCTTTGCGATCAGAGTTTTTCCTTATGATTTCACCCTAACAATGAATTAGATTGATATGCTTGGAATCTAAACTTGTGTGATTCAGTACCCTTAATTAGTTTACCATTGGGTACCCTGGCATGGTACTGATGCAAGCAGCTCTGTTCTGGTTGATCATCGCTCTAAGAAGATTATTTGAATCGCTAACGTTGACTGTGAACATGTGCATGTGAGTGCTGAGTACTGACATATTTCTGATAGATTGTTTATATTTGCATGGCATTTGAACTCTGATCATGAATCTCTAGCCGCATGTTCATTATGTTCTAGAGATGACTACAAGGTTAGCATGTGGGTGCTTGTCGTTACTTAACTACTGAAGTACTATTTTGCAGAGGTTTAATTGCAGAATCTTTATTAACTGACTGGTGGCATGGCTGCTCGTTTTTTTCTGTTTGAAATGCCCTTGATAGCTGACTTTTGTTCTATGAATGGATCAATTACTACTTGGTTAATCCTGCTATATTTTGCTCTTTAAGTAGGCAATAGACACTATCTTATCCAAGCTAGAATGCAGACATGGTTGTTTTTTGTGCTCATGATGCCATGAAAATGCAGAAAAACGGGCATGTTGGTATTTATATATTCTTGATAGATTAGGTGTACTTTCCACTTTGCGTGAAGTCTAATTGCATAGCATCTGAACTTTGATTACTGGCACTTACAAAGTTACATTTCAGTGACTCATTTGCTAGTCAGAGATCTTTAAGAATTACACTTGTTCATAGAGGCTGGTTATAGATTGAATAGTAGAATGCAAATCTACTGTCTGAGTTTACATTTCTATCTGCTGTAAATGTCATGTTGTGCCTGTACCATGTAAATTAATTTTCCTTCAGAATCAGAACTTATGAATGATGGCTCCATTGATTCTTGACTCCATACTTTTCTATGGCTTGATTAAGTAGAAATGCTCCTGAATGAATCCTCTTCAGGCCTTAATTTCAGAAGTCAGCCTTCTATAGCCTTCGGCCTTCCAGATCATACGGTATCTGTCAGTCGCATCAGAAGATTGCTTCCTGTTATGTCATGATTGGTTGTCACGGACATGTGGAGAAATTATGCCAAAGCATACACACAATTACTTTCTAGAAAACTCAAATTCTAACAAACTTTAAAAGAAACTGCTAATCCTGGAGGATTGAGGAGCACTGGCAGCGTTGGCTCTAGATTTATTAGGATTCTAGAGAGTCGAGGAACGTGTGACGCTTAAGGCTATCACGGAACAGAAGAATATGCAGCGGGGTGTGAGGAACAAAATTCCCTGGCTGATCATCATCATCAGTAGTAAATAATTGGAATGGATACGCTTCAACATCCTTTCCTTCGTCAGATGGTACAGTCCCAGCGTGTAGTCCCAGCAGTCTCCCAAAAGAATCACATTTTGATCATCCACACCTGGCTTGATCGCCAGCGTTGCCTGCCGCAGCGCTGGCGGCAAGCGGACCAAGAGCCGTCGCGCCCAGCTCTCGTCGTTGTCGTAGTCCTCCAGCACCCAGAGGTCCATGAATCCATCGTAAAAGGCCGCCATGGCGAGCTTCCCGTCCATCTCCAGCAAGCTGAGCTCCTCGTAGGTGCGGTCGTCCCTCCTCCGTGGCGGGCGAGGTATCCGTCGGAACGTCTCTGCCACGGTGTCGAACGTTAAGATCATGTCTTCGTGCACCACTTGGCCAGGCACATCGTCTGGAAACAGGACCCAGGGATGATACAGCCAGTGGAGCTTGCCGCGACAGTTGAGGTTACGAAAGGGAGGCGTGGCGTAGTATTGGATGACCGCGCGCGCTGGTCCCAGTCGGCGGGCCTCGCCGCCGCCGGCGACTTGGAGCGAGGAAACATAGTGCGATCCGTGTTGGTCGTCGGTGAAGTACAGGATCCGGTGCTCGCCTGATGGCCCGTGAAGGTAGAAGCCGCAGACCAGGATACTGGTGCCCGGCGGACGAGGCAGCTTGCTCCATTGCCGTGTCGCCGGGCTGTAGATGAAGTAATCGATTCCAAAACCTCTCTGGAAGAGCAGGAGCCCGTCGCAAGAACCGATCAAGGAGTAGCCCCTCCAGCAGTGTTCCGGGGGTCCCGTGTACTCGGGGTACCTAACTTTGAGGCACCGGCGCCTCGTCTTGTCGAGGGCGAGGAGGGGGATGGTGTCCAGTAGCGTGCTGCTCACGCAGTGGCGCTGGATGACGACGAGGTCGTCGACGGGGCAGCGGCGGCCGTAGGCGGCGAGGAAGGCGGGGCCGGTGGTGGTGCGGTGCCATGCCTTGCAGACGGCACGGAAGCGGCGGACGGCTCCGGGCGGGAGGCGGGGTAGGAATAGGATCTCTCCGTCAGCACGTCGTCGTTCAGAACTTGGGTGGCCGCCGCCGCCGCCGCTCCCGATAATGTAGCGACCATTGGTGATGGCTTTATTTTGGGCCTCGATCGATCCATCTTTTTGCATGTCGCTCCTGCATATACGCTGCCTTTCCCGATCAACGCCGCCGGTGCGTGTACGCTCAGGAGCCAGCGTCACGAATCCGATCCGAACATCGGTCTGTACACGTATCGCACGAGGCGTTGTCGCGACGGAAGTTTGCCAGCGACCCAGCGTACAACGCGTGGAACCTTGACGCTGCTGACGCAGACCCCCTTGTTGCCGCCCTGCACATCATCAACAGACGTGGGTTGGTGAAAACATTCAATAAGAACTCTGCCACCGTCCTGACTGCAGTCAAAGCCGCCCTCAGATGTGCAGCGATTGCCGCCCAGCACCCGGATCCACAGTGGTTCATGGAAGGGTGGAAGAACGTTTCACCTGGTGTGGGGGAGTTCGCCACCAAACTATGACGCCCCTCGGCTTGTTACGAAGATGGAAGTGGTGCAGTGCGCTTGATTGGGACACCAACACCTGACCTTGAACATGAAGAGTCGTGGAAACTTGCCAGTGTCAGGCTTGCAAAGCACAAACCAATTGGACAAGAGCTCCCTCTTGCCCGGGCAGCCAAGAAACATATGCTCCTCGCTACCATCCATAGATTCTATCTCAAAGCGCTGGGTAGTCAGCCAGAGTCTGAGCTCAGGGAGCGGCTTCACTACAGCATGCTCCGAGGCGGCCAGTGCTACGGCCCGCTGGACCCTGTCTCCAACATTATTGTCAACACTATCTGGTATGATCAGAAGTTCCCGTGCAGCAAACAAGTTGCACTGGAGATGATAAGCACTCAGTGCCTGTGGCGTGCTGCGACCCGATCACTCTATGGCCTTGTATCCTTCCTGTGCACCCGCTACCCAAGCCTCACACCTGACCAAGCCTTGCAGCGCCGGCTGGATGCGGAAGTTTGACGGAACCGCCAAATTAAAACTCTAATTAAGCGTAATGACCGTCATTTGAACACATCGGGCGCATTAGCTTAACGGCTTAATTTGGCAATCCTTTCTCAACCCACGGCCTGATCGAAACATCACCGGTAGTCCCACGCGAAGGTGGGCGCAGATGGTACGAGCACGGCACATTACTTGAAAATATAAACTCAATGAAAACGAAACAATAAGTTTTACAAACCGAGTTCAAACATATGAAATTAATTTACAAAACTTTACAATAGATGGTCTGAAGTTCGAAATCAAAAGATCCTACATACATTCTAACTACCACCAGTTCTGATCCTTCTCGACCGGTCGGACCGGTTCACCCAACCGGTCGGACTGGTCGGCACAATTCTGCCGCCTCCACCGGTCAGACCAGTCCGCGCAAAAACAGAGAGGCTGAACACTCTGCCCTCGAGTGTACAACCCGACAATCCCCTAACCTAAGGGTCTCGCTCCACCATCTCCCACCCCTCTGCATCCCGGCGGATGAACTTGACACGGTAGGGGCAGAAGTCGACGTTCGGATGCCCTGAAATAATATTTGTGGCAACAAACCCTGAGTATACTAATACTCAGTAAGGCTTACCCGACCAGTGGGTATAGCTTAGCCCACATACCTAGACATGCACGGCTTTTGGCTGGTGGTTTGTTTTGCAGAAATAGCAACTAGAGGTGTATCCTTACTTTCAATGTTTTAGCCGCATGATTTATATAGACTCTCACTAATGTTCGCCTATCTACACATGCATGTTGGAGCATCCAATTTAAGATTCAGGATAGTATCCATTTTTATATCTCTAATACCCCAACACATTTGCTACGAGGTGACAAAGAGATCAAGGCCCTCATATCCGCGAGACACGGCGAATCGATCCGATTTAACCTTGCAAGGTGGACCTAATCAACACGGCACGCAAAAGCCCCGTCGGACCCCACGCATCAACCTTTCCCCTCCCCGCCTCGAACTACAGGAACCAGCCCAACGACATATGGCCAGCCGAGCTCAACGTGAGACCACCAAAAGTAAACATATGCATCCTATCGTGGCTCTAGAAGGAGGGCCACAGCCGGGTGGCGTAGTGCACCCGCTTAGCCCCGAAGGGTGGTTACCCGGGGAAGTGCAAGCTATTCCTCGGATCTTCTTATGGAGCAAGAACACAAGAACACACGAGGATTTAGAGTGGTTCGGGCCACCGGAGCGTAATACCCTACGTCTACTGGGAGATGTATTGCTCTTGTGTCTGTGGATGAGTCTATCCTCTGCTTCTCAGTCCCTCCTTGGACCTGAGTCTTTCTCTAGCGGGCGTCCCCCTTTTATAGCGTAAGGAGGACGCGTACACAGGCGTTGGACCCCGACAGGTGGGCTCAACAAGGGTGTATAGTATGCTACTAATGGCGCTATAGTGGTTGAGAATCTCTTTCTGGATACGCTTCATCGCACTGCAGACTTCCTGGGGGGAGTCTTCACTTGTCCCATCGGTGAGGCGCCTGTTGAGGCAGTGTAGGTTGCGGCGTAGACTGTTGTGTCTACCGCATAGGTGTTATGATACTCCGTTCGCCGAGCTGTCGTGTCTAACTGGTGTAGCAGACTGGCACGCGTGGCGTGGTGCCAACAGCAGTTCTGAGTGCCTTGGTAACGCGCGATCAATAGTACAGCCTGACAAATGTCTCCTCGGGCTCTGCTGTGGCTGAGCGCACTTAACATCTCCCGTATTGAATGAGGTAGGTGGGCGAGTTTTTCCGAGGAAGCTTGGCGGCCGCGCGCGAGTGCATACGCCCGCGGACACGTGGTGGCTCCGGACCCCCCCCCAGGCGGGGTGTCTGTTCCCTCCTCGGAGAGGGGTCCGGATAGTATATGGGGATCCGGGACTCGGTGGGAGGTCCGGGGCCCCCGGCCGTTGTGGCCCTGAGCACCCTCCGGGCCACGTGGCGACACCAGACCTATCCCTAAGCAGGAAGCAGGTCCGGGACTGTTGGTCTGGTGATGTGGAGCCGGACCCCAGGGATCCGGCTGCCTAATTCCTTAAGGCGCAGCCATGGATAACTACGCGAGTCTTGGCACAGCAAGAGGGGGTACCCTAGTCCAGAGGTACCGACAGTGGCCCCCGGGCCCACCTCGGGGGAGGTACGAACCCGCAGGTGGGGCCATTATCATGACACAATCCTGATTGCGTTGTCATGCTTATGTTGAGAGCAAGTGCTCCGGACCCTTTCAAGGCCGTAGCACTTTGCTACCAGGTTCAGGTACTGGAGTGCTCTCCATAGGGTGGCGAAGGTGCAAGCTTAGGGTACGGAACCAAGCTAAGCGGCTGCACGGACCTCGAATTGCCCAGGGAGCAAGCACCACTTCCCCGGACCCGGCTCCAGACAACCATGGCGAGCGGTCTCCGCCGGAGCGGGCCACCGGAGTGGACTTGGAGCGACCGTGGCGAGCGGTCTCCGCCGGAGCGGGCCACCGGAGTGGACTTGGAGCGTTGCCATTGATCCATTGAGACACGTGTCCGGACCTCATGGTATGGCACAGGAAACCAAGCCTTATACTAGAAAGGAGCCCGGGACCTCTAGGAACATCAGTCTCGGATACTAGAGGACTCGTAACAGGGCAGTGAAGTACGTAGGCTTAGGGTACATTACCAGTCTAAGCTACGCGGAGCTTCTCTTCCCCAGGATACGGGCACCACTTCTCCTGAGTAGGTCCCTAGGGGTCCGAACTACCTTCCAGCTAGAAGGGGCATTCCAACCTGACCACTTACCATCAACTCAATTTGGATCGTTAGCGAAGGAAAAAAGGACTCCATATGGGGAAAGGAAAAATGCAGGCTGATCAGGCAAGTGCTGTTAAGTTAATGCAAAGATAGTACTGAGAAAGTAAATCTCCTTTATTTCTTGATTTGTGGTGTACATCAGAGGTCGGGATTACGAGGGCGGACCTCTACCGCTCCGGACCACTTGCTGGTGTCGCCTGTTTGTGCGATGAGAGGTCGGGTTTACAAGGGCGGACCTTTACCGCTCTGGACCACACATATGCACTATATTATTACAAAGGAGAAATATATTCAATTCTATCTAATGTTAACCTTCAGCCGTCGCCCTGTGAGGCATGCACGCCCCTGGTCGGAGTGGAACTGCCACCTTAGAGATTCCTCGGTTGTCGGGGGCGAAGGCGGTCTGGATGTGCTTATACAGCATCATCCAGCATCACCTCGGGAGCTTGCAGGGCCTTCTTTTGCACAAGAACTGTTTCATGCTTAGTTTGCATGAGAACAAATTCTTTGGCTTTGAATGGGAGTGGCCCTGCTGTTGCTAGCTGCCGACCGGAGCCAGCCCGATACCCCCGCCGCAGCAGATGGACGGGTGCTCGTTTGGACGAGCGCGGTGCGTGGAGAAGGGCAGTCGTTCGCCGGCTCCTCCTTGGTGCTGGCACAGGGCCCCCGCACCTTGCGGCGGAGGCTGCCGCCTGTCTGTAGTAGCTCCAAGGGAGGCTTGCGCCAGGCGAAGGAGAAGGCGACAGACATCCTTCCGGCTCCAGGCTCCATCTTGAGAGGAAACCTCGAGCCGACGCCGTGCCACCGCAGGAGACCCCGGGTGGTTGCTTGAGAGAAAACCTTGAGTCGACACCGGGATACCGCAGGGCGACGCGCAGCAGGCGCCGCCCCTGCGCACCATCGTGCCGACTTTGAGGTGTCGCAGTGGCGACGCACAGCAGGCGCCGCTGCCGTCCGCCACCGCACCGAGGACACTGCTGCCTCGGCGTCAGGGCATGCAACATAGGTGACGCCGTGCCACCCTTCATCTTCTCGTCGTCGTTGCAGAGGATGAGCTCAACCTCAGAAGCCAGGAGGTGAGCGAAGATCTGGCCAATGCTTGCGCACTCCCCACGGACGGCGCCAGATGTCGTGGCTCTAGAAGGAGGGCCACAACCGGGTGGCGTAGTGCACCCGCCTAGCTCCGAAGGGTGGTTACCCGGGGAAGTGCAAGCTATTCCTCGGATCTTCTTATGGAGCAAGAACACAAGAACACACGAGGATTTAGAGTGGTTCGGGCCGCCGGAGCGTAATACCCTACGTCCACTGGGAGATGTATTGCTCTTGTGTCTGTGGATGAGTCTATCCTCAGCTTCTCAATCCCTCCTTGGACCTGAGTCTTTCTCTAGTAGGCGTCCCCCTTTTATAGCATAAGGAGGACGCGTACACAGGCGTTGGACCCCGACAGGTGGGCTCAACAAGGGTGTATAGTATGCTACTAATGGCGCTACAGTGGTTGAGAATCTCTTTCTGGATACGCTTCATCGCACTGCAGACTTCCTGGGGGGAGTCTTCTTCCTGGGGGGAGTCTTCACTTGTCCCATCGGTGAGGCGCCCATTGAGGCAGTGTAGGTTGCGGCGTAGACTGTTGGGTCTACCGCATAGGTGTTATGATACTCCGTTCGCCGAGCTGTCGTGTCTAACTGGTGTAGCAGACTGGCACGCATGGCGTGGTGCCAATGACAGTTCTGAGTGCCTTGGTAACGCACGATCAACAGTACAGCCTGGCAAATGTCTCCTCGGGCTCTGCTGTGGCTGAGCGCACTTAACATCTCCCGTATTGAATGAGGTAGGTGGGTGAGTTTTCCCGAGGAAGCTTGGCGGCCGCGTGCGCGTGCGCGTGCATGCGCCTGCAGACACATGGTGGCTCCGGACCCCCCAGGCGGGGTGTCTACTCCCTCCTCGGAGAGGGTCCGGATAGTATATGGGGATCCGGGACCCGGTGGGAGGTCCGGGGGGCCCGGCCGTTGTGGCCCTGAGCACCCTCCGGGCCACGTGGCGACACCGGACCTATCCCTGAGCAGGAAGCGGGTCCGGGACCGTTGGTCTGGTGATGTGGAGCCGGACCCCAGGGATACGGCTGCCCAATTCCTTAGGGCGCAGCCATGGATAACTACGCGAGTCTTGGCACAGCAAGAGGGGGTACCCTAATCCAGAGGTACTGACACATCCCAATTCCCCGCGACTACTCGACTCGCCCCAGGAGATGGGTGCGGGTTCCTATACTTTCGAAGCAAAGCAGTACTCGGCTTACCGGTTTCGACTACCTCCTACTTCCGGCATGCGGCTAGTACAATTCAATCCCCGATCAGCACTGCCACAATGACCGGTCCTTAACCGACACGGACGGGGCTAAGACACCTAGGAACCCTGTCCTGCTGCCAAACCTAATACCATCATCCCCGCCCGGTCTCACATCTCCCTATCCATTTCAAACCATTTCTCAAATACTGAAGTATAAAGATAATAATGTATCTCGCGAGTAACCGGCAATTACTCGGCTTCTAAAGTTTCATGTGTCTCGCGAGTGACACGAAGTCACCCGACTTCTACCGGACTTACTTGGCCTGGCACCGCTATTGACCTAGACATACTAGTAAAAACTCAAGGAAAACTAGGGATCATACAGCTATGGTTCCAATCAATTCCTAATACGTAATGCATAAGTAATAGATAAAACATATACATAGTGAATCATAATTTAAAATAATAGGACATGCACCGCGGCTTGCCTTGCGTCTATTGCTCAACACTAGGGTGCGATGAGCCTTGGGCCTGCTCCCCACGATCCTCCTGCTGCGGGGCTTGCCCCTGCGGCTCCTGTGGCCCCGCAACCACCTCGTACACGATTCCTTCAGCGGCGGCGTCTATACGTATGCATATGATATGAGAATGTATGCTATATAATTTGAAACTTTGAAATAAACCTTAACCGATCACAAATACTGCTAACCGAACAACCCGACGTTCATAACCCTGCAAAAACCGGAATATCCGGATTTCAATCCGAAATTTCCGGAATTTCCGGAGTATCTGGATTAATACCCAGAGTTTCCGGGTTTCACACAGTTTTCGCCCCCAAAACTGAAACTCTGATTTCTAGCAAAACCAACCTAAAAAAATCGAAACCCTTCTAGACCCTAGTAGAGGGATTCATAAGAAGACGATTGACCGGAGGAAATCGATTTAAACCCCCTAGAACAAGGGACTTGCCAAACCCTAGCTTATTTACCTTGGGGTGAGCTCTTCCTTGCACCAAGAGCTTGAACCCAAGCCGCCCAGGGAAGGAGTACGCGGGAGAGAGGATCCACCACCCAATTGAAGCTCCCTTGGGCCTTGGATCAAGAGTAGAGGGAGGGTTTTTGGTTTCTAGGGTTTGGGGCGAGAGAGAGCATGGGAGAGAGTGAGAGGGGAGACTGAGGAGAGTGGAATACGGTTTATAACGTTTCGAAACAGTCATCAGACCCAAAACTCGTGATATAGCATTTCAGGTCCGGACTATCCGGTAGAATGTCCGGAGTATCCGGGTAAATCCGGAGTTTCCGGATGAAATACCGGAGTATACGGATATTTCCGGAAGTTCCGGGTCCCAATCCGGAAGTTCCGGTTTTCTCTGGCTCCATAATTTGAAAACTAAGCTTGGATCCATTTCCGACTCGATTTGTAACGGAACGTCTTAAGTCACTAATTAGCTAATTAAATCCCAAGTTTAACACTCGGGTGTTACAGGAAGCCAACTTGCAAGATGCTGATCCCCATCTTTTCTGTACACCCACACGAGACAATACTAAGCTGAGTTGGTTTGGTAGCTTGCAAATTGGATCAGGCAAGCCTGATGCTGTTCACAAGAAGCGCAGCGCGCATGAAGAAACTGCCCCGTCCGTCAGTGTCCCAGAAGCATATGTTGCTGCAGCCACCGCAGCCTTCCACCCCAACCCTCCTTCACAGAAAGAGTTTCTTGGATCACCCAATATTGTGGCTAATCTTCAAACTGCCAGAAGGGTGCTGCGTCTGCAGGATGGCCGCCTACTCTCCTCTGAGGATCTTGAGATGCTCTGCATGCACATATTTGAGTGTCCCCCCTCTGCTGGCTTTCTGCAGAAGCAACTGGAACCAGAGCCTAAAAAGGTAAAATGGGGGCTCTTCAACTACGTAATTCAACGCGAACGTGTGTTCTGGGCCCAGCAGGAGCGAGCTAGCAGAATGGTGGCTGCTGCATTGAGCAAGTTCAACGAGACCGCGGTTGGTTTCTTCTATTCCTCACTTTTACTTGCTCCTCATACGCTGCAAATACATTTCTTCCCAACATTTAGTGCTGATGAAAATGCTAATAATTTGGGTGAGGTCATGTGAATTTGTTTATGGAAATGCAGAAAAAGAAAAGTAAAATGCTAAGATTTTGTGACTGGATTTTTTTTTTGCTTATATCTAGTTTTCTTCTGGTGAGAACATATTCATTTTTAGTCATCTCCCGGAATCCAGAATTTCTTAGCATGCAAGATAATTTGTATTGCTATTGTTTTGTCGTACTCACTTCGTCCCAGTTTTTAAGGCCACGGATGTCAAGATTCAATAATTTCTGACCAATGATATGTAAATTCTTTAATACAAAAAAGGGTACCGTTAGATTTGCAATCAACTAACCATGATATCAGATTAACCAGGTAAGAAAATAATCAGAAATTTGTAGAACACCAGAATTAGTACAGCTTCTAATTTGCTACATGACTACACCTGTACCATCAGAAAAAAAAGGTCTGTCTGTTTCGTGATTCAATGTTGTAACTGATGACTCATCCTTTCTTGCTTTGGTTCCTAATTAGTTTGCAAGCTCTGCTTTCAGCTTTCACCATGATAATTATTCAAGCAACTAAGTTAACCTGGAATAGTATTCGGGGGTGAGGCTCAAACTGAGAGCTCAATATGATACAGTTTAATTATGACATCCTTTTTCTGGAAAAGTTGAAACACATGACCTATTGATAGAACTGCGCTGTTAGTTCTTCGTGCAATGACTTCCTTGTAACTGAACCTTGAAATATTTGCTAGGTCCACTCCTTTGACCTCTGGTATGCCTAACATTCTTCTCTTTTTGCGGTTGAAGGAACCCCACTATACGCTTCATATTATATGCGGGGTGAATGAGCGCGTATCTGATCTGGAGTTTCACTTGGACGTTTCTGACGGCTACAATCCATGGCCATGCGCATCTAACATGTATCGGCACTCTCACATCAACTTTCTAGCGACTCGTGAAGGTGAGCATGCAACGCTCTTCTTTGCTGAATGTGAGAATCATGGCGCTGGTGCTTGGTGTGTCCCTGTGAGTCTGCCCCAGCGAGATGGTGAACCAGATGTTGGCGTGAATCCAGATGCTGCTACGGATCCATGTGCTGGTATGCTCTAGCCTTGAGTCTCGACCTTACAATTTCCGTGTAGTGTGTTACTCATCAAGTAGGTTGCTCTTGTTCATTCTTATATCCACCTCACAATCTGGCCTACACCTTTTTGGAGCCTGTTGTAAAATACATAAGCCCATATCATCACCTGTATCCAGGAAAAGGGTGTAATCAAATAGTTGTAGTTTTTTTAATGGGCCACATAAGTTGTTTTTTTATTCACATGTCAAAATATATGTAGGTCTTTGAAATTTAGTCTAGGTATATTCTAAGTGGTTATGGTTGCCTTTATCCCTGAAACAACTTCATATGTATGCATTACTGTTCCCAGTTTCCGACTACTTTAGTGTTAATTTTTTTCTTTTGGATGTGCAGAGCAAGTTCGGTGCATTTATTGTGAGCACAACAATCGGAATAGGATTGTACATCCAGCTGTGTCAGGTTTCCATGGGCGTGACAACTTTGTAGATCTGTTCTATGGATCAGACAGACATACGTACTGCAACAACAAGCCCGTCTGGAGGGGCAATATGGATTCGGTAGGGGAGCTGGATGATGATGCCATATACTGTAACTTCGTTCCTGCTGATGATGAGATCGACCCGGAAGATCTCATCTTTATTGATTGAGTACCTGTGTTTGTGTTTGTCTGCATCTCTAACTGGTGTTTCGACAGTATCCATGGACTCTTCTGGGTATGAAACCTTTTGTGTGGTGTTGAGCCATTCCGCACGAATGAACTCATTGGTCATCACCCTTTTATGTCGAATACCTTTACTCCTATACGCCATGGAGGGGAGACCAGAGAGCAGCCGGTCACTCTCCGGTTGACACGTCCGGTCACTCTCCGGTTGACACATCGTGGTGGGAGGATGCCTGACGCGGGCTCTAAATTTGCAGTTCCATCGTTTCCACGACAGTGCGCATGGGCAGCACCAGCGGCTCTGTTTAGTTCTCAAAATTTTTTGAATCTTTTCACACATGCATGGAGTATTAAATGGAGTTTAAAAAAATAACTAATTATACAGTCTAACTGATTAGCACGAGATGAATCTTTTAAATCTAATTTGCCCATAATTGGATATTATTTGTCAAGTAACAACAAAATATGCTACAATACCAAAACCGAAACTTTTTCACCAACTTAACACACCCCTCCAAACAGCGTGCGTCTAGCGGCAGGCAGCACTGGCACTGGAACAAGTCAACAAGACTTAAAATAATGGCCGTTGCTACAAGGAGACACACGGTGCACCACAAAAGAATACCAGCAAAGGAGTACTTAGCCCAGCACTATCTAGAAAAAAAATTGCCGCCTCCCCGAGTTCCATGTTATATAACGAGTCGTAGTAGTATTTTTTCAAGAGGCTTGCATTTAGTGAGAGAACATCAGCTCCAAAACAAAAGGAGACAATAGAAACAATATTAAACATTAAAAATATCCAAATGGAATATATACCATTTATAACAAACAAACATACTCTAACTACTATACACTATGGAGGGGGACGTTGGGAGTAACTGGTTGCCCACGGGGCGCCGGGTGTCTCTGTTGGGAGAGAACCGCCCGATGAGGGCCATGGATTGGCCATGCCCACCCGCCGCGGCTACAACACCTCGGCCCCATTGGGCCCTCCGAAAAAAGTCTCCACGAGACGACGTCTTTGCCGACGTGCCGCACCGCCTTGCCGTTCCCTCCTGTGGGTCCCAGCGGGGTCCCCTTGACCTGCTTCCACGGGACGTCGCCGCTTCTCGCCGCGCTTTTTGCCTTGTGCTTATTGTTGCTGCACGTCGTTCTGGCCTGCCTCGCAGGTCATCTTGCTTCTTTCTACGGTGAGATCTTGGTCTGATTCCTTTATTGTTTCTTCCATATCTCACAGCTTCGGTTCATGTCTAATGTTACTCTTACTCCTAACACTGTTGACGCCACCAGCTCCGGCCGGAAGAGTCCGGATCTGGCTGCCACCGCCAACGCAAGGATTGGAAACCGCCGCACACCAACCTGATCTCGCAAACAAATTGGAGGCACTGGACGGAGAAGAAAGGGAGTGCCTCGCCGCCACCATCCTTGCTGCCGCACGGGCCTCCGATGGCTGGCTCTGGTGGCGGCAAGGAAGGGGAGACGGTGGGAGGATCTTGGGCAGCGGCGGCTAGGGTTCCTCCCATGCCGCCTGAGAGGGGCGACACGGGGGAAGGTGAATCGGTTTTTCCTCTGAAGTTTTGATAGTATTTTATTATTTGTCAAAAAATGATAGATCGCATGAATATAGTTCACAAACCAACTTCGTTTCATTATACACCTGAATGGTTGAATGAATATCTTCAGACCTTAATTTCAGAAGTCAGCCTTCTATAGCCTTCGGGCTCCAAGGTATTTGTAAGTCGCATCATAAGATTGCTTCCTTTTAAGGGGCGGAGCTAGCCATCGGAGCCACCGGTGTCACCTCCTTTGCACACCGGTGAAAACTCCGTAGATAAACAATTCAAAACATTAATTTTCTCTGATTTTACAAAAAATCAATAAACATGTCTAGCTCGCCCTGCTTTTATGTCATGATTGGTTGCCAGGGACATGTGGAGAAATTGTGCCAAAGCATATACACAATTAATTTCTAGAAAACTCAAATTCTAATAAACTTTAAAAGAAACTGCTGAAGGGTTGAGGAGCACGCTCTAGCAGCGTTGGCCCTAGATATTTATTAGGATCCTAGAGAGTCGAGGAACGAGTGACGCTTAAGGCTATCACGGAACACAAGAATATGCAGCGGGGTGTGAGGAACAAAATTCCCTGGCTGATCATCATCATCAGTAGTAAATAATTGGATTCGCTTCAACATCCTTTTCTTCATCAGATGGTACAGTCCCAGCGTGTAGTTCCTGCAGTCTCCCAAAAGAATCACATTTTGATCCTCCACACCTGGCTTGATCGCCAGCGTTGCCTGCCGCAGCGCTGGCGGCAAGCGGACCAAGAGCCGTCGCGCCCAGCTCTCGTCGTTGTCGTAGTCCTCCAGCACCCAGAGGTCCATGAATCCATCGTAAATGGCCGCCATGGCGAGTTTCCCGTCCATCTCCAGCAAGCTGAGCTCCTCGTAGGTGCGGTCGTCCCTCCTCCGTGGCGGGCGAGGTATCCGTCGGAACGTCTCTGCCACGGTGTCGAACGTTAAGATCATGTCTTCGTGCACCACTTGGCCAGGCACATCGTCTGGAAACAGGACCCAGGGATGATACAGCCAGTGGAGCTTGCCGCGACAGTTGAGGTTACGAAAGGGAGGCGTGGCGTAGTATTGGATGACCGCGCGCGCTGGTCCCAGTCGGCGGGCCTCGCCGCCGCCGGCGACTTGGAGCGAGGAAACATAGTGCGATCCGTGTTGGTCGTCGGTGAAGTACAGGATCCGGTGCTCGCCTGATGGCCCGTGAAGGTAGAAGCCGCAGACCAGGATACTGGTGCCCGGCGGACGAGGCAGCTTGCTCCATTGCCGTGTCGCCGGGCTGTAGATGAAGTAATCGATTCCAAAACCTCTCTGGAAGAGCAGGAGCCCGTCGCAAGAACCGATCAAGGAGTAGCCCCTCCAGCAGTGTTCCGGGGGTCCCGTGTACTCGGGGTACCTAACGTTGAGGCACCGGCGCCTCGTCTCGTCGAGGGCGAGGAGGGGGATGGTGTCCAGCAGCGTGCTGCTCACGCCGTGGCGCTGGACGACGATGAGATCGTCGACGGTGCAGCGGCGGCCGTAGGCGGCGAGGAAGGCGGGGCCGGTGGTGGTGCGGTGCCATGCCTTGCAGACGGCACGGAAGCGGCGGACGGCTCCGGGCGGGAGGCGGAGCAGGATCTCCGTCAGCACGTCGTCGTTTAGAATTTGGGTGGTGGCAGCCGCCGTCGCTCCCGATAATGTAGCGACCATTGGTGATGGCTTTATTTTGGGCCTCGATCGATCCATCTTTTTGCATGTCGCTCTTGTATATATACACACGCCGCCTTTTCCCGATGAACGCCGCCGGTGCGTGTACGTTCAGGAGCCAGCGTCGCGAATCCGATCCGAACTTGGGTCTGTCCGAGTGTCCGTTGTACATGTATCGCCCGAGCTCCCGAACGCGTGGCACGGTCTACCTTTCGGGGCTCTACCTTCCGCTAGATAATTTTGCTTCTTATCTTTAACCCAACAGTGGCCCATCAATCAGCCCACGGCCCAAAATTTTGTTCCGGCATTAGAGAAACTCCAGCTCTAGCATGCAACAGGCGGCGGGACAGAATCGCTCACGGAGATGTTAGCTTTGTTTTAAACTTTTTATATATGCATACATCTTCCTTTTAGACATCTTCCTTCATGTACTTCAATTAATTTATCAAGTGTATAAATGTGCTCCTGTTAACATTTTTAAAAATAAAATTCAACATTTCACATAAACTAGCTCAACATTTGATATGAAAATGTTGAAACAATATATCTAAAATGTTGAACTAGTTCATCTAAAATATTGACTATTAAAAATAGTAAAAACATATTCATATTGGATCTTATTGTGTTGGATTAATTCTCAAGAACATAGTAGTTTAAACGGATTCACAAATAAGTCCACCATTTAGGAGAAAACACATTTTAGGTTTCAAATACAAATGCTACTACTCCTACCAGGCTGCGACACGTGTCCACCAGATTCCCTCAACTGCTCGAATTCTTTTTTTTTTGAACTTAAGGCAGGAGCGCTGCCAGATCATATAAGAAGGAGAAGAAGTACAAAGTTCATACATGTTGTGATTACATAAATAACTAAAGGACTCATACTCTTAGAAACGGAAATCATTATGAAACTACATTATTCACCTGAAGCTCACAAGCCTGCTGCCGGAGCGCCATCTCCTCCTTGATGAGCCCCAGAATTCTTTGCGGTGCCTGAACGACTCCCTGAAAGATGCGCCTATTCCGCTCATTCCAAATGTTCCACGCCGTGTAGATTAGTATAGCTGCAACCCGGTTCTTTTTGCTGCGTCAGGCACCTGCAATGCTGAGTTCCACCATTCCTGGACATTGACACCCTGCGCAGAAACCAAAACAAGCCCATCCGTCCAGGTCCTGACTAGAGACCAGACTTGTTGCGCGAAGGAACGGTGTAGGCATAAGTGAGATGCTGTTTCAGAATCTTGGTGGCAAAGGCTGCAGATTGGGTCGCACTGAATGCCTTTCATGATCAAGTTGTCCGCGGTCTGAATTTTCCCTTGCACCAACAGCCAAGTAAAGAAACGATGCTTGCCTTCAGTTTTGGCCTTCCAAATCGCCTGGGCGTTGAACGTGCAGTAAGAACCAGAGAACTGAACTTCATAAGCTGATTTGGATGAGTAAAGTCCATTTGCAGTCCACTTCCACGTGATAAGATCTGGCACATCTGAAAAATGAACCCCTTGCACCACTTCCCATAGAAAAATGAACTCAGATATCTCGGTTGCCGTCGACATCCGCCAGAGGCCTCTCGTCCATGTTTGATTGTCCACCTCATCTCTGAGTTTGAGCCCCTTCCTCCATGCTAACTTATACAGATTTGGTACCAGGTCCCTCGGAGCATGACCATTCACCCATGTTGAATCCCAAAACATTGTTGTTCGCCCATCACCGACCGTGACCATGGTAGAAGCACGGAACAGCTGCTTATCATTTTCAAAACAGGGAACCGGTGAACCTACCTAGGGCCTTTCAGGGTCCACCCAACTGTACCAGAGCCATCTCAGGCGTAAAGCCCTACTGAATTTAGCAAGATCAAGCACTCCAAGCCCCCCATTTGCTTTCAGTTTCTTACAGTTGTCCCATGCAACCAGGCATTTACTGCCATTAGCCTCAGATGTTCCATTCCAAAGGAATGCCCGGCGAATCTTATCAATTTTCTTCAGTGCCCATTTCTTGAGATCAAAAACAGTCAGGAAATAAACATGTATAGATGAGAGTACCGAATTAACCAGTTTCAACCGGCCGGCCTTATTGATGAAAGAGCCCTTCCAAGTTGGTAATCGATTGGCCACCTTGTCGATTACAGGCTGGATGTCGACTCTTCTCAGTTGCCTGATATGCAGTGGTAGGCCAAGTTAGTTACAAGGAAATTTTTTTACTGGACATTGAAACCCCGACATGATGTCCTCCAGGTCGTAGCCGTCGCATCTTATGGGAAATACAACACATTTGGATATATTAATATACAGTCCAGAAGCTTGGCCAAACATATTGAGAATATCTGCCACCAATTGCACCTCCTCCTTGACTGGATTCAGAAAGATGGCTGCATCATCGGCGTAGAGGCTTGCACGTAGTTTGGTGACAGTTGCACCCAAAGGTGACAACAGTCCATCCATAGTTGCAATGTGAAATAGCCTCTGTAATGGTTCCATAACCATGATGAATAAAATTGGGGAGAGAGGATCACCCTGCCGAAGACCTTTGAAATGCTTAAACCAGTTGCCCCTAGAACCATTCAAAAGTACAGATGTGGAGCTTGTTGCCAGGAGAATGGAGACCCAAGCTCGCCATTTTGGTTGGAACCCAAATTGCTCCAAAACTTCCATGAGAAAATCCCACCTGACACTGTCAAATGCCTTTGCTATATCTAGCTTCAGGAATAGCCCTGGGCGCTTGTGCCACTGGAGATCCTTAATGAGGTTCTGTGTATATAAGAAATTATCTTGAATGCCCTGCCTCCTAATGAATGCACTATGTGCCCTTGAAATCAGATCATTTAGCACTAAAGATAATCTGGTTGCAAGAATCTTGGAAAACAACTTAGCAATGGAATGTGTCAAACTGATCGGCCGAAAATCCCCTAAGCAACATGCATCTTCCTTTTTAGGTAGCAAAACCATATGAGCTTTGTTCAGGTGCTGAAAGTGTTGATCATACTGCTGATGAAAGTAGAGCAGTGCTGCCATAATATCCTCCTTGATAGTCAACCAACTCTTTTTGAAAAAGATACTGATAAACCCATCCGGGCCCGGCTCTTTGTCTGCAGCCAGATCATCTATGACAGCCTTGACTTCCTCCTCAGAAAACTCTGCTTCCAAGTGTGCTAGATCATGACGCTGCAGCCCCATTGCTTGCCAATTTAAAGATGTAATTCTTCCTGCCGAGCTGCCAAAATGAGAGCTGTAGTGGTAGTGGGTAAAAATTAGATTTGCTTTTCCTTCATGGGAATGTTCTGTCACCGTTCTTGATTGGATGGACTGAATAAAGTTCTTTCGTCGACGACCATTGGCTTGCAAGTAAAACAATTTGGAGCTTGCCTCTGCTGCTCTTATCGAAGATAATCTGGCAACTTGCTTGGCTCTTAACTTTTCAACCGCAGTCATGCCAAGGAAACGTGTTTTCAGGTCACGTTTTAGAGTAATCTCCTGCTCACTTAGCTGCCTGAATTCCTGCACGACATCCAGCACTGCAATGAGCATTTTTGCCGCACACATCAGACTGCTCGAATTCTGTCCAGCCTGTTGGGCCGCTATTGTCTATCTCCTGGCCTAGTTCAACGAGCGTTTGGATCCAACCATGGAGAAGTCTAGCAGGCGCTTCACGGTCGATGGAAACGTGGCCTACAACTAAAAGCACAAACATCGTTAAATCTTGAAAATTTACTCCCACAAAGAGTTGAATCAGAATCTCAGGTGTTACTGAGACTCATATAACCACTAGGCTACATGCTCTCTCGGGTTTCGAAAAATAATATAATAGGATGCTACCTTTCCATGGTCGAAGTACCGGACCGGACGGGCCCACATGATCATTGTGGGCTGAAATTTTGGCGCGATCTAGCCGGCCCATGAGCCCAAGCAGAGGCAGCCCTGCCAGCACGATCCGCCGTCGTTTTCGAAAGGAGGAGCCCTCCTCTTTCTCGCCCCGTCCCCTGCTCCAAGGGCTTCCAGAACAAGTTGCAAATCAAATCCCGCACCGCCCACCAAACCAACGTTCCCCTTCCAGTTCCTCGCCGTCTTCCCTTCCTCCCCCAAAGCTCTCGTCCCCACCTCTCGCAGCCCCTCGCCATCATCCCTTCTTCTACCCCAAATCCCCAATCCCTCGCCCCCACCCATCCGAGCTCCCATGGCCGAGCCACCACCCTGGGCGGACGGCCTCCCCGACGACGCCCTGCGCGAGATCGTCCGCCGCGTCCCGTGCGCCATCGACCGAGGAAGCATGGCCGGCGTCTGCCGCGAGTGGCGCACGAGGCTCGCAAGACTCCCGCGCCCGCCGCCCCAGTTCCCTTGGCTCATCGTCTCGTCGGACGACTCCACCCGCGCCTACTGCGTCCTCAGCGGCGGCTGCGTCCACCACTACCGCACCAACGCGCCCCCGCACGGCGCGCGCTTCTTCGGCTCGTGCGAAGGCGCCTGGCTCTTCCTCGCCTTCGACCAGACTTCCGACAACGAGCTCGTCAACCTCCGCCATGACAGGACCCTCCTCGCCCCAGACACGTTCCGCCTGGGGGAGGACGACCCCTTCGCCGACGGCCACGACATGGCCATCCTCGCCGCCGCCCTCTCGTCCCCACCGGACAAGAAAAATTGCGTGGGCGCCTGCATCATCTCCCGTTGGCCGGCCGCCCCCGCCCCGCGCCGGTTCGCGTTCTGGAACGTGGCGTTCGAGGGCGTCGCCTACGATGTCATGCCTGACCCTGACCCAAGTCCGCCGCAATTGGAGGTTGAGGACGTCCTATGCCGCAACGGGGTCTTCTACTTCCTCACCCAAGGAGAACACATCCGCGTGTGCAAACCAGTTCCTGATGAAGCGGCTGGGCCTCTCCAAGTGGTTTCGGATGTACGCTACTTCCAGCCCGAGGGGCGCAACTACCAGGACCCCGTCCGTGCTCGGTACCTGCTGGAGTCCCGGGACGAGCTGCTGATGGTCGTCAGGTTCGCTTCCGATCCTGATTCACCGACCTCGGGCTTCATGGTGTTCCGAGTGAATGGACCGCGGGAGCAAGAGGGTGACCAAGTGGAGGTTGAGTACCCCTGGTCTTGGGACGAGTTGGAGTCGCTGGGTGGCCGGATGCTGTTCGTGGGGCGAGGCTGCTCCAGATCCTACGAGGTTGTTCAGTACCCGGGGTTCAAGGACGGCATCTACTTCTTGGATGATCGGTGCTTCTACGACAAGGAGATGATGTTCCACCGTGCCGACGAGAGGCGGTATCCTTGCAACGACAACGGGATGTGGTCGCAAGGGCCGGCTCCCAATGTCGAGCTCTTCTTCCCGGAGCAGGGCCCTTCGGACCGCTCTCCGCCGGCGTGGCTTGTGTTATCCCAATGGCATGCCAAACATCTACCGCTGGATTTGGTGCTTCGAATCATCCGCCAAGTGATCTGCGACACCGACCGCGTCCGCGCGCTCCGTGCGTGGTGCCTGAAGCTGTCAGATTCAGAGCTCGGGGCGCGGGCCATACAGCCACAGCTTCCGTGGTTCCTCAAGCCATCCTCTAGAGGTACCGCAATTTGGTGTCTGACATGCGGCAACCACTCGATGAGTGCAAAGCACAGCACGGGCGCCCCCCTCGACGTCCGCCACGCTCGATTCTACGGGTCCTTCGATTGTCGGTGGTTGTTCTTCGTGCTGAAGACTGGTCAGCACATGATGGGCAACTTACTTACGGGAGAGAGGCACCATCTACCCGATCAGATCACTTTTCACCAGGGAGGCTCATACCCCCAGAGTATCCTCGCCGCCTCCGGACTTGAATTCGAACAGTAGCTGTATTGGAGCTGCAATCGTCCGGTACCAGCACCCCACACCGAACCCTATTATGACATCTCAATTTGGCGAAAAAGGCAGCAAGGGGTCAATTCAAATAGGGCTTTGGAGTTTCGGAGATCTTGTCGCCACAGATCCATTGTCAGGTCTCAACACACCAGTATATGTGGAAGCGGATGATATCGGGTTCTACAAAGGTTCACTATATTGCATCTCGCGAGGCGATCACTTGTTGGTTTGGACCCCGACCTTCCCCGATGGCAAAGTCGTGTTGGATGATTCAAATGATTGGAAACACTTCTTCGTGCAGTATGAATTGAACGGCGGGCAGTTGGAACATGAGAACCACTTCTGCAGCCGCTATCTGGTGATATCTCGAGGGCAACTGCTTCTGATACTTCGCTACTACTCGTGTGCTAACAGAAGTTTGGCAGAAAAATTCAGCTTGTTCACAATGGAGGTTCCGAAGTTTGACATCAGTAGACATGGTGCAGTTTCGTGTATCTGTACCCTGCAACCGAGCCTGGATGGCCGGATGCTGTTCGTGGGGCGAGGCTGCTCCAGATCCTACGAAACTGCTGACTACCCGGGGTTGAAGGACGGTGTCTACTTCTCGGACGATCCGAGCTTCTACGACGAGCAGATCATGTTCCGCAGTGTCGATGAGAGGCAGTACCCCTGCAGCGACAACGGCAAGTGGACAGAAGGATCGCCGCCCTGTGTCGTGCCCTTCCTCCCGGAGCAGGAGCTGGAGAGCTCTTCAAACAGCTCTTCTGCGGTTTGGCTTCTCCCTTGAGAGTTGAGATGGCAGGTTTTTTTGCTACAACCCTCTACCTCCATTCGCTTAGTCTGTGATGTTAGAGTGCCTTGGATGTGAGTGTTTGCTGTGACCTTGTACAGACTGAGACGATTGCTGAAAACTTTTTATTTTTGAAAGAGATTGCTGAAAACTTTGAGATCATTGCCGTGCCTTACGGTTATATACTTTCCTGTACTTGTGAAAATCTCAGTTTGCGCCCCTGAACGCATAAAAGGTTACCGGTTGTGACTGAGATGTAATAGAGAAACCATTCTGGAATATTAGTGTTTGTGATCAGTGTTTTTCCTTTTGATTTCACCCTAACAATGAGTTAGATTGATATGCTTGTATTCTGAACTTGTGTGATTCGGTACCCTTAATTTGTTTACCATTGAATACTCTGACATAGTGACATGGTACTGATTTAGCCGAGTACCTCTGTTCTGGTAAGAAATGCAGGAAAGAACTGTTCAGATGGGGGATCCTCTGACCCTCCCCCCTCCCCGTTGACCCCTCCCCATGTTCATTTGGTTCTAGACTGATGACTACAAGTTTAGCAAGGGGGATGCTTGTGGTTACTTAACTACTGAAGTACTATTTTGCAGAGGTTTTGGTGTCTAATCTGAATTGTAGTCTTCATTAACTGACTGGTGGCATGGCTGCTTGTTTTTTTCTGTTTGACATGCTAGATTTATAATTCAGTGACTCATTTGCTTGTCAGAGTTTTTTTAATAATGTTTGCAGAGATCTTTGAGAAGTTACTGTAGTAGTACTAGTTTGTAGTTTTGTAGAGGCTGAATGTGCTGACTGAGCCTACTTTTTTTCTCTGTGTCGTAAATATCATGCCGTGTGTGTATCATGTCAAATAATTTTCTTTCAGAACTTATGATTGATGACTCGATTGATTCTTGCCACCACACGTTCCTGTGTCTTGATTAAGTAGAAATGCAACTGAATGACTCTTCTCCAGGCATTAATTTAAGATTTGTTAGCATCCATGATGATTCCCGTGGGTCTATTTATACTTATAATATTCATACTTTCTGGCACACCATAACTTTACATGAATTTCATTGCTGAAACTGAAACGCTTAGTTTAATATTCATGTCATGAAGTGCATTACGTCCATATGACTGAAGTGCAGTTGACTACCAATGGATTCTCGTGCGATTACATGCCTGGATGTTCAGCTTATGACTTATGACAATCGAACTAAGCACGTTGTAGTTGCTAGTCTGAATAAGGACTCTTGGATGCCATTTACTGGTTCTGCTACAATTTCTTCAGATGTCTAGGCCGATCATGACTACATTATATGACTGGAAATATTGAGAAAACAAGGCAGAAACTTAATCTTGCCATTTGGGTGCATTATGCTTATGCCTGAAGCAAGGCGTTACTATCATTAGATTCCAGAGACCAGGTCACAATAGAATTGCCGATTCTAGATCAATTCGAGCAGCTGACTGATTATAGGTGCACGTGCACCTACTTATCTCGGATGTACAAAGGAGATTCTTACTTCTCTTATGAGGCGAACACCATATAGCACTATGAAATGTGAACTTCCACACTACACGCTAGATGCTGACGGGGTGATCAAGATGATCGCTGCAGTTGGTGGATGAAACTGCAGAAAGCTCCAGCTTCCCTGTCCACTCCTCCCCTGGTTTCAGGGTGATTGCTCTCTCCACCGCGGCCGCATCAACGCAAAGCATCTGCTTATACTCCTCATCACCAAAGTCCACCATAGTCTTTGATTTCTTTTCCCACGGATTCCATACAACTGACAGGGATACATACAGTGGTTACAATGAGAAATCTGTTAACAGTTGATCTTCTGGTAGGTGACTACAATAAGGGCAAAGTATCTTACCAACATCAGGAAGTCCTTCCTTTCTTATGACAAATGAGTGTTTCTTCTCATGGTCAAGAACTGCTACTACATTTGGGGAGCTAACATAGACTCGATCGACCTGTATAGCAATTGAACAAAACAGTAGAAATCTTGAGCACCTAAGACAGAATCTTCTACAGTTATGCTTTCAGCATACATAAAGGCTAGCACAGTTATATGATTGACTATACCAAGGAAACTGCAGCAATTTACTTGCAAGACTTAAGTTTCCACTAGTTTGAGCAGATTTAAATAGTTTTACATCATCAATGCATCCTTTAAAGTACTGGGGAAAAATTTTCACCTCTGACTCAAATGTTATGGCGTCTCCTTGTTCTGTAAACCGTTCTTTGTGGCTAAGATTGTCAAGATAATCAAGGGTCTCCAGACCTTCTATCCTCACCTCACTGGATTGACAAGACATAGCATGTCACTCATGGAACGTCACTGAAGGGAGTAGTTAGATAGTGAGGTATAAAAAATCGCTTGCTGAGCAAATAATGCCTAACCTGATGTCAGAAACAGAAAGATATGTGTGATAAGCAAATGAGAAACTGAATGGCTTGCCATTGACATTCCTGATGCGTGAGACTAATGATAGGTCCCCATCTTTTGAAAGAGAGACCCTCAGACGGAATTCAAAACTGCAATCAAATTATAGTCGTACATGAGGAGATTCATATGAAGGACACACAGATATAAAATTACCAGGAGAACTCAATTTTGCATGTTGTGAACTTGTGATTCAGCATGAGAAGGCATCTGGATCCATTAAAAAAATAGAACTACTTTCTCTTAGTTTGACACCGATCAACAGTACTGGATCATCCAGCTATGAACAATAGTCTTGTTCAGACCTTTTTATTAAAAAAACATAAATGCTGTAAGATGAAGGGGTAGCTGTTGTGCATATCAAGACAGTCCTTACAAGAAATGACATGCAAATGCTTTCTGGTTGATTTTCCACATTTTCATTTGAAAATATGCCAGCATAATATTGTCAAAATTTTGCATCCAAACAATACTATCAGAAATGCCCAGCTTCAGTATTTAAACGACGCCTCTCGATGACGCAATACTTAACAGAACTCTGACGCCTAGTCACATTTAACTGCAACATAATTTACATCTAGTCATAGGAATGCAAACACAGATAACCAGAAACAAATGCATACCAATGTGACCAGCATTTGAGGTCATCTTCAGATGCCTTTAGTATAAGGTCAACAGAAACTTTGTTGATGTTATCATTATGATTTATCGGTGGATGCTCATCATCCAGGGCCCATATCCTGTTTCTTGCAAATCCATGTCGCTCCAATGTCCCAGAATACCCAAACTGCATGGAGTATTAAGTTATCAGAAGCGCCACACTCCCCTCTCTATCAGTCAGCTTACATACAAATTTGTATGTTGCGGATAAATTCAAAATTACAGCAGAAACGTGCAATCCAATAGGAACCATGAGAAGAATGGGGCATACTGCAGTACCTGTGGGAAACACATCTGAATTCCACCTCGCATCGCATTTGGCGGCTTGAAGATTGCCTGCACGTCAGAAACAACAGACATGAAAGTGCTTGAGACCATTGGAGCAAATGGAAGACTACAGGCCCACCACTGGGCTATCCATCAAGATGAGAAAAGGGAGCTCAGCACAGGAAACCGAGGGAAATCATTATGAGACTTTAGGACCTCAAATTAGTCCCAGCTCACAGGGAACATAGCAAAAGTTGATTTGCCATTTGCCTTCTCCAGCCATCAGGATGGACTACAGAAAGAATGTGTCTGGATACAAATTAATGCTATGCATCCCAGACCATTTGAACACAGTTACCACCAGACTGTAAATTTCAGAAACGCATACACCTCCAACAGAATGGTCAAAGAGCATTCACCAGCTTGACCACAAGAAGTTAACCGTGTGAACGAATATTCCTCCAATCTTAGGACGTAGGCGCCCACAGATTACTATCAGAAACTTCCGGGTATTACAGATTACTGGACACGGAAAGTAGATGAAAGGAGGGGTAATGAAGGAGAGAAAAACTGAAAAAGTCACCTTGCTGCTGGTGAAGAGGAGATCCTCACCGCGGTCGTTCCTCCAGTAGACTACCTGGCCGCCGTGCAGGCTCACCTGCAATGCAAACCAACCAATCCAGCAGCGCAAAACCCCGTTAGAACCACACCAAGGCAAGCAATGCCAAGCGCCCAAGCCGATCGGTCAGTAAACAAATCCGCAGTCGGCAATCCTACCCGCGCAGAGGCTCCCTTGGGCGAGCGCAGCACGACCTGGGCGACCCCGTTCCAGTCCCTGACCACCTCCAGCCCCGACCTCGGATCCATCGAGCTGGCGAAGCGCCCCATGCTCATCGACAACCGGCGCCGCGGCAAGCGAGCAGCGCTCGGCGCAAGAAGAGAAGCAGAGCAGCACGCGCGCGCAGCGGGAGAGAGGGACCGACGAGTGGGGGCGCTGGGCTGCAGCCGCTGCTACTAATGCCGAGGAGGGTGGCGGTGGCGGTGGTGGTGGTGGTGTTGAGGAGCCCGTGGTGTCGCCATTGGGGGCGGTTCGGATGTTACGGCCAGGCCGCGCGGGGCGGCGGGCGGGCGGCACGGGCACGGGCACGGGCACTTTCCGTGTGAGTAAAAAGAAAGGCGCGCGCCGCGGGACGGCCTAGAACCCGTGAGCCGAGCCACCTAGCGCGCGCTAGCGGCAGCGGCAGCCTTCGTCCGCCTCCTCCTCCGCTTTCCCAACCACCCGCAAAGGCCTGAGTGCCTGAGAGGGATCGGCAAGCCCGCACGGCGCGGCAGCTGCTGCCTGCGCGCGGCGCGGCCACAGGGGTCAGAAGCGCAGCGGCGAAGCGTGCGCGCGCGCGCGCGCGACGCGACCACCTGGCGGCACGGTCACAACTCACAAAGCCACCATGGGGAAGAGGAGGCGGGCAGTGGAGCGGAGAACGGGAGGGAGTGCGCGTGCGCTAGGATCCAAGGCGAGGGAGCGAGATGGTGGTAGCGGTGCGTGCGTGTGAGAGCTGTAGGAACGGGCCCGAGAGCCCGGGGGACCCCGTGGAGCGAGTCCAAGCGCGGGCGCGGCCGTCCGCCACGGACACGTGCCCCGGGCCCCGGCGGCTCGCCGCTTTACGGGAGCAAAAGGGATTTCTGTTTCAAAGGCGTGCGGTTAGACTTGAGATCCAAGCGACTGGCTACTAATGGTGACTTTCGCGCAAATTTTAAGGCGTTTTTTACCCGAAAAGGAAATGTCAAGGTGCACGCTCATGCTAGACGTGGTTAGTAGCGTGCCTTAACAATTTTACCTTTCCTGATTTACTTGCTGGTGTACATAAACCATTTTGTATGGGTGCTTCAGAATGTAGCTTTTGGTTTGGATTTCTATACTATACGGCTTCTCTTCCAGGCTCGCTCTTTGCGTGCGCTTGTTCGTTTTTCCCTTCGCATAAACGTGATTCCCTCCATCAAGAGGAAGCCCCCACATGAATATTCCTAAAAAAAGGTCCGAGTTTTCTGGCCTCCAAGCATTTTTGGTGTTTCCGGAAGTGTTGTATTTTTCTGCCATCAAATCTTTGGGATGACACATATCTGGCTTCTCTTTTCCTTATCTTCTACAGTATTCGTTTGGGTGCACACACACTGACACACTTGCAGTCACAATCCAGTGCTGCAGTGCAGGGAAAGAGACTCTCGCACAGAGCAGCACCCCGGAAATGTCTCTGTCCATAGCCCACTCCACTTGAGCGCCATGCAGGCGGAACAAAAAGATGTGCGTTGGTGTGGGCAATCCCTGCTTATTCTAGGCTCTAGCCCGGGCTTAGGCCACCACTTTGTTCAAAAGAGTTGGAGCTTTCTTCTACGGCAACGGAGAGTCTTACCAAAACAGTGTCATCGATGAGTCAGGGGCTCGGAAGATTTCGGGAAAGAGTTGGGGCTCGCCCCTGAAAAGTCACCTTCGGTTGTTGGGTCCGGAGCGTGCGAGCCCTGTCCGTGCCAGGATCAGCCTCGTCCGCCGTGTAAAGAGGTGGCGGCTTAGGCGGTGTTTAGAAACAGAGACTTTAAAAAAGTCCTAGGGATTTTTTAGTATTTAGAAGTATTAAATAAATATTAATTATAAAACTAACTGCAGAACCCTGGGGCTAAACTGCGAGACGAATCTAATGAGGTATCTTAATCTATGATTAGCGAATGGTTACTGTAGCATCACTGTAGCCAATCATCAATTAATTAGGCTCATTAGATTCGTCTCGCGAAAAAGCACTCAGCTGTCAAAAAACATTTATAAACAGATTTTATTTAATACTATAAAATAGTAAGATTCCTTTTGATGTGATAGGGACTTTTGAAAAAAGTCCCGAAACCAAACAAGCCCTTAGTCAGCGTGGCGGAGTCACGTGTATCCCCTGCCTTGGGTTGAGGCGTTCAGCTGGCAGCATTTTTTAGATAGCATTTTTTAGATGGCAATCTAGGACTCTGAAAAAAGTAATACCAACATCCGTTTCAAAATATTTGTCACTCCTCGTTTTCCGTGTCAACTTTGACCAATTATTTTTTTCTAGAATATTTATCAATATTTAATGTTTATATATCACTAGATTTGTTATGAAATATATTTTTTTATTATTATTATTATATATTTTTAAGTATTTATAAAACTTTTTTAGAAAAAAACGTTTAGTCAAAGTTGGCACAATAAACGAGGAGTGACAAATATTTTGAAACCGGTTCCGTTCCGTTGCCTTTTTTTTCTTTTTTCCCGGCCTCTTTTTTTTTTATGGGATTTCCCGGCCTCTTCTCACGAAGCCCGTCGGTGCTCCGCAATTTGAAGCAAGCGTAGCACCTTTGCTTGTGACTCGGCGAGGGATCCATGCTTCAACAATTCGACATCCTAAAAGGCTTCTGCTGCCTTTGACACGGAAAAGAAATTACAGGCGGCTGCTTACAATGGTCAAAGTAGCGGCTGCTTAAAATGGTCAAAGTGGGTTCGGATATGAGCCGGACCTCGTCACTGCTACAGTTCGATCCTTTTTTTTCACAAACAAAAATGGTCAAGGCGGAAACCTTTTTATTTCCTTTTTGCGAAATACAGGCACATGCTCCTGTTCATACCACTGGAGTCCATTGATCAAACCACGCTGCAGTTTTGTGCAGGCATCCTTGCTTGTACAAGCTCCGATTCGCACTATGTTATTGCACCGAAAATGGTCAAAAGGACGGCCTCGAAGTTTTCAGATTGGACCAATCCGCCCCCTCCCCCGCGTCGTCCTCCCTGGGCGACACGGGGGCGACGCCGCGCCACCCCACACTCCCCTCCCGTTGGGCGCCGCCGCCCGGGCAAAGTCGGCTTGGCTCGCCCCCTTTCCCACTCTTCCCTCCCTTTCCCCCCAATCTCTTGGACCTAGGCCTTCTGCCCCACCGTCGGTAGCCGGCCGCCGGCCGCGGAGGTGCAGATCCGGCGCCTCCATTGCTGGATCGGGGCTTCCTTGGGCGGGATCTGGCCTCCCTCTGCGGTTTTGGCTGGGGCCGGTCCTCCTCTGGCCACAGCTCGCCCCCTGGCGGTGCGCGCGCCGGCGGTGGCAGTGGTGCTCGTGCCGGCGGTGGTGGTGGCGGCATGGCGGCGCGGCGCGTCGATGCTCGTGCGGTGGCTGCGCCGGCGCCGCGCGGTGGTTGCGCCGGCGCCGGCGGTGGCTGCTGGCACTGTGGCGGCGGCGGCGGCACAGGGTTCCGGTTCCCCTGGCGGCACTGGCGCGTTGGACTTCCTCGGGCGCGTGTTCGGGGCGGCCGCCTTGCCTCCATCGGCTGTTGCCGGTGGTCCCGCCGCCGCCGCCGTCCGCCCGGCCCGGGGCCGGCCGTCGCCTCGCACGTGCCTTCCTCTCTGCTGCTCCTGGTGGCCGCAGGCGGGGCGGGCTCCCTGTGTTGTGGTGGCGTTGTTCGGCCCTCGGCTTTGGAGAGGGTTTGAGGTGGAGGCGAAAGCCTTGGGTCTTCTCGCAGACCAATGACGACGACGCATGCGGGCGCCGTTCACCTTCTTGAAGGCGTCATCTTTTCCACTTCTCCCCTCTCCTTTGTTGAGCTCTCCGGGCGAAAGCCTTGACCTTTTTGGTCGGACGACGACGGCGCTAATGGCGTCGCTCCCTCTCTAGAGGCGTCGTTTTGGATGCTCAGCTTGCGGTGGTCGTCTGCTGGTGGTGGTCGCTGGCTCTTTTTGGAGGGTTTCTGCATCTGCGCTTGCCTTTGCTTTCATCATCATCATCGTCTGGGTTGCATTGGTCGTTGTCTGGCGGATGCTTTGCCGCCCTGTTCTGGTGGATGCTTTACCACCGTCGTCATTTCGAGCGGATGCTTTGCCGCTTTGGTGAGTTGGGCGGATGCTTTGCCACCCTAGTGTTACCGATCATTATACCCTTGGCATTGTAATTCTCTATTGCAGGTTTCAGTTACGGTCGTGTCTAGGTTTGCGCGATTGCCTGTGTCGTCCCCGTTTTTCTTACTGTACTTGTTTTTAGGTCGCCTGCCATCTATTTGATGGTGGCTCTATTTCCGACTTAATAGCCTCTGCCTATTAAAGTTTGTACTTGTCGTATTGCTTTCCTCTTAATGAAATACGTGCCCAGCCATGTTTGCGAAAAAAAGTTTTCAGGTTGGCATGCAGCACAACACCCTATGTTACAACACTGCTAAAGCTCATAGCAAGTAAAACTAATTAACACACGATACATCAGGCATCCCCTGCCAGTGACTGCACTAGGGCAGACAGATACTTGTCACCTGTGTTCTCAAATGCTATACCGGAATCAATGCCTCCTAGTACACTGCAACGCAGAACGTTATGGTGAGACAGCATGAGCTCGCGACCAAGATCGGCCACATGCACCTGTGTTGTATTAGCCGGCCTCTCTCCGTGCCAGGGGGGAAAGAGAGGCAGATCAGCATCAGCTTATGGCAGCGACGTCCGTCGACGGATTGGAGTCGAGGAGCTGCCGGAGCTTGGGCTTGCCGTGCTCCGTGTGCCGGCTCGCGCCCGGCGCGCTCGTGGTGCCGTCGATCATCGACAGGAAATTCTCCGCGGTGGGGCGGGGAGAGGGCGAGGATGCGGTGGCTTTTGGAGACGGCTCTGCAGGGGCCGGCACTTCAGGATCCTTCAGTTTCACCTGAGAAAAATAGCATGCGGTTCCAACAGAGAAAGGCAGAGTGAAATGCTGAGCCTCGAACCGTGCATAGAACGTTAGTGCGTATAGCCTGAGCAAAAGGTTCATTACCATCAGAGCTGAATTCTCTAATCTGAGCTGCTCTGAACTCTCTGTTAGCCTCCCGATTTCAGATCTAAGGGACGTGTTTTCTGCTGTAAGAGATTCCACTTGTGTTGCCAGCTCCTCTGTCTCAACCTACAGCCAGGAGAGCATTAAGATCATACAGTTGATATATATCATAAGGACAAAATCCAAATCAAGTTTCAGTTCCATATGTTTAAGGATACTGCTACATATATCGCAGTTGTGTCGCAAGTCAACGTTTACAAGAACAATAATGCATAAGATGGTGAAAACAACACACCTGTTTTCTCAGCCTTGATCGTCTAGCAGACTCTCTATTTGACTGCTTCCTCTTTTCACGCTTCAGTTCTCTCTCATCCTGCCATGGGAAAATCACAAATAATCAAGCACATCAACTCAAAAGGTTCTAATATATCATTCAGGGATTACGAATAGTAATAACATGTCAAAATTCAAGTCTAACGAAAAAATATATACTTCTGATAAAGTCAATTTGCTACCAGTTACAAGAGCAGATGGGATATACCTTGATTGATAAGTCAGCTGGTCCTCCAGTATGAGGCGGAACAATCACACCAGGATATGGAGATATCGATCCACCCATTGCCCTTGAGTTAGCAACATTTGTAGTGCTGGTCTTAACTACTGGAGCTGGAAAGCAGTGATGTGGCAAAATGGCTGTATTTGCCAGTGTATGGTTAGGAGCTATAACACCTTCAATCCTTGCAGCTGCAGATGCTTCGGCACCAGCAAATATATTTTAGTTATAAACATTTTCTTGCCAACTCTTGTTCATAGAACATGACTTGATCACAGTTAATATTCTATGAAGCAACTAAAAGAAAACATGCAAACAAGACCACCAAAGAAGGCATGTAGAAGAGTACGAGATGACCAATGTGGACAATATTAAGATAATAAAATTATCTAGTAGCATCTGGCTCTAACAAGTCTTGTAAAGCGGGATTGTGGAGAAATAGTGAATCCATGACATCAGATAAGTATTGAAAGAGTTGTTCGAAAAGGAAAGGAAAATACCAGGTCCATCAACTGAGCTCAGTTTCCTGGAAGTTTTGTTCACCTGGATTATGCAAAAGTTCAGCGTGATGATGAAGAATATTACAATTGCAGAATATTTCAGGCATTTTCAATGCAAAAGCCAAAAGGTAATACAAAACATAACGACTACAAGCATGAAGAAGACCATACCTTCTGATCATTTACATCGCTGGAGCCTTCTGCACTGTAATCTTCACTGAGTAGACCATCACAAGCATATAAGTTCAGTTTACCAAAATATTAACTGTAAGGGGGCAGTAAAAAAAATCCAAAAACAGAAGGAAAAATCATCAGTACCTGGATGACATTGCTCTTTTACTGTTACCGCTACCAGCAGATACTGCCGTCCGATCAATTTCTTTAAGTTTCTTGTTGGAACTTTTTTCCTTACTGTTTGCAGACTTCGTTGGCTCCACACTCAAGGGATTTGATACCTTGGAAGCATCATGAAAAGACCAAATTATAAAAATTGAACATAATGAAAAACTTTGAAAAGGAAATTCATAATCAAGAAAAAGGTTAGTCAAAGGTATCTTTACCATGGGCACAAGGGGGTGCGGGTAAGCTGTGCCATGTGCGTACATTGCAGCATATGGTGTCCCAAAAGGGTGTGGCATTAGAGGCTGCAGACAGTGAAATTAGATTTCAATACAGTATATGAAACATCATATGCAAATGGAGATCGAACTCACGTACCTGAGGACCCCACATATATGGCGGTGGATGACCTGGAGCTATTGCTGGAGCAAAATATGTTGGTGGCAAGACACCGGGTCCATAGTATGCCTGTAAAAATGCGTGCATATTCCTTAGACTACCGTGTTCCTATGAAATGGGAGAGTGGCAAAAGGCCGAAACTCTACCTGCATGCTCGACCAATCAGGATATGGAGAAGGAGCTGGTTGATCCTGCAAATAAATATAATCGCTGAGGGCATTAATGGTAAGTAGTCCTACACTTGAAATCATGTCAGTCAGAAAATACATTATATCATCATACCATGTAAGGTAAGAAACCGGCAATAAACATGAGAATGGGTAGGCAAGAATTCACTGTGCATGTTATGTTGACAGATTAAGGACACTGGACACGAACTCCATATGAGGAAAGTGATCCAATTAAGTCCTTGCTTCATTTTAAGAAATATCTAATTGTATAGATGAGTCAACTTCGAGATTTGAAAATAAATTAAGCTTGACTTGGGATAAGTAATCACTACTACTGAATCATATTGTTGGAAAACAAAATACTGCTACTATATCACAAATGACTACCTTAGGAGATGATGCTGTATTTCCAGTCTTCTGGGTAGCCACAGCTTCATCGTGTGCCATGACTTCACAAATATCTGCTAGTCTGACATGTAGAACTTCAGATTATCACACGATGTAATTTATTATTTTTTCCAACAATCCTTTCAAAAACAACAACAACAACAACAACATGCAATTTAGTCAGCCAAAACAATATCAAACCAGCTTGAAAGGTAACCCCCCCTCCCCCCCCCAAGTGAAAGGCGTTGACTTATGCTGCAAAACCCTATTTTCATGTTCAACACTACAGACCAGAATGGTCCTGTTTTATTATCTGAAATAAGATCTGAATTGAAATCCTTTTCTACAGCCAACTTCTTTTCATACAAAAGGTAATAGAAGATTCACGCATGATTATTAAAAATGACATGTTCTCCATAAGCTAGTTTCACAGGACAAAAGGACTAGGGTTCTTTTTTTAAACGGGGATAAAGGCTCTAGTTCGCCCGGGAAATATGCTAAGGATGCGTACGAAAAGTAAGAAATCTACCTCACCAATTTAAAACACACGCAACCGAGATTTAAAAACTGCAGCTGGGATGCACCTAATTTTTCTAACCATTATAGAGCCCCTGCTGACTCTACAAGCCTGCACTCAAGATTAAAGGAAAATCAAAACTTTCTACGAGGCTATAACTTTCCTCCTTCGATATCCAACGAACAGGACAGACGGAGCAAAGAGTTGGACTCGGACACGAGGAGATAAACGGCCTCCGACGAACTGACATGTTGGATGTTTCCTTTCGCCGTGACGCATCAATGCATCATGCACCCAGCTCTCAAGGTCTCCCTGACGAATATGTGTACAACTCGAATTGCCCCCTGATAATAAGTTCCCGCGCATGAATTACTCCCGTATCAACGATGAGACTAGGCCAAATAACTAGATGCAGCTCAATACCGCTATGAGATAACACGAGCATGAGCCTACGCAGGGAAGCAGGAGAAATCAACGAGCATGGCGCACGAATTGGGACGGGAACCATCTCACCTCGCCAAATCAGGTGACGATTCCGCTCGGCAGCGGGCGCTCCACGGATCAGACGGCACGCGAAGCCCAATTGATCCAATCAGGAGATGCGTGTGCAGCGAGAAGGTGAGAGACGGAGACCGCGGGAGGGGGAGGTGGTGCGCGAGGGAGAGGCGACGAGGCAGGGGAGCGGTGGCGAGCGGGGAAGGGGGAGGAAGGGGACGAGGGGAGGGGTGCCAAAGGCTGGAGCCACGTCACGAGACACGTGTCTGTGATAAGGACTGGGCCTCTGGAGCGTGTCCGGCCAGGCTACCTGCTACAAGCACCTTGGATTGCATCCCACAGATTTGCTCGGTCCCACTTGGTTCTAGGACAGCAACTGCTAAAGTTCCTTAACACTTGACAGAGCCAAGTGTAAATGTCGGGTAAACACTACTCTAATGTTTCTTTGGGAGAAGAATACATGTCTACTTCACATAGTGCATATCGATAAAAGAAATATTTGCTATGCATATAATTGGGACAAAACATAAATTTATCTTCGTAGTAGTGACACTCATAAATCTCTAATGAATACTACGTTCCATGAATGTAAGGTTATTAAATTTTTTGCCTTATTTTCTACTACATATTAATGATATCACAAATTAGCAGCAATGTCCAAGGTACAAAAGTTCTTAAATTTAACTAAAAATCTGTCAAAAGGGCACATAGCGGTGTACATTTCCCAGGTGTGCATTGGATTATCGGTGGAGATGGGCGACGCTGCAAGTGGAGGGTGAGCTGGGTGAAGGTAAACGGGGCCCATTTGTTTATTCCTCGTCACCCCACCATCGGTTGTACCACCCGCGCTCACGTGTCGACCATCTCGCCGGCCTACGCGTCGCCGCACGGCGTGCCCCGGCGGCCTGCTCAGCATCCCAGTCATGTGGGTGACGTGGTGGCCGCATCCCGTGCGGGCCCCGCCGCCTGGATCAAATACTATTTCGAGAACCTGGAATAAAATATTCCGAGACGACGGAGAGAAAGAGAAGGATTCTCCTCCTCCGCCTTTTTCTCACGCGCGCGAAAACCCTGTACCCACTCTGGCTGTGGGGTCCAGGTGCCTCCGGGCCCACAGGTCGGCCTTCGCTGGGGAGGAAACGGCAAACATGTGCGTCAAACCTGCCACGTCGAACGGCCCTTGTGCGCCCGCGTAGAAGTCGGGAGGCGATTGAGCCACGTCGCCGGCGATTCGGCGGGCGTGGGCCCCGCGGGAGCGTGGAGACGTCACTGACTAGGTGCCAGCTCTGGGGGCCTAGCTAGCTTATCCTGACTTGGGAGGCGGATGGGTGATCCCACGTGGGTTGGTCGCATTGGACCAAGGCGTCGCGCTGCTTCGTGCACTCCTCCCCCATCCCCACCGGTTTCTACGAGGATGCTCGCAGCATGCCTACTCGTCCACGTCTTTGTCCTGGCTTCGATCGGCAGAGAATGAAGCGAAGGGAGGAGCTCGGCGGGAGGTGCCAACGGCGAGGAAGCGTGGAAGTGGAATGGATACGGCGGCGGTGGAAGCAGGTGCACGCCGCCGAAGATGCCAAGATGGCAGGCATGGCGCGGGTGAGGCCGCGGGAGAGCAGCGTGAGAAGTTGCGAGGAAGACTGACCGGGGATGAAGAGAGGAGAGCAAGCTCTGGATCCAGTCAGATGACTAACGGTGTTTTTTTTCTCCTAATGAAACAGGGGGCAAGTCTAGGCCCCAGCTGAAGAAGCAAAAAAGGAAAATTAATCTCAATCATACAGCAAAAGGAAAAGAGGTGGGGGAAGAAACGGGGGAAATCATGCCACTTTCATATGTTGTTAGCAAGCTACTGCCCCTGCCGTCAACAGACTAATGCTTCTCCCTTGTTTCTGTTCCCATCAACTATCTTTCTTGTCTACCATTGCCCATCATGTCCTGCCCCTGCGGCTAAGACATGTTATCATTCATCACGCCCACAAAAAGTGTCGTAACTGTAACAGCCCAGTGTTAATTTAGGTGCTAATTCCGTGCTTAATCGCTAATCATCACTTAAGCATGGTTATTAGTGTTAATTGTGTAGGCTTAGTTAAATTTCAGTTATTGACTTAGCCTTGACCGCTGTTTTCTCCCAAATCTAAAGCTCAAATCAAGTGTTGCCCAACATTAAAGTTGTAGATTTTTCCTTCCTCTACAACTTTTGTTTTGGCAAAAATTCAAATTTCGATGTGAAATTTTGAGTTTTGGATGGTCAAAATCGAGCTAAGTTTCGTTGAATCATTTTCTCTCTCTGTTCACTGCTCCCGGCGCCCATGCCGCATATCCGTGCCAGCGTCGACTCCACGCGTCGGCGATCCTCACCACAGCGAGCACGTCCTTATCCTTTATCAGTGCCCTATCCTCTCCCGAGTGCTCTGGTTGATTTCCCCTCCTTTCTTCCTCATCGCACCAAGCCGAGCTGAGCACTCACGGTTCCTCGATTCCGACCATCCCTGGGCGCCGTTCCTCGATTCCTCTCGCGAGCGCTGCCGCAAGCCACCTCCGCACTCCCCTGCGCCGTGCCACGGGGCACCGCAGCGGTGCCTGGCCGCAGCGGTGCCTGGCCGCAGCGGTGCCTGGCCGCAACGCTACTTGCCTCGCCGCCGGCCGACCCCGCTTGCCTGCGCCTGCGCAGCACCGCCGCCCGCCATGGCCGCCTTCGGCCCTACACGCCGCGCCCCCACCTCCGGCCATTCCCCGCCTGATTCGAGGCCTTGGTAAGCACCCACACTCCCTCCTCTACCCACCCCCAACAGGCGCCCTTCTGTTTCTCTGCCGGAGCAGACCTCCCCACAAGCTCTCGTGGAGGCAACAATGGCCGCTCATGGCCGACCATCTTCCACCCTTTTCCCCATGCTCCGAGTCACCTAAATAGAACCTCCTCACTCTCCTCTCTCTCCCCATGCCCTCGGCTTCGAGAATGGAGGCCGGGAGCGCCATTCCCGTGGAGCTCTGTGAGCTCATGCTCACTGTAATGGCGACCAGGGGCCTCGTGCAGCAATTAGAGTAAGTCCAGGGGGTTTTCTGCAATGTCATAGACTCATAGGAATAGTATTTTAGGGACCAAATTGCTTGAAACTTTGAAAATCCGTAGAAAATAGTAGAAAAATGGAAAAATGTAAAACTTGTTGGGTTAGCTTTGTTTTGACATGTAAAACTTAGAAAAAATATCTAACATGCTGGTTGTTTAATGTTTTCTTGATGTATTGATTTAATCATGAGTAATCCTTGTTTTAGTTTGTTTATTTAATATATGCAATTCTAGAAGTCAGAAAATTATGAAATTTATGCAGTAGCTTACTCTTTATATGTTTAGTTCACTGTAAAAATTTCAAAACCAGAAGCTATGTACATGTTTGTAAATCTATATTTGTTCGGTTTGTCTTACTAGGGCTAAAATAAATGTTTTCGGTCACCGATAAATGTTAATAAATTTTTGTTACACTCTTTACCAATATCTTATCATGACAGTTAATTTTTGTTACTGAAACATGGCTGCAAGTTATGTTTTTGTATTTGTTTGGTTTCCAGCTATGGCTTCATTTTACAAAAGCATTGCTAAACTTCTCCTTTCTGTATGTTTCAATCCATCAAATTATGCCATTTCTGGGTGAAGTATATTAACTTTTGTTAGATAGACATGTTTGGCTAACCCTTATTTGGTGAGTGCTTGCAATGATTTGATTTAAATTAACTTGTATGTCATGTTGGGGTTAATTTAATTACCTCCTATTATCAATAAATGCTGGAAAATCATGATTGCTTGTTTATTCCAACAATTTAAGTTAGTCCTATATAAGTTATGTTAACCTCTTGAGAACTAGTTCATGGGTTGATTTTATTTATTTTACTTTTATGCTTTGTTGGTTAAATAAATTATTCTTTCTTGCTTTATATCCTTGCTTAGCTTTTTCTAAGCAAGCTAGTAATGCTTTTTAGTAGGAAACACTTCAGGCTAAAATACTTGAATGAACTATCGTGTTGCAGTACCAACTCTTTTGCCTTTTGAGTTTGATTGTTGTGTTTACTCGATAAATGATCGCCCAATCATGTCTTTCCTTTAATTGCATTGCATTTGCATTGTTGCATATCATCTAGGTACGCTAAATGTGCGACACGTGGAACCGGAGGGCAATGTTGAAGCCGAGCCAGAAGATGGTGCACGGGTGGACCAATCCAGAAGACGGAAGGACCGACTGGAGTGCATGCTTGGACTGGGATGATGTCAAGCCGGTGCAAGACTACAAGCTAACTAACTGACTTTGTGTCAAACCCAAGCAAGCCCCGGTGCATAACCCTTAATTTCAGTATTCAATATTTGTTATATAATTATTGTGCATTTAAGTTTCTAGGAGTTGATTGGAACCTTAGATGCATGATCCCTAGGTTTCCTCAGTCACTCTACTAGTATACAGGTCATTAGTACTGCAATGCTTAATTAGGATTCGGTAGAAGTCGAGTGATTCCTGTCACTCGCGAGATATAGGTCTTGTTACTTATGGAAAAGTTACTGGAGAATGAAGCATTGAGAAAAGAAAGGGAAAATGGAGACTGGGCGGAGGAAAGTTGGTTCTGGGCATGGAATGAATGGAAAGTGAGCCTCCGCCTGTGTCGATTGAGGACCGTACTGTTGTTGGCCGTGCTGACCAAGTTTGAACAGTACTAACCATATAAAGAAGTAGGAGGTAGTCGAAACCGGTAAGCTCAGTACCATATGTGCACCGGTAGGCGGACTTGATACTGTCTTCACCAGTGGAGCTAGTATACAAACTCATGGTTGACCCTTCGTTGGTATCGGTGGGGCTAGCAGTCCCGGGTCGCAGGGCAGTTCGGCTATTCGGTGTGCATATGTGAAGGGTTGCCACGTAGGGTCCGACGGGGCCTATATGTGACGTGTGTGTTAGGTCCATCTTGCAAGGTTAAATCGGATCGATTTGCCGTCTCTCTCGGTTAAGAGAACCTTGGTCACTTCGTCACATCGTAGTAAAGAAGTGGAATGAGATTGAACTGAGAATGTTTGGCTGTGGTACTCTGAAAAGATAATGTGATCAACCATGCGTGCTCTAGATGTTTAGTCAAATCTAGTTGGTACTTGATAAATTTAAATTGAGCTAAAATATTGAAAGTAAGGATCCAGTATTAGTAGCTTTTCAGCAAAACAAACTCCGGAGCCAAAAAGCTTTTCATGTCTAGATAGTGGGCTAAGTATACCCGTGTTGGGTAAGTCTTGCTGAGTATTAGTATACTCAGGGTTTGTTGTTACCCTATTTTCAGGTAGCTGCTGCTGGTTGGAGCTAACTAGGGTTCACATTGGTGGGCTCGATGTGACATCCTCACATTTTCGTAGTATCATGATTTTTGAAGCAAACTTATATTTAATTTCCGCTGCTTTTTGAACTCTGATATTTTAGATAAACTCATTTTGTTAAGCTCTATTTTGTAATTTAAATTTGAGAAACTTCTGTTTGCATGTAATCATCTGTGCTCGCCTTCGGGTGAGACTTCTGGTGTTTTCGATCCTTAACCCAGCAGGCTACCGGATTACACCGTTTTAAGTGCGCGGTGGCTTGATTAATACTTAAAATGATAGTTAGCGCACTTAAGCCGGTTTAATTTAGGCGGTTCTGTTACAGCTGGTATCAGAGCCGAAACGCACTGGGGATGATTACTTGTATGCTTAATTAAGTTTAAAACTAACTTTTTGGCTTGCAAAATGTTCGGTTTCGAAAGTTTGACGCTAGTTGCGCTAAGGAATAATATAGATAGCTCGTATGCCCTATCTAGGTTTTATTTGCTATGGTGGCATCTATATATTTATTTTATTCCAGCACTTCCAGCACTTTACATTATGTTAAAACTTACTTTCTTGCACAACTGGCATCTAATATTCTGTAACGACGCACCTACGCTCAGGTGAGCAAGGTAAGCATTCTTGGTAGTCCTTTAGAATAGCTCACGTGTTTCATACGTGTGCGGGTCCCGTATGATGAGCATACGAGGAGGTGATAAGGTTCAATTCAAACGAGTCTGTCGCTATCTGCCGCCTGATATGGAGTGCGGATTTCCCACCGTGTGATTGTAATCACGGCCATCTCGTAAGGTAATGTTACGAGGTGAAGATCTGTTATGTGGTTAGACATAACTGTGTACCTTGGGACACGTGTACCCTTGGGTGTCCCGTAAGATGATTTGTACGGGAAGTGAATACGTTGCCCCGGTAACGTATGAAGCGCTGCCCATTCAGCGTCGAACGTTTGGGTGCCATCTCTATAGTGGATGGTAATATATGTGTGAATACGTGGGAAACTGCATATGTGTTACCCGTGTGGCGTAGGACATATGGGGACCGTTCGTGTGTGCTGGCACGAAGGGTCTAGAAATGGAATTGTATATCTCTTTTATATCTTGTGTTTATCTGCAGGTACGCTAACCACGTTACGTAAGCTTTGAACGTAAGAACGACTAGTATATATAGGGAGAGTACGTATTGTGCCACCGGTTGTCCCCGTATGCCTAGTTATTGGCAATTGTTTTGTGAGGAACGATAGAACGTGCATGCATCATAGCATATCTTTAGTTTGTTTGATTGTCATGCGTGTTGCGTTAGTTTACCAAAATGTGTTGCTTGTACCTAATTCTCCACCTAGATTTTGTGTTGTTAGTAGTGAGACCCATGCAATCTGCTAGTCTGACCTTGGTTGAGAAGATCTTTCTCAGTGGCTTTGGATCATGTGAGAACCTTTTCAGTAAATCTTAGCTTATCATTCAAATCAACCTCTTGATCCATGTCTCGGACCTATTCCAAAAAAAAAACCACTGTTACTTTCCGTGGCTAAGCCTTGATTTTGCCAACAAAGTCCTTCAATCCATCATTCAATGACCGGCCTATCATTGATGTCGTAATCTATATTGTTGGCTATTTTGATTCTAACACCGGAACCTTGTACATTCCATTCTTGCTCAGTAGTTTTGGATAAATTAAAAAGGTTCATGACAAAATAACTTTTTGAATATAGTCATTGCAACAATCATGCATCACGTCATTGGTCAGTGCATGGTGTTGCATCATCGTTGAGAATCCATAGATTGACTAATGGGAATGCGTTCGAGTGTAACATCGTGGGTTGTCTTGGGTTTCCTCTAACCTATCTTGCCTCTTCTGGCCTGTTGGGTTGCTACTCTTGATTTCTCTTGTGGTGGTGTTTAATCACATGACCCTGATGCCGCGACGGAACCTAGAGCCTCATGTGTGCTGCATTCACATGATTGAGCCACTAGGAGCGCGCTGGTGTCTCGGTATATGTGACATACCTCACCTCAATCCCTTTTTGTGCAACCCTTACTAGTGTTTTAACTTCTAATACTTACTCCAGGGTATAGGGTTAACGTGAGGTTAGTCACGAGAGAACGGTTACGGGATACGAACCATGTGCATCATCAACTCATGCATGTGCGCATCATGCTTATGCATCTCATACATGCATACATCGAGAGCATTGTCATCCTTGCATCATTGAACCAGCATCATTGAACCAGCATCATGGCAAATGCATCATATCACATGCACCGTTTCATTCGCATGGAGAAGTCCATCATTGCATTGCATTGGTCCTGCAATCATTCCTCTCAATAGTCCATTATTATCGTGGTTATTGAGCATATTGTGACAGCCCAGGTATTTAAACTACTAAGCAAGAGGAATTAAACCTGTCATCATGCGTCATTAACCAAGAAAATTTTAAATAGTTGCATGTGTGCGTGTATGTATGTGCTTGTAGTTGAGAGCAAATACACCTTTTATAAAGAGCTAGTATACTTTTCACGCTTACCATGAAATGACACATGAAATGCATCAATGCACACTCTAGATGATGTTGCATAAATTCATTAGGATATTCAAATATGCATTGAATAAATGTCACATAAAATGACGAATTAATTCAAATTGTAACAAACCGGCTTTAAAAACAAATTTCAAACCGTAGCTCAAATGAACTTTTACCTAAAACCAAAGTTGTAGGGTTTCAAATGATGAACAACTTTCATGTTCAAAGTTTTTCAAGCTGCTACACAAAAATTTAAGAAAAATTTGAATTTGATTCAAATAGAGCAATAATGCACATTCATCAAGAATTTAAATTTAACTCTTTATCTAGGCTTCAAATGAGTTTGTGCCTGAAATGAAAGTTGTAGGATTTTGAATTTTGAACAACTTTCATATTTAAACTTTTTCATGATCCAATTGAAAATTTTGAGAAAATTTAAAGTCAACTCTCTGACTTCTCTCTCTTTCGCTCTCTTCTCAATCTCTCTTCCTTCACTCCTCTGCTTCGTTCCTGCTTCCCGAGCGCAGAGCTGAGCAGCCATCATGCCGCAACTAGCACGCGCGCCTGCTTGCCCCGTTCCATCGCCGTTGGAGCACTGCCTCCCTCCTCGCTGCGTCCCTGACCCGGAAATGATGCCCGTCGAGCACGCGCCGCGCCCTTGCCGTCGCTGACGCTCCGCTCCGCCCGCGCACGCCACGCTCCGACGGTCGCTCGGCGACAGCTGCGTCCGGCCGAGCGCCCGAGCTGCCCGAGCTGCCTGAGCTGCCCGGCCTCCCTTACCGAGCCAAAGCGTCCCACTCCTCCTTCCCTTCACCCTTATTCTTTTTCGCCACGCAGAGCTCCCTGCTCGCGCAACCGAGCCGCCCCGCGGCCACCATTGCTGCGTCGAGCTCGAGCTTGCAGCCGAACCCGCCCCTCCGCCCTGTCCCAGACTCCACCGAGGCCCCAACCACCACCACACCACCCTACTGAAGCTGCACGGCCTGGCCTCATCCCTCCTCCCTCACCGGGAAACGCGCACCCAGGAGCCGCCGCCCCACCATTGCCGCCGCTGCTCGAGCTCCACCGTGGAGCCCTGCCCTTCGCCCTTCCTCGGTCCCAACTGAACCCCGGAACGGATCCTCCTCGCCGCTCCAAAGCTCCTCGGTCCATCCATGCCACCTCCGCCTCTCCGGAAGTTCACCGCCGCCGCCTACACCCGCCGCCGCCCGTTGCTCTCCGTTGCTCCACAGGCCGCCCCAGCCCCCTCAAAGACCACCATCGGGTTCGCCTCAAAGTCCTCCAGCTATTCCCCCACTTCCCCTCGCCGCTGGTGAGCTCCCTCGCCAGGAACCAGACCGCCGCCGCCTCCTCTGTTCCTGGCTCCGGCCAGGGACCCATTTGTAATCGCCCAAATCTTTCCAGGGGACTAGATGCAAGATCTCATTTTCTTTTCTTTTGTTTTCAAAAACAGCAAACTTGTAAAATCGATATAAATTCGTATAAAAATCGGAAAAATACAAACTTAATTGATCTGAGTTCCTTGTTACTAGATCTACAACTTTCATTACATGAACTTTTCATTTCCTCAATGCTTTTTCTTCTAGATTAAATACAAATTTATTAGTCCTTCATTTAGATCTCAAGTTATAGCCATTATCTGTAGGTGATTTTTGGATATATTGTTGTATACGGCATTTGTAGGACTCTGTAAAAATTTGAGGTCCATTTGACACTCCTAGATATAGGTTTTATTTAGGACTTGATGTATGCCTAGGATAAATAGTTTTATTTATCCAAGTTGTTATGATATGATTCATGGGTTCAATCTTTTACAGTACCTTTAGTTTCATTCTCAGAGTCTACAAAAAAAGTTTGAGAATTTTTAGTTAAACCCAACTGGACCAAATGTTTTTTTGGTAAGGAGAAATACATTAAATCATGAAAAATAGTTTGTGTACCTAGAAAAATCTTATATTTTTACCAGAGCTGGTATTTGTGTATTGAATATTGTTAGAAAAATATGAACATCTGAAACTTAGTATAACTACCTGTAGAAATTATTTTTCTTTACTGCAGTTGTACATTGTTCTATTTTTCATGACCTGTGTGATGCTTAATTAAATGTGAAAGTTTTACAGCCTGCTCATCTTGAGGTAGAAAACATTTAGTAAAAGTTTCATTACCAGCACTTGCATAGTTTGCCCTGTAAAAATTCATCTTGTTTTCAGCAGAGGCTAGGTAAAAGATTTTTCATGGTGTTTCTGCTGCAGGAAATGAACTGAAAATTTTATGGTAGATTTATTATCATGAATTTCCTGCTGAGTAAAAATTTCATGACCAGGGAGTGTAGGAAACTATAGATTTTGATTTATATATGGATAACTAGTGTAAATAAAGTACTTTTGAGTTGCTTGGTTGAGTAGTGTTTTGGGAAAACCACCCCGGTTCCCTGTAAACTAAATCATGTTAGATAATAACCGATAAATGATTTCCCTGTGAGATGATTTTGAAAATGGTTGTTTCCAAAGTTGGGTTTTATTTGATTACAACTCTATAGTGAAGAAATGAATAAATCGTTACCACTAAAGTAACTCACGCATATGCATTCATGTAGATTTGACCACTCTCGCTGACGGTACGTACGAGCTGGTGCCGGAGTCCGAGAGTGAGCAGCGTGAAGCTCAAGTTAATCTAACTAAAATTACTGAAGACCTGAACCAAAGTTCAGAAGAGCCCAAGGCTAGCTCCGCTCAGGAAGGCAAGCCCCGGAGCATGTCCCGTCTATTTTAAATTTATGCAACTTATTGTTGTTCCTATTGACTTGTGCATTTAAGTTTACAGGGGTTGATTGGAACCTTAGTTGCATGATCCTAGGTACCTATGCTTGAACACTAGTATGTGTAGGTCGCTAGTTGGCTATGCTAATGGTTCGGTAGAAGTCGAGTGATTTCCTGTCACTCGCGAGCTCATAGGAGTTGAATGTCTACTACATGCTACAATCATAAGGTTTACGGGCGGGGTTATTGTACTTGTGATACCCTGTCTGTTTAGTGAAAATGGATAAGGCCGCGGTGTGTGGTAGTGGTGGTTAAGCGTTTGAACGTACTAACCATATGCCGAGAAATATGGTAATCGGTAAGCTTAAGTACCTGATCGGCCCGGGGAGTGGACTTTTCCCTCACCCTCTTTGAACGTTGTTTCTCATGCGGCCACATGCGGGTGCAAGCGTGGTCACGACCCGACATCGACCGTGGCGTGGGGCTCTTGTAGTCGAAGGGGGTGACCCTGATCCATTAGCCGGAAAGAAAGGGGAAATGTTGCGTGGGGATTCGGTTCCCATGCGTGTGTGTTAGGTCTGCCTGGCCAGGTTAACAAATTCGATTCGAATCGTCCGTTTCTCATGGTTTGGGACTGCTTAACCCTTTTGCCACATAGAGTAAGAAGTGAAAGATGATGATGATGATGATGAATATGGTTGGTTGGATGATGAAAGATAATTGTTTCCCACTATGTATGCTATTGGATAGATGCTCACCTAGAATGATTAATTGAACTAGAATTTGGAAGCTAAAACCTGAAATTAAGGATCTACTCTTTACTGTTTTTCGGCAAAACAAACCCCTCAAGCCAAAAGCCTTGCATGTCTAGATTAAGGGCTAAGTATACCATTAGTCGGGTAAGCCTTGCTGAGTATTAGTGTCGGGTACCATGATTAGGGACACCCTAATCGGGGCACTCAGATCGCTTTAAAACGCAAACACATGTTAAGGCAACTGGGCCCGCGAAGGCCCACGGCCTCCTTCCAATCTGGAAGAAAGTAAAAGGACTCAAAGAAGCCCAGCATGCAGCCCATTCGCACCCCTCTCGGGCCCAAAGGACGATCTTCGCCTCGCTCGAGGGCTCCCATCGAGACCCTCGACTGCGCCCTGCATCTCCGCCTCGCTCAAGGGTAGCGGATCTACCCTCGAGCGAGCAACACATCTCCGCCTCGCTCGAGGGTAGCGAACCTACCCTCGAGCATGGGACTCACTTCCGCCTCGCTCGAGGCCACCCCTCGGCGTAAAGGACAAACAGCCCTGTCGCTCACTCGCCCGTCGTACGGGGGCATTAAAGGCCGACCACTCCTCCACGGCGCATAGGACAGACGGTGTCAGACCGCCATTCCTCACAGTGGCTGCGACCGGAGTCCCATCCGCCGACTTCAGTCACTGCTCCACCATCCCGGACGCTGTGGCAGCACAGTGGGACCTGCGACGCAGGACAAGACGCTCTCGGCACTGCTTCCGTCACTGTTCTGCCAACTCCGGTTGACCGGGCTCTACCTCATCACACGTATGGCCCCGGACCTGCCTCCTGCTTGGGAAGGGGTCCGGCGACGCCACGTACCCCTCCAGGAGGGACGCTCAGCACACGCAGCTGGAGTCCCGGACCTCCCCCCTCGAGGGGTCCGGGACCTCCATGCAACCCCCGGACCTCCTTAGTGCATACACCGGTATTTTGTCCAGAGGGGTCCGGGACCGTCGCGTGCCCCGCCGTCGCCGGTGCATGCAGGACCCTGACTTGCAGGGACCACGGAACGCCACATCACGTCTGGAAGACTGAACATCCTACAGTGACGACCACGCTGTCTACTGGGCTGGCAGGACGCCGGCGCGATCTCCGCAGGACCAAGGACGATACCCAGGACGACTGCCACGCCCGACGCCATGCCTCATAGTGTACTTCCTACAGTGTTCGACCACTGTACCTCCGCGATTCGGGGGAAAACGATGACTTCCATGTTCCCCCACTCGTGTACACCGCCCCTCCTTGTGACTATAAAAGGAGGAGGCGGGCTTCCTTTAAGGGGGACTCCTTTCGGATGTTCTGGACATCTGCGACCACAGTCACCCACACTCGCGATCATCGTCGCCTCTCAGCACCACTGAGCACTCACCTCAACTGACTCTTCTTCTAGCAGAGACTTGGGAGCCTCCCTCCCTCTCTCGCCTCGCTTGTACCCCCTACTATGAGCACTCCGGGTGCAAGATAATACAGTGCCCTCGCACAACTCCTTTGCTGGACGTACGGCTCCGTGGCCGGAACCAGGATAAACCCGTGTGTTACTGTGTTGCCTCTTGCATCAACATCTGGGACGAGGAAACACGCAGCATTTACTAGTTGGGATCCGGGCCCCCGGGTCGGGACACCGACAATTAGTATACTCAGCCTTGCTTGTGGCTCAACTTTGTTTTCAGGTGATACGTTTGAAGATCAGATAGCTAGCTTGACTTGGCCGTGTACTTTACCTCCTAGTTGGTCAGTGGAGTGGGATACGACTCTGGCCAACGGTGACAATACCGAGTGATGTCATGTACGGGCTTCATCATGACATCTTGTATCGTCGTTTAGAACTCGCTTTATTTCCGCTGCAGTTAAACTCTGAACTACTTTCAATTTTGAATTTCAAGTACCTTTCTGAGATTTCGAACTTGGTTTGTAATAATTAAGTTAAGACTCGGTAATGTAATATATTTGTGAAATGTTGTACTCTCTGGACTCACCTTCGTGTGAGTTGCATGTAAGCTTTGGGTTCAATCGACGCTCAGGTGGATTCTTCGGGACTTTATCCGACAGCACTACCGGATTACTCCGTTTGAAGTGCGTGTTAGCCGGGATTACCTTTAGGGTGATGGTTAGCGCACTTGAGCCGGATTAATTTGGGCGGTTCTGCCACACATATGCATCATGAGTTTGAACATTCTGTCACTATCCCTAAGCATAGTGACATTTCACTGGCATAAAAAATCATGATTTGTGACTAGCAAAATCCTGAGCAGGGATGTTCCAAAAACTCCTCTTAAGCCAATCGTCAGTACTATCTACCTCTGCTATCCATAAATCTTAAAATAACTCTCATCGATATCTGCAAACATTCAACACTGAAGGATGTTTTTATCTCGACTCTGCGAGAACTTGACCACTTTGCCTTATCGTCATTGATTATTCTTTTACCTTTTCTTTCTGGACCTGGAAATCGTGCATGGTGTGCTTGTACAATCTAATTGAAGTGCCGTGCAAGAATCGAGTTCGGATGTCTTCTTGAATGCGCCGTCATCATTAAGAGGTGGTAGACAAGCGATCTTGTTGAAGATGCCGGGATGATCAAGCTACTTATGCCATTACTGTTGGAGCAAGAGGACTTGCAATAATTGAAGTTAGACAAGTTGCCAGTTGGGCAAAGGAAATTGTGGTAGATATCGTGTTTCTTGCACTTCGCTTTTTAATCACTCTTTAGGTTCTCAAATCCTTATCTGAAACGGCTCCTACCATCAATAGTGACCTTCTCGCTCCTGCCATCAACTTTGATCTTCTCCGGAGTAAGTGTTTTCTACCGCTTTTGAGGATTAGTCTGCTCCTCTCTCCTTGGAAGTATTTCGTTCTGAATCTCGGGGCGAGATTCTTTTAAGGGGGTGAGGCTGTAACACCCCAGTATTAATTTAGGTGCTAATTCCGTGCTTAGTCGCTAATCATCACTTAAGCATGGTTATTAGTGTTAATCGTGTAGGCTTAGTTAAATTTCAGTTATTGACTTAGCCTTGACCCCTGTTTTCTCCAAATCTAAAGCTCAAATCAAGTGTTGCCCAACATTAAAGTTGTAGATTTTTCCTTCCTCTACAACTTTTGTTCTGGCAAAAATTCAAATTTCGATGTGAAATTTTTAGTTTTGGACGGTCAAAATCGAGCTAAGTTTCGTTGAATCATTTTCTCTCTCTGTTCACTGCTCCCGGCGCCCATGCCGCACATCCGTGCCAGCGTCGACTCCACGCGTCGGCGATCCTCACCACAGCGAGCACGTCCTTATCCTTCATCAGTGCCCTATCCTCTCCCGACTGCTCTGGTTGATTTCCCCTCCTTTCTTCCTCATCGCACCAAGCCGAGCTGAGCACTCACGGTTCCTCGATTCCGACCATCTCTGGGCGCCGTTCCTCGATTCCTCTCGCGAGCGCTGCCGCAAGCCGCCTCCGCACTCCCCTGCGCCGCGCCACGGGGCACCGCAGCGGTGCCTGGCCGCAGCGCTACTTGTCTCGTCCCCGGCCGACCCCGCTTGCCTGCGTCTGCGTAGCACCGCCGCCCGCCATGGCCGCCTTCGGCCCTGCACGCCGCACCCCCACCTCCGGCCATTCCCCGCCTGATTCGAGGACTTGGTAAGCACCCACACTCCCTCCTCTACCCACCCCCAACAGGCGCCCTTCCGTTTCTCTGCCGGAGCAGACCTCCCCACGAGCTCTCGTGGAGGCAACAATGGCCGCTCATGGCCGACCATCTTCCACCCCTTTCCCCGTGCTCCGAGTCACCTAAATAGAACCTCCTCACTCTCCTCTCTCTCCCCATGCCCTCGGCTTCGAGAATGGAGGCCGGGAGCGCCATTCCCGTGGAGCTCTGTGAGCTCATGCTCACTGTAATGGCGACCAGGGGCCTCGTGCAGCAATTAGACTAAGTCCAGGGGGTTTTCTGCAATGTCATAGACTCATAGGAATAGTATTTTAGGGACCAAATTGCTTGAAACTTTGAAAATCTGTAGAAAATAGTAGAAAAATGGAAAAAATGTAAAACTTGTTGGGTTAGCTTTGTTTTGACATTTATAACTTAGGAAAAATATTTAATATGCTGGTTGTTTAATGTTTTCTTGATGTATTGATTTAATCATGAGTAATGTTTGTTTTATTTTGTTTATTTAATATCTGCAGTTCTAGAAGTCAGAAAATTATGAAATTTATGTAGTAGCTTACTCTTTATATGTTTATTTCACTGTAAAAATTTTAGAACCAGAATCTATGTGCATGTTTGTAAATCTATTTTTGTTCGGTTTGTCTTCCTAGGGCTAAAATAAATATTTTCGGTCACCGATAAATGTTAATAAATTTTTGTTACACTCTTTACCAATATCTTATCATGATAGTTAATTTTTGTTACTGAAACATGGCTGCAAGTTATGTTTTTGTATTTGTTTGTTTTCCAGCTATGACTTCATTTTACAAAAGCATTGCTAAACTTCTCCTTTCTGCATGTTTCAATCCATCAAGTTATGTCATTTCTGGGTGAAGTATATTAACTCTTGTTAGATAGACAGGTTTGGCTAACACTTATTTGGTGAGTGCTTGCAATGATTTGATTTAAATTAACTTGTATGTCATGTTGGGGTTAATTTAATTACCTCCTATTATCAATAAATGCTGGAAAATCATGATTGCTTGTTAATTCCAACAATTTAAGTTAGTCTTGTATAAGTTATGTTAACCTCTTGAGAACTAATTCATGGGTTGCTTTTATTTATTTTACTTTTATGCCTTGTTGGTTAAATAAATTATTCTTTCTTGCTTTATATCCTTGCTTAGCTTTTTCTAAGCAAGCTAGTAATGCTTTTTAGTAGGAAACACTTCAGGCTAAAATACTTGAATGAACTCTCGTGTTGCAGCACCAACTCTTTTGCCTTTTGAGTTTGATTGTTGTGTTTACTCGATAAATGATCGCCCGGTCATGTCTTTCCTTTAAATGCATTTGCATTTGCATTGTTGCATATCATCTAGGTAAGCTAAATGTGCGACACGTGGAACCGGAGGGCAATGTTGAAGCCGAGCCAGAAGATGGTGCACGGGTGGACCAATCCAGAAGACGGAAGGACCGACTGGAGTGCATGCTTGGACTGGGATGATGTCAAGCCGGTGCAAGACTACAAGCTAATTAACTGACTTTGTGTCAAACCCAAGCAAGCCCCGGTGCATAACCCTTAATTTCAGTATTCAATATTTGTTATATAATTATTGTGCATTTAAGTTTCTAGGAGTTGATTGGAACCTTAGATGCATGATCCCTAGGTTTCCTCAGTCACTCTACTAGTATACAGGTCGTTAGTACTGCAATGCTTAATTAGGATTCGGTAGAAGTCGAGTGATTCCTGTCACTCGCGAGATATAGGTCTTGTTACTTATGGAAAAGTTACTGGAGAATGAAGCATTGAGAAAAGAAAGGGAAAATGGAGACTGGGCGGAGGAAAGTTGGTTCTGGGCATGGAATGAATGGAAAGTGAGCCTCCGCCTGTGTCTATTGAGGACCGTACCGTTGTTGGCCGTGCGGACCAAGTTTGAACAGTACTAACCATATAAAGTAGGAGGTAGTCGAAACCGGTAAGCTCAGTACCATATGTGCACCGGTAGGCGGACTTGATACTATCTTCACCAGTGGAGCTAGTATACAAACTCATGGCTGACCCTTCGTTGGTATCGGTGGGGCTAGCAGTCCCGGGTCACAGGGCAGTTCGGCTATTCGGTGTGCAGATGTGAAGGGTTGCCACGTAGGGTCCGACGGGGCCTATATGTGACGTGTGTGTTAGGTCCACCTTGCAAGGTTAAATCGGATCGATTCGCCGTCTCTCTCGGTTAAGAGAACCTTGGTCCCTTCGTCACATCGTAGTAAAGAAGTGGAATGAGATTGAACTGAGAATGTTTGGCTGTGGTACTCTGAAAAGATAATGTGATGAACCATGCGTGCTCTAGATGTTTAGTCAAATCTAGTTGGTACTTGATAAATTTAAATTGAGCTAAAATATTGAAAGCAAGGATCCAGTATTAGTAGCTTTTCAGCAAAACAAACTCCGGAGCCAAAAAACTTTTCATGTCTAGATAGTGGGCTAAGTATACCCGTGTCGGGTAAGTCTTGCTGAGTATTAGTATACTCAGGGTTTGTTGTTACCCTATTTTCAGGTAGCTGCTGCTGGTTGGAGCTAACTAGGGTTCACATTGGTGGGCTCGATGTGACATCCTCACATCTTCGTAGTATCGTGATTTTTGAAGCAAACTTCTATTTAATTTTCGCTGCTTTTTGAACTCTGATATTTTAGATAAACTCATTTTGTTAAGCTCTATTTTGTAATTTAAATTTGAGAAACTTCTGTTTGCATGTAATCATCTGTGCTCGCCTTCGGGTGAGACTTCTGGTGTTTTCGATCCTTAACCCAGCAGGCTGCCGGATTACACCGTTTTAAGTGCGCGGTGGCTTGATTAATACTTAAAATGATAGTTAGCGCACTTAAGCCGGTTTAATTTAGGCGGTTCTGTTACAGCTGGTATCAGAGTCGAAACGCACTGGGGATGATTACTTGTATGCTTAATTAAGTTTAAAACTAACTTTTTGGCTTGCAAAATGTTCGGTTTCGAAAGTTTGACGCTAGTTGCGCTAAGGAATAATATAGATAGCTCGTATGCCCTATCTAGGTTTTATTAGCTATGGTGGCATCTATATATTTATTTTATTCCAGCACTTCCAGCACTTTACATTCTGTTAAAACTTACTTTCTTGCACAACTGGCATTTAATATTCTGTAACGACGCACCTACGCTCAGGTGAGCAAGGTAAGCATTCTTGGTAGTCCTTTAGAATAGCTCATGTGTTTCATACGTGTGCGGGTCCCGTATGATGAGCATATGAGGAGGTGATAAGGTTCAATTCAAACGAGCCTGTCGCTAACTGCCGCCTGATATGGAGTGCGGATTTCCCACTGTGTGATTGTAATCACGGCCATCTCGTAAGGTAATGTTACGAGGTGAAGACCTGTTATGTGGTTAGACATAACCGTGTACCTTGGGACACGTGTACCCTTGGGTGTCCCGTAAGGCTATTTGTACGGGAAGTGAATAAGTTGCCCCGATAACGTATGAAGCGCTGCCCATTCAGCGTCGAATGTTTGGGTGCCATCTCTATAGTGGATGGTAATGTATGTGTGAATACGTGGAAAACTGCATATGCGTTACCCGTGTGGCGTAGGACATATGGGGACCGTTCGTGTGTGCTGGCACGAAGGGTCCAGAAATGGAATTGTATATCTCTTTATATGTTGTGTTTAACTGCAGGTACGCTAACCACGTTACGTAAGCTTTGAACGTAAGAACGACTAGTATATATAGGGAGAGTACGTATTGTGCCACCGGTTGTCCCCGTATGCCTAGTTATTGGCAATTGTTTCATGAGGAACGATAGAACGTGCATGCATCATAGCATATCTTGAGTGTCGGGTACCACGATTAGGGACACCCTAATCGGGGTACTAAGATCGCCTTAAAACGCCAAAACACATGTTAAGGCAACCGGGAACACGAAGGCCCACGGCCTCCTTCCAATCCGAAAGAAAGGAAAGGACTCAAAGAAGCCCAGCATGCGGCCCATTCGCATCCCCCTCGAACCCGCGGGACGATCTCCACCTCGCTCGAGGGTCCCCGTTGAGACCCCTCGACTGCGCCCCACATCTCCGCCTCGCTCAAGGGTAGCGAACCTACCCTCGAGCGGGCGAATCATCTCCGCCTCGCTCGAGGCCACCTCTCGGCACAAGGGACAAACGGCCCTGCCGCTCACCCGCCCGTCGTACGAAGGCATTAAAGGCCAGCCATTCCACCACGGCACCCAGGACAGGCGGCGTCGGGCCGCCATTCCCACAGTGGATGTGACCAGGGTCCCATCCGCTGACTCCGGTCATAGCTCCGCCATCCCAGTTGCTGTAGCAACACTGTGGGACCTGCGACGCGAGACAAGACAGGCTCTGCACTGCTCCCGTTACTATTCTGCATACACCGACCAACCGGACTCGCCTCCCGCTGGGGAAGGGGTCCGGCGACGTCACGCATCCTTCAGAGAGGGGCGCTCATCACACACGGACGGGGTCCCAGACCTCCCCCATCGCGGAGTTCGGGACCTCCACGTGTCCCCCGGACTTCCTAGTGTGCACGCCCGCACTCCGACCAGGGGGTCCGGGGCCGTCGCGCGCTCCGCTACCGCTGGTGCATGCAGGACCCCAGTCCGCAGGGCCCACCGAACACCACCACGCCGTATATAGAAGACCATACACCAGCAATGACCACACCGCCTGCAGGGGCTGGCAGGACGACCGGCGTGATCTCCGCGGGACCAAGGACAATATCCAGGACGACTGCCGCGCTTGGCGCCATGCCCTACAGTGTACTTCCAACAGTATTCGGCCACTGTACCCCCGCGATTCAGGGGAAAACGACGACTTCCACACCCCCACTAAAGTGCGCCGCCCCTCCTTGTGACCATAAAAGGAGGTGGCAGGCTTCCTTTAGACGCTCTCTGGTTTTTTCTGTCTCTCGCTTTCTCGTTCTCTCTCTCTGGGAGGACGTTCAACACTACTAAGCGCTCATTTCGATCGACTCCACTTCTAGCAGAGACCGGGGAGCTTCCCTCCCTCTCTCGTCTTGCTTGTACCCCCTACTACAAGCCCTCTGGGTGCAAGATAATATAGTGCTCTCGCACACCCCCTTTGCTGGACGTACGGCCCCGCGGCCGGAACCAGGATAAACCATGCGTTACTGTGTTGTCTCTTGCATCATCATCTGGGACGAGGAAACACGCAGCATTTACTAGTTGGGATCCAGGCCCCCGGGTCGGGACACCGACAGTTGGCGCGCCAGGTAGGGGCAGCTGCGTGACATTTTCTCTCTTTTCCCCATTTGATCTCCAGGGGATGGCGGGCAGATCCATCCCATACCCCATGGGTGTTTCGGATCCGCTTCCAGCAGGACATATGATCCGGTTCGGGAGTCTCGAGTTCAGAGCAACCGGCAACGGTTACCTCATGCAGCTCCTCTCGCCCGGACGCAACCCCGTTACTCCGACTTCACCAGCCCGGCACAACAGGCGCTCGGGCCAACGTTCGCGACAAGCGCGCACGGAGCGGCGTCGCGCGACACGCCACAACTCCCCTACGTGGGTCGAGGCTGGCATGTCGCAACTCAGCATCACGGCCAACGAGGCCACCGCATCGTCATCACGTGCTTCGGCGTCGTCTGCGCCAGCACCAACATTTGCTGCAACACCTGTGCCTCCCAGGGGGGCTCGACCACGACGTCGCCCTTCCCCTTCGGGATGCGCAACGCTGCTGCCTACGTCTCTTCAATCAGCGCTAACTTCACCAAGCGTGAGGATCTGCCAGGTCATCATCTTCTGTCGATCCGCAGCCTCAACGCGTCGTCTCCTGACGAATCCTACCCGAGATGGCGAGCTCAATCGCCGACGATGTCAACTTCTTCATGAACAACTTCACGGCCGAGGAGGCCGAGGACTACTCCAGGGTTCGCGACCCCGACAATCTCCACTCGTTCCAGCTGGCGATGGCTTACTGCCTCACCTGCTCTGAAGACTCTAGCGAGGGGGATTACGATCCTGCCCGGGAGTGCTTCATGGTCCAGCTCGCGGACGGGCAAGACGACAACATTCCGGGTGACGACGGGGACGGCGGAGTGGACGCGCAGGCGAACCAAACTTTGGTGCTGCCTACAGCCCCTTCTTATTCATCAAGCTCGGCGGCACGACAAGCTCAGCTGGCGCAGCTCAAGGAGCTTCAAGCCAAGCTCGACGAGCAGCGTCAGCAAACCCAGGAGCTGCGCACCGTGCTCGAGCAGCAGCGTACCGCGCGTGGTGCACATGCCCAGGCGGCGGGGCGCGTCGCTCGGGAGCGGATCCTAGCCAACGACAATGTCGACAAACCTCCGGAACTGCAAACGGCCGACGAAAAACTCGTCGCTGCGGCCTACCTACTCCATGCTATGCCCGAGCCATCAACGCCCTCGGGCCGCAACCTGCGCCGCGAGGCACAGGAGCTCATCGAGCAAGCTGCCGTGCAGCAGGCCGAGAGTTCTGCGTCTCGTATGCGCTCGAAAGCCATAGACAATGAGGTTTTTGTGCACACACCACCAGCAGGGAAGGGCAAGGCGGCCGTAGCGCCCGGTGCGAAGACACCCTCGGTGCACGAGCGCATCGGGAGAGTTCCCGCAAGGGAGCGAATCCGTGACATGCGCGATCATGCCGGCGACGGCGACGCCCGCTGCATCATCGACGGCAGGAGGTACAGCCCTCGGCGGGGTGGATGCTTCGACCCCGAGCACGACAGGGGTGAGTCACCGGAGCCTCCGGGCACCTGGGTGTTCAGCCGGGAGATCCGAACTGCATCTTTTCCCCCGCGCTTTCGACAACCCAACACCCTCGTCAAGTACTCGGGCGAGACCGATCCCGCAGTCTGGCTCAACGATTATCGCCTAGCGTGCCAGCTAGGCGGCGCGACGGAGGATGCGGTCATCATCCGCAACCTTCCCCTTCATCTTGCTGACGCCACACGAACGTGGCTCGAGCACCTGCCCGCGGACCAGATCCACAACTGGGCCGACTTGGTCCATATCTTCTTGGGCAATTTCCAGGGCACGTACGTGCGCCCTGGGAACTCCGGGGACCTCAAAGGGTGTCGCCAGAAGCCCCGCGAGTCCCTGCGTGACTATGTGCCACGCTTCTCCAAGCAATGCACCGAGCTCCCCAGCGTCACCCACGTCGAGGTCATCAACGCTTTCCTCGAGGGTACGACATGCAGGAACCTGGTGCATGAGCTTGCGAGAAGCCGACCCGTCAACACCAATGAGTTGTTCGACGCTGCCACTAACTACGCCGCCGGCGAGGAGGCTGTTGGTGCCATCTTCAACGACAAGTCGAGCAAACGCAAGGACGATGCGCCCGTGGAGGGCAGCAACATCAAGCCCAACGCCCCCGCCAAGAAACAGAAGCGGGGGAGGAAGGGAAAGAACCCGGTCCCATCGAACCAGCGCGGGTCGGGGCAGGCAGAGGACTCCGAGGAGGCCTTCGCTGCCGCGCCAGACCGCAAAGGACCTCGAGGCCCCCCTCGAGGCGGTGTTGGCCAATTCGACGACATGCTTAAGAAGCCGTGCCCTTACCACAAGGGCCCGGTCAATCATACCCTCGAGCAGTGCGAAATGCTCAATAAATTCTACAACCGCGTCGCGCATCGCGACGAAGACAAGAAGAAAGATGCTGGCAACAAAGGTGGAGATGACGAGTTTCCCCCAGTGGAGAACGCCTTCTTCATCTTTGGAGGAGCAACAACGAACATGACTTCTCGGCAGCGCAAGCGTGAGCGCCGGGAAGTTTTCTCCGTTACCAAAGCCACGCCATCCTACCTCGATTGGTCGAAGGATACCATCACCTTTGGCCGCGAGGACCACCCCGACTACGTCCCACATCCGGGATGGTATCCGCTCGTTGTCGACCCCATCATCGGCAACACCCGCTTCTCCAAGGTGCTCATGGACGGAGGCAGCAGCCTCAACATCATGTATGCCCACACCTTGGAGCTCATGGGGATCGGACTGGACAAGCTTCGCCCCAGCAAGTCGCCATTCCATGGCGTTGCGCCGGGGAAGTGAGTCCAACCCCTCGGCCAGATCGATCTACCTGTGTGCTTCGGCACAGCAGCCAACTTCCGCAAGGAGGTACTCACTTTTGAGGTGGTGGGGTTTCGAGGATCTTATCATGCCATCCTTGGTCGTCCTTGCTACGCCAAGTTCATGGCCGTCCCCAACTACACCTACCTCAAGCTGAAGATGCCGGGTCCAAAGGGCGTCTTCACCATCGGCTCTTCGTTCGAGCACGCCTACGAGTACGACGTCGAGTGCGTTGAGCACGCAGAGGCTCAAGCGGAGGACGAGGCCCTCGCAGCCACCCTCGACAAAATAGCAAGCGAGGCCTTGGACTCCACGCACCGACACGCCGGAAGCTTCGAACCCGCCGAGGGCATGAAGAAAGTGCCCATTGACCCGAGCAACACGACGACAAGGCGTTGTAGATCAGCGCCACCCTCGACACCAAGTAGGAAGTGGTGCTCGTCGATTTTCTCCGCGCCAACGCTGACATCTTCGCGTGGAGCCCCTCGGATATGCCTGGCATACCGAGGGAGGTCGCCGAGCACTCCCTTGATGTTCGACCCAACTCCAAGCCGGTGAAGCAACACCTGCGACCTTCGACGAGCTCAAGTGCCGGGCGATCGGCGAGGAGTTGCAAAAACTTCTGGCGGCCGGATTCATCAAAGAGGTATTCCATCCCGAGTGGCTAGCTAATCCAGTATTTGTAAAGAAAAAGAGTGGAAACTGAAGGATGTGTGTAGATTACACTAGTTTAAATAAGACATGTCCGAAGGTTCCCTTTCCTTTGCCACGAATTGATCAGATTGTAGATTCTACTGCGGGGTGTGAGCTTCTATCCTTTCTTGATGCTTACTCCGGTTACCACCAAATCAAGATGAAAGAGTCCGACCAGCTCGCGACTTCTTTTATCACACCTTTCGGCATGTACTGCTACGTTACGATGCCCTTCGGCCTCAGAAACGCTGGAGCTACATACCAGCGGTGTATGCTCCACGTTTTCGGAGACCACCTCGGGCGGAGCGTAGAGGCATATGTCGATGATATCGTTGTAAAATCCAGGAAGGCGGATGACCTGGTTGCCGATCTCAGGATCGCATTTGATTGCCTACGAGCCAAAGGGGTAAAACTCAACCCCGAGAAGTGCGTATTCGGGGTGCCTCGAGGCATGCTCTTGGGCTTCATTGTCTCCCAGCGGGGCATCGAACCCAACCCTGATAAAGTATCGGCCATCACTCAGATGGGACCGATCGGAGACCTAAAGGGGGTACAGAGGGTCATGGGATGCCTAGCGTCCCTTAGCCGGTTCATCTCGCATCTCGGCGAGAAAGGTTTACCCCTGTATCGACTCTTGAGGAAAACCGAGCGCTTCACGTGGACCCCCGAAGCTCAAGAAGCCCTCGAAAGGCTGAAGGCATCTCTTACTCATGCTCCCATTCTCACACCACCCACGGACGGCGAGCCCCTCTATCTGTACGTAGCTGCGACAACCCAAGTGGTCAGCGCGGTGATTGTGGTCGAAAGACAAGAGGAGGGCCATGCTTTGCCTGTCCAACGACTGGTGTACTATATCAGCGAAGTGTTGTCTGAAACTAAGACACGCTATCCGCAGATTCAGAAGCTGCTCCACGCAGTGGTTCTGGCTCGACGCAAGTTGCGCCACTACTTCGAGGCCCATCCCATCACCGTGGTCTCGTCTTTCCCCTTGGGAGAGATAGCCCGCAACCGGGAAGCCGAGGGTAGAATTTCCAAATGGTCTATGGAGCTGATGGGAGAGACTCTCACCTACGCCCCCCGTAAAGCAATCAAGTCACAAATCTTGGCCGATTTCGTGGTTGAATGGACGGACTTTCAGCTGCCCCTATCGCAAGTCCAGGGCGAATGCTGGACTATGTACTTCGACGGGTCGGTGATGAAAACCGGCGCCGGTGCCGGCCTCCTCTTCATGTCACCCCTCGAAGAACACATGCGGTACGTGATACGCTTGCATTTCCCTGTGTCGAACAACATGGTGGAGTACGAGGCCCTCCTCAGTGGCCTCTGCGTCGCCATAGAGCTCGGCGTCAAACGCCTCGACGCGCGCGGCGACTCTCAACTTGTCGTCGACCAAGTAATGAAGGAGTCTAGCTGTCACGACCCGAAAATGGAGGCGTACTGCAATGCAGTGCGCCGCCTCATAGACAAATTCGACGGCCTAGAGCTCAACCACGTCTCGCGCAAGTACAACGAGGACGCCGACGAATTAGCCAAGATCGCGTCGGGGCGAACCACTGTCCCCCCGAACATCTTCGCTTGCGACATCACCAAGCCCTCCGTCGAGTTCAAGGATCCGACGGAGTCAGGCCCCTCGTCCGCTGGGCCCTCCGGCGGGAACCCCCCGGCGGACGAGGTCGAGCCCATGGACATTGACTTCGGCACCACCTCCGCGGACGAGGCCGAGGCAATGGAAGTTGACGAGGCCCCCATTTCGCAAGATTGGCGCGCCCAGTACCTTGACTGGATGATTCGAGGGGTCTTACCCTCGAACCGTGCTCAGGCGCAGCGCCTTGCTAGGCGGGCCAAGTCCTTCGTTCTAATCGACAATGAGCTACACAAGCGCAGTCCCTTGGGTGTCCTGCAACAATGCATCCCCATCCCCGAGAGTAAGGAGCTGATTCGCGACATCCACGCTGGCATCTGTGGCCACCACGCTGCGCCGCGCACCCTCGTGGGTAACGCGTTTCGGCAAGGTTTCTATTGGCCCACCGCGGTCGCCGACGCCACCAACGTCGTGCGGACCTGCGAGGGTTGCCAGTTCTATGCTCGAAAGATACTTCTCCCGGCCCATGCTCTGCAGACCATCCCCATCACATGGCCATTTGCCGTGTGGGGACTGGACCTCGTCGGTCCGCTGCAGAAGGCGCCTGGGTGGCGGTTGACAAATTCTCCAAGTGGATCGAGGCTCGACCCATCGGCAAGATCAAATCCGAGCAAGCAGTTCTATTCTTCACCGACATCGTCTTTAGGTTCGGGGTCCCGAACTCGATCATCACCGACAACGGCACCCAGTTCACAGGCAAGAAGTTCTTGGCGTTCTGCGACAGCTTCCACATACGTGTGGACTGGTCGGCTGTGGCACACCCATAGACGAACGGGCAAGTGGAGCGTGCCAATGGCATGATCCTCCAAGGACTGAAGCCAAGAATCTTCAACAAGCTGAACAAATTTGGCCGGAGATGGCTCACGGAGCTACCCTCGGTCATTTGGAGCCTCAGGACGACACCAAGCAGAGCCACAGGCTTCACCCCGTTCTTCCTCGTCTATGGCGCCGAGGCCATTCTCTCCACTGACTTGGAGTACGGGTCGCCAAGGCTCAAGGCATACAAAGAGCAACAAAACCAGCGAGCTCGCGAAGACTCGCTGGATCAAGTGGACGAGGCTCGAGACATGGCACTCCTACACTCTGCGCGCTACCAGCAGTCCTTACGAAGGTATCAAGCGCAGGGGGTCCGGCGCCGAGACCTCAACGAAGGGGACTTGGTGCTGAGGCTCCGACAGGACAACAGGGGCCGCCACAAGCTCTCACCTCCATGGGAAGGACCATACATAATCGCCGAGGTGCTCAAACCCGGCACGTACAAGTTGGCGAACGAAAACGGCGAAGTCCTCACCAACGCTTGGAACATACAACAGCTACGTCGCTTCTATCCTTAGCATTCCAAGCTATTTGTACATTGTTTGTACTCGCATTTTCAATTTCCCGAAATAATAAGGAAGTACGCTTTACTTATTGATTTTTGGGAACCTTCCGGACCCTCGAAGGCTCGGATGCGCACGAACACTGAGGTACGCTCGGCTTTACCCTCGGCAAAGCCGAGCCTCCCTCGGGGGCTACTACGGGGGGAACCCCCGAACGTCCCCAAAAATCGCCAATGTTTTTTCAAAATATTTCCGTCTCGCCCCTAAGCTTCTCGTATCCTTGGAAGAAACGGACGCGAGGCGTAAGTAACTACGGTACGGGGCTGGCCGAATCGCGGGGCCGCCTATGCCTCCGGGATACGGCACCCCCCTCACCACCCCACGCCTATGTTGCTTATGAACGCGAAATTCCTCGCAGACGTTCATCTAAGTCGCATACAATAACACGGAAATAAAGTAAAGAAACATAGGCTCGAACGCACAAGGCCTCGATGGGCCACACAGTCGATTCAACGAAAATAAATCTCTTATATTCATAAGATGCGATTACAAAGTGTGATTACGATAAACACTAATCCATTACATGGGCTTCGAGGCCCAGTTTTCGTACAGGCTACCATTCCCCCTTGCGGGTCTTCAGTGGCGTCGAATTCGGCAATGGGAGGGATGTCTGCCTCGAGCTTCTCGGCGAGGACGGTGGTGAACTCCTCTGCGGCTGCGTCGGCTTCATCGGGAACGACGTACCCCGAAGACACCCTCTGGAGATCCATGAGGTAGTGTGTCGAGGCCACGGCGAGGGCCCGTAGGACACCGAGACGGAAGGTGCTCTTGGCGTATTCGGCAATCCGACCGCCCAGCGCGCGCAGGCGGCTGATCACCGAACTGCCCGAGACGGCACCCTCCCCCTCGAGTTCTTGACACACGCTCACGGCGGTTTGCTCCAGCTCAGCAAACTCCATTTGCGCCGCCGTGAGTGCGGTGTGGACTGCTTCTTTCACCGCGGACTTGTCCGCCACCTTCTGCTCCAGCTCTGAGCAAAGGAAATCAATGTCAGCTACGAAAAGAAACAATCCGACGAAAACTCAAAGGTACTCACCCGTGATACTTTTCTGCGCCTCCTCCTTCTGGGTCCGGGCGGCCTCTTCGAGCGAGGACAAGGAGGCTTCCTTCTCCCTAAGAGCGGCCCCCACGTTCTGGAGGGCCACCTCCTTCCCCTCGAGGGCCTCGCCCATTTCCCGGAGGGTGTCGGTGAGCGCAGCTATGGTCATCTCCTTGTGGAGGAGCTCGGTCTTTTGCTGCTCGAGCGATGTCCCGAGGCGCTGTAGCTCGGCGCTCTGCGCCTCGGCTTCCTTTGGCAGCACCGCCCGAATTAATCCGGCTCAAGTGCGCTAACCATCACCATAAAGTTAATCCCGGCTAACACGCACTTCAAACGGAGTAATCCGACAGTCCAGTCGGGTAAAGTCCCGATAAAACCACCTGAGCTGCATTCGAAACCCAAAGCTTATATACAAACCACACGAAGGTGAGTCCAGAGAGTACAACATTTCACAATATATTACATTACCGAGTCTTAACTTAAATATTACAAACCAAGTTCGAAAACTCAGAAAGGTACTTGAAGTTCAAATTGAAAGTAGTTCAGAGTTCACTGCAGCGTAAATAAAGCGAGTACTAAACGACGATACACGATGTCATGATGAAGCCCGTACATGACATCACTCATCATTGTCATCGTTGGCCGGAGTCGTATCCCACTCTACCGACCAACCAGGAGGTAAAGTACACGGCCAAGTCAAGCTAGCTATCCGATCTTCAAAGGTATCACCTGAAAACAAAGTTGAGCCACAAGCAAGGCTGAGTATGCTAATACTCAGCAAGGCTTACCCGACTAGGATATACTTAGCCCTCTAATTAGACATGCAAGGCTTTTGGCTTGAGGGGTTTGTTTTTGCCGAAAATCAATAAATTGTAAGTCCTTATTTTCCGATTTTAGCTTTCAGGTTCTAGTTTGATTAACCATTCTACATTAGCATCTATCCAATAGCATACGCGGTGACAACAATTATTTTTCATCATTCAACCATGTTTCTCATCATCATTGTTCCACTTCTTACTCTATGTGGCAAAAGAGTTAAGTAGTCCCAATATCCGTGAGAAGCGGACGATTCGAATCGAATTTGTTAACCTGGCCAGGCAGACCTAAACACACGCATGGGAACCGAGTCCCCACGCAACATTTCCTCTTTCTTTCCGGCTTGTGGATCAGGGTCACCCCCTTCGACTACAAGAGCCCCACGCCACGGTTGACGCCGGGTCGTGACCACGCTTGCACCCGCATGTGGCCGCATGAGAAACAACGTTCCAAGAGGGTGAGGGAAATGTCCACTCCCCGGTCCGATCAGGTACTTAAGCTTACCGATTACCATATTTCTCGGCATGTGATTAGTACGTTCAAACGCTTAACCACCACTACCACACACCGCGACCTTATCCATTTTCACTAAACAGACGGGGTAGCACAAGTACAACAACCCCGCTCGTAAACCTTATATTGCAGTGTGTAGTAAACATCCAACTCCTATAATTCTCGCGAGTGACAGGAAATCACTCGACTTCTACCGAACCATTAGCATAGCCAACTAGCGACCTACACATACTAGTATTCAAACATAGGTACTTAAGATTATGCAGCTAGGGTTTCAAACAATTCCTACAAACTTAATGCACAAGTAGATAGGAATATAAACAGTTGCATAAATTTAAAATAGGTAGGACATGCTCCGGGGCTTGCCTTCCTGAGCGGAGCTAGCCTTGGGCTCTTCTGAACTCTGATTCAGGTCTTCAGTGATTTCAGTTAGGTTAACTTGAGCTTCACGCTGCTCACTCTCGGACTCCGGCACCAGCTCGTACGTACCGTCGGCGAGAGTAGTCAAATCTATATGAAATGCACATGCATGAGTTGTGGTGATAGTAACAAACTAAATTTAATTCACGATAGAGTGGTAAAATATTTTCTTTACATTTCTTTGGGCAATCATTTATAGAGCATTATCTAGATTAACGATTTCTTATTAAGGAAGTGAGGGTTTTGTTATTTTTTAGAAAGATTATTCACATGTGTAAGCATGGAATATTTAAAACTGCTGATGGGTATAGATTCTGAAGATGAAATTTTTATGGAGAGTCAATTACTTAAGTACAAACCTGCCATAAAATTTTCTGCTATTTTCAGTGAGCATATTAATTATTAAAAATGAATTAAACAGCTACTGCTAGGACTAAGATTCATTTATACAGAACAAACCCTACAAGTAAAGATGCTAAAATTTTTACTGAGTGCTCCTAAACTTATTTTAAGTCTACTGTAATTATTTCAGATTTAACTAAGCATTACACAAGGCATTAAAAATAGCACAATGTATAGCTGTATGGATCAAAACTAAATTCCACAGACCGTTATAGCAAGTTCCAGAGCCTCATATTTTACCAGCATGGTTATATGTTCAAAGTTAACCCCTAGAAAAATTATTAGAATTTTTAATGTGTAGGAACTATTTTTCATGATTTAAGGTATCTATCCTCACTAAAAATCATTTGGTCCAGTTCGATTTAACTAAAAATTCTCAAACTTTTTCTGTAGACTCTGGGAATGAAAATACAGGTACTTTGAAAGTTTTAACCCATGAAACATAACATAACAACTTGGATAAATACAACTATCTATCCTAGGCATACACCAAGATTTAAATAAACTGACAGCTTGGCATGTCAACTGTCCACGAAACTTTTACACAAGGCTATTCATCTAACATGTCCACGAAACTTTTACACAAGGCTATTCATCTAACATTTAACCCACTGACCAAAAATGGCTAACAGCTCATGCTGGTAACTTGAGATCTACTAAAAGGTATATTTTCTTTGTATTTTAAATGAAGCAAACACTATTGAGCAAATGAAAGTGCATGTAGCAAAAGTTGTAGATCTCTTTGCAAAGATTCCAGAACAGTTGAGTTTGCATTTTTCTATTTTTTCTACGATTTTTAAACTAATTTACAAGTTTCATGTTTTTCAAAACAAAAGAAAAAGGAAACGGAAGCTTGCATCTAGGCCCCTGGAAAGATTTGGGGGCTCACAGACATGCCCCTGTCCGGCGTTGGAACAGAGGAGGCGGCGACGGTGGCGTTTCCCGGCGAGGGAGCTCACCGGCGGCGAGGGGAAGTGGGGGAAGGGCAAGAGGGAGGCGAGAGCTACGCGTAGGGGGTCTTGTCGAGGTCGGGGGTGGCCGGGAGCGGGGCGGGCGGCGGAGCAGTGGCTCGCCGGCGGTGGCGAGCTGCTGCGGCGGCGCTCCGGCGCGGGAGGGAGGGCGACGACCTGCCGGGGAGCTTCACGGTGCCACGAGGAAGCTAGTCCGGGGGTTGAATTGAGTCGGGGAGGGGCAGAGCAGGGAGTTCCGCGGCGGGCGGCGGCCGGCGGCGGCTCTGCTCGCGACGGCTGCGCCCGGCGGCAATGGGGAATGGGCGAGGCCAGGCCGTAGAGCTTCACCGCGGCGAGGAGGTCCCGTTCCGGGGTTCAGTTGGGACCGAGGGGCACCGGAGGTAGGGGCGCCACGGTGAGCTCGAGCAGCGGCGGCAATGGCGGGGCGGCAGCGCCGTTCTGGCCCAGGGATGTCTCGGCTCGGATTGGGAAGGGAAGGGGAGTGGAGCGGGAGGGTAGAATGCCTCTTGGCGAAGCAAATGGGGAGGGGAGAGCCCAGGAGGAAGGGGCTAGGTAAAGGCCGGGCGGCACTGATGGCCGACCGCGCCGAGGGCGCGTCGTGTAGCCGGCGTCGTGGTGCGGCATTGAAGCCAGGGAGAGTGCAGTGAGTGCGTGCGCGGGTGCAGCGAGGCGGCCACATTGTCCACAGCGGGGAAAGGCGCTCGGTGGCGTGGCCAGGCGGCGAAGCAGCAATGGCGCCACGGCACGCATAGGCGATGATGGCGAGCGAGTGCCATGGAGGGCGGCGTGCGCGCTCGAGTGGGGCAGTGATGGCAAGCTCAGCAAGGAGCAGTGCGGCAGCAGCAAGGCAGCGAGCGCAGCGATGCAGCGGTGCAGCGAGCCCGGTGCTCGAGTGGCCCTGCCGCGCGCGCGCAGGGAGGAGGAAAGGGGGAGAGAGAGAGGGGAGAGAGAAAGAGAGAAGTCAACGGTTTGATTCGATCCAAAATCAAAATTTTCAATTGAAACTCGAAAAATTTTGAACACGAAAGTTGTTCAAAAGTCAATTTCCTACAACTTTCCTTTCAGGCCAAACTTCGTTTGAGCAACGATTTGAAAGTTAAAAATTTGAATTCAAGTTTAAATGAAATCCCCCTAAACCCACTGTTTTTCGGGGTTTTCTCCAAATTTCATGTTGTAACTTGAAAAATTTTGAATACAAAAGTTGTTTGCCTTGTCAAACTCTACAACTTTTGTTTTTGGCAAAAGTTTATTTGGGCTAAGGTGAGAGGTTGACTTTTTGGTTCATTTAAATGAATTTCGGGCTTTTAAGTAATTGAGAATTTGGGGGTTTAACGTGTCATTTTATGTTAATTGCATGTTTTAAACAGTGCTAAACACTGGAGGTGTTACACTTCCCGAGCCTTCTCCTCGAGCGCCGACCGGAGGCATTGCAGCTCGGCAGCTTGCGCCTCGGCCTCCCGGGCCTTCTGCTCCGCTGCCGCCTTCTGGACGTCCCGCTCGCCGGCAACCCGTGCCAAATTCATCTCAAGCGCCTGCTGATGCGCTCCCAGATCCGCCATTTTCGTGTTAGCTTCGATGTTCTTGAGCACCAGCTCGGCGTTGTGCTGCCCAAGCTGGCTCATCTGGGAGTACATCCGGGTCATCTCGGCGCTCTTCTCGCGCGAGATTTCCCTCAGCCGCTGCAAGAGGAAAGACGTGGGTAAAGACACATTAAAGTTAAACCGAATCCGAGCAATTTTCGGGGGGGGGGGGGAAATATTTACCTGGCTGACCTGGTAATCCGCATTCTGATGGAGCTAGAAGGCGCGGTCGAGGGCTTGCAAGATCTCGCGACCAACGCTCATCTGCGCGTTCCAGGCCTCCTCCACCTTTTGCTCCTTGCGGAGAAACTCCGAGGGGGGCCCAGACGGGACGATCGCCCCGTGATGGGGCCCCTCGGACGTCCCCGCCTCGAGCACACCCGCGCTGGCCGATGCGAACTCGGCAATGTGCGCGGCGGCGCTTGCCGCAGCAGCGGGGTCGATGTCCATCGAGTCCCCGTATTCTTCGCTACTGTCCGGCAGCTCCACCACCACCGCCGCGCTCCCTTGCGCCGTTGGCGCGGGCACCACCGCGACGGTGCCCTCGTCCCGGGCCTCGGTGGGCTCCGAGACGGGGGCTCCTTCTGCCCCCGGTGCCCTCAACGCCGTCTCCTCCTCTGCGACGCCCTCGCCCTTGGCCCTCGGGGGCTCGAGGACGAGGGTCTCCTCCTTTGCTTGGTCGGCAGGGAGCTCATGCGCGCCTCCGCCAGTCTCTCCTCCTGTGTCCGGTCGGGCAGCGCTAGCCGCATTGCCCTGACCGGCCTCGACTTCAGTGACTACCAGGGCGGCGCCGTCCACGCCGCCCCGGCAGGTCTCCTCGGCGTCGATAGCCTTAGCGTCTGTTTCGGCACCGCTCTGGCCGGCGTCGCCCTCCTCCTCCTGTGCCCGAGCTTGCTGCGCCGCCTGGGCCCCTCGAGCCATGGCCTCCCGTAGCTTCGCGGCCGCCGCCTCGAGGTCCATAGCAGGCAGGGGTTGCGGCGCTGTGTGCAGCGTGCTGCGTGCCCCGGTCTTGAGGGCCTTAGCCGGGGCAAGTTGCACCGTATCCTTGGCGACGGCCCCGGGGCTAAAAAATCGAGGAACACAAGTTGAGGACAACAAGATCGAGAAATCGACCAAACATGCAACAAAAATGAAACCGAAGTTTGCTTACCCGGATCGAGCACTCATGCTTCCCTTCCTCGTGGCGCTTCTTCGGGCCCGCGGCACCGTGCCGCCCCTCGAAGATTGCCCCGAGGGCGCCCCCCTCGTGTCGGCCTGGTGACTCGAGGCTGCCAGCACGGACGACCCCGTGCCCGCCGCAGACTCGTCGCCACGGACAAGCACCTGGGGTGCGGGCGTCTCCTCACCCGCTGTTGGAGGGGATGACTCCCGCTCTGAACCCTCGAGGGACGGACCCGCTGATGGCTCTGCCACGACCCTTGTCCCTTCTACCGCTGCCGGCGCCCCCTCGTCGGCATCCCACTCATAGGTGGGCGGGGGGCTCGCGCCCGCAACTGCCTCGTCGCTCCTTAGAGCGTGGTCCTCGGCGTCCGAGGCCTCCTCCTCGTCCTCCTCCGAGGACTCGGGCGTGGCGGGACACGGCTTCCCTTCCGCGCGAGCAAGCTTGCACGCCTTGTCGTGCCTCGCCTTCCTTTTCCTCTTCCTCTCAACCTTTGCCTCCGCCGCGTCCTTCCGCCTTTTTATCTTCTCCACATGGAGGCGGTTGATTTGGCGTTGTTCCGGGACCGGGGGCTTCGAGGTGTCACACCTCAACCCCTGCAAAGCATGCCGAGATGGAGTCAGGAAAAGGGGGCTACACAACACACAGCAGATTCGAAATCAAAACTTACCAGAGAAATGTACCCCGGCTCGGGGCGCATCTTGATCCTCCAGAGATCCTCGGGATTTTGGGGGAACTCTGCCACCGCGTACTTCGCCCTCCGGGCGGCGGTGGTGTGGGAAAGCAGCTTGTTCGACGTCCTCGAGCCTTCAACCTGGCTCCCGGGAGTGAGCTGGAAGATCCGCAGGGCCCTTTCCACAAGAGGAATCACTCTCTGTCGATGGAAGTTTGCGATGACGGCCGCCGCCGTCAACCCCTTCTTCACCAGACGCGCCAGCGCGTCGGTGAGGCCCTCGAGCTTGGCTTGTTGCGCTGGGGGCGACACCCCCCAGTCCCACTTCGGCAGTCGTTCCCGGAGAACTCTGTTGGTGAACGCTGGGAGCGCGCCCCTGTAGTTCCGAAGGTAGAACCACCCTCGACTCCACCCGGCGTTGTTCGTCGTCATCTTGCTCAAGATGTAAAAATTCCTCCGGGTCGGGCGGACGTGGAGCGTCAGGCCACTGGCGCGCGCGAACCGCCTCGGTTGGCCCCGCGCGTTCTCGACGAAGAGTTCGCCGCAGAACCGATGGATCCAGAGGTCCCAGTGGGCTTCGATGCCGAGGTACCCCTCGCAGACGGCGACGAAGACCGCCGCCTGCGAGTTGGAGTTGGGGCTGAAGTTGTGCAGCTCCACTCCGTAGTACTCACACAAAGCCCTTATGAACCTGCTGACGGGGACGCCGAAACCTCGCTCGTGAAGACGCACGAAGCTCACAATGTAGCCTTGCGGGGGCTTCGGCTCGGTCTCGTCCGGATGCGGGGAAATCCACGCCGGCGCCCCCGAGTCGGAGTTCCGCGGCAGCAGCCGGTCGGCGACCCGCTGCTCCAGGACTACCACGGTGGCGGAGGACTTCCCCCACGGCAAAGGCTCCTGTATGTCCGACATCTCTTCGATTCAAGGGGGAATGTGGAAGCAAAGGCTCTGGGATGGCTAAGGTGCGCTTTCTCTCTCTCTCTCTCTCTCTCCTTCCTCTTCCTCCTTTCGCTCTTGGCTACGGGCTCAGGATGCAGGGGAGGCGGAGAAGGCAAAGGGAGACGAAGGCAAACAGCCAGGTAAGCCCAAATCTACTGCATTAAATGCGGTAGATTTCTCTGTCGCTGACGGCTGGGCCCCACGACCGCGGAGTCTCCCACGCGCGCACGAAGCAATAACTGCGACATGGTAACCGGCGGGCGCGGCGCGACTGTTGCGCTATCCCATCCGTCAGCCGCCGCCCACGCCGCTTCGTCTGCCCGAGGCTGCTGCCTGAAAAGGCGCGCCCGCACCGCACCGCACCGCACCGCACGAATCGAGCCACGTCGCCCACCACCAGCGGAAGACCCGCGCGCGTGACTCGCGACTTTGCATCATTTTCGAATCAAGACGGAATACTGCTTCAGGGGTCCCTTTACGCTCGAAGGAATCGCATTTCGAGGCCTTACTGATTAGGGGTTCGAAGCCTGGCCCTTCGGAGGTTCGACAGGAGCCCCAGATCACCAGAGTCAGGGACTGCAGGGATATGCCGTACAAGCCACCCTCGAACGCGGAGTTCGAGACATCCTACGCAGTGTTCAAGGCCAGTCGAGGGTGCCTAGAAGGGGGGATCCCATCGAGGGAGAGCATCGAGCCCTCGAACCCTATCGAATGGGTCCGAGCCCCGCCTAGCGAATCCTCGCGAGCGCTTTATGAGACGTGTCCATGGACCACGAGCCGACCCCTATCGAACGGGGCACGGACGTCCGCTTGAACAACCCGCTAATAGCTCACTGAAGCAGCCATAGCTCGCGGCCCGGGCATGGGTAGCATGGTGTGCTTCACCCCTCCTCCCTGCGGAAGGGCGACGAGGGTCGTAATCAAAGTCGAAGGTTCCCCTGAACGCCTTCACACGGGCCTAGGCTCGGGGGCTCCTCGCACACCACGGTTCAAACCGCACCCTCGAATAAGTCGACGACCGTCAATTGTGAAGCTCCACGTGTCTAACCAAACCCTCCGCTGTTAACGTGCGCTCTCCTGATGGTTAAGCTGAACGCCGGGCCACTGTACCAGTGCTGAGAATGCCGAGGCCGGCTGAAAAAGTGCCAATGCCGGCTGAGAAAGACGCTGGATGGTCACCCCAGTAAAGCTATCCAGTGAGACAACGTTTATAGCCCTTGGACGAGCACAAACTCTCCTCCAAAGCCTCGGGGGCTACACCCGCGGCTGTGCTGACGCGCCCCCGCGAAGGAGACTTCACGCATATTCGAGGGTCGTAACTCTCTGTACACCCCTATACCCTCGGTCATCCTCCCCGTAGAGGAGAAAGGTGACTTTATTGCTCAAATACAAATAAAGATTACAAAGGGTTACCGGCGCGAAGCTGTCGAAAGATACAAACACATTGCCACCTACGTGGCAATTTTCCCTATCTTGGGGAGGAACGAATGATGAAGAAAGGCACCGAGCCCCTGGCTGACGCAACGGCCAGGCTACTAGGGATGCGAGGAGCAGCCCCCAGGCCGCACGGGCCCAGCGGAATGCTCTCCTCGCAAGCCTTCTTCTAGCGTCTCCTCCACCGAAGACTACGCGGGGGGTCGAGCTGGCGGACAGCGCCCCCCGTACCGTCTCCCCGAGAGCAACCTTGCTGCCAGGGGGCGATGCGAAGAACAGCCACCAGACATGGCACCAGCGCCATGGTCAGGCGCCTCCATCCCCCTTCAGGTTAGGGGACATCGCAGGAGCAGGACCCCACGGGCCCAATGCTCTTCTGCGGATCCCACTTAAGCTGAGGGATGGTGCGCATGCCCACTCCGGTCTTCCCCCACCGCTCGCAAGCATTCTTCTGGCGCCAAGGCCTAAAAAAGCCAGGCCACCCCCATCTGGGGGCCGGCCACAAAAGGCAAAGGAAAACATTAAGACTTGGGTAATGCTAGAAGACAGAGCTGGGAGGTTGGAGAGGAAAGGGAACTCCACGGCCCCTATTTATAGCTGCGCCAGGCATAGAGCTTCAAGCTTATCAAAGAGCGGAGGCTTGTATCGCCCGTGACGACGCGGCACTCCACGAGCAAAGCATGCCCTCGGTCACCGCACCGTGACGCAACTGAACAAAATAAAACGAAGCTGAGCCCTGGACGCTAGGCGGCACAGCATCGGCTCAAGCCGATCGCCCTCGAACGGCGTGCCGCAAGGCAACCAGGGAAGGCAGAGCCAAGCCCCTGAGTGCGGGACAGCGCGACGAAAGCGCCAGCTGCCGAGCAGCAGGCGCCATCATCACCCGGGCCCCCCTCAGCACGCAGACACGTCTTGTCCCCGAAACAAACAAACAAAGAGGCGCGCGCCTCGAAGCTCTCCCCCTGTAGGCGCACTACCCCGACTGACGAGTTGTCGCATCCGCCGGGCAGGCGTTCAGGCGCGTCTGGCGGGTGCGCGACATTGACCGATCACGTCCAAGGGGGAAATCACCGAATCACCCTTTGGCCGAATCCTTTGACTCGACCAAAGCCTCGGGGGCTACTGTCGTGTACCACAATTAGGGACACCCTAATCGGGGTACTAAGATCGCCTTAAAACGCAAAAACACATGTTAAGGCAACCGGGCCCACGAAGGCCCACGGCCTCCTTCCAATCCGAAAGAAAGAAAAGGACTCAAAGAAGCCCAGCATGCGGCCCATTCGCATCCCCCTCGAACCCGCGGGACGATCTTCGCCTCGCTCGAGGGTCCCCGTCGAGACCCCTCGACTGCGCCCCACATCTCCGCCTCGCTCAAGGGTAGCGAATCTACCCTCGAGCGGGCGAATCATCTCCGCCTCGCTCGAGGCCGCCTCTCGGCACAAGGGACAAACGGCCCTGCCGCTCACTCGCCCGTCGTACGAAGGCATTAAAGGCCAGCCATTCCACCACGGCACCCAGGACAGGCGGCGTCGGGCCGCCATTCCCACAGTGGATGTGACCAGGGTCCCATCCGCTGATTCCGGTCACCGCTCCGCCATCCCAGTTGCTGTAGCAACACTGTGGGACCTGCGACGCGAGACAAGACAGGCTCTGCACTGCTCCCGTTACTATTCTGCCTACACCGACCAACCGGACTCGCCTCCCGCTGGGGAAGGGGTCCAGCGACGTCACGCATCCTTCAGAGAGGGGCGCTCATCACACACGGACGGGGTCCCAGACCTCCCCCTCGCGGAGTCCGGGACCTCCACGTGTCCCCCGGACTTCCTAGTGTGCACGCCCGCACTCCGACCAGGGGGTCCGGGGCCGTCGCGCACCCCGCTATCGCTGGTGCATGCAGCACCCCAGTCCGCAGGGCCCACCGAACGCCACCGCGCCGTATATAGAAGACCATACACCAGCGACGACCACACCGCCTGCAGGGGCTGGCAGGACGACCGGCGTGATCTCCGCGGGACCAAGGACAATATCCAGGACGACTGCCGCGCCTGGTGCCATGCCCTACAGTGTACTTCCTACAGTATTCGGCCACTGTACCCCCGCGATTCGGGGGAAAACGACGACTTCCATGCCCCCACTCATGTGTGACGCCCCTCCTTGTGACTATAAAAGGAGGAGGCAAGCTTCCTTTAGGCGCTCTCTGGTTTTTTCTGGCTCTCGCTTTCTCGTTCTCTCTCTCTGGGAGGACGTTCAGCACTACTAAGCGCTCATTTCGATCGACTCCACCTCTAGCAGAGACCGGGGAGCTTCCCTCCCTCTCTCGTCTTGCTTGTACCCCCTACTACAAGCCCTCCGGGTGCAAGATAATACAGTGCTCTCGCACACCCCCTTTGCTGGACGTACGGCCCCGCGGCCGGAACCAGGATAAACCGTGCGTTACTGTGTTGCCTCTTGCATCATCATCTGGGACGAGGAAACACGCAACATTTACTAGTTGGGATCCAGGCCCCCGAGTCGGGACCCCGACATTGAGTTTGTTTGATTGTCATGCGTGTTGCGTCGGTTTACCAAAATGTGTTGCTTGTACCTAATTCTGTGTTGTTAGTAGTGAGACCCATGCAATCTGCTAGTCTGACCTTGGTTGAGAAGATCTTTCTCAGTGGCTTTGGATCATGTGAGAACCTTTTCAGTAAATCTTAGCTTATCATTCAAATCAACCTCTTGATCTATGTCTCGGACCTATTCCAAAAAAAACCACTATTACTTTCCATGGCTAAGCCTTGATTTTGCCAACAAAGTCCTTCAATCCATCATTCAATGACCGGCCTATCATTGATGTCGTAATCTATATTGTTGGCTATTTTGATTCTAACACCGGAACCTTGTACATTCCATTCTTGCTCAGTAGTTTTGGATAAATTAAAAAAGTTCATGACAAAATAACTTTTTGAATATAGTCATTGGAACAATCATGCATCACGTCATTGGTCAGTGCATGGTGTTGCATCATCGTTGAGAATCCATAGATTGACTAACGGGAATGCATTCGAGTGTAACATCGTGGGTTGTCTTGGGTTTCCTCTAACCTATCTTGCCTCTTCTGGCCTGTTGGGTTGCTACTCTTGATTTCTCTTGTGGTGGTGTTTAATCACATGACCCTGATGCCGCGACGGAACCTAGAGCCTCATGTGTGCTGCAACCACATGATTGAGCCACTAGGAGCGCGCTGGTGTCTCGGTATATGTGACATACCTCACCTCAATCCCTTCTTGTGCAACCCTTACTAGTGTTTTAACTTCTAATACTTACTCCAGGGTATAGGGTTAACGTGAGGTTAGTCACGAGAGAACGGTTACAGGATACGAACCATGTGCATCATCAACTCATGCATGTGCGCATCATGCTTATGCATCTCATACATGCATACATCGAGAGCATTGTCATCCTTGCATCATGGTGTATGCATCATTGAACCAGCATCATGGCAAATGCATCATATCACATTGTTATCGCCATAAATTAACAGGATTAATTTATGGGCTGAAAGCAAGATGGGCTTAAAGCAGAAGATTGAAGAAGGCTTGTAAATTGGCTCCTGCGTGAGCATTTGGGCCACATAGGCCATGTATCCTAGATTTAGTTCAAGATTAGAGATAGAGTCCGATCGGGACAAGATTAGCTTAGATTGTTTCCCAAGTCTCCGGACTATAAATATGTACCCTATGTTATTCATGAAAGAGAGCGTCATCACGTCTCGCAAACAACAACTCTCGGCGCATCGCCACCCCTAATCCTAGGGTTTCATCCAAGTAAGCGCCATGCTGCCCTGATTGCTTCTCGCAATCAGGGCAGCGTTGTTCTTGATTTTACCTTGGTATTACTCGTACTGAAGCATTTTTGATGGCGAGTAATGCTAGTTATCCTGATTTTCGTAGCATGGCTTTTAGTAGATTTATTGTGCTTCCTTGCTTATCATCTACGAATATCACGTTGTCTCTGTGCTATCATGTTTCAATCTTATGCTAGTTCTTGTCGCATAGAATTAGTCGCACAGAGGCAACACCCTACTTCTTTTATATCTAGTAGATCTAATCTGTTATGGTTTGCTCTTATCTTAGGAGTTGGCGTAATATCTGCTAGGTTAGGCCTTACAAACGGATTGGATGATCCGGTGGCGTAGTAGATGCTTTATCTTGGCCTTGATAGGGATTGTTCCGGGAATCGGCTCTTGCTAGTTCTTAGGCCTCTGTTTTGGGTTCTAGTTCAGTTGTCTGTTACGTTCATTAGGCCTAGTCACATGTAGGATGTTCCGATTTAGCAGTGAAGCTTTTACCATCGTGGGTTAGATTAGCTAGATTTAATTGAAGCAGCTTTACAGTTATTTGCTTTATTCATCAGTATCTGGATAGATGCAGATCCAATCCGACACCGGGACTCGATCGGCTCTTTAAAGCCGATGCAAGAGTCGTCCCAGGGAGCCGACCACGGCTCGGACTTACGTTTACACGTGTCTTTGTACGCAGAAAACTGTTCGGAGCACGTTCACACCCTCCTGATCGGGTATAGGTCAGGTGGCACGCCCGGTTTTCCACAGAACCTCCGGGCGTGTGACGGAATTGCGGGCCGTCGACGAGGGAGCAGTGCCTGCCAGCGCCCCAGCAACCTCCCGGCTCTTCGTGTTGCCCGTCGCTACTCGCCGGTGGGTTTCGACCGACAACACACATGCACCGTTTCATTCGCATGGAGAAGTCCATCATTGCATTGCATTGGTCCTGCAATCATTCCTCTCAATAGTCCATTATTATCGTGGTTATTGAGCATATTGTGACAGCCCAGGTATTTAAACTACTAAGCAAGAGGAATTAAACCTGTCATCATGCGTCATTAACCAAGAAAAATTTAAATAGTTGCATGTGTGCGTGTATGTATGTGCTTGTAGTTGAGAGCAAATACACCTTTTATAAAGAGCTAGTATACTTTTCACGCTTACCATGAAATGACACATGAAATGCATCAATGCACACTCTAGATGATGTTGCATAAATTCATTAGGATATTCAAATATGCATTGAATAAATGTCACATAAAATGACGAATTAATTCAAATTGTAACAAACCGGCTTTAAAAACAAATTTCAAACCGTAGCTCAAATGCACTTTTACCTAAAACCAAAGTTGTAGGGTTTCAAATGATGAACAACTTTCATGTTCAAAGTTTTTCAAGCTGCTACACAAAAATTTAAGAAAAATTTGAATTTGGATTCAAATAGAGCAATAATGCACATTCATCAATAATTTAAATTTAACTCTTTATCAAGGCTTCAAATGAGTTTGTGCCTGAAACAAAAGTTGTAGGATTTTGAATTTTGAACAACTTTCATATTTAAACTTTTTCATGATCCAATTGAAAATTTTGAGAAAATTTAAAGTCAACTCTCTGACTTCTCTCTCTTTCCCTCTCTTCTCTCTCTTCCTTCACTACTCTACTTTGTTCCTGCTTCCTGAGCGCAGAGCTGAGCAGCCATCATGCTGCAGCTAGCACGCGCGCCTGCTTGCTCCGTTCCATCGCAGTTGGAGCACTACCTCCCTCCTCGCTGCGTCCCTGACTCGGAAATGATGCCCGTCGAGCACGCGCCGCGCCCTTGTGGACAACGAAGACTCGCCTGCACTCGCAGCTGGTTTTTCAGATGACGGCAAGCTAGGATACGGGTTCACGTCAGCTGATGACTTGGAAGAAGTTGACATCGGTCCTGGGGATAAGCCACGGCCGACATTTATCAGCAAAAAGTTGGATCCGGCCTTGCGAGAGGAGATGATTGCACTGCTGAAAGAGTACTGGGATTGTTTCGCGTGGGACTACACTGAGATGCCCAGTCTAGATAGAAGCATCATCGAGCATCGGCTCCCGCTCAAGAAAGGGTTTCGGCCGTTTTAGCAACGAGCACGTCAGATGAAGGCCGAAGTTCTAGAAGAAGTCAAGAAAGAGGTGGAGAGGATGTTGGATGCTGGATTCATCAGGCCGTGCCGGTATGCAGAATGGATCTCCAGTGTGGTACCGGTGCAAAAGAAGGATGGCCGATGGCGTGTCTGCGTCGATTTTAGAGATCTCAACAGAGCAACGCCGAAGGACGAATACCCGATGCCTATTGCAGAGACTTTAATCAACGCAGCTGCTGGCCACAAAATGATGAGTTTTATGGACGGCAATGCCGGCTACAACCAGATTTTCATGGCCCTGGAAGACGTGAACAAGACCGCGTTCAGAGTACGAGGCGCGGTCGGCTTGTTCGAGTAATTGGTTATGACCTTTGGACTGAAAAATGCCGGTGCAACGTACCAACGTGCCATGAATTACATTTTTCATGATCTCATCGGCAAATTGGTAGAAATCTACATTGATGATGTTGTGGTCAAGTCCAAATCAGCTGGGGAGCATCTAGAAGATCTGCGCCGAATTCTGGAACGGACTCGAAGGTTTGGGCTCAAAATGAACCCAAAGAAGTGTGCCTTCGGCGTATCGGCCGGTCTATTTCTGGGATTCCTGGTGCATGAACGGGGAATTGAGATCGGCCTAAAGAGTCAAGAAGCTGTGAAGGCGATGAAGCCACCTACTACAAAGAAAGAGTTGCAGAAGCTCATCGGTAAAATTAACTTTGTCAGACGATTTATTTCTAATCTGTCTGGACGCATTGAGCCGTTCATGGGTTTGGTGAAGATCAAATCCGATGATGAGTTTTGCTAGGGGGTAGAACAGCAGCAAGCTTTCGATGAAATCAAAGAATATTTGTCAAAGCCTCCAGTGTTGGTTCCTCCTCAACACGATAGGCCGTTTTACGTGTACCTATCCGTGGGTGACACTTCCATTGCTTCAGTGTTGGTCCAGAAGCATGACGGCCAGGAGAGGGTGGTTTTCTACCTCAGCAGACACATGTTAGACGCCGAGACCAGGTACCCTGAAATCGAGAAGCTTTGCCTTTGCTTATACTTTACATGTACGAAGCTTCGTCATATTTTGCTCTCGACGGAAACAATTGTCATATGCAAATCGGATGTCATAAAGCACATGCTGTCGGCTCCTGTCCTGAAAGGCCGACTTGGAAAATGGATGTTTGCATTGTCAGAGTTCGATATCCGGTACCAGCCTGCAAAAGCAGTCAAAGGACAAGCACTGGCGGATCTTGTTGCAGACAGGATCGGCACTGATATTGCTGCGTTATTCATTCGTTCTTGGGCTATGTTCTTTGACGGATCGGCTTGTGATGATGGGTGCGGTGTGGGAATTCTGTTGGTGTCACCTCGTGGGGCGACTTACTCCTTTTCTATCAGAATGACTGCCCCATGCACCAATAATCTGGTGGAATATGAAGTCGTTCGCAGAGGGATGGAACTACTCCTCGAAGCTGGAGCAGAAGCGGTGGAAATTTTTGGAGATTCAAAATTGGTGATTTCTCAGCTCACGGAGGAATATAGATGTGAGAGTGAGGCTCTTTTCCCGATATGGATGCAGTGCCGTGAGTTGATGTCACGATTCAGGTACATCAATTTCCACTGGATACGTAGGGTTCTGAACAATGAAGCCAATGATTTGGCACAGATGGCTTCTGGCTACAAGGAGACAGCTGATGGAATCGATGTGGAGGTTCAGTTTCTAGAACCCGGAGACTGGAGAGCCGATATCTTCAATTACTTGAAGGATTCGGCTCGGGGGGCACCCAGAAGGATAAGACTCAAGACCATGAAGTATGTTCTGATACGGGATGACATGTTCTACAGGACCTTGGAAGGACTACTGCTTAAATGTCTGGGACCTTCAGAGTCAAATCGGCTCTTGCATGAGGTTCATGAAGGAGCCTGCGGTACTCATCAATCGGCTCATAAGAAGAAGTGGCTGATTAGGCGATCGGGTTACTACTGGCCCACTATGCTTGAAGATTGTTTCAAATATTACAAGGGATGTCAAGCATGTCAGAGATTCGGCAAGATTCAGATGGTGCCGGCATCAGTAATGAATCCTATCATCAAACCATGGCCATTCAGAGGTTGGGCCATGGACATGATTGGTCAGATCAACCCGTCGTCTAGTAAAGGTCACCAATGGGTCTTAGCTGCCATAGATTATTTTACAAAGTGGGTAGAGGCAGTGCCCATGAGGTCAGTAGCGTCAAGAGATGTGATTAGCTTTGTCAAAGAGCACATCATTCACAGATTTGGGATCCCTCAGACCATTACGACCGATGGAGGATCGGTCTTTATATCGGAGGAGTTCAGAAAGTTTGCCGATGACATGGGGATTAAGCTGATCAGATCATCTCCGTATTATGCCCAAGCTAAAGGACAGGCTGAAGCATCCAATCAGAGGTGTTGGCATATCCTAGGCGCTGGCATGAGGTATTGTCAGAAGCTTTGTGGGTATATCGTACTTCATGTCATGGGTCCACCAAGACATCGCCGTACCATCTTGTCTACGGCCAGGATGCTGTGCTACCATGGGAGATCACGGCCGGATCAAGGCGTGTTGAGTTCCAGAATGATCTATCTGCTGAACAGTATGCAGCTTTGATGAACGATAATGTGGAGGACCTAACAGAGCTAAGGCTTTGGTCGTTGGAGAAGATCAAGGAAAATAAGGCTAAAGTTGCCCGTGCATACAACAAGAAGGTCAAGCCTAAGGATTTCCAAGTTGGAGACTTGGTTTGGGAGGCACTATTGCCATTGGGAACTAAAGATAAAAAGTTTGGTAAATGGTCCCCAACTTGGCACGGGCCGTACAAGGTTGATCAGGTTTTGCCTGGGAATGCGTACATGCTCGAGGAATTGGACGGTGTCAAGTTTCCTGTTGCTGTCAATGATCAGCACCTCAAGAAGTACTTCCCGAGCATGTGGGAGATCCATCTGGCTGTAATCATGACAGGCCAACACGTTGAGTTGGCCGCAAAAAAAAGGGGCCAACACGTTGAGTTGGCCAACAACAATAAAAAAAGAGAAGGGGCCAACACGTTGAGTTGGCTAGTAAAAAATATATATGAGAAGCAAACAGCCGATGTGTAACCATCGACTTAAGATGTTTTTAAAACAGTTACATGTTTCATGTTAACAGGCAGTGCTAATTATCTCTTGAGCCTGTCTACTGGTTTAGGAATTCTTCTATGGCATGGATGGCTTCAGTACGGACGGCGTCTGCTCGTGCTACAATCGCTTCGTCATCCTTGTCATCGTCTGTAACTATCTGCCGACTCAAGGTGCTGATCTCTGCAAACTCTGCTTGTATCTGCTCGGCTATTTCTTGGGTTTCTTGTTTGGAGTTTGCAATGGAAGTTTCCTCGGCTTGGATGAATTCTTTGGTGGTGCAGACCTTTTCTTCGAGTTCCGCCAGTTCCTTATTCAGGTGGTCGAGTCGGTTCATGTTGGCAGACACGTCAGCTTTGATATCTAGAGTTGCCTTCTTCTGGTTGAGGGCCTTGCACTTTTGGGTAATGTCAGCTTTCAGAGAAGCTTGAGAGCGACGTGCTTCCATCCTTTGTTGTGCTTTACTCACTTCTATCCGAAAGAATGGAAGGTTGCTGGCTGGCCAGAGCTTGATTTGCAATGGCTCCGGGAGTTGGGATTCTATTTGCTCGAAGATGTTCTTTATATTACTGGAATCATCAACTAGAGCAGTGATTGGAGTAGATAGAAGATCCTTGATGAGTTGAAGCTGATGTGCCAAGTTAGCCGATTGCTGCAGAGATGATGTCTCTGCTCCAGGGACAGTCAGACCCATTGATGCCGGGTCGAAGAAAAGCAAACCTGAAATGTCAAAGCCCTATGGACATATCTGGAGTTAGAGCAAGACGTATTTATGGAGATATCGGCTGGTTCAGAATTGGTTTTGTGATGTTACCTGTTCTGAAGGAGAAGCATTGGACGGTTCAGGAGCAATCGTCCTGTTAGAGCCTGTGTTGACGTCAAGAACATCGACTGTATCGGCTTGTTCCTCGTTTGCCTCCATCAGTGCATTACGAGTTGCAGTCATCTCATGTTGTGCTGGGCTTTCTGCATTGGAGATGTCTTCAGCTGCATCCTAAACATAGAATTACAGTCAACCAGAGTACATGTGTATGCAGTAAAGAAGGAATTTTTGAATGATGAGTTACCTGGTTGGTGTTTGACTCTGATGGATTTGGGGAAGTTGGTGCTAGTTTCTTGACCACTCGCCTCGTGATCATCTTCCTTTTCTTGGTCAAGACTCAGGAGGCAACACTTGCAGAAGTTTGTCTTTGTTTGGAAGCCGACTGAAGTAAGTCTGACTGGACAGTCATTATCACTTTCTTCATTGGTGGTGATCCTTTGCAGAAGAGTACATCAGGAGCAGTTGGAAGAAAGTGGAATGGCTCTCCAGTGCTGGTCGTAGGTTCTGGGCCATCTTGTTGCTGCTAATAGGATGAGCAGGATTAGCCAAGAGAAAGGATGGAAGACATGGAAGGAATGAAATGCATAGATTCAGTACCTCTTCCTCGGGGATTATGTATTCAGGATCGATTTGCTGTAGTCGAGGACCTAGAGCTTTCCTGAATACATGCGTTTTCCACATTCCCCACCATGTGCTGAAGCCGATTGATGAGAATGTGAAGGACAGATCGGCTGGTATTGGAATGTGGATGTCATCGAACATGTTATAGCATCTTGAGCTAGTGAGACCATCAGGCAGATCGGCTCTGCTCTCCACCAAGTGGTGAATATGGAAGTGGGGAGGGACCTGTCCTAGGCCAAATTGCCGGGCTGCTATGACTGGCTGGTAAGATTCATAACCTGGCTTGATAATTCTATTAGAGGTGCTGATGCCAACAGGAAGAAAGCCAGGTCGAATCATCAAAGAATACAGATGCCGAGTGCTGTCGTCATCGGCAAAACTATCTAGTCTGAAGGCAGTTGGGTTTTCGAAGGATTCAGATTCAGTAAATGGGAAATATAGGGGATTATCTAGTCCTTTGTAGAAGACTCTGAACCAGTTTGCTGCATCTGCTGAATTCAGTTTACTGCCAGGGAGACTGAATAAAGCTTGGCCATAACTAGTACATCTAATTGGTTTGCCATTCTCATCAGGGAAGGAGTTCTTGGTCAGGCCTTGGAAGTTGGGGATATGGTGCTGGAAGTACAGTTGTGCCCACAACTGAATAAACCACCAAGTGACTCCAGTTCTCAATTTCTTGTGGTTAAGCAGGTTAGATGTCATTAAATGGAGATATCTGTAGGTTTCTCCAAGGAAGAGTTTGCCTAGGCCGGTGTGATTACCATGGGCCAGGTGATAGGCCAAGAGAAGATAGTTCTTAGTTGGAGCTAAAGAAGGACCACAGAAGATGAAATGCTCTAGCCAAAGATTTAAGAAGGCTGTGTGTTCCTTCTCAGTCACTGGACCTTTTGTTTTCATATGCTGACTCATGTAAGTACCCCAGTTTGTGCAGTTAACCTTGGAAGAAAGTTTGAAGGGGACTTCTGCTATTTTGTGAGCAGCAGGATTGGGAGAGCTAATGTCTAGTCCAGTGATCATGGTAACATCTAGTAGAGTAGGGGTCATGGGTCCATGACCAAAGAGGAAACAATTCAGAGCATCAGACCAGAAATAGCCGATGGTTTTCAGAAGATTTTCATCTTTGTCAAGGGGTGACAGTGATAAACTAAGTGCATCGGCTATGTTTAAATCCTGCCACAAGGGCATGTGAGCTTTTGCTACTCTGCTATACCATGTAATCCAGCTCTCAGGTGGATTAGGCCAGGCTCTTAAGTAGTCGGCCCAGAGGTTCAGAACGATGTTTTGACTCACAAAAGGGATCCTATTTGCCTCACAAGAGATCAAATCTGTGGGGTTTTCATGGGTTTGTGGGCCAAGACAGAAAGATTTTAGATTGGAGGGATGCGGCAGAAGGATGTCTGACACCTGAAGTTCAGAAATTCAGAAGTATGTGTATAGTGTCATGTTTCAGAGTTTTAGTTTCAGAAGCTTAGTGAGCTGAAGAAAACTAAAGGATCAGGCCGAATATTACCTTCAGGCCGCAGATTGCCGCATCATCGATTGCGGAGCTTGTCGTCTGAGCTGCATAATCTGCCATGGTTCAGATCTGTTGATTTAGGGTTTGATTGCTGTAGGTTCTGATTCGAATTCCGGCTGCTTGGAGAGTTCTTGCTCGGATTTGTAGAGCTTGGTTTTCGAATTACGCTCGAATTTGAGAGTTCGTCGAGTTCGGTTCAAGCTGGGAGTGTTCTACTCTTGTGCGGGTTGCTTCTAGTTTGAATTTCGTCGGCTCTTGGATATTTATAGAAGCCTGATGCGTTGCCATCGGCTTTTGTGAAGTAAACGAAAACACACGGAATTGAAGAAACTCGATTTCATTAAAGGAAAGTTCATTACAAGGAAAGCCGATTTTACAAAGGAATCAATCCTTCGGCTTTGTGATCCTACCCCTACAATGCTACAGTGCTACTTCTACCAGTCATAGGTGTCTGAATGCCTACGGCGCTTCGGCCTTCGCGACGGTGCGTCTCCGCCATCATCGTCGTCATCGCCGTCGTCGCTGCTGCTGCCGTCGTCCTCGGCACTGCTGCTGCTTCGCCCGCTGCTGCCGCTGCTTCCCTCCGTGGGGGCTTTGAGGAATTGGTGGGGATTTCCGCCTGCCGCCGTGTTGTCGCTGGAAGAGGAGCCGATCTCTTCGGAGGAGTCGGCTCCTTCCCAGGAGAAGGCGTCGTCTTCGCTGCTCTCCAGTTCCTCTTGGAACAGGAACTGGAGGTCTTCCTCTTCCTCAGTCGTGGGTTCGTCCTCCTCGGAGGCGACCCCGAAGTCGAACTCCTCTGCATCCCAGTGCAGAGGAGCCAACGCCTCATAGGCTGCTGTTGGGTCCCATTCGGGGGTCGGTTCTCGGCTCTCTGAGATAGGATCAATGGAGGAGGCGGAAAGGGAAGAAGAGGAAGAGGGAGAAGAGGAATCTCCAAAAGAGTTGGAGCCGGAGGAGGAAGAGATCGCCATTACTGGTGGTGAAAGATTGGGGTTTCTGGGCTACTGGCTTTGGGAGGAAGAAGGAGTTTGCTGCGGAGAAGAGCCGATTCGGGGTGAGGTTAAATAGTAAAAAGATGGGAGACGGACCGGCAGTTTCACGTTCTACGAGAAGCCAGTTGCAGGGACGTTGTGTCTTCCTTGGTGGTTGCAGTGTGTTTAATGAGCATTAACGGGAAGATAAAGCGACGTATTGGTTTTGGAACTATCATTGCCAAAACCAGGGGGGCTTGTGTTATCGCCATAAATTAACAAGATTAATTTATGGGCCGAAAGCAAGATGGGCTTAAAGCAGAAGATTGAAGAAGGCTTGTAAATTAACATGCACTTTTCATTTGCTCAATGTTTTTTGTTCTAGATTAAATACAAATTTATTAGTCCTTCATTTAGATCTCAAGTTCTAGCCATTATCTATAAGTGATTTTTTGACAGATTGTTGTATACTGCATGTGTAGGACTCTGTAAAAATTTGAGGTCCATTTGACACTCCTAGATATAGGTTTAATTTAGGACTTGATGTATGCCTAGGATAAATAGTTTTATTTATCCAAGTTGTTATGATATGATTCATGGGTTCAAACTTTTACAGTACCTTTAGTTTCGTTCTCAGTCTACAGAAAAAGTTTGAGAATTTTTAGTTAAACCCAACTGGACCAAATGTTTTTTGGTAACGAGAAATAAATTAAATCATGAAAAATAGTTTGTGTACCTAGAAAAATCTTATATTTTTACCAGAGCTGGTATTTGTGTACTGCATATTGTTAGAAAAATATGAACATCTGAAACTTAGTATAACTACCTGTAGAAATTATTTTTCTTTACTGCAGTTGTACATTTTTCTATTTTTCATGACCTGTGTGATGCTTAATTAAATGTGAAAGTTGTTGGAACCTTAGATGCATGATCCCTAGGTTTCCTCAGTCACTCTACTAGTATACAAATCGTTAGTACTGCAATGCTTAATTAGGATTCGGTAGAAGTCGAGTGATTCCTGTCACTCGCGAGATATAGGTCTTGTTATTTATGGAAAAGTTACTGCAGAATGAAGCATTGAGAAAAAAAGGGAAAATGGAGACCGGGCGGAGGAAAGTTGGTTCTGGGCATGGAATGAATGGAAAGTGAGCCTCCGCCTGTGTCGATTGAGGACCGTACCGTTGTTGGCCGTGCTGACCAAGTTTGAACAGTACTAACCACATACCGGAAGTAGGAGGTAGTCGAAACCGGTAAGCTCAGTACCATATGTGCACAGGTAGGCGGACTTGATACTGTCTTCACCAGTGGAGCTAGTATACAAACTCATGGCTGACCCTTCGTTGGGGCTAGCAGTCCCGGGTCGCAGGGCAGTTCGGCTATTCGGTGTGCATATGTGAAGGGTTGCCACGTAGGGTCCGACGAGGCCTATATGTGACGTGTATGTTAGGTCCACCTTGCAAGGTTAAATCGAATCGATTCGCCGTCTCTCTCGGTTAAGAAAACCTTGGTCACTTCGTCACATCATAGTAAAGAAGTGGAATGAGATTAAACTGAGAATGTTTGGCTGTGGTACTCTGAAAAGATAATGTGATCAACCATGCGTGCTCTAGATGTTTAGGCAAATCTAGTTGGTACTTGATAAATTTAAATTGAGCTAAAATATTGAAAGTAAGGATCCAGTATTAGTATCTTTTCAGTAAAACAAACTCTAGAGCCAAAAAGCTTTTCATGTCTATATAGTGGGCTAAGTATACCCGTGTCGGGTAAGTCTTGCTGAGTATTAGTATACTCAGGGTTTGTTGTTACCCTATTTTCAGGTAGCTGCTACTGGTTGGAGCTAACTAGGGTTCACATTGGTGGGCTCGATGTGACATCCTCACGTCTTCGTAGTATCGTGATTTTTTAAGCAAACTTCTATTTAATTTCCGCTGCTTTTTGAACTCTGATATTTTAGATAAACTCATTTTGTTAAGCTCTATTTTGTAATTTAAATTTGAGAAACTTCTGTTTGCATGTAATCATCTGTGCTCGCCTTCGGGTGAGACTTCCGGTGTTTTCAATCCTTAACCCAGCAGGCTGCCGGATTACACCATTTTAAGTGTGCGGTGGCTTGATTAATACTTAAAATGATAGTTAGCGCACATAAACCGGTTTAATTTAGGCGGTTCTGTTACAGTAACCGTCGTTGCAGCATGCTTCAACCTTGCAGGGCTTCTCACACCACCTTCCTGTCGTCGCAACCTTCCAATTGTTAGAAGCGACGGCGAACAAAAACGATGAAAACAGCAAAGATCAAATTTCAAGAGACAAGGATTTAACGTGGAAAACCCCTCCAATGCGAAGGGTAAAAACCACGGGCGCCAGCCAGCAAGAACTTCACTATATTGGGTGTGTGTTTACGACGCCTAACGGCGACTCACAAGAGGAATAATCGAATTGATGTTCTCCGGTGAAGCCTATGAGTTAGATATATAGGAGAGTCATATGGTCTCCTCCACTTCTACTAGCAATGTGGGATTAAAAGTTTGCACCACATGGGCCTTTGGGATTTATTTGGAATAACTGAAATACTTAATGGGCCAAGCCCAAATTCCAACATCTCCCACCAGAATTTGGATCACAATATAACATACTCCACCTTGAGACAAATTTCTTCTTGTAGCGTATCAAAATCATCACCTGAACACAACAAAGAAACTAGTTTAGTCATCATATCAGCTGGATTATCATGAGTACTGATTTTGCATACCTTCAATTTACCTTGTGAAATAACATCACGATCATAATGGTAATTGACATCAATATGCTTTGTCCTTTCATGAAACATCTGATCTTTGATGAGGCAAATAGCACTTTAACTGTCACAGAATAGATCAATGCAAGAATCAACTCCACACAGCTCAGCAAACAAACCTTTCAGCCAAACTGACTCCTTGCACGCTTCAGCATTAGCCATATATTCTACTTCTGCGGTAGACATAGCAACAACAGGCTACAAAGTAGCCTTCCAACTCACAGCACAACTGCCAACAGTGAACACATAAACTGTGAGTGACCTGCGCATATCAAAATCAGCAGCATAATCTAAATCCACATAACCAATGAGTCCCTGATCAGTTCTCCCAAACTTCAAACAAGAATCTGTTGTTCCTCTGAGGAACCTGAAAATCCACTGAACTGCCTTGCAGTGTTCTTTACCAGGATTAGACATGTATCTGCTAACCAAACTCATAGCATATGATAAATCTGGGCGAGAGCAAACCATGGCATACATCAAAAAACCAACAACACTAGAATATGAGACTTTTGACATGTATTCAACATCCTCATCAGAACTAGGACACTGAGCGGCTGACAATTTAAAGTGAGGTGCAATAGGAGTACTAACTGGCTTTGAATCATGCATATTGAAACGCTGAAGAACCTTGTTAATGTAATTATGCTGACTAAGAAATAATAAACCGGATTTTCTGTCTCTAGTAATCTCCATACCTAGAATTTTCTTAGCAACACCAAGATCCTTCATATCAAATTCACTACTCAACAATTTCTTTATTGTAGTGATTTCTTTTCTGCTCTTGGCAGCAATAAGTATGTCATCAACATATAACAACAAGTATATAGGTGATCCATCAACAATCTTAATGTAAACACAGCTATCATATTCAGATCTTTTAAAACCATGTAACATAAATGAATCAAACCTCTTATACCACTGACGAGGAGACTGTTTCAAACCATATAAGGACTTCTTCAATTTGCAAACATAATTCTCCTTGCCTGGCACTATGAATCCTTCTAGCTGATCCATGTAAATTTCCTCCTCAAGCTCTCCATGCAAAAATGCAGTCTTCACATCTAACTGCTCAAGCTCAAGATCATGCATAGCAACAATACTAAAGAAAGTCCGAATTGAGCTATGCTTCACAACTGGAGAGAACACATCATTATAGTCAACACCAGGAATCTGACTGAAGCCCTTTGCAACTAACCTTGCCTTAAATTTTAGAGGCTCACTAGGAGACAAACCCTCTTTTTTCTTGAAGACCCATTTGCAGCGGGCAGATTTCTTTTTCTCAGGTAAACTCACAATCTCCCATGTGCCATTTTTCTCAAGAGACTGCATCTCCTCCTGCATAGCTGAGATCCACTTCTCCTTATCAACAGAATCAACGGCTTTAAAATATGTTGCTGGCTCACAAGCATCCTCTACCTGTTCAGCACAACTCAAAGCATAATAAGTCAGATTACACTCCTCAATTAAACGATTTGGAGGTCCACAACTCCTCTTTGATCTGCGAAGAGCAATAGGTAAATCTACATCCTTCTCATGCTGCAAATCAGACTATGAAACTGGAGGTGAGTGCTGAACAGTATCAGGAACACTATCTGAAATATATTACCAACAACTTCATTTTCCTGGTCATCCATAAGCTCCACCTGCACACTAACTTGTGGCTGCAATTTTTCAACTAAAGTATCATCTGTGGACAGACTGTCAATAAACATCACAGACTCATTGAAAACAACACTTCTGCTCATGAAAGTCTTTTTAGTTTCAGGATTCCACAATTTATATCCTTTGACTCCCGAACCATAACCAAGAAACAGACATTTAATAGCTCTAGACTCTAATTTTCCATTATCAACATGAGCATAACAAGTGCAGCCAAAAACTCTCAAGTGTGAATAATCTGTAGATGTACTAGACCATACCTCAATATGAGTCTTCTTGTTGAGTGGAATAGAAGGCGACCTGTTGATCAAATAGCATGTAGTATTAGCAGCCTCAGCCCAAAAACGCTTGTTCATGCGGGCGTTGGACAGCATGCAACGAGCCTTCGAGATAATGGTCCTGTTCATGCGCTCGGCCACACCATTCTACTGCGGAGTGTATGGGATGGTGTGATGCCTAACAATGCCTTCTTTTCTGCAATACTCATCAAAAACATTCGAACAAAATTCTCCACCATTATCAGTGCGAAGCACCTTGACCTTCTTTTCAGTTTGCCTTTCTATCATAACTTTTCACTCTGTAAAAGCTGCAAAAGTATCATCTTTTTTTCAGAAAATAAGGCCAGACTCTTCTAGAGTAATCATCAATAATGATAAGCATATAACGAGCACCACCATATGAAGGCTTACGGGAAGGACCCCACAAATCAGCATGAACATAATCAAGTGTAACTTTTGTGGTATGAACAGAGGTATTGAATTTGACCCTCTTGTGCTTACCAAATACACAATGCTCACAGAACTTCTTGCCACTCAGAATGCAGCCATCCAGCAGGTTTCTCTTCATCAATTCTGCCATACCGAGTTCACTCATGTGTCCAAGACGCATATGCCAAAGGTCAGTCTTACTAGGTTCAGCATTAGCAACATTAGCAGTAGAAACAGAACCATGCAAAGTACAACCTCTAAGAACATATAAATTTAAAGGATTTAGATCACCCAGCAAACATACAAGAGAACCTTTAGATACCTTCACAACTCCACCTGAACCGGTGTATTTGAGTCCTTCTTTATCAAGTGTGCTCAACGAGATCAGATTTCTTTTCATTCCTGGTATGTGCCTCACATTCTTCAGTGTGCGAATCATGCCATCATGGGTCTTGATCTGAACAGAGCCAATGCCAACAATCTCACATGGGTTATCATCTCCCATGCGCACAAAATCACCGTTCTGCAAAGACTCATAAGAACTGAACCAATCTTTGTTAGTGCAGATATGAAAGGAACATGCAGAATCAATAATCCACTCATCATGACCAGCAACACAACCAGCAAAGACAACCAAACAATCTGACTCAGAGTTTTCACCAGCGGAAGCAACACTAGCCTTACCATCAGATTTATATTTCATCTTCTCCTTATTCTGCAATTTTCAGCAATCCTCAATCATATGAGATTTCTTCTTGCAGTTCTTACAAAATAATTTCTTCTTGGGACCTTTGGACTAGGAGCGGCCTCTACCGTCATTGCTCTTGCTACGATCGTTGTTGTCGCTGGATGATCTTTGCTCTGATATGCATCTAACATGCAAGACGTCGCCCCTTGAGGACGATCCATCTGTCTGCACCATGCCTTTCATCTTCTCATTAGACTAGAGTGCCTCACAAACTTCCGCAATGGTTAGTTCATCACGGCTTAATAGTATGGTGTCACGAAAACTTGCATAAGAACTTGGCAAAGAGCATAATAAGAGAAGATCTAAGTCCTCATCTTCATACTTAACCTCTATCGACCCTAGGTCAGCAACGATCTCCTTGAAGACAGATAGGTGACCCATCACCGAATCACCCTCCTACATCTTAAGCGTATACAGCTTCAACTTCATATGCAGTTTACTGGTAAGATCCTTCGACATGCAGATCGATTCCAGTTTTAGCCACAATTCTGCAGCAGTCTTTTCCTGCAGCACTTCTTGCAGAATATCATTAGATAGATGAAGCTGAATAAGAGAAAGAGCCTTACGGTCCTTGTGCTTCTCCTCATTGGTCCACTCATCCTTCTTATTCTTCCCGAATTTTTCCAGCGCCTCATCAAGATCATTGGTTTGTGCCAGAATAGCTCTCATCTTGACTTGCCACAGCGAGAACCTCGTCTTGTAGTCCAACATCGGTAGATCATACTTCATCGACGCCATCACGAAACCCTAACTTGAAACCACGGCTCTGGTACCATTTATTAGAAGTGACGGCGAACAAAAACGATGAAAACAGCAAAGATCAAACTTCAAGAGACACAAGGATTTAACGTGGAAAACCCCTCCAATGCGAAGGGTAAAAACCACGGGCGCCAGCCAGTAAGAACTTCACTATATCGAGTGTGTGTTTACAACGCCTAACGGTGGCTTACAAGAGGAATAATCGAATTGATGTTCTCCGGTGAAGCCTATGGGTTAGATATATAGGAGAGTCATATGGTCTCCTCAACTTATACTAACAATGTGGGATTAAAAGTTTGCACCACATGAGCCTTTGGGATTTATTTAGAATAACTGAAATACTTAATGGGCCAAGCCCAAATTCCAACAATCTCCCACCAGAATTTGGATCACAATATAACACCAATGCATTTGGGTAGTGTTGGTTTCTACCATGTTCAATCGTTAGCTTTTCTAGGCAATGTTATGCAACCATTTTTAGTGGACAAGAGTGAAAAAAACACTCATTCTTCTCTAGAATCTAGTAATCATATTCTACATAGTCAAGCTGTTTCATTTTGTTCATAAATAGTCATAATAAGCAGAGATAAATATGACATATGCAACTTTGTCTCGAGAGATACCCTCATAGTATTCTGATTATGAATAATTACCATGGATATATTTTCACAAAAGAAACATTCTGATATATGCAGACCATTGTATTGCCTACAATTGCACACTCAAATTTTACCAAGGATATGTGGTAATACTAGTCCAAAATAAAAAATTGATCAGGGTTTTTAAGCCCAAACATATAGGTAAAAAAGGTAAGGCATAGCAACACAAGACATAATAAAAGTTATCATTATGACAGCCATTTCTTTACATAAATATGAGCAAGTTTGTGCTCAAAGGTTTTCATTTTTAGGCCGACAAACCAAATGCGCGGCACCTGGAGGCATCCACATCTCCAATGTCATCCTAGTCATGCAAGAGCTTATATGAATATTATTTTTCGACACATGATCTGTTTGATCATACAATTACCAGAGAAGCATGCAGATCACTGCATCGGTGGGCTGTGCAACTTCTTCAGTGCCAACCTTGCCTCGAGAATAAACATGACTAGACGAATCCTAACTTTGAGCTCCTTGATTGTATTAAGGTCCTCCAAGTATCGCGTTCTCAATGTCTTCTCTGCTTAGGGCATAGCTGAATCTTCTCTCCACATCCTTCTCAAGATTTCCAGGGCCGCTTTTCAAGTACCTAGTTAACGATAAGATTAACAATTTTGTCTTCAATTAATGAACAATTGAGTGATCCAGCTAAGGATTCATACTGATTTGATGACACAGTAACTAATGTAACTCAGGAAGTAGCTGAAAAAAAGTTAAGACACTGGCACACCAAAGAATCTTCACTCTTCAGAACTACTAGACGAACGATCATTCAGTCATTCTTAACAAATACTGCAAATCCTAGCCGAACAATTCGTTATGTTTTTTTAGATAATGGAAACAAGTTCCGACCTCTACAAATGTATACGGCCAAAAAACAATTCGTTATGTGCTTGTACAGAACAGTGAAACATCCAAACTAAGTTCATTCGGAGCATCACATACGCTGATTGGGCAGGCTAAAGACACAGGAAAGAGTTGGTCAAATTAGGAGAATGATTTTTTTAATAATCATGAGCACGAATTGAATCCCCACAGTAGCACATATGCAGTGAAACTTGGAACTTGGAAGAGTAATAATATGCGGTTTGTACCTGATGTGGAGGTCGGTGACATCGAGGCTGAGGCGCGCGTGCCAGAGCGGCATCTCGGCGACCCAGAGGGCGGGGTCCTCGCGGGACTGCGTGAACCCGAGGCTCCGCAGCCACGCCTCGATGCACGGCAGGCTGTGCGTGTACAGCGGCTTCGACTTCTCCGGCAGCCGCTCCAGCCACTGTGCGTCCGACGGCAGCGCCGCCGCCAGCGCCACGACCCCCGACCCTCTCCGCGGCCGGCCCCGCGCGCGGGACGCCGGGACCGTGACCCCGCTCGGACGAGCGGAGGGGAGGGCCGGCGAGACCAGGGCCAGGGCACGCAGCGAGCTCGAAAGGGCCATGGACATGGACGGCTGCTGCTGTGCTGGACCCCTGGGTTCTTCCTGCTTCACCTTATCTATCTGTTGGGCTGTAAGTTACTCGCCTCATGGTTTGTAGCCCATGAGCCTAATTTCTTACTGGGCCCGGCCCATAAACAGAGGATGGGCAGCCCACAAGGCGGGAGCAAAGCGCGGGAAAACCCGCACTGAAATGGCGCCCGGCGGCGGGAAAAATCTTCCCTTCTCATGGCCTCATCGGCTTCCCAGCACCGATCCCGCCGCCTCTCCCCACTTCGATTCCCCACTCCTCTCTTGCCTAGTTCACCTTCCCATCCCTCACCTCGCATCCATCAAACTGTGGCGAGCTTCAACTCCGCGCACCGGCCAGATGGCTAAACCCTAGCGCGCGCCGCCATGGATTCGGCGGTGCTCTCACTCACCTGCGCGGGCCTCGGCGCCGCGGAGGAGGACGACGACGGCGCCGTCATCGGCTACGTCAAGAGCGACCACTGCCTAGGTACCGCCGCTCTCCCCCTCTTTCTGCGCTTCTTCGGCAACGGCTCCGGTTTGGCCCCATTTCTGACCTGCGGACGAGTGTTTTGCTGGCTAATTTGTGCTCTCCGCGCGTTTTTTCGCCATTTCTTCTGTAGATAATCTAAAGGATCTGCAGCGATTCCTTCGGCGGGACGACCCGCAGCGGCGGGAGGTTTTCAAGCAGGTCTGCAAGTGGAAGATTGCGTCGAGAGATCTGGTGCCCATCATTGAGAATTACCAGACCGACCGCAATCTGGTGATCACTGCGGGTAATTGTTCTTACATTTTGCCTCGTTGAACTGTCAAAGTGCTGTATATGAGTGTTCAACGTGAATAAATCTCCGATAGAGACTCTATCATCTTCCCCCACTAATATAGCACTAAAGTTACGTTTTTTAATCCCTTTATTTCAGTGATGCTCTGATGTAGCGCTCTATGATTAAATCCTTTCCTTTTTTTTATGAAGTGAAAGTACTGGTGTTCCTTACAATGCCTGTGGAGCCCTCGTCAGAGGATGTTGCACAGCAGATAGAGTATCTGTGGGATTTGAAGGCTGCACTGACACGCAATGTTGCGGTGACAGTCATTGTGTCTCTTCTTGAGGACCCCTTGGATCGTTTGGAAAGGTAAATCCCCTCCTCTATTTTTTTTCCATTCCCCATCATTGAACAGATACTGAGAACACAGTGTTGCACCTGATGATCATGAAACATTGTTGTATAGTCAGTCTATTATATTTGCTCATATATCCTGGCGCAACATATTTTCCTAAAGGCCCACATTATGAACTACTGCCTGGACCAAAAGGAAAGAGAAACATCAACATGAGCAGCCTACAAGCTCTTGGAAGTTGAATGAAGCTCCTTTGTTTCCCCTGTCGCTCTTGTCTAAAGAAACATCTATAAGATCGAGCTGATTGTATTTAGCAAGGAAAGTATAGGTGCAAAGAACAGAGAATTTGAGAATTTTGAAAGGACTATTTCTTAGAGTTCTTCCCTTGTTTATATATTTGCTCTTGAACAAAAGCTTATTAATAATCTGAGGCATAATGATTTTGAATCTGGTTGCCTGATCCTGAACATGTCAATCTTATGCTTTGATTTGTGGCCTTGTTTCTCTACTTTGCCTTGGACCGTATGAAGAAATCAGTTTGCAGACTGATTAAGTTTCCTTGTCGCATTTTGTGAGACCACATTTAATATTTGTCTTTAGGGTATGCAATGCTAAACTGGAATGAGCGGCCCTCAATTTTTTACTTGCCCAGAACCCATCAAATGCAAGATCGGCCCTGTTAGCAGTGTGGGGATTGAATTCGAAACAGAAATAAATAAACAAATAAATTCTTCAACTAGATGGGTTGGTACTATGTATAACAACCTCACCTCTGGACAGTCCCTGAAAGGAGAAAGACAGTCCACGTGTTGTGGGAATTGGATTTCACGAATTGATGAATGAAAAATTCCTGAACCCAAGAATTCAAAATAGCAAGTTTTTCTTTACCCAGAAAAAAGAACCACTTAGAATAGCCAAACAGATTATATTTTATTGAGTTGCATGCATCTACCAATTCAACACAAAAGCTTAAGCTGATGGAAAGAGGTGGGAAATTCACTAATACTCCAACACTCCCACTCATGCAGGCTTCCTCAGGCCTTAAACATGGAAATAGGAGTCGGCTGCAATTATTTTATTTAATTGCGCCCGCCAGGATTCTAACTTGAGACCTCTGGCCTTGATACCATATTGAGTTGCATGCACCAATCAATTCAACCCAAAAGCTTTAAACTGATGGGAAGAGGTGGGCAATTCACTAATACTCCAACATATTTGTTGAGGAATGTAAAATGCTATGGAGATGATCCTCATTATCTATTTTGGCCAATTGTATTCTTTCCAAACTGGATGCTATTCCATTCTAGCCCGAGAATTTTTTTCCTCACATCATTCCACCCATAATTCGAGCATGTTATTTTTTGTGGATTCCATTTGGCAATCAGATAGGATAACGAATTATTAGGTAACTAGTTTCAGTGAGATTTTACTTGTGCCATTACCATATCGGCAAGACTATGCCTGGTGTATGTACTATTGTGTTAGTTTGTTATCTTGGTGCTTGCACTATCTTCAGCTACTTCTATGCTCCTTAAAAAAGCTTCGCTAATTTGTATTGAGTGCCAAAGCAAATCCTAGAATTTTGAGTGGTCCTATTTGTGTTGTCAAGTGGAATCAAACAGCCTAGGGCTATTGGCATTCTGATTCAAGTGTCACATGTAATGCTGTAGTGATCCGGAGACTGCTCTCTCTATATATCCTGTTCCGAAGGGGCAGAAGTGCAAGTTTGTTTATCCATTAACATTCTTATTCCACTCTGCTCCTTATTTGCTATTTATTACTAGTTCTGTACACTATATCTTCATTATTGAGTTTTACCTGATTTACTACTCAATGCCCAGAACTCTATTCACAGAAGATGACTGGAAGTTAGTTCAGTTGGTGCTTACTTTGTTCCGCAACATCTTGGCTATTCAAGAAATCACATTGCCTCAGAAGGCATCTGGAGAAGCTACCCACTTACTGTTCCTAGCTGACAGCTTTTTGGAGCTCATGTTCCAAGAGAATGTGATCGACATAATCTTAGTGCTAACTCAGCATATGGATGAGCCCTCCGGTTATCTTAAGGAGGAAAACCTTCTTTTGATGGAGATCTATCATTATCTCTTCTTAGGTCGAGATCCAGGATTGATTGCCCGAGCTTCAGATAAAGGTTCAAAGGTATTCCTCCTTATAGTCATTTTTTTTTCAGTTTTGCAAGTGCTGTTCAGTATTTTAGATGCCCCTTCTCCTGCCATCTTTAAGTGAGAAAAGCTTATTCCATTGATACTCTACAGGAGCAGGTTAACCCAGATATTGATTCTTCAGTTGATTCACTGAAATTGATGATGGAGGAAGAAGAAAGGAAAAAAAGAATGTTCAGGCAACGCAATTTAGAACATAACTCACTCAATGGGACTTTTACATGCTTTTCAGTGGTACTGTATACTTTCGAATTCTACCGATTGGATCCTGCATCAAAACCTGATTGTCACATGTTATGTCTTTGCTTGCATTTGAACTGACAGGATGGATCTAAATCATTGTGCAAAGGGAACCCAAGCTCCACACCTGCAAATAGCCTCTTGAAAATACGTAATGTACAAAAGGGTCCTCAGAAAAGGATAGCCTGGGACAATGAACTTTTGTACATACCAAAGGAGGGTATTACAGAAAAGCTTAGAAGCTTCCTGGATCAATTTTTATCTGGAGCATACAATAGTAAGTTTGTTTCATTTCCATTTAACTGAACTATCACTTTTTATTTCTGTAAGCTGGAGATAACGGGGTGGTTACCAGTCCTGATGCAGTCAGTTTGCGATGATATCAAGAATGAGCACGATTCTATCGAGAAATCCGACATATCTACATTCTTCAAAGTTGCTCGATTTGTCTTAGCTTTCCAACATGAGAAGGCTTCAAATGACCAGGTTTGGAGCAGAACTCATGAGCTGTTTATGCTTCATTTAATTATGTATGTTTTTATGTGCTAATGTAGAAATTCCTTTGTCATTTCACTCCTTGTTCAGCGATGATGTCTTGAATTGCCAAGAGCCACAGTTACATAACTGATTTCTACTTGCTACTGGATTATATGAAACTTATATGTTGTAGTTAGTTATGTCTAGGTTTATTTGCCTTGAATACCATAACCATGTCTAGTTGTCTACCCAGGCTGATATATGATTACCACCCTTCCTCTTCCATGATGATTCCTGACAATGTCTTTTTGTCAGAAATCTGTTAAAGAGATCCAACCATCTGAAGTTTCTCCTAGCAATGGGCATGATGATAATCTGCCATTCCATGGTGATATATGTGGACCTGTTGCAGCCACATTGAATGAAGATATGTTCAATATAGTCATTTCCAGGTGGCGAGAGGCATATGAGAGCCTGAAGGAAACTAATGACTACAATACTCTTTCAGCAGCTGGGTCTTTAATGAAGACCATGGTAAGATAATGTTTATTTATAAATTTTACAAAGGCAGTGATGCTAAACTTAGTTCCTAGTAATCCACCAACAGACAAACTAGAGAGCACAGTTTGCGAAAATGCCAAGGTGAGAAGTGCATGGCAAAACAAGGTCAGGTTGAACAAGATCCCAGGGCTTAGCTCCGAAATTTTGATGCAGTACTCACTATCTAGTTCTTGGAAAGGTTTAGCTCAAGTAGAGATTGTATCAAGTATGAAGGAACATCTATACACATATGTGGCTAACCAAACTGAGTTTGCTATGTAGAGCTCGACTTCAGCAAAATAGAGTTAAAGAAGGTAGAACTTAAATTTTCTTCGTTTTAAACCATTACCATAATTTAGCTTGTCTTACTATCAGCAAGAGTAAACATACTAAAATGTATTCATTTATCTATTTATGAATAAGTACTTCCCGAGATACTAATTTGATGAACCTCATAAACTGCATTCATTATATCTTCATGGATTATTCAGTTATTACTGCATGCATCTTGTGGACCCTCAGACTGCAGTACCTTGGATTGCAGATTGACATGATATATTTGGTGCTAAAAGTACTTCCTGAAGATTCAAGGGAATCTCAGACAGCTCGTGTTTTACTGTACAAACTGTTCTATGATCAGACAGAACAAGGCCTCACTCAATTTCTGCTGAACTTGTTCAGGTCGTTTGATAGTCACAAGCAACCTAAAAGGTTAGTACATTCATCTGTCATTTGCATCCACTGAATTTGAAGTTTCAGGACATATAGTAATTGAATTAGTAGGCTGTTAGGAACCCTAGTCCTACCGGGGATTGAACGGAGGTTGTAGGGATGTGTGGGCAGCGAGCGAGGCGAGGAGCGGCGAGGGCGGCGAGAGGGCGCCGTGGCCGGCACAGGAGGAGGAGAAGGCGGCGCTAGGGCTAGGGCCGGCTCCCGTGGGGAAGCCGGAAACAATAATATGTTTCTGCTTGATTTCTCCAAGAGTCTTACACAAGTATTTATATGTCTCACGCTAATTAACAAGAAAACCCCTAATGATAATAATCTGAAGATAAACGGCCTCCTTGGCCCCTTGGCGCACCAGCCGCCTAGCCACCTTGCGCACCTCGCCTCTTGTACGTGAGGCCGGTCATAACATCTCTTCCGGCCTTCGCAAACAGCTCGTCCTCGAGCTGGAACTCTGGATAAGCGGCGGTGAAGTCCTCGCGACTTTCCCACGTCGCCTCTTCTTCTGGCAGGCCGCGCCACTGGATCAAGAGGCGCCATGCACCTCGCCGCTGCTGGGCTTGCAAAACGCGCTCAGGGATACGCACAATGCGGCCATCCTGTGTCGGAGGAAGGGAACCCGGCGCCCCTGGAGTGTCGCCGCGATGCTGCTTGAGGAGGCTGACGTGGAAGACATCATGCAGGCGGGCGCCTTCCGGAAGCTGTAGACGATACGCCACGCTGCCAATGCGCTCGAGCATCCGGAACGGCCCCGCCCATCGCGGCCCGAGCTTCTGACGCGCACGGGGGTCGAGGGACTGTGTCATGCGGTGAAGGAGGCGCAGCCACACCCACGCGCCGACCTCGAACTCCACATCCCGGTGATTGGTGTCGTAGTACTCCTTCGACAGCTGCTGCGCCTGGATGAGGCGCTGACGGACCTCAGCGAGCATCTCATCCCTGCTGCAGAGAAGAGCATCCGCAGCCTCAGTACGTGCGGTTCCCGGCCGGTACGGTAGAATGGTCGGCGGTTAACGGCTGTACACCACCTCGAACGGCGTGGCGCGAAGGGTGGTATGGAAGGACGTATTATAGCAATACTCCGCCCACGACAGCCAATCCACCCACGCACGCGGACGATCTCCTGTAACACACCGCAAATACATGGCGATTACCTTGTTAACCACCTCCGACTGGCCGTCCGTCTGAGGGTGGAAGGCCGTGCTCATGCGAAGTGTGACCCGCCATCTTGAACAAATCGCGCCAGACGTTGCCGGTGAACACTGGGTCGCGGTCACTGACGATGGACGTCGGGAAGTCGTGTAGACGTACAACACCGTCGAAGAAGGCGCGGGCGACTGACACTGCCGAGTAGGGGTGGCCGAGCGCGATGAAATGCGCGTACTTGGAGAAGCGATCGACGACGGTGAGGATGACCGACTTGCCGCCAACCTTCGGAAGCCCCTCGATGAAATCCATAGAGATGTCCGCCCACACCTGAGACGGAACCTCCAGGGGCTGCAGCAACCCAGCCGGGCGTAGAGTCTGGGTCTTGTTGCGCTGACCTATGCGACACGGATACGGATACGTGTATCGGTATCGGAAGGATACGGATACGCGGATACGGCATTTTCCAAAAAAACCCGATACAGATACGTTTTGAATTTTTGTGTAAAAAAATAAATAATGGACGAATTGACAGATGCCTCAAATTGGAGTGCACAAAGACCAAATCTTCAGCACGTTCAGGAGTTAAAGCATTTCTTTTGACAGAATGGACGAAGCTATACGTACTCCAGTTTCTTTCACAGCAAGAAGATGAGGCTGGTTGACTCAGCAATTTGATGGCCAAACTCATCAATAAAGGGACAGAATGTCCATAATTTGTCCACCAAGTCATGGGTGAAACAGCTCATATTGATATATCGCCTTCTTCACTCTTTCAATCATTGAATCCCACATCTCATAGATTAAGTGAAGACATGGTGTGTCGGTGTCCGCCAAACGTATCATTTCATATATAGGATTTGTGATCCTAAGAATGTATTCCACATTGCCCCACTAGGTTTAGCCTTCTCCAAAATGGTGACGTGATTCCAAAGTGGAGCCTTAATATCAGTTGGTCTTGTTTCAGTTTCTGTATGCTCAGACAAAGATGGTGTACTGCCACTACCAGGAGCAGCACTGGTACTGCCACTAGCCCTACTCAGATTTGGAGATGCCATTTACTGGATCAAATCAAGAAATCGACTAATCAAAAAGGGGAAATGGGAATCAAGCAACAAGAAGAGTAGATTGAGATTTGGAGATGCCATTTACTGGATAAAATCATGAAATCGACTAATCAAGAAGGGGAAATGGGAATCAAGCAACAAGAAGAGTAGATCGAGAAGAAAAGGCCTCACCGGAGTTCGGACTTTGCAGATCGGTGCCGGGTGCCAACTTCCTTCTAGCTGCGGGCTTGGCCGCCGCCCGCCGGTCCTGCTGCTAGTCGCCGCCTCGCCGGGGGAAGGAGCTTCTCGAGGGGCTGCGTCTCGTCGCCGGTGGCTCGTCGCCGGCGGGCGGCCAACCTCCCCCTGCTGCGTCGCCCTCGTGCGTGCGGACAGACGGAGTGGCGGCGCGTTGTATTCGGCAGGGCATGGGGAGACGGGGAGTCCACGGGGTGGGATGATATGGGCCGTATCCCACCTCTGAAACGTACCGGAGAGGCAGTTTCTAGTCCGATACGCTCGGGGAGACGCCGATACGCCGCGGGTACGCATCCGGCGCGTATCCCCCGCATATCCGTATCGGATACGTATCCGACACGGATACGGGGTCCCCTGCACGTATCGGGGTAACAGAGGCTCTGGCACGTGTCGCAGGTGCGCACCCAGTCCTGCACCAGTGAGCGATCGCCCGGGATATAGAAATCCGAGCGGAGGCGGTGCAGCATCTTCTGGACCCCTTCATGACCGGCGCCATGAGCCAGTCGCAGGGCCTGTTGGCGCAGGTCGCTGACGTCGGGGGCGAAGATACGGGATCCTTGCAGCAAAAGCCCCGCATCCTCGCGCCAAGCTGCGGTCAGCTCGCCTGCGCGGAGGCGCTCCAGTAGAAGCACGGCGTCGGGCGCCACGGCTGTCGCGCGGCGGACGTCGTCGAGGAAGGCGAAGGATGGCCCCGAGAGGGCCGCCACGACCACTGTACCATCCGCGGAAGGAGAGGACTCTTCGTCCCGGCGGGAGAGGGCGTCCGCGGCAATGTTGAGGCGGCCCGGGCGGTACTCCACAGCGAAGTCGAAGTCGAAGCCGAACAGCTTGCTGACCCATTGGTGCTGAGGAACGGTTGAGAGCCGCTGATCCAGTAGGTACTTGAGGCTGTAGTGGTCCGTCCGGATCAGGAAGTGGCGCCCCCACAAGTACGGTCTCCAGTGTCGAACAGCCTGCACCAAGCCAATGAGCTCGCGCTCATACTCAGCGAGCTTGAGATGCCGAGCAGCAAATGGCCGGCTGAAGAAGGCGAGGGGTCCGGCGCCCTGGTGGAGGACGGCACCAAACCCCGCACCCGAAGCGTCGCTGTCCACCACGAAGCCCTTGTCGAAGTCTGGCATTTGGAGTACGGGGCCGGTGGTGAGGGCGTCCTTAAGCGCCCGGAACGCCATCTCGGCGGCGTCCTCGTCCCAAGCGAACGCATCTCGCCGCAAGAGACGCGTAAGCGGGGCGGCGATGATCCCGAAGTCCTGGATGAATTTCCGGTAGTAGCCGCCCAGCCCCAAGAAGCCCCGCAGCGCACGAGCGGAGCGCGGGACAGGCCAAGAAGCCACGGCCTTCACCTTATCCGTGTCCATGGCCACCCCCCCGGCGGAGATCACGTGGCCGAGGTAGGCCACCGAAGACGCCCCAAACGAGCATTTGGAGCGCTTGAGGTGGAGGTGGTGATCCTGAAGAGCCCGTAGGACGATGGCGACGTGCTGTAGGTGCTCCGCCCAAGAGGAGCTGTAGATCAAGATGTCATCGAAAAACACCAGCACGAACCTGCGAAGGTACGGGCTGAGGACGTCGTTCATCAACGCTTGGAACGTGGCTGGCGCATTGGAGAGGCCGAAAGGCATCACTAAGAACTCGCAGTGCCCCTCGTGAGTGCGGAACGCCGTCTTGCCGATGTCCTCCGGGTGCATGCGCACCTGATGGTAGCCCGAGCGTAAGTCCAGCTTCGTGAAAAAGATGGCGCCGTAAAGCTCGTCAAGGAGCTCGTCCACCACCGGGATCGGGAACTTGCCCTTGGAGGTCATCGCGTTGAGGGCGCGGTAGTCGATGCAGAACCTCCAAGTGTTGTCCGGCTTGCGGACCAAGAGCACTGGGGCGGAGAACGAAGAGGTGCTGGGCCGAATGATCCCCTGCTGCAACATGGCCACGCACTGCCGCTCCAGCTCGTCCTTCTGTAGCTGCGGGTTGCGGTAGGGTCTGACAGCGACAGGAGCGGTGCCCGGCAGGAGGTGGATCCTGTGGTCATATGGGCGCGCTGGCGGCAGCCCCCGCGGCTCGTCGAAGACTGCGGCAAACTGAAGGAGCAGGCGGTTTAGGAGGGGCTGCCCTGGCGAGGCGTCGACGGCGCGAGTGCTGGGCGCTCGAGTGTCGACGTGCGGAGCGCCTAGCCCGCGCCACTGGATGCGGCGGCCGTGGCGTGTGAAGGTCATGCAGAGACCCTCGAAGTCCCATAGGATGGGCCCGAGCGCCCGGAGGAACTCGACGCCCAGGATGAGGTCGAATTCGCCCAAGGTGATGCCGAAGCACGTGACGGTGAACTCCTCCAAGCCGATGGCGAGGGCGACGTCGCGGGCGACCCCTTGGCACGGTACTCGGTCCCCATTGGCCACCAGCACCGCAGCGAGGGGTGCGGAGTAGTGTTCAGCCCCAAGCGACTGAAAAGGTCGGCGTGGATGAAGTTCGTCGTCGAGCCGAATTCGAGGAGGGCCACTAACCGCTGACCACGTACGGTGACGAGCAGCAGCATGGAGTTCTCCGTGCGGACGCTCGCGAGAGCGTTGAGGGACACCGTGGGCGGATCCGCGGCGGGTGGGGCGTCGCAGGTGGAGTCCAGGGACATGGGGGCAGGCATGCGCTCCTCCTGGAACACGGCTGCCACCGCGGCCTCCGCCGGAACGTCGTCGTCAACGTAGTCGTCGTTGACGAGGTAGAAGAGGCGCTGACACACATGGCCGCGGACGTACGGCTCGTCACAGTTGAAGCACAGGCCCTGGCGACGACGTTCTTGCTGTTCTGCCGGCGAGAGGCGGCGGAATCGCGACGGCGCAGGTGCTGTCGGCTGGACTGGAGTGCTCACCCCTCCAGATGATGCGGCAAGCTGCTGACAAGGTGGTGTAGAACGCCCCACCGGAGGCCGGTAGCCGCGCTGTGTCAGTGTCGTGCCGAGGGCGATCGCGCGGCGTTCATACGCACGCGCATAGTACATCGCCGACTGAAGATCTTGCGGGCTGCGCATCTCCACGTCCGCCTTGAGGTGCTCGGGAAGGCTGCCCACAAACAATTCGGCCTTCTGGAGAGAGTTGAGGTTGCTTGCATGGCAAAGGACGGAGTTGAAGCGGTCCGAGTAGTCCTGTATCGATGAGAGGAAGGGCAGCCGCGCGAGCTCAGCCAGCCGTGTGCCCTGTGTCGGCGGCCCGAAACGAAGCTGCCACAGGCTGTGGAAGCGCTCCCAGGAGGGCATGCCCTACTCTTGCTCCAATGCGTAGTACCATGTCTGCGCGGCGCCGCGAAGATGATACGAGGCCAGCCAGGTGCGATCCGAAGCCAAGGTGTGTTGGCCACGGAAGAATTGCTCGCATTGGTTGAGCCAATTCAGCGGATCCACCCCGCCGTCGAACGTCGGGAACTCCAACTTGTAGTACCGCGGCGGAGCCGGGTGGCCAGTAGGGGCACCGTTCAATTGGTTGTCGTCGGAGTCCCCTTCCATACCGCCATAGGAAGGACCCTGGGTGGGGGCAGTCGGAGGGGTGAAGCTGGGCGCCGCCGTGTGTGTAGCGGACGGCGTGGTCGTCACAGCCGCGGTGTAGACCGGCGCAGGCGCCAATCCCATCGCCCACGCCGGGATTGGGGATGGCGACGCTGGCCAGCGCAGCAGATGGAGGGGGACGCCGCCGGCCGACGAGAGGGGCATTCCGTAGGGCCCGGCCGCCGTTGTGGGCGCCGGCGGTGGCGGCGGGTTTGGCACCGGGTGAGGAGGGGGGGCGGCTGAAGCAGCCCCGCCCAGGCTGCCTGCAGCGAATCGATGCTGCGGCCGATCCGATCGACCACGGCGGCCAGCGACTCCAAGGTGAGTGGCGCCCCCGACGAGTTGGACATAGAGGAGACGGTGGACGCGTCGACCGGCGAAGATGGAGAAGGAGCGGTCAGCGCAGGCGCTAGCGGCGGGAGGGTGGATGTAGGAGGACCTGACATCACTGATACCAGGCTGTTAGGAACCCTAGTCCTACCGGGGATTGGACGGAGGTTGTAGGGATGCGTGGGCAGCGAGCGAGGCGAGGAGCGGCGAGGGCGGCGAGAGGGCGCCGTGGCCGGCGCAGGAGGAGGAGAAGGCGGCGCTAGGGCTAGGGCAGGCTCCCGTGGGGAAGCCGGAAACAATAATATGTTTCTGCTTGATTTCTCCAAGAGTCTTACACAAGCATTTATATGTCTCACGCTAATTAACAAGAAAACCCCTAATGATAATAATCTGAAGATAAATGGCCTCCTTGGCCCCTTGGCGCACCTCGCCTCTTGTACGTGAGGCCGGTCATAACATAGGCACACTTTATAAACTGGAAACTTGACGTGTCATTCAGAACATTATCTGCATAACACCTGTGCCCCTGGTTTTACAAAAGGTCAATATATAGCTTTACTGTATGCAGCAAATAGATGGCCATTGATTTCCTAAAATAAGCAGTTTGGATGTTCATGCTTTAGATGCTCTGTTTGTAATAATAGATGATCCCCCCCCCCCCACCCCCCCACCCCCAAAAAAAACAGTAACTAAAGCAATCACACAATAACCTGCAAGATGTTGCACACTTGTGTTTCTTGAATTTCTGTGTGTGTGTGTGTGTGTTTTCCATGGTTTGAATTATATTTTCTTTCTGGTTACTGGAGATCGACGTTACTTTTCCTCATTGAATTAAACGTATACCCTACATTCATTCACCTTATTTATATTCACCTATCTGTTCTTATCAGTGATCTAGCAGATTTATTAGAGACAATTCATATTATGCTACAGCTCATGGAAAAGCTTCAAGCACGCGGTGCATTAAGGGTATGGTGGGCTCTTTCGTAACTGTTTGCTTTTATAGGTTTTGAATTGAACTGTTTAAAGTGAAGATGGATAACATAATGCTCAATCAAATATTGCTCTGTTTTCCTTTAGGTCGCGAAAAGGACAAAAAAGGGCAGAAAAAAGAAGGAAAGAAATGATAAAAATGAGAATTCACAAACCAAAGCAGAGAATGTGGAACCAAACTGTGCTGATCCAACAGATGGGACCAAATGCCCACCTGAATCAGTTCCAGATTTGAGAACAGAGGATCCTACTGTAGAACCTTCCTCCCCAGAGCAAGGAGAAGTCAATGCCAGTGGTGCACATGTACCAGATACGCTTGTGAACACTGCAGTTAATATGGAGAGTACTGCTGATGCTGAAGGTGATCCATCTTGCACAGACGGTGTAATGAAAACAAATCTCATTGATGAAGAGGGCGAGGCATCAGATTCTTCAATTGATGATCACCAGCCTGCTACAAGTGAAGTCGATTTTAATGTTTCCCGCTTAATATCCAGCCTTGCAAACAATTCTGTTGTGCAAAATGTTTGCTGGTTGTTGAAGCACTACAAAAGTAACTCGTATCGTACAAATCATTACATAATATGCATGCTTCGGAGATTCTGTGAAGATCTCGAGTTGTCACCAATGCTCTATCAGGTAAAAGAAATACCTACATTACATCTGTTTCCTCGCAGTTGTTTATTCTTTGGGAGCTTATAATACTGTCTTTTGCAGCTATCACTTTTAACTACTTTCTATGATATACTAGCCGAACAGAAGTTTTCTAGTTCAAAGGAGTACACAAACATCGTAAATTTTCTTTCTAAAGTTGTGAGGAAAATGTTGAGGGCAATGAGAAAACAGCCATTGCTATTTGTTGACATATTATTTTGGAAGACACGCAAGGAGTGCCATTGTATTGATGCTGATGCACTACTGAATGAGCTTAAGAAAGATGCTGGAAACAAGAATGGTGAAATTGGTTCAAGTAAGGGATGGAGAGGTCCAATAAATATAGCAGATTCTCTTGGTGATGATGAAGCTGACTTGGTTATACCGCAGGCACCATATGATGCTAATGAGTAAGTTCTGTGCATTTGTTGCTGGTTATTGATTATTTTTTGTGTTACCGCATACAAAATTGTGAGTCCTAAAGTCAACAATGTTAATTTCCGTTGGCATACACACAGGGATGGAGATTTATCAGCTGGTGAACGTGAGGATGATTTTCAGAAGAGTAGTACTACATATAAAAGGAGCAGATTGATGTCACTTTCAGAAAGTGAAACTGAGGAAAATGAGAGGTTCGTTTTAATGCTGTTCTGTATTTGGACGCATAGCTAATTAGCTGAACTTCAATCCTTATTAAGATTTGGATGGGCTTAATATCAGGAACCATGTATCAAGAGGTTCACTGAACTCAGAAGTTCCAAAAAGACGAGGTCGTTCTATTTTTACTGAAGAGCAAGAGAGGCTTATCAAAGATCTTTATGAAAAGTAAGTGTTAAATTTCTGCCAAAAAAGAGCAATGTAGCTCAATGCACTTAATAAAGTTGGTAACTTGGCATTATGCAGGAATCATTGGATCCTGTTTATGCATGATTATTTTCTTAGTATGAATTTTGTGCTGATCCCAGAATGTTTATTCCTTTTTTGTTTGTAGATATAAGGATGATCGAAAATGCAGTCATCTAATAGCTGAGGCATTGGACCCCACTGGGAAGATATCTTCAGCTCAAATTTCTCGTAAGCTTACACAGTTAGGTCTCAGGAATGCCACGCGGAGAAAAAAGGTTGCAGATGGATCTCTCTCAAGTGGAGATCTCGCTACAGAATCACAAAATGACTCACTTGATGAACATAACCATGATCCCAAGCCTAAAAGCTCTCGGTAAGTATTAATGGTACCTAATCTCTATTCAGATGCTCAACAATCCTGCATACATTTTACCTGTAGAATTGATGCATTTGCATACTGATATTTTCAAAAATAAGTACATCATGTTACCTAAGAACTTCACTGGAAATGGATACTCTGTCAATATTTTATTTAAAAAAAGGTCGTACCCAGTGCCGTAGGCTTCCCGCACTGTGCGGGGTCTGGGGAAGGGTTGTCTTTAAACCCCAAGCCTTACCCACACAAATGTAGGGGCTACCGCTGCACCAGGCTCGCCCTTCAATGTGATTTTCTTACTTAACTATCTAATGACAAGTTTGCTGTTACTTGGTAGTTACTATTGGTGTATATGTGAGCCTATGTATAGAGGCCCATTTAGAGGCCCATGTATAGGATCTATATATCCCACCCTTCTAGTGTTTGGAGGAATAAAAGCCATTATTCTCTCCATTATGGTATCATTAGCCTAGGGTTTCCCTCTTTCCTCTCTCTTCTCCCCAGCCGCCGCCGGCGCCATGGCCAGCCGTCGGCTGCCGGCGCCCCCTCCTCCTTCCCTCCCCTTCCCTCCTCTTCCCCTGCGCCGCGTGCCGCCTCTGCCTGGGCCGCCGCCTGGCCGCAGATCCGGCCCGCCGTCGCCCTTGCCCTGCTCGAGGCCGCGCCCGACGGCGCCGCCGCCGGGGTTGCGGGCGCAGGGGCTGGAGGGGGCGCAGGGCCTCGGCCGCCGCCGCCTCTCTAGGCGTCGCCGCAGCCTCTCCAGGCGCCCCCGTCGCCCCTGCTGCAGATCGATCCGGTAGGGGCCGCGCACGCCGGGGGTGCAGGGGCCGCAGGGGCCTCTGGCGCCGCCGCCAGGGCCCTGCAGGTGCCGCCGCCGGCCCTGTAGGCGCCGCTGCCGCCCCTGCAGCACGACCCGGCCACCGCCGCGGGCGCTGGGGGCGTGGGGCCTGCGTAGGGTCCCCTGCAGCCGGATGCCGATCCTGTCACTGCTACAGCCCACCGCACTGCGGTCGCTGCGGGCAATCGGGCTGCCGACGCCGCCGCTGCCAATCCTGCGTGGTCTGGCCTCGGAATGGCCCCCGTACATGCGCCGCTCGCCGCCGCCGCACTCTGTGGGCAGCAGGCCGATGCTGCTCTCGCTGCGGCCCTCCTCGCCGCCAAGTCGGAGGCTTCGGCGGCCCAGGAGCGGGTCCGCGTGGCTGCCCTCGCCTGAGAGCGCGAGCGCGCCATGGCCGACGCCCTCGCTCTCCGGGTCGCCGAGGCGGAGCACTACCTCCGCGTCTCCTCCGCCCAGCCCGTCGACCCCGAGCCCGGCGCCTCCTCCCGCCAGGCCCCGCCCGCTGGATCTGGAGCCCGGTACGACCCGACTGATCCCATGGTCGCCTTGCTCCACCTCCAGACCGCCGGCGTCCAGAACATCAGGGCCCTGGTCACCGTCCTCCTCTACCCGACGTCCTCTTCCTACGGACGCTGGCGGAACTAGGTCCTGCTCGCCCTCCGCCGCTACGCCCTCGACGACCACGTCCTCCTCGACACGCCGATTGAGGCGCAAGACGTGGCGTGGCTGCACCTCGACAGCGTCGCCATGTCCTAGATCTTCGGGACCATCTCCCTAGATCTTCAGGACCTCGTCAAGACCCATGGAGGCACCGCGCGGCAGGCCTGGGTGGCGCTCGAGGGGCAGTTCCTCGGGAATGCCGAGTACCGCGCCGTCCAGCTCGACGCCACCTTCCGCACCTTCGTGCAGGGGGACCTCTCCGTTGGTGAGTACTGTCGGCGGATGAAGGGCATGGCCGGATGCTCTTCACGACCTCGGGGATCCTGTGTCCGATCGGGTCTTGGTGCTCAATGTCCTACGAGGCCTGAGCAGCACCTATGACCACCTAAAGAGCTAGATCGCCCGCCAGAGGCCCTTCCCTTCCTTCCTGCAGGTCCGGGGCGACTTCGCCCTCGAGGAGATCACCAGGGGTCTCGCGCCCGGATCGCCCTCGTCCACCTCCACTGCGCTCGTCGCTGCTCCACCGGCTTCCTCCGCCGCCCCTGCTTCTGGGGGTACCGGTACCGGTGGGGGCCGTCGGGCCGCGCCGACTCTGCCGGCTCCGGCTCCGACTCCCGCTTCTGCCCCTGCCCCTGGAGGTATGCCCTGGCCATCCTTCAGCAACCCATGGTCAGGGCGCATCTCGATTTGGCCGTTCCAGGGTCCGGGAGGGTGGCCTCGCCCTCAGCTCCAGTCGGCGGCCATGTTCACCGGTGCTGCTCCCCTCTCCGCGCCGTACTGGACCTCGCCCGCTCAGCCCAGCCAGCAGCCGACTTGGCCTAGGGGGTGGGACCAGGCTGCTCTGGCGCAGTCCTTCAGCACCATGGGACTAACGCCACCGGTCAGCATCGAGTGGATCGTCGACTCGGGTGCCTCCTTCCACACGACTCCTAATGCCGGTATCCTCTCTTCTATCCGACCCCCACACCCCCCTTGTCCTCCTTCTATCATGGTTGGTGATGGGTCTTGCCTTCTTGTCACCGCCGTGGGTTCTGCTCCTCGTCTTCCTAATGTTCTTGTTACTCCTCAAATGGTTCACAACCTTCTTTCCATTTGTCAGTTTAATGCTGACAACTCCTGTTCTATCGAATTTGACTCTTTTGGTCTTACTATGAAGGATTCGTCTTCCCGGCGTCCGCTCCTCCGATGTGATAGCCCAGGACCCCTTTACACTCTTCGGCTTCCTGCTTCCGCTGCTCCGTCTTCGACTTCTTCTTCGTCTACTGCCTTTGCCGTGACGCCTTCTTCCACCACCTGGCACCGTCGGTTTGGTCACCCCGGCCGCGATGTTTTGGCTCAGCTCAGCCGTAGTACCGATGTTCCATGTACTAGGGCTCCTGCTGAGCACCTCTGTCATGCGTGCCAGTTAGGTCGTCATGTTAGACTTCCGTTTTCTTCTTTTTCTTCGCATGCTGCGCATGCTTTTGATCTTATTCACTGTGACCTGTGGACATCTCCTGTACTCAGCATGTCTGGTTATAAATATTATCTGGTCATTGTTGATGATTTTTCTCATTACTCTTGGACTTTTCCTTTGCGCGCCAAGTCTGAGACCTTCCCCACTCTCCTCCACTTCTTTGCCTGGGTGTCCACTCAGTTCGGCCTCATCGTTAAGGCTGTCCAGTATGACAACGGGCGGGAGTTCGATAACTCCACCTCCCGTTCCTTCTTCCTCTCTCGGGGTGTTCAGCTGCGTATGTCTTGTTCGTATACCTCTCCTCAAAACGGCAAGGCTGAGCGGATGATTCGCACGACGAACGACGTCGTGCGCACCCTTCTGATCCAGGCCTCTGCCCCCGTTCTTCTAGGCTGAAAGCCTCGACACCGCCACCTACCTGCTCAACTGCCTTCCGTCCACTGCCTCCTGCTCCCACTCCACACCATACTCTCTTCGGTACCCCTCCTCGCTACGACCACCTTCGGGTCTTCGGGTGTGCGTGTTACCGTAACACCTCCGCCACCACTTCTCATAAGCTGGCGTACCGCTCGACTCGTTGTGTGTTTCTCGGTTACTCCCTTGACCACAAGGGGTACCGATGCTTTGACCTCACATCTCGCTGCGTCTTGATCTCCCGACACGTCGTCTTTGACGAGTCGGATTTCTCCTACTCCACCTCCTCCACTTCTTCTCCTGACCCCGAGCTAGAGTCTCTGTTTCCGACTGACCCGGTGGTTCAGCCACCGTTACCTGTTTGTCCTTTCCCTGCAGGTTTTCCCGGCGCACCGGCACCGTTTCCGGTGATCCCTGCTGCGCCGAGCGCGGCCCCGTTACCCGCGGTTGCGCCACGCGCGGCCCCCGGACCTCTGGTCGTGCCGTGCGCGGACCCGGTGTCTCCCGCTACGCCACGCGCGGCCCCGGTGCCTTCATCAGCACCTGCGCGGTACGCTGAGCCGGTGCAGGTGTACCGGCGTTGTTCGGCGCCGACCCCGGCGCCGCAGCGGTACGCTGAGCCGGTGCAGGTGTACCGGCATCGTTCGGCGTCGACACCGGCGCCGCCTCCTGCTTCGAAGGCTCCTGCGACGCCTACACCGGAGCCATCGCCGCCGCCGCCTCCTTCGGCTCCCTCTCGAGCCGAGCCGGAGGTGTACCACCCGCCAGTCATCCATCGGGATCCTCGGCATATCCATCCCATGGTGACTCGGCGGATGGCGTCTCAGGCCGCGACTCTCTCCGCCACCGAGGGAGAGCCGCGGGTCTCTCCGGTACCCTCCTCTGTCCGCGACGCCTTGGCGGATCCTCACTGGCGTCGCGCGATGGAAGAGGAGTACGCGGCTCTTCTTGCCAACCAGACGTGGGACCTCGTGCCGCGTTCGTCTGGTTGCAATGTGGTGACTGGCAAGTGGATCTGGACGCATAAGTGTCGGACTGATGGCACACTGGAGCGCTACAAGTCTCGCTGGGTTCTCCGGGGGTTCACTCAGCGGCCTGATGGGGACTATGATGAGACCTTCAGCCCAGTCGTGAAGCCCGCTACGGTGCGCACGGTCCTCTCGCTTGCGCTATCGCGCTCTTGGCATGTGCACCAGCTGGACGTGAAGAATGTGTTTCTTCACGGCACTCTGTTAGAGACTGTCTACTGCTCTCAGCCAGCGGGATTTGTGGACTCAAGTCATCCGGATATGGTCTGTCGGCTCAACAAGTCTCTATGGTCTGAAGCAGGCTCCTCGGGCTTGGTACTCTCGGTTCGCCACGTTCTTGCTGACATTGGGGTTCACCGAGGCCAAGTCTGACACGTCTCTCTTCATTTACCGCCGTGGGGATGAGACTGCATATCTGTTGCTCAATGTCGATGACATTGTGCTCACAACCTCCAGTCAGCGGTTGCTTCAGAGTGTCATCTCCTCTCTACAGTAGGAGTTTGCTATGAAGGATCTGGGTCAGCTCCACCACTTTTTGGGCGTCACTGTTGAGCTCCGTCCGTCTGGTCTTCTCCTTCTCCAGCGGCAGTACGCACTTGATATCCTGGAGCGGGCTGGGATGACTGATTGCAAGTCCTGCTCCACTCCTGTCGACACTCAGGCGAAGCTGTCTGCTGATCTGGGTGATCCGGTGTCTGATCCTACTGCCTACCGGAGTCTGGCTGGCGCCTTGCAGTACCTCACCTTCACCAGGCCGGACCTCACATTTGCGGTTCAGCAGGTCTGTCTCCATATGCATGATCCCCGGGAGTCACACCTTGTTGCGTTGAAGCGTCTCCTCCACTAAGTCCGTGGCACTGTGGACCTCGGCCTGGTGCTTCACCGCTCGTCCTCTACTGAGCTGGTGGTCTACACCGACGCTGACTGGGCTGGCTGCCCGGACACTCGTCGCTCCACTTCCGGCTACGCCGTCTTCCTGGGCGGCAATCTGATCTCCTGGTCGTCCAAGCGGCAGCTGGTTGTCTCCCGCTCCAGTGTTGAGGCGGAGTACCGGGCTGTCGCTAATGGCGTGGCCGAGGCGTCCTGGCTATGACAGCTCTTGGCGGAGCTCCACAGCCCGCTCGCCAAGAGCACGCTCGTCTACTGCGACAACGTCAGCGCCGTGTATCTCTCCATCAACCCCGTCCAGCATCAGCGGACGAAGCATGTGGAGATCGACCTACACTTCGTGCGCGTTAGAGTCGCCATCGGCGATGTTCGGGTACTCCATGTTCCGACTACCTCCCAGTTTGCTGACATTTTCACCAATGGATTGCCCTCCTCGACCTTCTCGGAGTTTTGCTCCAGCCTCAACGTAGTCGGTGAATAGTTGTGGTTGCAGGGGGTATTTGCCCTTTGTACTCTATTTGTACTCTCTTCTTGTCCAGTCTTGAACACCGCTGCACCGGTAGTTCAGACTGCGGGGGGGTGTTGGTGTATATGTGAGCCCATGTATAGAGGCTCATTTAGAGGCCCATGTATAGGATCTATATATCCCACCCTTCTAGGGTTTGGAGGAATACAAGCCATTATTCTCTACTTTTGTTAAACCTTAGACTGCGTTTTCCAGGACTAGCAGGAAAAGGTTACATGGGTCAAACCGGGGCCACGATGGCACAAGTCATGGAAGATCATCTGATGAAGAAACGTTGCAAGTACTTAAAAGCAGGTAATATACCCACATATTTTCAATCAGCTAATTAAAACAAAAGCTCAACCACACTGAGAAGACATCCCCATGGCTTTGCCTTAAGAGCAGAGGTGTACCAAACCCTTTAGAAGGTACCAGCAGGACTAGCAATTTGCAAGACACCCAAGTTCAAGACTGGGTGGGCAGCCTCTCAACTGGGTGCTCTTTTTGTCTATATTTCACTATTGGTGTAAAGCTAAGAAACCAGGATTGTGAGCAAATGCAGCAAGTATGATGGTTATGGTAGATGCAAGTATTTTAGATTACATTCTCGCTCCATAAGAACTGAGTGTCAGCATATCTCACAGATAGATAAATTTGTTTTACTCTTGTTTTTTATTTTTCCTTTTTTTTGATATGCTGACTTTGCTGAGTGCCCTTTAATTACTGCAGAGCCAAAAATAAGAAGCTTCCCTTGGTGGACAGTTCACTGAGTGCATCACAGCATCAGGAAGCTCAGCATGACCCAGACTCTGATGATGCAACCATAGGATCCATGATTAGGTGAACTCATTCAGCTGTAGTATATATATGAATAGATGGAAATTTAAATCTTCGTGATGCCAAATACTTGACACTCATTAATTCTATAATCTTCTCATTCGCATCCCTCACCCCTCAGATACATTTGATTAAACCAATTCCTTTTCTGTTGACAGAAGTGGAAAAAAGAAGAGGTTATCCACATCAGAGTTTGAAGGGAATGAACAAAACCATAAAGAGTCTTCAAACAACACAAACGTGAAGGATTCTTCACCAAGAGTATTGCAACATAAAGAAACTTTGCATGACAATTATCCTGATGACGAGACCATAGGATCCGTGCTTAGGTCTGGCCATGCTGCTTTGCACCATATTGATCATTTGAACCTTCACGATTTCATTAGTTAAAATCTCATTAATTTAATCTGTCCCCAATTTTCTTCCCTTGCATTGAGTTAATCATTTCCTTTTCATTTTAACAGAAGTGGAAAAAAGAAGAGGCTAGTGAATTCAAACTTTTCAGCGAATATGAAAGAAGGCCAAGAATCTCTGACAAACATTGACCTTCATGATGAGACTATTGCTTCTAATATCATGTAAGTAAAGTATATTCAATTTCAGACTAGAAATCCTTTAAATTGACAGATTGCCTTCACAGGCTTGTTAGTGCAAGTTGATGTCTTGTATATTGTTATTGTGATATTCATAAAAATCAAGGTTGGTTTTTGGAAGCTTGTAGGCTTAACTTGTGAAGTTGTCATAAAAAGAACATAGACATGAACTATGCAAACAGACAATTTCCTTATTTTGGCTTGTTAACTCAATAAGTTACGTGGTAAGCGCCAGTTAGAGTGGCTTCTTAGCTATAAGCTGTGGATATGTTTTTGAAGTATTATGTGGCAAAAATGGCATCCTTTAATTGGACGAAGTTTCTTTCCTAGATATGCTGTTTTATTGTGCAACATGAAGAGCTTATTTGTAGGACATCTGTTTACATTTTTGCAGAGTATATGTACACCTCAGTCTTGAGTGTTTATTTCTGTAGGGAACCTTTTTTTTTATTCCACTTTGTCTGTAAGGCTTAATATTCGAGGATTGTGTTTGACTATCGTTTTCCTCATATCATGTAATTTATTTATGCCTATTAAAAGCCAAATAGCTAGAACATCCCATATCAATAAGAGAAGTAGGGAACCATACTACAGTATGCATTTATCATTTACAAGAGAGTTTCTCACATTGCAGGGATGCTTCTCCAACTCATGGGCCTGATGCAGTACATAACAGTGGCAATGCCCGTGAAGCTGAACTTTTGGATGACTTTGAAGTTGAGCTAGATAATCATGAAAACACTGACCAAAGGATCACTGATGATGTAAATATCACTGAATCAGGGGACGGCACAACAAACTCTGAGGCTAATCAAAGGGCTGGTTTAAAAAGAAGACACAGATTGGTAATTGACGACGATGACGATGATGAGTAACTTTCCAGGTCAGGAGTTATCGGACCAAAAGTGAGATAAAAAAAAATGCTGTTTAGATGATCTGCTGCTATTTTCCTCGTCCGGCTGTCTCTGAGCAGGGACCTGGCAGGGTCACGCTTTCCAGTGCCAGTTACCGCACTTCATTGTGACCTGCAATTTCATTTGTAAGAGTTAGTTGGATCACAATGAAATGGAATTTGGCTGAGGCTGTAGAGCCGTGTGGTCTCTTGTACAGAATCTCTTTTGGTGTCTTGTGATGTTAATCGTGCTGCAGTGCTTATACAAAGCTAATTTGGTTATGATGCTCCCATACCGAGTTCTTGTTCTAACTGTGATTACCGTGCTAGTTGGGATTGGGTGGAATCCTGGTCTGGTTTGGTTTTCATCAAAAACTCTGTTCGGTTGTTGTTTAGGCAAGGATTCAAACCAGCACAGGAAACAAACTCAGACATATACCCAACAGCATGGCGGCTGCAATAATTCAGCTACAGCAGGGCACACAGTCACACAAATACCAACACTTAGGCCTCGTTCGGCAGCTCGGGATTCAATCCAGGAGAGGAATCAATCCAGGCCGAGGCCTGGAATTAGTTGATCCACCTGCTTTCACTCATTCCAGGTCTGGTTTAATTCCTAAGCGGAATCAATCCAGGAGGCTCCAATTTTGTTGTTCGGTTAGCCAGGGATCAATCCAGGGCTGCTGACAACATCTACACTTATCCAAGTATTCACATACATGTTCACATTGCTGCTGACTTTTGAACTAGCCTGAATTTCACATGCTTGTTCATTACATAAACATGCAAACATATTTGAATCTTCACCGTATACTCTCAAATAAGCTGAAAATAAATACCCAGGTGCGAGTCTTTACATAAGAGACCTATTGAGTCAGATTTAAAAGATTGTCCAAGCAACCAATAAACAAAACTGACAAGGCTCATTCTCAAAATCCAATAGGTAGGTAACTTATGATGATGCGGGATAAAATAGCATGATAAATCCACTTATACTCAGACCATGGTTTTGTCCTATGCCTTTCTAGCAGCTTGAGTATTGACCTTGGAGCCTCCTGCAACAAACTAACATGTAGAGTTCAGGACATGCTTATTCAACAAAATAAGCTATGTAACAATCAATTACATTGTTTTCATGTTCTTGATACTAGCAAGCTATCTATGACTAACTGTACATGAGCACCTCCCGATCTCTATAGCAAATAAATATCCCTATCAATTATACCTTGTCCACTCACTTCTATACATGAGCACAGCAAGCTAGCACCTCCCTATACCACTCTGCAGCTGGGCAAATTTCTCTCTTTCTCTGCAGCTGAAGACTAGCTAGATTTTGTTGCACATCAACTGTACAGATCATAAATGGTGATGGCTCAGTGGCACACTAGGCAAAGGCATTTTGCAGTGATGCATCATTGACTAAACAGCTAGAATCAATTAGAGGGAGCTACACAGATTAACCCCATCTATGCCAGGAAAGGAATGTAAGCAAACTGTACAATCTAGCTTCAATGCAAGTCCATACCATGAATATATCAATCAGGAAAAGCTATGAATTACTTTATTCAATTATTACATGATAACTCATTATTAATATTTGACTGACATAATCTTAATCAATTATTACAACTCATGGAGAAAAAAACTAATGTCCACTAATCTGTAGTACCTTTCGGAGTCAAAAATCGGGTCCCAGGATGGAGGTGGCTCGTCTTCACCAATTCTAGGAACTGTTGGTACAATCTGAATAAAAGCACAAAGTAACTAGAAATTAGGAAATGAGATGGTATACAAGTATAAAAGCACAAATAATTTAGGCAGCCAGTAAATTTTAGGAACTTTACTTGAAATCTTGTACAGGTATACAAGCATAATGCCGTGAAAAAATCTTGTACAAGGATTGACTACTCGAGATTTGACTAACTAGTGGCTCACAAGCATATAGGAGATAGCATCTTATCAATAACAGAGTAAAATCACAAGCCTGCCATGGATTATATCATATCCATGTCTGACGTGGATTAAAAAAGAGTGATATACTATATCTGAAATATGCTCATTCAAGTGTAACACATACACAACCAAGAACATGTGTAATACTGTTACTGAAATGGGTACAGTTCATCTACAAAGATTCTTAAAAACCAATAAGGATTGTTGGGAATTGTTCAGGTCTGAAGGTTGAAAAAACCACTGTTTGACTTAATCCAAGATGCTGAATATAAACATGTATCGACCAAGCCACTTAAGATGCATCCATTTAACTTAACAAGAACAAGTATATTTTCAGGGGTTTCTGAGTCGGTCAAACTAAATAAATTTGCCAAAAAAAATACCAAATAAGTTGTGCTTGAATATACATCTTAAGCACATTGCAGATTAACTTAAGTAGGTGTTTAGAACAGCATATTTTACACCTTGCGAATTAAAGAAACTTGAGGTGCCTTGCGAATTGTTCCATGACAATATTTGTAAAATGCATATTCCTCAATAGCGAATAGAATTGTTGTTATGATTATCCAAATTGGAATATTTGAATCAAAATGTACTACTAACCTTCGTACATAACCTCAATAAAAAATGACATTTTTGTAGGGGAAGCGTTTCAAAATTCGGCAGCAATGATGGTGGTGGTGGCGGCAGATACCATGGATACCGGACCCTAGAGCAAGAACTAAATCGAGAGCAGATCGACCATGAGAACGAAAGCCAAGAATACCCAACCGGATCGAGTCAACGGCAATGGTTCCTCCTCCGAGCTGCAAGCCAGCGCACTCTCCCATAGGGGGACCTCTCCTACAACCTGACGACCAATAAGCCCACCACCCATGGCCTCACCGCACACTCACTCCTGGGACACCTCCTGGCGTTCCTCAAGAACCGCACACACACACACACACACCCCGCAGCGCCGGCAAGAACCCTAGCAAGAACCATAACGCAGGGGAGAGAATAGGGCAAGGAAGAGGAGAGTGATCCGTAACCGGCGAGAAGGCGGCGGAGAGCGTAGCCGTCGACGTCGCTGTGGCCTCGCGCCGCCGCCTTGGCGCCTCGCGCGCTATCGCTGCTGCCTCGCCTCGCGCGCCGCCGCCTCCAGGTCTCGCGTCGAAGCCTCGCCTCGCCTGGTTTCATTCCGGGAGGGAGGAGGTCTGGCTTTGTTCCGGGCCGTGGAGATGGGAGTGGAGGCCGATCCGGCCCAGTTTTGATTCCAGGCTGGCCAACCGAACAGTGACTCCGGGCCAAACCTGACTTCATTCCGGGCCGTCCCAATCCGTCCGGATTGGGCCTCATTCCGGGCCGTTCCATCTCGATGTACCTCTTCAAGTTGCACTGGAGTCTTGAACTCTTAGTACTCTTCATTTTTTTTCTCCTTTTTTCTATTGTAGTCAGTCTTATCTATTTCTCAGTCACATCTTTGTCGGCTTGAGTTTCTTGCTCACTCAATTTTCTTTGCACCTTATTTATATCTGCAGTTTCAGTTTCTTCCTCTCTTGAGTTTCTTTGCTCTTTAAGCAGCACAACATCATCATCTTGTTGTTGAGTATCATCTTCCAATTCTGATAGCAGCTTTAGGGGTGCCTCATCTTCCATTGAATCAAGGGTGCTGCAGTTGTATTTTCCCTCAGCAAAATAGCCTACGTAAGAACAAGGAAACAATACACAATTTGAAATAACAACACACAACATAGAAGATTAGAACTCCTTAATTTGGACAGCAAGATCAAAACTTACTGTCATATAGCTCACCAAGTTCATCATAGAATGGAAAGCTGGTCTTGTTATTTTGAAACTTTTTTATCTTTGGAAATGACTGCACATGCAAAGGATAGTCACAGATTATTGTAAGGCGTCAAACAAATCACAAATCACATGCAAAGCAAGATATTGATCACAAAACAGCTTACTATTTCCAAGTTGGCCCACATAGTCGAAGATCCCTCGACCATACAGCGGTTTTCATTCCAAGTGGACCCACTCTACTCTCTGGCCGCTTTCAACATCTTGTAATCACTCTTGAGTTCTAGCCATTATCTCCTCTGCAACCACTGTCTTTGTACTCGTGAAGGATTTCAACGAGTGAACTGTAAGTTATTACCTTATGCTAATAAAGTAGGATCCAAGTTAATGTCTCTACAGTTGCATCTTTTCTTAACGTAATCTACTGTTCCAGTTAAAAATGATCAAATCATGCCTTATCACTGCGGTAGATCAATTTTGACAACTATGTTAGCAAGGCATCATCGTCAGAAATCTGCAACTTCACAAAAATATCCAAATCAAATTAAGCATTGATAAATGACAGCCAACAGAGAATTAATCAAGAATACAAAATTGTACAAGCTCAGGTTTCAATTCATGCATATTACACTAGTTCCATAATATGTATCACTAACACACAAATTCTCAAACTGGATTCTCCATTATTAACCTCACACTGAATCGACACTAGTTATCTTTCAAGAATAATCTCACATTAACGAAATAAGAAACAACACGACAGTTCACACCATTGCAATTGTCATACCAAACGTGCATATCGCGAGTGATCAGTGGAGACACCAAATGGGAGATGAGATGTTTGAGGCCCATGCCGGGAACAAGGGCCGAACAGCATCAAGCAGTACTGAGCAGAGCCCATTTTCTCTACAGTAGTAGTTCTAACCCATGAACTCAGTACACCCATATCATAAAGGTCCATCCAAACTGGTCATCATGAAAGTACATGCCTTGTTGACAGCCGGGGAAGTCAATCAGCTCGAACAATATGGAGCAACCGCGCCCGACGAAGATCATCTGTTTGTCTAGTGCCAATAGTTTGTTCCAGCAGTAATTAGGTTGACCGGACTCGATAATCTGGAATGTTGGAAATTGAGGTGGCCTTCATACCCACTGAGCTGAAGATCTACACCTATGACACAACAACTCGCTCTAGAGTCGGTCAGCCTCTAACATTTCTAGTTACTTGGTGTATTAGGTCCTTTTGACGGTAGAGTCGTCTTTTCACTTCCGGGTGGCAGAGCCTACCAATCGATGAAATTGTCTTCCGGGTGGCAGAGCCAACCTACGATAAAGCTCAGATCTTTTATAATCCCAGATGACAGAGCCAACATTCGATGGATCACAAATATACACTAAGTAATTATATGGCTTAACTAGGAGACTAAAACTTATAGGAACAAAATGTTATTGCAACACACTAATACTGCACAAGAGCATACAACACTCTCTTCTTTTAGTGCCTAGCCTAGAACACACCCTTCTCTCCTAGCATTGCCACATCTCTTCTAAAATGCTCGTGGATGGATGCCATGGAAAGAGAGGGGGGTCTCTATTTATAGGGTAGGGGGACATGATATTGAGACAAATGTCCCCTTCTAGAGAATTTATAAACATTCTAACATTTTTAAATTTATTTATCATTAATTTTAGAGTGCTCTATAGAAAATATATTATTCATGCATAGTGAAGAATAATCGGAAGTTTGCCTTGCAGTCTTCTCAACATTGACCTTCATCATTTTTTGGAAAAGGAAAACTTCATTGATTTCAAGAAGTTACATCAAGGTGATACAATGACTTGAAATTTTTCCAACCTATGCCAATCGGCACACAGCCTAAATGAGTTTGAAATACAAACGGACAAACTAATGACTGCCAATCCTAAGACTAGACCGCCATCCATGTGCCCGGTCAAAAAAATTCTTGGACACCCTCTCCAAGAACCGAGATGCCGCCACAAGCACCTCCTGAGAAATAGGTTGTCGAAAGATAGCCCATGTACGAAGCCAGTGTGTAGTCGAGTATATTACCTACAAAAAAAAGAGTGTTTGTTCTAAAAAATGACAGCATTTCTACAGAGCCAAACAAACCAACACAAGGCTAGCGCTCCTACAAGGACTAGAGATTTGTAGTATTTTGGTATTCCATTGAGCCAGCTTTCAAACATATTTGAGATAATGCGTGGTTTGGAGAGGCCCCATGCTGCGTACATCGTAGCCCAAGCCATCCATGCAAACCGTCAGTCAAAAAATAGATATTGTATTCTTTCATTTTCATGATAAAGAAAATATTGTTGATTGTCTTGACAGTTTTGTTTCGTAAGATTATCCTTTGTGAGAATTACATCTCGTTTAAGGTACCAAAGAAAAATTTTAATTTTGAGAGATTTTCATGTTCCAAAGACCTTTATTTGCATTTGGAACATTCTATTTGATTAGACCCTGATAATGTGATTTCACTGAAAAAACACCTATCGAGTCTAGGTTCCACCTAAATTCATCATCTTCTTGAGTAAGAGCAACCATTGCAAGACATGAAGTCAGATTGTTCCGCATCACTAACTTGTTGCCTATTAGATCTCTACGCCATGTTAAATTGGGATTTGGTGTACTAAGCACCTCACCCACTGTATCCTGTTTTTCCCTAACTATGTTATAAAGTTGAGGGTATTGATTTCGTAGAGTTCTATTGCTAGGCCAGGTATCCTCCCAAAATCTCACTTGTGATATGTGGAATGTTCCAAATTTAAGAAACTCCCTATTGACTTTCATTAGACTTGCCCAGAAATGAGAATCTCATCTCCTCCACTAGACTTGCACCAGGGGCTTAGTCCCTAGATATTTGTTGCGTAGAATTTGCTGCCATGTACCATCTGTTGTGATCAGTCGGTACAGCCATTTACTAAGCAAGGCAATGTTTTCAAGTTCTAAGTTTTGTATCCCTAGTCCCCCTTGTTCTTTTAGCTGACACAGGATATCCCATTTCGCTAGCCGATATTTCCTTTTGTGTTCATCACTTTGCCAGAAAAAGCATGATCAAAAGTAGTACAACTTTTTACGGACCCCTTTTGAAATTTCAAAGAAAGACATCATATACATAGGTAAGCTACTAAGAACGGATGAGAGTTAAACGGCCTCCAGTGGAAAGATTTTTGCCTTTCCAGCTATTGAGACGGTTTTCAAACCGCTCCTGCACTTTCAACCAATCCTTATTTGACAACCGCCGATAGTGAATCGGGATACCCAAATATCGAATTGGGAAAGCACCTGGATTGCATCCAAACAGCTCCATGTACTGATTTTCACAGTCTTTTGCTTCACCAAAACAGAAAATTTCACTCTTGTGAAAGTTTTTTTTCAACCCTGAAAACTGTTCAAAAGGATAAAGAATTAACTTCATGTTGTGAGCCTGTTCCAGGTTATGATTGTATTAGGACAGAATTTTGTAGAGACAAAATGTATGGTGAATTCTCATTTTCTCATTGATCTCAAGTTTCCCATATATAGGGAGATTACAAGAGTGTGTAACTCCTAGCCATAAGTACATCAGTTTCATCTTTCTAATGGCAGAAATAAAAATCATTAATACCATAAACATGGCTGTTACAATGGCTTTGAAACCATGACTGCATTTGATGAGATCAAATAACTTGGTTTTGTAACACTCCCCCTTTTGATCGAATCCTTGAGACCTACAAGTTCTTTTTAATTCCTTAGAAAAACCCTGTGGGAAAAAAACATAGGAATAATATGTATGATTATTACTCTGTCATAAACCTGCAAGGTTTAAGGAGTAATATATATATATGCCTTGATTTTATCTCTAGAAAAACCCCTGTGGGGAAAACATGAGATAAGGCATATGCTTATATTCAACATTGTCTCGTTAAAAACTTTGTATGAGAAAACTTGATAGTAAAACTCATCAAAGAAAAGAGTGCAATGTGAAGCGTTTAACTGGGTCCATCATTCAGAGAGTCTCCCCCTGAAACTTGCAAGTCTCTAAGCCGTCTCATACCAATTCCCTTGATATATTTCTCGAATAAGGAAGTAGGTAGGGACTTGGTAAAGAGATCTGCCAGATTATCACAAGACTTTGTTTGTAAGATGTGTATCTCTCCAGTTTGCTGAAGCTCATGGGGGTAAAATAATTTAGGAGCAATATGTTTGGTGATATTGCTTTTGATGTAACCCTTTTGCATCTGTGTAATACAAGCGGCATTATCTTCATAGATAATGGTAGGTGATTCTGCGGAATCAATACCACAAGATTTCTCAATGTGGTTTATCATTCTGCGGAGCCACACGCATTCACGTGATGCCTCAAAGAGTGCAATAATCTCAGAATGATTTGTAGAGGTAGCCACTAAGGTTTGTTTAGATGAATTCCATGATAAAGCAGTTCCTCCGTGAAGAAACACAAAACCTGTCTGTGATCTGACATTGTGGGGATCAGACAAATAGCCAGCATCAGCGTATCCAACTAAGCTAGGATCATTGGTTTTCTGAAAGAATAAGCCAAGATCCTTAGTACCATTCAGGTATCTAAGGATTTGTTTTGCTCCGGTCCAATGACGCTTAGTCGGGGCAGCACTATGTCTTGCTAACAGATTCACTGCAAATGCAATGTCAGGCCTGGTACTATTTGCAAGGTACATTAGTGCTCCGATGAGACTGAGATAAGGATATTCTGATCCTAATATCTCTTCTCCTTCCTCCCGTGGTCGGAAAATATCCTTTTCCTTATCGAGAGATCGAACAACCATGGGAGTTTTATTTGGATATGCTTTGTCCATATTGAATTTCTCCAATAGTTTCTGGACATAGACAGATTGGTGCACTAAAATTCCTGAGTGAAGGTGCTCGATTTGCAAACCTAAGCAAAATTTGGTTTTACCCAAATCCTTCATCTCAAATTCCGTCTTAAGATGTTTGCGGGCTTCATCAATATCTTGTGTGTTGCCAATGATATTCAAATCATCTACATACACTGATATAATGCAAAATCCTGTGGAGGATCTTTTTATGAAGACACACGGGCAATCATCATTATTGGAGTAACCCTTTTGCAAAAGGTACTCACTCAGTCGGTAGTACCACATCCTTCCCGACTGCTTAAGACCATAGAGTGATCTTTTGAGCTTTACACAATACATATTGCGATTTGCGCTTTTATTCGGTATTGGGATCCCATCGGGGACCTTCATATATATATATATCCGAATCTAGTGACCCATATAAATATGCTGTCACGACATCCATCAACTGCATAGATAGACGTTTTTGAGTTGCCAGCGAAATCAAATATCGGAATGTAATTCCACTCATAACTGGAGAATATGTTTCATTGAAATCAATGACGGGTCTCTACGTGAACCCTTGTGCTACAAGCCTCGCCTTGTATCTCACAACCTCATTGTTCTCGTTCCGCTTCCGGACGAAAACCCATTTAAAACCCACAGGGAAGGTTTTTGGAGGTGTAGGTATCACTGATGAGAATACCTCTTTTTTATTGAGCGAGGCTAACTCTGCTTCAATTGCTTCCTTTCATTTGTTCCAGTCCGAGCGTTTCTTACACTCTACCATGGATTTTGGATCTGGATCGTTTTGGATGGTTTCTGCAATTGATGAGGCAAAGTATATGTCGACAATTGTAGTCTTACGATCGAATGATTCTCCAGAATCAACATAGTTTGTGGAAATTTCATGTACCCCATTTGACGGTTCGATATTTCCCAATACGACAGTGTCAGGGCATTCCAATGTCCCATCATCAGAAATTGAGTGCACTGTTGATGTTGGAGGTGGATTGGGTAAGTCCACTTGGTGTCTCTCAACTTGAGGTTGAGTTTCATTTATGTCAGAGGATTGTTTCCTCTGTTTCCTCGTGCGCTTGCGAGGGTTTGCCGTACTTCTCCCACTCCCTTTTGAGATAGGGAGTTGAATAGTTTTATTTGGTACCTCTACTCTTTCCGGCACATTCCTTGCAGGCATGAATGATTTTGTGACACCTTTACTCACAGTAAATGAGTCTGGCAAATTATTTGCAGCATTCTGCAAATTAATGATTCTTTGAACTTGTAGTTCAGATTCTGTGGTACGAGGATCCTCTTTTAGGGTGTCAAAGGCATCCCAATTTATTTCAGGGTATTTAGTGTGGTACTTGAATTCTCCCCCTAATGCCGAAAAATGTTCTTCATTGAAGATACAATCAGCGTACCGGGCTGTGAGCAAATCCCCTGTAAGGGGCTCCAGGTATTTAATGATCGACGGAGATAAATACCCCACGTAGATCCCCATTTTCCTGTGAGGGCCCATTGATGTACGCTTTGGTGGTGAGATCGGTACGTATACAGCGCAACCGAATTTCCGCAGATGGGAAATACTAGGAGGATCACCACGAACCAATTGCAGCGGGGAAGTTGTATGGTATGCAGTTGGGCGCAATTGTATTAAGTCACTAGCGTGTAAAACTGCGTGACCCCAACATGAGGTTGGTAAGTTACTACTTTGCAATAATGGTCTGGCAATGAGCTTTATTCTCTTGATAAGAGCTTCAGCTAAACCATTCTGAGTGTGGACATATGGTACAGAATGTTGAACTTCAATTCCTAAAGCCATACAATAATCATTGAAGGCCTTGGAAGAAAATTCTGCAGCATTGTCCAATCTGATTGATTTTATCTGGTGTTCAGATTGACTTGCTTTAAGTCTGATGACTTGTGCAATTAATTTTGCAAAAGCATGGTTCCGTGTCGATAATAGACACACATGAGACCATCGTGTGGATGCATCTATTAGAACCATAAAGTGCCTGAATGGTCCAGACAAAGGTTGAATGGGGCCACAAATATCTCCTTGAATGCGTTCAAGAAACTTTAGTGGTTCAGCCTGTATTTTGAGATGTGAGGGTCTCAAAATTAATTTTCCAGTTGCACATGAGGTGCACACAAAATCTGAGGATTTGGGGAATTTTCTGTCGCTCATACCATGTCCATTAGAATTACTCATGATTTTTCTCATCATCCCGATGCCAGGATGGCCAAGGCTTTCATGCCAAGTTTTGAATGTATCAACATTCTGAAAAATCACTTTGTATGCAAAATGTGGTACGGGTTTGATGTATGTGTAGTACAATCTAGACGGGAGAGAAGGCACTTTTCAAGTGTTTGTTTGCCATATCCAGTATTTTTTGTGAAGAGGAGAAACTCCTCATTGCGTTCTTCATATGTTTCCACATGAATTTCATTTTTTTGGATATCTCTATAACTTAGTAGGGTACGTGTTGAATCGGGATACAGTAATGCCTCCTCGATATGAATTTGAGTACCCACTGGAAGTATGAAAGTGGCCTTGCCGGAGCCAACGATCATAGCATCGCGTCCAGCGATGGTCAAAACTTGTCCTTCTCTCTTGGTGAGAGTTTGGAAAAATTTGACTTCCCTAAGTATAGTGTTAGTGGTACAACTGTCCACTAGGCACATTTCTTCTTCCATTGGATTGACTCCCGTAACAATCTATATAATGCAGAATTTAAATTCATAAGAATAAATACAAAATATAGAAAGTACATACAAATATAATAAATACAAAATATTTATTGCATAAGAAAAAAAATTAATATAGCATTTATTACAATGAGAAAGTAGCAACATCATGTCTTTTATTACAAGAATACTTCTGCAAATTTAAATATGAAGGTATGGAGCCTATTTGAAGTCTCCAAAGATGTCATTGGTGGAGAAATCCACGAGCATGTCGTCGATGTCCAGAGAGCCTTCATCAGTTGGCGGAGTCTTGGTGTTGCTTGGTCCCACTCCTTGAGGGATGGGTTCCATAGCTTTAGTCTCCAGCACTTGAGAAACGAAGTGTGCTTCCGGCTTCTGGGTGTTTTGTGTACGACCCATGGACTTCATGTATAGTTCAACAAGATGCTTAGGGGTCCTGCATTTCTTAGTAACATGATTATAGCAGCCACACCTATAGAAGGCGGTCTTGTTGCTATTATCAGTTTTTGGCTTAGAAATGCCTTTCCCCTTTTTGACGTTAACACGTGGCTTTCTGGCTCTCTTTTGTTTGCCCTTTGATGAGGAATTTCCAGATTGTTGGTTCCTGTTGGAACCAGTATTCTTCACATTTGCATGAACTTCAGGAAGTGGTGCAGTACCCAAAGGGCGCTGATTTGAGTTCCATACAATGAGCTCATGATTCTTTTCTACCTGTTTCAATGTCTGTATGAGTGAAGAATATACTGTGAAATTCTTCTCACGGTACTGTTGAGTTAGAATCCTTTCTGAAGGGAGCATTGTGGACAAAGTCTTTTCAATTTTATCCGCTTCAGAAGGTTCTTTCTCACAAAACCGGAGTTTAGAGCAAATCTTATGAACAGCGTGGTTGAACTCGTCTATAGATTTGAAATCCTGTAGACGTAAGTGGTTCCACTCCTGCGTTGCCTCGGGGAGGATAATTGCTTTGTGCTGTTCATAGCGATTTTTGAGAGCTGTCCATAAGGCACGTGGATCCTCTTCATACATGTATTCCATTTTCAGATCCTGATGGATATGATTCCTCATAACCTTTAAGGCAGAGTAATTGGACATGCTTGAGGGGGTAACAGTCCCAGCAGCTTTTTCGTCTATACATCTGTATAGTCCAAGGGTCGACAGACTGACTTTGAGATCCATCGCCCATGAAGGGAAATTGGAACCATCAAGAGCGAGAATTTCAAACTCTTTGGTTGCCATATCACCTACATTGTGAAAAGCCAAACATTTTGAGAAATTATGGCATACTTATTCAATTTTGTGAATTCAGAATGAACTCGAACAATGAATAAAATTTCCGTCATATTTGGTAGAGAATTAGTAAGAGGGATTATCGCAATGCTGATGCATACGTAAATCCATATGATTTCATACTTCAAAGAATTGATCCAAATTAGAGGGTTTTTTGCATTGAATAATGTAAAGGACGTGGAAATTTAAATTTGCATAATACTTGTAAAATAAATATCATGGAAATGCATAAAGTGCTGAAAATAAATGAAAAACAGAGAAATTTACAAGATGCTGAAAGCATAAAGTCTCTGATTATTCGCGGAATTTAAATAGTTCGGAGTACAAAACTTGAATTTAAATTCTTGCTGAAATTGAAATGCTGAAATAAGTAAATATTATTGGGCGGTGGGCCGAGACAATCTCGATTGCGGCCCACCGCCACTTTAGGTCCAGGGGGGCAGGGTTGGCACGCAGGCCGGCGCGGCCTATCGGGCCGTTCAGGCCGGCCCAGCAGCCAGTGGCCTAAAGGCCGGCTCGGGCTAGGGTTGGGGGGAGCCCCCACCCCCGCCGCGCCGCGCACCAGGCGGCCGCCGCCGCCGCGCCTGAAGCCGCCGTCGCCGCGCCACCGGTGCGCACGGAGGTGCCGCGCCGGGCCACCGCGTCGCCAGCGGGCGCAGAGGCGCCGCCGGGCCGCCGATGCCACGCCTGGGAGGCGCGCTGATGCGCCGCCGCCAGGGCAGCCCGCCTCGCCGCCGCGCTGATGCGCCGCACCAAGCCGGCCCACCTCGCTGCGAGCGCTGATGCGCCGCCGCCCCGTCGCGCCGTCCTCCGCCTCCCGCCACCGCCCGGACCCGTCTCCACCGCGCACCTCAGGCCTCCCCCTCACCTGAGGATGGGGGGCGTCTTGCCGCGCCGTCGCCGCTCGTCTCGGCCGAGCGATGCCCTGTCGGGATGATGCGGTGGCGGTAGGCAGGACGGGTGGTGGCCGCCGCGCTCGTCTCGGCCGGACGATTCCCGGTCGGGATGATGCGGTGGTGGTAGGCGGGACGGGTGTTGGTCGCCGCCGCTGCTGCTGCGGTCGGGGTGGTGACGGTGGGCGTGGTTGCCACCGCTGTTGCGGTCGGGCGGCCGGCAGTCAAGTTGACCGGCTGAGGTAGTGGAGGCAGCGTCGCCGGAGGGAGCCTGCTGGAGCTGCTGCCCGTCGTCATGGAGAAGAACGGTGCGTCGCGGCGCGCAGCAATCGTTCCTCGGAGGAGGAGTTCCGGTGGCGGTGCCGGAGTTGGGGAAGTTGGCGGCGTCGCCGGCGTGGACTCCGACGAGGACCCATCGTTGCCACAGGGGTAGGTGGACCGGCCATGGCGTGGGCAGAATGCCGTCACCATGTTTGGTCCCCCTGTAGGACCACCGAGTTGCCGCGCTGATGCGCGTTTGTGCTGGAGTTGTTGCTATGAGCAGCTCTCCATGCAGCAGCGTTGCCGCTGCGACGACCTCCTCTCCGGGTGTAGGAGCCCCTGCCACGGCGAGGGTGGTGCAGGGGAGTCCGGAGGAGGGCATCCAACATACGGCGGAGAAGACGAGCACGAAGATGCCTCGGAAGTGAAGAAGCAGTGTCAAAGGATGAAGAACGTGGTGCCATCCTTACCGTAAGGTAATTCTTCTTCTTCTACTCAGTTGGCTAGGGCCAGTGCTGATAACGTATTAGGACAGAATTTTGTAGAGACAAAATGTATGGTGAATTCTCATTTTCTCATTGATCTCAAGTTTCCCATATATAGGGAGATTGCAAGAGTGTGTAACTCCTAGCCATAAGTACATCAGTTTCATCTTTCTAATGGCAGAAATAAAGATCATTAATACCATAAACATGGCTGTTACAATGGCTTTGAAACCATGACTGCATTTGATGAGATCAAATAACTTGGTTTTGTAACAGGTTGGACCTTCGTCATCTGGAAAACCGGAAAGACAAGGTTGGCTTTCGAGCACCTGTGCTAGGGCATGTGCGGACGACCATCAGAAGTTTGTCGTGGCTTTCCACGGGGTATCATCCAAAAATGTGGAATTCTTGGATGCAGAACCATTCGTTGTCTTCGTCTTTCGACCGGCTGGAAACATGTTAATATTCCGATGAGCGCAGCGGCTCCTGCCCTCCCTCTCGGCACCCGTTGGATGTGAGACTTTAAGATTCGTGCCGCCCTCATCCGCCGGCGGCCGTATAGGAGTGGTTGGTGGGTGGGTGGGTGGGGGGTGGGGGGCACCGGCGAGATCGCCAGCGGCCGGGGTGGTGGAGGGAGGCGGCGGCACTTAGGGAGTTCGGGTTTTGGGGTGCCAAGCTCGCCGGACTTAGAAGAGAACGCGGCGGCGGCTCGTCTGGCGGCGTGGGCGAGGGGGCGCTATCGCGCCCCCGGCCGGGCGGGGTGGGATAGCCGGTGGGCGGCGGCGGCAGGCCTGGCGGCGGGGGAGGGTGGCACGTGCCGCCGTCCTCACCAAATCTGCATTGCTGGAAACATACTTCTTTCACCTCAACACGCAGTTGATCCACTGGAGTCTCATCTTCGAATTCTGGGGTGAATATCAGCAGGTTCTTCTGTGCCGTCCGAAAATGGAAGGCGTTCCAGTGGTAGATGACGTCCTCCTCCACCTCACGCGAGGGGGGCCAGGGCGCTCCCTTTGCGCCAAAAGATTATGTAATCAGCAGCATAATTCTTTCAAAAAATGTAATCAGCAGCATACGTTGAGCGGGGATGTGGCGATGTGACGACGGCTCCGGCGACGCGACCACCGGCGGGGACAAAAGGGTGGCGGCGCGGATGATATGTCCTCCGTCCCCAGATGCAATTCGGTCACGGAGGCAGATGGACCCGTAGCCGTTGCTGGCGTTGATCAGCCGGTGTTCTTTGCTGCGTTCGGAGGCGATGAACATCCAGCCATGCGCGCCGATGAAGCGCGCGACGCCCGTGTTGCCGTGGAACAACGTTGGGGGTTGTTGGTGCGGGATTGGATTCTCCCCTTTTTGTTCTGGAAGCTGGAGGGCAGAGGAGCAGGAGGAGGAGCGTCCGTCCTCGGCCATGTTTGGATGAATGCATCAAAACTTTTTCACAAAAAGACGAATGCATGCATGAAGTACTAAACGAAGTTTATTTGCAAAACCTTTTTAGGAATGAGTGTAACTTTTCGAGACGAATCTAATGAGCCCAGTTTCATCATGATTGGCTACAGTGATGCTATAGTAACCGCACTCAATCATCTTCTAATCGTGCGGTCAAAGGCCTCATTAGCTAGAGCAACTGCTACAGTGCCATAGTTGTGGAGATAATTTTGTAATTAGACTTTATTTAATATCCCTAATTAATGGTCAAAATATCATTTCTCTCTCATCAAAACTTTTACACACCTAAACCAAACATGACCCTCGCTGGCAGAAGGGCTCGTCGAGCGACGACCGTCTTCTCAGCAGACTGGGCCGAAGCTGCAGCCCACAAGGCTGCCTACAAAGCATTTAATCTTGTTTGTCAGGTACGTACGAGCAGGTAATCAGTAGAAACTCCGGGTTTTGTACCAATTACACTATGGGAGATAATTCCAAATTACAAATGCTATATATCGACAAAGGACAAAGGGCTGGTCATACACGACTATCTAAAGTTTACACAAAGAAGATACGAAGCCTGGAATATTTATATTTGATTATGGCATGCTGAACTCACATGCATCTAGATCATTGATGAAACCTTTCTTGATCGTTACTACGCGCGTGGCTTTTTTTCCAGATTCAGCTACATATAGATAATTGTTGGCTTGCATCCTTGACAAGTTCCATGCTGGACTTTGATGCGTGTGAGAGAATAATAAGGTACGCATTTTACTTCCAAGAAATACGCACGGCCAATTGGCCATGGTCCGTGTCGAGCAGACCGTTGTGCATGTGTGTGCATGTGCAGTACCTGGACATGCTGCTGCCCACACAAGTGGATATATACTAGCAAAAAATATTCTCATCCGTTGGCCGTTGCTACGGGTATTCCATTCTTATTTGGTTGGAATTGAGAAGCAGCTCCGACATCGCCTTCCCGATCAAGGCACTCATCTCCGTTGGGACCAGAGGTGGTAATGTGATATGACTCTAATAGTCTCTTCACAGTCCAACATGATTTTTAAATATTTTAGTTCAAAAATTTATAAGATTTAGGCCAATAGTTCGGATTGGGAGTGGCGCCATCCTCATCGGATTCCCCGCTGAACAGATCGTGGTAAAAAAGCATCAGCGTGGCTGGCTAAGTGATGATTGATGACTACAGCATTCTGCTCGAACAAATGTCATGGCTTACAATAGTACTACGAGTATCGACTATGTAGGAACAAGAGCTATGACCCTAACTATACTCATCACAAAATTCTGAAAAGTAACATGACAACTTCCAGCTACTAGCACGGCGCTGTACTGGCAGCCTTGCAACGTCAGGAAGGGAATGCACGGATCATCCATCGAAGTGTTAATCTTCGGAACGGTGAAAATCTAACCGATCAGATCCCCTAATAACTATGCCATGTGCAATCTAGGGACCAAAGCTTGAGCCGTCGAGAAGCATCCACCGTCATGGACCACGGGGAGGGATGGGAAGCACCAACCCGAAGCAGCACGAACCGAGGGTGACTGTGAGCGAGACCAAAATTTGGGAAGAGACCCACCAGCCAGTAGCAGAGCGCCAAGCAAGCGCCGGCCAGCAGCGCAGCGCATCCACTCATCGTCCGGGAGCCCCCCTTCCACCACAGCCAGCAAGGCCGCGGTTGCGCTCGCCCCGCTCCCCTCCCGCACGACCAGATGGCCGCCGCCCCGTCCTCCTCTGCCGCCGCCGCCGCCTGCTTCCTCTCTTCCCCGTGCCCCCTGCCTAGCCGCCAGCGCCATTTCCCCAGGCACCTCGCGTGCGCCGCGGCCTCCAAGCACGCGCCCGCCGCTTCCTCCTCCCGCTCGCTCGCCCTCCCCTCCCCCGCGCCGTGGCCGTGGCCGCGGCGGCTAGCCGAGCTGGTCCCCGCCGAAGTGGCAGGCCGGCTGCTGTCGTCGGCCGCGGGCTCCTTCATCGTCGCGCTCGCCTCCGCGGCGCTGATCCTCGGCGACGCCGGCGCGGCCTCCGCGTTCGTGGTCGCCACGCCGCGGAAGCTGCAGGCGGACGAGCTCGCCACCGTGCGCCTCTTCCAGGAGAACACGCCCTCCGTCGTCTACATCACCAACCTCGCCGTGAGGTACGCCCACTCACGCTCGCTGGCTTATGTTTGGTGCGCCGGTGTCCTGAACACCTGATGCGAAGGCTGTGGAGGTAATTTCATCAATGTGCTGCAGGCAGGACGCGTTCACGCTCGACGTGCTCGAGGTGCCGCAGGGGTCCGGGTCGGGGTTTGTCTGGGATAAGAGCGGCCACATCGTCACCAATTTCCATGTCATCCGTGGTGCGTCGGACCTCAGGTTGGTTCACAACTTCACACGGCTGGATGCTTTTCTACTACGCTGCTATAGATTGGTGGTGCTTAGCCTTAGCTCAAAGCGTGGCAATCCTACTAAATGTAAAGGTTGCTGAAGTTTCATTATAATATGCTCTAGACTTGCAATAATTTGGAATGGACGGAGCCACGGAGGTGCAGTACTGCAAAGAGTTGTTGCCCAGTAATGGTTCATTATTAATTTGGCTCCCTAGAGACTGGCCTTGTTTGATATCTTCTAGAGTTTCACAGCTTCACTACATCTGGTTGTTAAAAGTTATGAAAAATTATATGTGCCTGCATTTACAGAAATTCTTTGGATATAATGTATTACTCTAGAAATTCTTCACACTCCACTTTCAGGTAATACTTAATGCTACCCTTGAGCATTTTTGCTGCAAAAGGTTTAATGCTTCAAGCCAAAAATGGATAAACTTCTGATTACTGCTAAACCACCTCCGTGCGTTGAATGGTCATGCTCCGCAGCAGTGCCCATCACCATGCTAATGTCAAAACTCAAATGTCTCAACTTACATAGATACACAAATAGAACAAAACATCCATGGGTGCTTCTATTTCTTTGAATATTTTCTAGATGATGATCCATAGATGTATGCAGGGGTGAGGCCACGTTATGCTAGCCTGGTGCACGTGCATGGGCACCAGGGTGAAGCTAGCTTTCGTTAGTAAACTGATTAATATTTACCATATATAGTTATTACTTGAGTGGTGCCCCACCTTGATTTTTATGTTGGCGAAGTTAGTAAACTGATTAATATTTACCATATATAGTTATTACTTGAGTGGTGCCCCACCTTGATTTTTATGTTGGCTTCGCCACTGGATGTATGGTGGCAAGGTGAAGTTACCACTGATACTTCTATACAGGGTCACACTTGCTGATCAGTCAGTGTATGAAGCGCAAGTTGTTGGATTTGATCAGGACAAGGACGTTGCTGTTTTGCGTATCAAAGCGCCAATGGATAAACTAAGGCCGATACCAGTTGGTGTGTCAGCAGACCTACTGGTTGGTCAGAAAGTATACGCCATTGGAAATCCAGTGAGTGCTTAGAACGCCTTTCTTTTTGTTGTGCCGCTTGTAATACAATTAGATTATGTGTGCATGACAGTTGATTTGTAGCTTAGAACTAGATGTCTTATCTTAAAGCTACTGTTTAGTGTTCTAATTATTAATTGCATGTTTGTTTTCCTGATTTTTTTTACTAGATGTGAGTGCTTAGAACGCCTTTCTTATTTTGACTTTGAATTCTTGATCCATGCTATAAAAATCACAAAAGGCCAAATGTTGCTTCTGTTTCATGAATATGTTATCAGGTTGCATTTAAAGGTAACAGCATATTAGATAGAGTTGCAACAAACAATATAATAGTGCTAGATAGAGAAGCAACAAACAATAATATGATTGGACAAAACATGTGTATGGTGTATGTATCGGCAGACCTAAGTTTAACAAAACTCCTGTATTGAAAGGTATGGTCTTTACTTTGTTAGGAAAATTAGGGAACTTCAGTAATTCGAGTGAGTTCTTTTGATTATGAGTACATTTGACTGATTACTTATTTATCCACAGTCTTAATGTTTATTATTTTATGTGTTTGCAGTTTGGCCTTGACCACACTCTTACAACAGGTGTTATCAGGTAGAACATTGTTCTTTAAGCTGAGTCATCTTTGGTTGATTCATATGGGAATGCACTGAGACTCTGTTTTGCTGTTTCTGCTCATTCCCCTAGTGGACTGCGTAGAGAAATTAGTTCAGCTGCCACAGGACGTCCTATACAAGATGTGATACAGACTGATGCTGCTATCAACCCTGGTAACAGTGGTGGTCCACTCCTTGATAGTTCAGGAAACTTGATAGGTGTAAACACTGCTATATACTCACCCTCAGGAGCATCATCTGGTGTTGGTTTTTCCATTCCAGTTGATACAGTATGTACATTTTTTACTCCAGTTCCCAAAAATCTGTTGCCAATAGTAGTTCACAGAAATCAGTTCAGCAGTTCAGATTTTTTTTTCCTGCTCTCTTCCTAACAGTTGAACCACGTATTTTGACTAACACAAATGATGCCTATTTTCAGGTTGGGGGCATTGTGGATCAACTTATAAAATTTGGTAAGGTGACAAGACCTATTTTGGGAATAAAATTTGCCCCTGATCAATCTGTAGAGCAGCTTGGATTAAGTGGAGTGCTTGTCTTGGATGCTCCTCCAAATGGACCAGCTGGCAAAGCAGTAAGAAGCTTTTTGTGTTTCCTAGAATTTAGAAAGAACTCAACTTGAAAGCACAGATTTCTTACACTGGGCATGATGTTAATTGTAATTATACTTCAGTTCTGCTTCAAGTCATAGGCAGCATTCTTTCAGTTGTTCATGGTCTATGCCCAGTTACAACATAGACAATCATCGGATGGGAAAACATTGTAGCTTCCATTGACTTTCCTGTGTGTTTGGTCAGAATGAAGGACAACCTAGAAAATAAAATGGACATGAAAAATTATTTGAAAGAATAATGCAGTTTTGAAACAAGTGTTTGAAGTGTAGTGCTACTGTGTCTAAAAGTTCTACTTCTAATGTTGCTTGCCAGGGTCTTCAATCAACCAAACGAGATGCCTACGGTCGGCTTGTCCTGGGGGATATAATTACCTCTGTGAATGGTACGAAGGTAACGAATGGAAGCGACTTGTACCGGATATTGGATCAGTGTAAAGTTGGGGAAACGGTAAGCTTTGACCTATGTTTACAAAAAGGACTGTTACTTTTGAAAATTGCTCAGATACTGAATTTCATGGTATTCAAGGTGACCGTGGAAGTCTTGCGTGGTGACCACAAAGAGAAGATCCCTGTGGTCCTTGAACCAAAGCCTGATGAATCATAGGAGAAACCAGGTTCATCTGTATCATATGCTCAGCTGCTTACTTAGGTGCAGAGATGCAAATTACAAGACCTTAGCATTTCGCCTACCATGGGATTCATTGTACATAATTCATACTTGTAAATCAAACTATCTCTGGTCTGGTCGAAAAGGTCATCCATGTTGGCGTCAATGCTATAGTGTGTCATGCTTGTTTTTTCTTGGCTCGCTTCAATACAGATGTCCCATACATCATACTCATATCTGTCTGGTCTGGAGCATGTATACATCCTACAGTTCTTAGATGGCCTACCTTATTAATACTGTGTTCATCAGAGAACCCTCTAGAGAAGGGAACTGCAGCTTTGATGAACTTTCTGATATCACAGATCACCTAAACCTTTTTGACCAAAATATGCGCTGCTTACTTTTTGCTGGATCACTTGGCGTCGTTGCCGTCCTAGGTGTGACCTGGAACACAGCAGCGATCAATGTGATAGCTATGCTCTGACGTGCCATGGATTGCTAGGGTTACCGCCCTAGATGACTAGAGCTCGTCGTGGAATTCGAAAATCCACACGGTTGCAGGAAAAGAGAGGACTGAAGGGGATGTTTCGTTATGCGCGACATTATAATAGCTATCGGAAAAAGGTTTTTGGGAACTAGTTAGTGTTATGGTCACATTTTCTTGCGACTAAGATGTTGCAATGGAAAATTTTCGAAAATAGCGACTGAAAATGATATGGCCCGACAGCTAGATCAATACGCCAATAATACTAGCGTTTAGCACTGCAATCAATGCCGGGTGTTGATCAATTGCATGCGGCATCGAAATCAACAGGTTTTTCCATCAGAAAGCGGTCGCGGACACATCCGGGAATAAACAACATCGTTGACGCACCCCAGGTCACGGCCGCCGCCGTCTCTTTCGATCGCGTGCCGGGTCTGTTTCGCATTAACCCCCCGGGCTTAAGCTTAGCCCCTCGCCACGCCACCACACTAATAACCCGGCTTCCTAATCACGCCTCCACCCGAACTAATGGCCGAGGTCTCTACCGTCCGGGGGGCACCACGCGCCGTCGTAGGCCGGAAGGAACACGGTTTGGCTCGAGATAGCTCTGTAATGATCGCTCTCGTCACCGGCTATACGGTCAGGCGGCGTTTCTTCGCCTGACCGCTCCGGCGAAGAAACGTCGTCGGACCTGGCAGTCGGGTGTGCGTCGGGTCGGCTGCTAGGACGGACGGCCTGGGCTCCCTGGCAGCGGTACAGCTAGTACAGCGTAGTTAAGGCGGACATGGATGCATCATGGCACGACCCGGGATTGTTAGCGCCACTAATCCGGCCGAGGAGTAAAGCTTGGGAAATGAGCGAGGGGTTGGTGCATCAGGCGACGGAAAACGACGCCACTTTTTTTTTCCCTCCTAGCCTTTGTATATGCTCGACAGTCGACACCAACTGAGTTTGCATCGTAACGTCCTCGGGAGAAAGGTGAACTTCCATCTGAAGGAAGATGCGGCGTCTTCCCTGCTGGCTGGCTCAGGTCATCTGATCTGCTGGACGACTCCATGCGCCAGGCAACATTAGAACGAAGATCAGGTAGGTGCCAGCTTACGCAAATTAAAGCGCTAGTAGTGGAGACTGGTGACGGTGAATCCGATGGGTAGAACATCGCCAGCAAAATAAAACAAACGTGAACAGACTTACAATAGATCATGCCCCATAAGTGCAAGGCTAACAATTTAGCCCATTGTTGGCTGCAAAGACTCTTTGTAGCTCATCTCTTAGCCCACTTGTATAGTGGTTTAGCTTTCCATTATTAATATATGGCCCACTTGTCTATCACACAATCTTTCTTGATTCTTGTGTCAAAGTTGGCTGTAAGTTTACAACCCACTCCCACTCTCTCCTCTTTTCTCTCCTCCACCTCATCATTCAACCTGCTTTTAGCCCATCATAATACTTGCTCTAGGCTATAGTCCAAAATATCTCTGTTCTACAAGAAAGACAGGAAAAGGAAATCTAGAGTGCTAAATAAAAACGGAGTGTGCACATAGCTAACACACTGCACCGCTGTCCTGCTACAAGCTCAGTTACACTGATGGTGTGATTATATATAAACCGATGATCATATCAACAAACAAACCAGCAAAAGTTACCAATCAATTTCAGAACAAAGTATACCACACCGACTTAATAACGACTCTACGTTACTACGTATTCGTGTACATATGTATGCAGATAGAGATAGGGTAGAACCACATCAGGAGTGTATATGTACGCCACGTCGTCAGAACGGGTGGTAGCTGCGCCGGAACACGGTGGCGTTGGCGAACAGCCCGACGAGGTCCTGCTTGTACGGCAGGAACGACCTCCGGCGCGCGCCATTGCCGGCCCCGGCGCCGCCCGCGTAGTAGCTCCAGGCGTGGCCGCCGAGAGCGGCGGCTGCGGCACCGCCGGCGCCGCTCCTCCCCTTACGGCCGGGCCGGGCGGGGGCTGCGCCGGTGGTGTTCAGGAACACGAACTTCTCCTTGCCGTCGCTCTGGCTCCGCCCGACGAGCCGCGGCCGCCAGCGGAGGACCGACCCCGTGGAGCCGCTCTTCTTGCACCGCGCCGGGGACGCCGCCGCCGACCACCCGGGGGACCACGGGCAGTACATCTCCGCCGGGACCGAGTCGAGGTCGTCGTCGTCGTCCGCGGGCGGCTGCTGCGCCGGCGCCGGGTCCCTGCCCACCAGCAGGAGCCGTCCTAGCGGCACCCGCGCAGTGGCCGTCGCCGGCTCCGGAGCAGGCGGCCGAGGCGGGGACCTCGGCCGGCCGAAGACCGGGTACAGCGCGCCCATGCGGCCGCCGCCGCCACCCGCGGCCAGAAGAGGCGGCGGGACGGCGGCGAAGGTGAAGTCGCCATCGTCCATGACCTACCTCGCGGCTCCTGCCTCTACTGCTCGCGTTCGCCCTCCGTGCCCGGACTCGGGCCACTGCCGCGTCCCATGGTAAGGTGCGGTGGCTGCTTGGCTGGGTACTCCACCGCACCAGCAGGAGCTTTGCTTTTATACGCCGCGATCGGCGCATGCATCAAGCATTCAAGCCGCCAATTAATTAAACTAAACCTTTGGCTAGCTGATGATGGAATAATCTTGACCGCTGATCACAGCGTCAGGCATCTTCGGATGGCCGTGCGTGGTCACGCGCTTTGGTTGGCGCAAGGCGAAGTACCAGTGCACGGTCGGATCAGCATCGGTAAGGCTGTGAAGTGAGATGCTGACGTGGCCGAGGTTATAGTGGGAGGGTGCGGAGGATAAGCAGAGCCGCGTGGGCGGCAAATGGCCGGGCGCAGCCCACCTGTAGAACGCGCGCCGTCATTTCTTAATTCTTTGGAACGGATTTTGCGTTAGTAGTCTCAGTGGGAGTCAAGCTGCTAACGTTTTGGGTTCAAATCGGGTTTAGTGGTTTGGCGCCGCCATTTCTTAATTTTTTGGAACGAATTTTGCGTTAGTCCAGTCTCAGTGAGAGTCAAGCTGCTAACGGTTTGGGTTCAAATCGGGTTTAGTGGTTTGGTTTTGCCTCTAGATTCTGATTGGATGGGGCAAGTGGGTTCTACGCATGTATGGTTTGGTCTGGATTGGTTTTAGGGTGCAAACAGTTTGGATTAGTTTGGATTGGTATGGTTCGCTCCCTTACACAGTCCTCACATAAAGAGCCGGATCTTAGAAATAAAACCTCGTGTTCACACTATAAAATTTTATCGAAATTAACTGAAACTTGTTGGATATGACTCAGTATAACTGGCAGCTACTCTGTGTAAAACAGTGTTGCTAGAACTACACGCGGGCTCCACATCAAGAGCCGGACCCTAGAAATAAAACCTCGCGTTCACACTATAAAATTTTATCGAAATTGACCGAAACTTGTTGGAGATGATTCAGTATAACTGGCAGCTACTCTGTGCAAAGCAGTGTGAGTAGAACTACACATGGGCGCACGTCAAGAGTCAGACCCTAGAATTCACACTATAAAATTTTATTGAAATTGACTGAAATTTTTTGAGATGACTCAGTATGACTGGCAGCTACTCTGTGCAAAGCAGTGTAGCTTGAACTATATGTGGACCCCACGTCAAGAGCGGAGCCACTAAACTAGTTGGAGAGAATTTGACAGTAGTTGGAGAGAATTTGACATTAGTTTGAAACCGGTTTGTTTGGATTGAAATTATTAGTTTGGTTTGCTTTGGAGGAAGAGAGCAAGTAGTTTGGATTAGTTTGGGTGGAATAGCAAGTGGATGGAGTTAGTTTGATTTCTAAAGTATATTAATAATGAAATAGTTTGGTGTGGTTTTGGTTTGGTTTCCAAACCACTACCAGGTTGAAGTGGGAGTTTCATGGGCACAGATATCTAGATTGGAAACTAGGTAACTGTGCCAGATGAATTTTATAGTGATGAAATTCTCCTCACATCCCATGAAACTCCAACCTTTCTCTCCTTGCCACGTTAGCAAAATTGATGATAGTTAATGTCATGAAACTCTCCATGAAACCCTCACTGAGACTGACATTAGTTCTCACTGAAATAAAAGTCCATAATTCGATGTTTTTTTTAAGGAAATCCATAATTTGATGCTCGTAGCCTGCATTTGTTTCCTGTCTCTTTTGTCTGAGGGAATTATGACATCCGTTTTCTAATTATTTTTCCACTTGCATGTACAAGAAATATAATGTCCATTTCCTGACTGCTACTGCTGGGCCTCCAAATCACAGCAACCGGTAGCAAGCAGACAAGCTGCAAGCAGTCGGCGATCCCCCGGTTGGTCTTACGAAAACGATTGCCGATAATCGAGAGGATACGAAAACGATTGCCGATAATCGAGAATCCTCTGTAGAGAATTTGTCGTACGATGATATCTAAACCCTGGATCAGATTATTTGCATATAAGCTGCGGGTAGGCGAATCCTCTGTAGCCTTCTTCTGTTCCTTTTGTGTGCATCGCCAAGGAGCTAACCTGAGTCCCTGATGTGCGTGATCGGCATCTAGCAGAGCAGCGTGATCGGCATGTGCCGATGTGCCCCACCTACAGGGGCCCAGGCCTGAAAGAGTTTGCACCACAATGTATGATTGTATTGATCTCATCACATGTACATATACAAGAGCCGAGCAACTGCCGGTGAGCGCGACGCGCGGGCGTGGCGAGCAAGACGCGGCGCTGGGCATCGTGGGCGCGCTCCAAGCGGGCGCACGACCAGCGGACTAGCTGTTAAGAGAGTAACTGCAAGCAAGCGGCCTAGACGAGCGCAGCACTAGCCGCTTTGACCCCCCCAGTTGGAGCATCCCTGACAATGCTTAAACTGGATCGAAAACCCTCAAAGAGCACAGACGATAGGCCCTTGGTCATGATGTCGGCGAGCTGATGTTATGTGGGAACGTGTAGAACACGGACGTCGCCCACAACAACCTTCTCACGGACAAAATGCACATCCAGCTCGACGTGTTTTGTGCGACCATGATGAACCGGATTCTCAGATAGGTAGCTGGCGGAGACATTGTCACAATAGACAATGGTGGCCTTGTCCACGGGAACACTGAGCTCGGTGAGGAGATGTCGCAGCCAGCAGCATTCGGCGGTGACATTGGCGACGCCGTGGTACTCCGCTTCGGCGCTTGAGCGAGACACGACCGCCTGGCGTTTGGAGGACCAGGAGATGAGTGAATCGCCAAGGAACACGCAGAAGCCCGATGTAGAACGGCGTGTGTCGGGGCAGCCGGCCCAATTGGCGTCGGAGTAGGCGACGAGCGACGGTGAGGTAGAACGCCGGAGCTGCAGACCCATGTCCATGGTGCCATGGACGTACCGGAGCACGCGCTTGACGAAGGACCAGTGGACGTCCCTGGGATCGTGCATGTGGAGGCACGCTTGTTGGACGGCATAGGTGACGTCGGGGCGCGTGAGCGTCAGGTATTGAAGAGTGCCGACGATGCTGCGGTAGAACGTTGGATCGTCGAGCGCACGGCCGTCGTTGCCGGACAACTTGGCCTTGGTGTCCACGGGTGTGGCTGCAGGTTTGCAATCCTGCATGCCGGCGCGTTCTAGGATGTCGGCAGCGTACTGCGCCTGGGAGAGGAGGAAGCCCGTGTCGGTGCGCCGCACCTGGATGCCGAGGAAGAAGTGCAGCGGCCCGAGGTCCTTCATGGCGAACTGAAGACGAAGTTGGCCGATGACGTGGTGCAGGAGGCGCGTGGACGATGCAGAGAGGACAATGTCGTCGACGTAGAGGAGGAGGTGTGCCTCGTCGTGGCCGCGCCGGTACACGAACAACGAGCTGTCGGCCTTGGACGGTGTGAAGCCCAGCTGGTGAAGATGTGTGGCGAAGCGTTGAAACCAGGCTCGCAGTGCTTGCTTCAGCCCGTAAAGGGACTTGCGAAGGAAGCAGATAGCATCGGGCCGAGCCGGATCGGCGAAGCCTGCTGGCTGTTGGCAGTAGACCCGCTCAGTGAGATCGCCGTGGAGGAATGCGTTTTTCACGTCGAGCTGGTGTTCGGGCCAATTGCGCGCAGCAGCAAGATGCAATATAGTGCGGATGGTGGCCGGTTTGACGACGGGGGAGAAAGTCTGATCAAAATCAAGACCAAGACGCTGAGAGAACCCACGAACGACCCATCGAGCTTTGCGGCGTTCCAGCGTGCCGTCGGCGTGGAACTTGTTTTTGAAGATCCATTTGCCGGTGATCACGTTGGCATGGCTAGGCCACGGGACAAGCTGCCAGGTGCCATTGGACAGCAGGGCGTCGTATTCATCTTGCATTGCTGCGCGCCAGGCCGGATCTTTTAGAGTGGAGTGAACAGATCGAGGCACGGAGTCAGCGGTGGCAAGATGAGCATATTTGGGGTTGGGTTGGATGATGCCAGCTTTGCGTCGTGTGACCATAGGGTGGCCTGCAGGGGCAGGGGTAGGGGTGCCGATGCGGTGGGGAACGCAAGAGGCGTGGCAGCTGTGGGAGGGGAAGATGGTGAGTTGTGGATGGGTGATGCTGGAGCTGGTGCAGGCAGGGCATCCGGCTCAGGAGCGCCAGCAGGCTGGTGAGCATGATGATCACCTGGCGAGACGGCCGCGGGAGGCGGGACGGCGCGGCGCGGCACGGGCATGGGAATTTGTTCGACCAAAACCTGTGGTGGGGGAGGGGATGATGGGGGCTGGCGGAAGGGAAAGACGTGTTCATCGAACACGACGTGACGCGAGGTGAGAACGCGGCGAGTCGAGGGATCAAAGCATCGATAGCCCTTGGTGTTGTCCGGGTAACCGATGAACACGCAAGGCACAGAACGTGGTGCGAGTTTGTGCGGAGCCGTCGCGTTGGTGTTGGGGAAGCATCGACAACCGAAAACACAAAGACAACCGAAAACACAAAGATGATCGTATTCCGGGTGCTGGCTGAACAGGAGAAGAAAGGGGGAAGCATGAGCACGCGGTGTGCAAGGTCTTCGGTTGACGAGATAAGTGGCTGTGTTCAGCGCATCAGGCCAGAAGGAAAGGGGCATGGCTGTGTGCAGAAGCATGGTGCGGACGCAATCGTTGAGGGTGCGAAGAATGTGTTCCGCACGGCCGTTTTGCTGCAACGTGTAGGGGCAGGTTAGATGGAAGACAATGCCACGTTCGGCGAGAAAGGTGCGAAACGTGGTGTTGTCAAATTCCTTGCCATTGTCTGTTTGGAAAGCAAGAATGGGCTTGCCGAACTGTGTCTGTACGAAGGCATGGAAGGTCGAGAGGGTAGACACAACATCAGACTTGCGGCGTAGCGGGAAGGTCCACACATAGTGGGAGAAGTCGTCAAGAATGACAAGGTAGTACTGAAACCCAGAGTTGCTAAGCACCGGTGATGTCCAAACATCGCAATGAAACAAACAGAAAGGATATGGCGAAATGTGACTAGAGTCTTTAAAAGGTAGCCGAACATGTTTTCCTAACCGACAAGAGGTACAAGTGTGGGGGTGGGAGGGAGAACATTTGAAATCAAAGGAGTCTAGGATCCTGGAGAGTGTTGGCGCCCCTGGGTGTCCAAGCCTGGCATGCCAGAGATCAACGGAGACGTGGAGACCACGGTGGAGGGGCGCAGACTGCTGCAGGGGGTAGAGATCGCCGCTACTGTCACTGTGGAAGAGAACCGCCCGGGTACAAAGATCCTTGACAGAGAAACCAAGCGGATCAAATTCGACAGAAATGTTATTGTCACGAGTGAGTTTGCGGACAGAGATGAGATTGTGAATAAGAGGAGGGGAAACGAGGACATCACGGAGATGAAGTGGGGAGGTGGGGGTGGAGATTGTGGTTGAACCGGTGCACTGGACGGGCATGGATGCGCCGTTGCCAACTATGATGCGAGAAGAACAGGGAGACGTGGAGGAGAGCATACCAGCGTCACCGGCCATGTGCGTGGAGGCGCCGGTGTCGAGAACCCAGTCCTGAGCGCTAGGTGGCGAGGACTGGAGGGTGAGGCCGTTGAGCGCCTGGTAGAGCGCCGGAGGAAGAGAGCCGACCGGAGAATGCTGGGCCGTGAGAGACTGCTGCGGAGCAGCCCCTGGACGAGACCCGAGGACGCCAGCAGCCGGTGCACCAGGAGGAAGATGACCCAGGGGCCAGGCCTGGACGACACCAGTCCAGGGATTCACCCAGGACGGCACGTTGCCGTCGCGCGGCACCGGAGGGTTGGGGGTAGGAGTGTTGGACACACCGCCAGTGCGGGTGGATTGCTTCTTGCGCTTGCGGGAGCGTTCCCCGCCGCTGTTGACGGTGGTGTTGTTGGAGGCCAGAGGAGTCGCCGCAGATCCCGTGGCAGGTACATTGCCGGATGCGTTGGAGGAGCGGGATGCGGCAAGAAGAGCGGTGGAGGTGACCTTGCGGGCACGATCGGCAATCCAGATCTCCTCTTGGTGGAGAAAGGAGCAGGCTTGAAGAAACCGCATGCCGGACGCCGAGATCGTTGGCGCGCAGTGGGCGAGCTTGTCGCTGAGGCCGCCAAGGAGGGTGATGACGAGTTCCTGGTCGGTGACAGGGGAGCCAAGGTCGCGTAGGATGTCGGCCTGGCGCTTGATCTGAACACAGTAGTCGATGACGTTCATGTCGCCCTGGCTGAGGGCGTGGAGTTGTTGGCGGGCCTGCGATGTACGCTGGACCACGTTGTCAAGGAACTGGGTGGCGATGGCAGACCAGACGGAGGGGGCGGTGTCGTCGGGCTGGATCACGGCGGAGAGCAGGTCATCGGAGAGGGTGGCGTAGATCCAGGAAACGACACATGTGTCGATCTGGGTCCACTCCGGATCGAAGACCTGCAGCTGCGCGTCGACGGAGCCATCGACATGATCCAGAAGACCGAACTTCTTGAGGGTGTTGGTGAAGAACGTGCGCCAGGTGCCGTAGTTGGCAGCGACGAGATCAAGAACGACCGGAACATGGGACTTGATGCTGATGAGTGGGCGGTGGAGGTGTTGATGGCGACGGCGCCTATGGCGAAGGGGTTGGAGGAGCCAGAGGAAGAAGAAGGGCTCGCCATCGGGTGGGAGGTTGCGGAAGCGAGGAGTTAGGAACCGGGGTAAGCTGATACCATGAAAGAGTTTGCACCGCAATGTATGATTGTATTGATCTCATCACATGTACATATACAAGAGCCGAGCAACTGCCGGCGAGCGCGACGCGCGGGCGTGGCGAGCGAGACGCGGCGCTGGGCATCGTGGGCGCGCTCCAAGCGGGCGCACGACCAGCGGACTAGCTGTTAAGCGAGCTAGAGTAACTGCAAGACCAGCGGACTAGCTGTTAAGCGAGCTAGAATAACTGTTAAGCGAGCTAGAGTAACTGCAAGCAAGCGGCCTAGACGAGCGCAGCACTAGCCGCTTTGACAAGGCCGTTACTGCCACGGCGTGCGAATTGATGTGCGATTTGATAAAGAAGAAAGAAACAAGCTCGCCAGATTTTTTTTTTGAGATATTTCTGTCGATAAATTGCTGAGAGGAAGTGTTGGAAACTTCAAATATTTGTCTTTTGTTCAGTGTTTTCCTGAAGACTCAATTTGTACCCAGCCAACCAGACATGAGCGGCAACAACTACACAGATCTCAGTTACACTTGTTTAGCTCTAAATACTAGAATTAACTTAAGCTAAGCACTAATCAATACGGACAGCATAGCCACAGATGTAAACAACATTACGCGTTACAGTCGTTCTGCGTCAGAACGGGAGGTAGCTCCGCCGCAACGCGCCGGCGTTGGCAAAGAAGCCGACAAGCTCCTGCTTGTACGGGAGGAACGTCGGCTTCCTGCCGTCGCCGCCGCCGCCTCTCCCACGGTTCGTCCGGTCATGGCCTCCTCCACCGGCGCTGCGCTCCGAGTGGGAGCTCGCGTCCAGGAACACGAATTTCTCCTTGCCGTCGCTGTGGCTCCGCCCGACGACCCGGTGCCGCCACCGGAGGACCGAACCCGTGGAGCCGCTCTTCCGGCAGCGCGCCGGGGACGGGGACCGAGATCTCAGCGCCGGCGAAGCCCCGGGGGACCACAGGCAGTACGTTTCCGCGGGCACCCCGTCAAGCCCGCCGCCGTCGTCGTCCGCGGGCTGCCCTGACGGCGCGCCGGCGCCGCGCTCCTCCAGGAGGAGCTGCCCCAGCGGCACCAGCGCGGTGGCCGTGCCCGGATCCTCCTCCGTCTCCTGCAGCGGCGGCGACCGCGGGCGCCCGAAGACGGGGTACACGGGGCCGATGCGGCCGTCGGGGAACGCTCCGCCGGCAGCCAGACGCTGCACGGCGGCGAAGGTGAAGCCTTCCTCGTCCTCCTCCTCGTCATAGCAGGAGGAATTAACGGCGGTGATCGCCGCTGCCGCAACGGGGGGCTCCAGAAGGTCGCTGGCAACAACGGCAGTGACGACGCCTCGGTGGTGGTCGCTTTCGGCCATGGCCACTTGGGTTCGGTTGTGGAGCTCGTCTGGTCTGGCACGAGCTGGCCGGCGCGGAAATAAAAGGGCCGGCGGCGGAACGGCAGATGCGCGCGCGAGCTGGAGCGGCGGGCCACCGGCAGTTTGCGCGTGGCACCACGCAAGCCGCGTTTCCTACCGGCTGGCGGGCCCCGCTCCGAACCCTGGTCCACCTTCCAGTGACTGGCGGAGCTGGAGTAGTGGAGGACCCGGTCGGTGAGCGGGCCCGGCGGGGGCTGGTGCCACGTGGCGGGCGTGGGGAAGGAGGGGAGGAATGGTAGGGAATAGAATGCAAGCTGGACAGCAGCAAAGGATCGCAGTGGAGTGCAGTCGAAATGGAATGGAAAGGATCAGACGTCCATGTGCTCCGCTTATCCTTTGTGCACTGCTCCTCGTCGGCTTTTCGCACACTTGCGCTGTTGCGCACATCGTTTACCTACCGCCGGGCGGGATCAATGGGGGACTTGAGTTTGTTGGAGTCACTAGGAGTAGCAGCAGCAGAACTACCTTTGCTTTTGTGGATGTAATTTTTCTTTTTTTTTGTGTCCTAATAATAATGGTGAATGTAAATGCCACTAGGGCTCTGATGAGTGCTTACGATGTTTGAGTTGTACGGCGTGTCCTTGACGCCTTCTTGCCCGGGTAATAAGCTTCGTTTCCAGTAAAGTATGTTTGGCTCACGCTGCACGGGTGGCATGGCGTCCCCTTCGCACGTGTGCTCCTGGGGATTAGAGCATTTTACTAAGACTGGAGGTTGCTTGTTCCGTAAGATCTCACACAGACGTGAACGGAAGAAGAGGAACAAAAAGGCTATTTTGTTGACCTAGAATCCTATAGGTTGCCTTTCCTCGTCTTCGCGCTTAATGGGCTCAAATCGTGGAGTGTCTCCAGCTGCTGCCTTTGGGGCTTTGGGCCGATCATGCTCGTCTCTTAGGCCGCCTCCAACGGTGGGCTTAGAGCTAGCACAAATTATTTTTTTAATCGTTGAATAGTGCGAAACAACTACCGTTAGAGTTTCACTTCCCGCCTAGCGCGAACGCACCCCGATGCATCTCTCCCTCACCACGCCGGGGTTTTAATTTCCGACCGGTCTCCGCTAACCGCCGGGGTCCGGTATCGGTATACCGGTCCGGTTTTGCCGGTTACCGGTTGGAACCGGTGGAATTCAAATTTGAATTCAAATGGCGCAGTTCAACCGGTTCGTTCCGGTATAACGGCCGGTTTGACCGGTTTACTGGCCGGTTTGACTGGTAACCGGTCAAATTCAATTTTTTTTTCTTTTTTGGTTTAAATTCAAATGCCCGCAAAGTATACTAAATAAATATTTGTATAACATATTTTAGTCTAAATAAACCCTCCAACCCTCTTTTGTACTACTTTTACATTGTCCCTCCAACCCTCTTTTGTACTACTTTTACATTTTATTTTGTATATTTTTATGCACGTTTTTTTATTTAACTTCAAATCCCCGCAAACTATACTAAATGAACGAATTTTTGAGAAAATTTGACAACATTAGATTCGTCGCACCTTGAAGTATTTTTAGAATTTTTTTGAATTTAAATTTAAATTTTGAATTTGGGCCGGTTTGATACCGGCCCAAACCGGAACCGGGCCGGACCGGTAACCGGTCAAACCGGACTAGTTCCCACCGGTTAGGTGAACCTGCACCACGCACGCCTCCCAAGCTGGTTATTGCTACAGTGCCAATCCTCTCTCCTCCGCATGAGCTAGCTGCTGACTCTTTCCGTTGGAGAGGGCCTCATGGCACCCACAATGTACTCAAAAAGCAGTATATAGTGGTTAAACTATTTCTTTCAGCTACCTAGATCATTGTGCAACCTTTCTGAAAACTAGTTCATAGTTGTAGCTACTCATAGTGTTATGGATCAACTGAATAGGCTAAATTACTATTTCTTCTCTCTTCTCTCTCCGCGCTCTTCCTCGAGTCTCCTCTTCTTTCAACTAGCTGGACTATTGTGGCCTTTTCTGTAACTATAGACTGCCTGCTATGGAACCCACTCATATGGACTATTTTGCCATATACATTGGCTCGCTGTTAGTACTCTTCGAACTTCTCCTGGATTTATGCACATGCGCGTGGTGGAAGTGTGGAACAGTGCATACTGTGCATTGGCCTCCGTCCTCTGCACTTGCACTGCAGTCTAGGGCACTATGTAGTAGTACGATTATGTTTCACCGATGTGCTTCTAGTAGTAGGGAATTACCGATGTGGCAAATAACTCCTAATAGAACGGAATTTCCTTAAAACAAATAGGGAGACGAGCAACCGGCAAAAAAACTTCTGTTTTCCCTTCCGCCCGGAACAAATGGCACTTCACATCGTGATCCGTGCAAGGGAAAAAAAGGCTGCCAATTCAATCCCCCTAACAGGCCGTGCACTGCACCTCCGCAACGAACTACCAAACCCAAAGGGCCGGGCCCAAACTAGAGCCTTGTTTAGTTCCTTTAAAATTCCAAAAAACTTTACAAAATTTTCAATTACATCGAATATTTCAACACATGCATGAAGTATTAAATATAGTTAAACAAAATAACTAATTACATAATTTATCTATAATTTGTGAGATGAATCTTTTAAGCCTAATTAATTCATGACAGGACAATAATTACCAAATACAAATGAAAATACTATAATGTTTTACACCTAAAACTTTACACATCTAAACCTAAAACTTTACACATCTAAACGAGGCCTAGGCGCCAAACGTGCCGTGCCCCCGACAAGCCCGACCTGAAATCTACCCCGCCCCTACAAAAGAAAAATGAAGCATCAAATCAGAGCAGCCACGGCCCTCGGCGCACCAATCATGCAGCAACGCCGCACGTTTGACGCGTACGTCCGACGAGGACATGCTCATGCTCCCCTCCCACCGCCGCGCGCGGCGGGCGGCTTAGCCTAATGGCGGGCGGCGGCGGCGCATTCACGGTGACGGGGTCTTCCCCGAGAAGGACACGCGGCCGAAGCCCCAGTGCCCCACCCGGTACATCTCGTCCAGCCACGCCAGCTCCGCCGCCTCGGCCTGGCCCGGCGGCGGCGCGGTCGCCGCGCTGGGGGCGTCCGCCGCCGCCGTCCCGCCCGCGCCGGGCGGAGGAGGCGTCCCCGCCTTGGCCCCCTTGTCGCAGTGGCGCTGCGGCTGTGATCGTCGTCGTCGTCGCAGCCGCAGCCTGCAGCAGGAAACGGCGGCGCCTCCTGAGGCGGCCCACGACGAGTTCTGAATCAATTTATCAGAGCTCCACTTCTCCACTGCTACAGTTTTGCACGCCACAAATTAAAGAATTTTTTCCGGATTCTAAATTAGAATTGGCACCGGACCGCCCCGCTTACATATACGTATTGTAGCCGGACCCGGGCCGTACCGAAGGAGGAGGTCATGCAGGAAGTCTGTGGTTGATATAGCAGGCGACTAGGCGTGCGTTCCCAATTGCAAACGTACCGAGGGTTTGTTTACCATGGAGGTGTCAGGCGGCGAAGGCGGCGGCATCCACGCTCTGTGCGAGGACGTCCTCGCCGAGATCCTTGTCCGCCTCCCCTCCAAGTCCGTGCTCCGCTGCCGCGCCGTCTGCAGGAGCTGGCGCCGCGTCGCCGCGGACCGATCGTTCCTCGCCGCCCACGCGAGATGATCGTCTTCTGCCCGGAACACGGCATGACTCGCAGCGCCGCCCCTCTCTCCGTAGACCTCGACCCGGCGGCATCAGTCGCGCGGGGGACGGCGGCGTTTCTACCTTTACGCGGTGCGCCCGCTAGCCGAGGACGGAGCCCCGACCGTCTGCTTCAGACTTCGCGCCCTCGACGGCCTTGTCGTACTGCAGGAATCGCGCCGCGGCCTGTACATCATCTGCAACCCGATCACGGAGCAGTGGACCAATCTGCCGGCGCTGGCTCGGTCCTCTGTTGGAACCGGACGTCGATGATCAACGCCGGCGACGCCGCGACACCGGCAGGTGGTGAACGCGGCGGCTGAACGCACGCACGCACGCAAGGAGGAGAAACTCGTGGAGTATTTTCACCGGGCAACTTCACCGGCTTTGTGATGCATTCTCATTGGTATAGATCAGCCCCTGATCCGATTCTCCCACCACGATGCGCAGCTGCACGGTGCGCCTTTCTTTTCGGACGCCCGTGCGACATGCACGGCATGCGCGGCATGGCGGGGAGCCAGGCCTAAGACGCGGTCATGGCGCAGCTTGTGCACGGCTCCAAGCTGCCCACGATTCTACGCTAAAACAAACGTGCTTACAACTCAAACACACGCCTAACAAATGCACCTAAATGCCAACACAAACTTTGACACGATTACAGATGAACACCAACATCGTCAGCCTCCTACGTGTGCGGCTTCTACTTTCACACCTTGTCCATACCGCCTCTTGTGCCATGGCGTCGAAGAGGAGGAGGAGGAAGGCGGGGACACCACCAGGTCCAAGTCCAACTACTACTATGTCCTCTCGGCTGGCAGCACGCTGCCTCGGCGGCTGTCTCGCGCACCGTGCGTTCCGTCGGAAGCACCCCGGCCGCCCGGCACCAAGATGGAGTACGGTATCCCCGTGTCCTATCGGGGGATCCTGCATTGGTTCTCTGAGCATCCCCAAGCCGCCGAGACCGGCAAGATGCTGGCGTTCGACACGGTTTCCGAGACGTTCCGCCTGATGCCGGGCCCACCAGCGCCGGAGCGGCCGGACCTGGAGTGGATGTGGATGAGGGACCTGCTGGTGTTGGAGGGGGAGCTCAGTGTTGCGATTAAGCTGGGCCTGACGCTGGACATCTGGGTACTGCGGGGCTACGAGGCGGCGGAGAGGTGGACGCTGCGCCATCGAGTGACGCTGCCGCGGCCGAGAGATGTTGGGCTCGTCGGCCACACCCCGATGATGGACAGGGCACTCTCCGTTGGGCGCAATGCCATTCTGATCGCGTGCCAATCGTCTATGATGGCCACGTTGTACGATCTCAAAGAGAAGAGGGTGTGCCGGGTGATCCACTTTGAGGGTCACCCTACGTTCCTGGTGTTCAGTGAGAGCCTCGTGCGGCATGCCTTCTTCGACCTGCCCCCGTACCCCGACATCGTGCCACCAAAGTTCTCGGAGCCAAATCGAGAAAGTGATGAATGCGCATAGAAGTTGCCGATCCACGCATGGAACATTTATATGTACGATGAAACACCATGTCCTGCTCTCAAATAAAATTTATGCGCGAGTATAAACTGTCCCTGAAGATTAGAACACTCCAGTGGAGGGAGGTGATCTTAACAGCTGAGCTGACAATAGTTTAGCAGTGCATATCAAATAGGAAATGGTGTTTCTTTAACTGCAATTTCACACTAGATATTACCATATTATTAAGACTATGCACAGGCCACAGGGCGAGAACCAGCAAACAACTCAAGAAACCCGCTAGGGCGTACGTACAAATTGAGTGCATTACCGTGTTAGTTAGGCATCGCATCGCTACATGATGGCAACCTGATCCATCGCTACGAATCACGTCGTGGAACTCGGCTGCTGCACCGCGACAGCGGGTGCGCCTTCACCCGCGGCGGCCCGCGTCTCCACCGACGACGACGCCGGCGGCGGCGCCTCCATCTTGGCAATGCCGCGCCCGCCGTGATGCTGAGGAGGCGGCCCGTGCGCGCCGAACCCGCCGGCGGCCTCCATGTCGTCGTCGTAGAAGGCGACGCGGTCCCTGCGCGGGCGGGGCCGCAGGTGCCTCTTAGTGCAGACCAGTCCTGGTGCAGACCTGCCCCACGAGGCAGGAGATCACCAGCAGCGCCGCGATCACGCCCAGCACCACGAACACCGGCGTGTACGACCCGCCGCCGCTGCTGCCGGCCGACGCGTCGCGCTGCCCCTGCAACGGGCGCGCGCCGGCGGCGGGGAAGAGAGGCGCCGTGGTGGAGGACATGGTCGTCGCGCGGCTTCGTTCGGATTCCTCCCCCGTCTCGATCGGCTTCGCCTGGGATCGTGCACGCCTGCTAAGAGCGATTTGGAGGGTACTTGTTCCTTGCGGTGCTCGGGTTTAATGTGCTTGGAGTGAGCTCAAAGGCTGCGTTTAGTGTGGACGGCGTGGTTTGGATCTTTGCAAGCGTGTGCCTTTTGGCCATGGTAAAGGTGAAGCTAAGCATAAAGCATCCCGCCGTTTTGTGTCAGTTCTACTTTTTTTTCCCCCGAGGATGGAATGGATTTTTGTTGCAGTTTAGCAGTACAAAACACAAAGTTCTCTCTGGATGCTGGTGACACACTTTTTTTTATTGAAAACTAGGCAGGAGCACGGCCGATGCTGGTGACACACTGACAGTTTAGGTTGAATCTTCAGCAGTGGAGAGAGGCATGCATTAGGGCAATGTTAATAATTCAGCCAAGTAAGGATTCTTATAGTCCACTTCTTAGTCAACTAGTATAGTAGTTTAGTCTTTCATTATTAATATAAGATCCACATGTCACTCTCACAAGATTTTTTTAGTTCTTGTGCCCAAACTGGCTGTAAGCTTGCAGCCCACCTCTCCTTTCTCTTCTTCTCTCTCCTCCACCTCAATATTTAGCCTTCTTGCAGCCACTTATAATATTTATTCTTAGGACAGTCTCAACCTAGACTCTACCATGTAGTCTAAGTATATTTATAGTCCTCTATTTATAGTTTTTTGCTGATGTGGCACCATAATTATTGAAAAGAGAAGGAAAAAAACAAAACTTGGTTTCTAGATAAGACCTCAAGTCTACGCGCCCTTCAATGCCCAAGAAGCCAGGGAGACTCGCGTTGTGGAGGGGGCGTGGAGTCCATAGATCTTGTGATGGAAGAAAAATAATAAATGATTTTATGTATATAAACTACTATTACACACTTTGCATTATGAAGTCTAATTTTTTGTGATGGAGTCTTTGAGGTTTAAGACTCTACGAGTTTGTATTGGGACTGCCCTTACCAAAAATCCGTTGTGTGACCATGCCAGATGACGTCTTGTCCGTGCAGCGCAATTGGCTGGTGCAGACCATGGAAAAAAATTTCGACCGGTAAATCCGGTTTACCGGAAAATTTACCGTTACCGGTAGTGTCCGAGAAATGGATTTCGGTGATATTTCGCATTTACCGTTTTCAAATTTGAAAATTTCAAAAAAATTATATAAAATAGGGTAAAAATCTGATAAAAAACTAGACATTTTTATGAGCATTTTGGACTAATATTTTTTGTTGAAATGTAACCTCATATGTTGTGTAAAAAAAAAAGAAAATGAGCTTTTACTGTTGAACGACTCACCTTATCCATTCGCACGCCCCGAGCAGCCGTCCACCCTCCCCATTTCTCCTCCTCCAGTCCTCCGACACCCGAGCTGCTCCCTCCTTGGCTCCCGGCGATTTCCGACCGGATCCCACCGGTTTCCGCGCTCGTGGAGGCGGTTTCCGACCGGCAAGAAGAGGTTTCCGGGCGGGCGCGGGCGCCGGTGCCGCTGCCGGCCGCTCCCGTCATTTCCCGAGCGGAAATCGGGGTGTTTCGGCCGGATTTCGTCGCCGGTCGCGCGTAGGTTCCGCTTGCTCCGGGTTTTGCGGTTTTCGGCAGTTCCGGCCGGTAAATCTTTGATTCCGACCGGTTTTTCTCCCTACCGACCGGATCCGGCTGCTGTGGGTAAGGTTTTTTTTGTTTGAATTTTTTTATGGTAGCAAGTAGTGTAATATAAGTATTAGTAGAAGTATACAATGTTTTTATGGATTAGAAAACGAGAATGTGCATGTATTTGTTATTCATGTTTTGTTATGTATGTGTATGAGTACAAATGTGAAAATTAATATGCATGTGTTATGACAAATTGAGAATGTGCATGTTTTTTTGGTATGTGAATATGCATGTGCATGTGTATGAATGTTGCACCGTTGCAGGTAAATGGTTGACCCTGTTTGGGAGCATGGAGAAAAAAGGGGATCGGGTTTCAAGTGCAAGTATTGTGGCACATCAAAGAGCGGTGGAGGGGCAACACGGTTCAAGGACCACTTGGCACATAGAGGTCATGATGTTATTGATTGCCCTTCGGTTCCCCCCGCGGTGAAGAACTTTTTCATTAGTGAGTTGGACAAGATAAAGGCGAAGAAGTATGAAAGACAGCAAGATAGACGTAGGAGAGATGCTGCAGCTCGAAGTACTCAATATGTTGACTTTGAAGGTGAGGAAGAAGAAGAAGAAGAGCAGGATGATGAGTTGCAGCAAGCTTTGAGACATTCACGGGAAGAGTATGAGTTTAGGCAAAGGGCTGGTCCAAGGTATGAGAGGGGTGGTGGTTCTGGATCAGGCCAGGCACGGGATCCAGGTGGTGGCTCTAGACCAATTGGGAGGATGTTTTCTAGGAGTCGGTCACATATCCCCGAGCGGGCAAGGGACTATAACCTTGCTACTGCTTCCGGACCGAGGCAGCAGAGGATTGATACGGGGCCTTGGACGTCTAAGGGGAGGACTGCGAGAGAGTTGCTGGGTAGGGCGTGGTCAAAGGCTTGCCACTCCGTTGGTATTCCTGGACGGAAGGTAGATGACCCTTACTTTAGGGCGGCCATCATAGAGACACAGAAACAAGGTAAATAATCATTTATTATTGCATGCCAATTTGTATTGTACATCCCGGATCATATGTGATTATTGCATGCAGGTACTGGGGTCACGATCCCAACTGGGAGGGACATTGATGGAAAATATCTTTCAGAGAACGTGGAGGAGATAAAGAAGGAGATCAACAAGTGGAAGCAAGAGTTCCCTGAGTATGGTGCCACTATCATATGTGATTCATGGACCGGTATTTCTCGCAATAGCGTAATCAACTTCTTGGTATATTGCAATGGAATGATGTACTTCTGGAAGTCTATTGATGTAACTGGAAAAATACAAGATCATCATCTCATACTTAAGGTAATCATTTGTATTTTTCTAATGGATCATGACATTTGTAAGAATTTGTAGTTTTCTAATGGATTCCAACAACTTGCAGGAGATAACAATTGTTCTGAACGATATAGGGCCAGAAGATGTGATTCAGATAGTCACTGATAATGGCAGCAACTTTAAGAAGGCTTGCAAGCTGTTGGCAGAGGAGTACCCTCACATTGTGTGGCAGCCATGTCTTGCCCACACGATCAACCTCATTCTTAAAGATATTGGAAAGTGGGATGATCACAAGGCCATGATTCAGAGTGCCCAATATATTTGTCAATGGTTATACAATTCTAATAGTGTGCACTCCATGTTTAAGAGTGCCACTGGTGGGGAGCTAGTTAAATGGAATGCAACAAGATTTGGCACTAACTATATGTTTCTGGAGAGTTTTATGAAGAAGAAAGATCAATTTATGATATGGATGATGTCAACTGAATATAGATCATCACGCCACTACAAGACTGAAGCAGGCAAGTATGCATTCGAATGCATGACCTCTGTTCAATGGTGGGCAAACATGCAGTATGTTATTAATGATGTGGAGCCTCTCTATTCTTTTTTGCGATTTGCTGATCAAGACAAGACTCCAACTTTGGGTGAAGTTCTTATGGAGTACGGCAGCCTCAAGCGTACATATCATACCCGGTTCCATTCAGATATGGCAAGGTGTGACAGGATCATGGAAATTGTTGACAGAAGGTTGGCTAGTGTGTTCGAAGGTACGTATGCGCACACTGCTTGTGCCGTACACCCATATGCTTGTTATGCGTTTGGAATATCAGAAAATGTCTTTGGAGACCTTCGGAAAGGGCTGGAGAAACTTTTTGACATCGACAGAGCAGCACGTGCACTACAAGAGTATGAGCTCTTTCGTCGAAAACTTGGAGAATTCTCATCTGACCTTGCTGCGAGGATGGCAAAAGATAGAGGCACTTCTCCAGCTAGTTGGTGGGCTATGTTTGGTTCAGAAACACCACATCTTCAGATAGCAGCTAAGCGACTACTCTCTCAATGCGCATCATCAAGTGGATGTGAAAGGAATTGGAGTTCCTTTGCCTTTATTCACACAAAGCTTCGCAACAGGTTAAGCAGCATGAAGCTCCATAATTTGGTATATGTGCACTACAACCTTCGGCTTCGTATTCAGCGTGCAACAGCTACAGTTGAGGCAAGTGATTTCGATCCTGCTACTAGCTTCATGGATCTCTCATTGTATCGGCAGACCAGGCCAATTGAAGAATGGATGCAGCATGGTAGATCAAATAGAGCACCAACCTTAGATGAAGATTCTGATTTTGCCGACCCTCCTGTGCCTGCTCAGATCTTGACTGACCTCGCACGTAGGGTGGGTGAGCCAGTAAATGTTGATGATTGGGCCAGAGAGAATATTGGTGACACCCACCTAGGGAAAAGAAAGACCAAAATTCCTCCAAATCAGTCTAAACGAAAAAAACAAAGAAAGGGTGACGTTGAGGAGGAAAGCATTGGCACTGACGATACCACACCAGAGCCTAGTGATGATGGACATGGTGGTAGTGGTGGTGATGATGATGACGACGACGACGATGACGATGATGGTGATGGCAATGAGGGTGGTGATGACAATGACGATGATGATGGGGATGATCGTGGTGGTGCTTCTACTAGTGGTGCTCCAACTGGTGCTATGAGATTTACGGGAGAGACTGCCTTCACTCATGCCACACAAGATCAAGATCATGGAGCACCCAGCTCTCAACGTCGCACAAGAAGCAATACTCGTCCATTAGGCCCGTACGACGGTGAGGATGATGGTAGCTCTACCTCTGTCAGTTCCACCTACAGCTACCCGTCGGCACCCTCCTTTGTGTGGCCACCACAACCACATCCGATGGCTGTCCCTCCGCGTCCTCTATATGGATATCCCCATATGTACTATCAAGGATATCTCCCATATGGAAATCCTCACATGTACTATCAGGAATATCCCCCAGAGCAAGATCCCTCCGAATGAGTACCTAAGTATGTAGGTAACACATCTTATTTTCTCACTTGCATTCATTTCTTTTACATCTTCTCACCCATTTTATTTATTCCTTTTTATAGGATTCGACGTTACAATGGGAGTCATCAACAATTTCCGGTCGGTCGTAAGGTTTTCCTATGGGAAAACACCGAAATAAAAATTTTAGAGTATATTATGTGTTAACTATTTGAGACTTGTATTATTTGAACCTATATTTTATTTGAACCTATAAATTGTGTTAACAAGTTGAACCTATATTTTATTGCATTTGGATTGTGGTTTGTATTGATATACATATGTTTTACGTCAATTCTATTAATATTTGCTTTGTAAGAAAATCATTATGCATATTGAACTATTATATATAAGAATTAGATATAATTCTCTGAAAATATTACACTTCTCTTAACACAATTTGTTGTTTTCTACCGTGGTCAACATTTTTCGGTAATTATGCAGCCTATTCCACCGAAATTACAACGGAAACCGGTCGAAAAATACGAAATTCGGTGGTTTCAAATTTGAATTGGTTTACCGACCGGTAAATCCGGTAAACCGCCGGTTTTCGGTATTTTTCCGTTACCGGTGCGGTCCGGTAAATGACTTACCGCCGGTAAGTTTATCCTTGGTGCAGACTAAAGTGATGATGCCACGTCAGCCGTAAACCCGAACAGTTGCGAACTTTGAAGTGCAGAAGGAGACGAAGACGAGGATGGAGACGGTAGAAATGTCAAAGTCAACGGCTTACCTGCCACGATGACCGTCCTTCTCGGCCGTCCGTTGCAGATCTAACAGAAGAAAACGCGCGAGCGCCGTCGACGGCCCTTGACACGTCGTCAGAATGAGTCATCGCTTCTCATCACCCTCCCCTCGTCGTCTTATCTTATCCCCGTGCTCTGCTCCCTTCTGCCAAACCTTAGCAGTGAGCAGGCCAGCAGAGCGCACCCAAAAGAACCCGCGCGCCATGGCTTCCACCGCCCTCTCCTCCGCCTCCTTCTCCCTACTGACCGTCCCCACCGCCTCCTCCTCGCTCCCCAATGCCACAGTCACATTCGCCGCCCGCGGCCGAGGCAGCCGCTTCGCCGTCGCCTGCACGTCGACGGCCTCGCCCAAGGTGCTCGAGCTCGGGGACGCCATCTCGGGGCTCACCCTCGAGGAGGCGCGGGGCCTCGTGGACCACCTGCAGGAGCGGCTCGGCGTCACCGCCGCCGCGTTCGCCCCCGCGGCCGTGGTCGCGGCGCCCGGCGCCGGCGCGGCGGGCGGCGAGGAGGCCGCGGCGCCCGTGGAGAAGACGGAGTTCGACGTGGTGATCGAGGAGGTGCCCAGCAGCGCGCGCATCGCGACCATCAAGGTGGTGCGCGCGCTGACGGACCTGGCGCTCAAGGAGGCCAAGGACCTCATCGAGGGCCTGCCCAAGAAGCTCAAGGAGGCCGTGAGCAAAGACGAGGCCGAGGACGCCAAGAAGCAGCTCGAGGAGGTCGGTGCCAAGGTGTCCATCGCCTGAGCCGATGCGCCGCAAGCACTAGCTTACACTAGGACTCTTTTTTTTTTCCTTCACATTTTTTTTGTGCCTCGCCAATTTCTCACACAGTTTTGTTCCCCTTGTTGCTGTAAGAGTCGCGCTGCCTCTACGGTATTTCCGTTCTTGAATGGAAATGAGGTTTGACCTCGGTTCAAAAAAAAGGAGCTGTATGGGTGGATATTTCACAATGAGTTTGGCAAGTCACGTACTGAGCATTCAAACTCTGAAAATTTGTAACAAGTGCACAAAAGCACGATCCCGCACTGATGGATGCCCTGGGTCCAAAGACGCCGAACTGTCGCAGGCTCCTGGCCCCGACGTGGCCTGCCGCCTGCCTTTTGCGCGAGCGTCCACTTGCCGCCGGTTGCCGGAAGCCGGTGAGACCAGAGACGCGAAACCGAAAGATCTAAAAGCTCTCCCATATGCCCAACTCCACCCGCTATCTCCATCGCTGCCACGTGCGTTTGCCCAGCCCAAGACCACCGCTGCTTGCACCAGTCAGCTCGCCGGCAAAAGGCGACGCAACCGGTTCCGGGCTACTAGCGACTTCCGTCCAAAGTGCGTGCAGTGCAGCCACCGGGATAGCTAGCTACTCCCTCCCGTTAGCAGACGTACGTCGTTTTAGTTTATTCTAAATCAAACTTTAACATTGACTAGATTATATAAATTACACAAATGCATATACGTTATTGAAAATAGCTTTACTAAAGTCAGTATGAAATAAATATGTCCCATTGTGAACTTATTTGGTATTACGGATGTTGATTCTTTTTTACAAAGTTGATTAATAAGATGAAGAAATTTAAATTTGGATAAAACTAAAAATTAATAGCATTTTGAAACAGAGGAAGTACTTAGTTTGATTGTTGTACCAGAAACCCGCGCTACATTTCCGTTTCTGAGGTGTGGAAAGGATCAGACACCGGCCCATAGCTAGGCATGCATGGATGCGCCGCGTTGCCTTGCGACTAGCACTGGTTGCCTACTTCTAAATTAGCACTGGTATAAGTACGACGAGTCGTTAATTTCATCGTGAACCAAACACACAGATGTCCAAGCATGCAAGCAGTGTTATATTGTGATTCAAATTCATTGCACAAGAAAAGACCGACTTCCGACGGAGCGAAGCGGAGGTCCGTCGCCGGAGGCTTGGCCGGAGCACGTGTAGGCCCGTGCCAGGGACGCCTGGGGGTGCGGGGGGCAGAGCTCCCCGCGGTCCGGTTCATATATCCTTTAGGATTTGCTCCTCATTTAGTTAATTCTACTTGTAAGCCGTCATTAGGCGTTATAAACATACACCCGATATAGTGAAGATTTGCTAGCTGGCGCTCGTGGTTTTTCCCTTCCGCATTGGGAGGGTTTTTCACGTTAAATCCTCGTGTCCCCTGCGGTTTGATCTTGTTGTTGATTTGTCATCGCTTCTAACAAGCAGAACTTCCAAAATCAAATTTGAGTAGCTTTGGCCATTTAATAACTAGTATAAAACATACATACAGTCTGGCAACAATTAACATCGATCACTACAGCTTTAATTACTAAGACGAGGAGTGTAAAAAAACATTGATGCTACTAGATTCACCACGAAAATAATTTCATTACATATAGTTCTTCTATTTAAAATAACAAATTTCGTATACAAATTGGTGTTCAAAGTTGCACCATGTAAACCGCATCAATATCCTAAACAACATATGCGTGTGATCACAGGGAGTACGCTCCATCAGTCGTCGATTCTACAAGTAGGGAGTTCATATCATCCAACCTGCAAGGTGCATCCATTTACCTTTCAAACAAAGTGCACACATCAATTGCACTTTCTCATTCAATCTAGTGCACGTTCAGAATAGCTTTTAACATTTTTTTTGTTAAAAACATTATGTAAACCTAAAATAGCATATATTCAAGCAGAAAAAAGTGAACCTAGAAAATGTTGAAGGGAGAAGGGAAGCATTGGCAGTTTAGCAATGCAAATTCCATCTCTGTATAAAGGAATGCAACTTATCATGAGCAAAGAGCCAAATAGGCAGCAAAAATACACCCAGCATACACGCATAGATTGTATACCCCTACTACATACCTTGGCAACAGCCAAAAAGGCAAATACACACAGCATATACGCCATATGTACAGGCATATATCATACACCCCTACTATACCGTAGCAACAACCATCCTAGGCTTGTTTGGCAGAAAGAGGATCCCAGCAAGCTTTGAACTTTTTACTAATAATCCATAAGGGGGATTCTGATAACTACCCCACCCTTTTCCACGACGTACAAATGAATACGGACGTGTGCATGTACCAGGCTTCCAATCATATCAGCTATTCAGCTGTTGCCATGAAAAGACTGATGCATCGTCGTCCAGAAGTCGCCGATGGCCCAGAAGCCAGAAGTTCTCGCCCGACGCGGCCAAGAGCTCCGGAAGGAAGAAGTCCACGTCCATGGCGCCTCCTCCTACTGGTCCATGGACTCCGTAGCCGAGCTGGTCCGCCACGCTAGATATGCTCGGCTGCTGCGTCACAATGCCGTAGTCCTGCGTGACCCCCGTCCGGCTGGAGTGGCTGCTGCTGCCTTGGTCCTCTGTGACCGCCGGAGTGCTCCTGCTATGGCCTGCTATGCCCATGCCACGGCACATGCTGCTGGCCATGGCGACGGCTTCCATGGCACTGCTGGTGCTGCTGTAGTCACTGCTCCGGTGCCTCTTGGGCTGTATCTTGGTCCTCCAGAAGTTCTTGACCTCGTTGTCCGTCCGGCCAGGGAGGTGCCTGGCGATCCTCGACCACCTGCGTTGGAAATTAAAAAATCGGCGATCGGTTAGGCAGTTAGCAGTTCCGTTGGTGCTAGAGCGCAAGGAAATTAACCGGCGGATCGACGCGGGTCGTCGATGTGTACTTGTTGCCCCATCTGGCCTGCAGCTGGACGATGAGCTCCTGCTCCTCTGCCGTCATGTTGCCGCGCCGCACGTCCGGGTGCAGGTAGTTCAGCCACCGCAGCCGGCAGCTCTTCCCGGTGCGGTTCAGCCCTGCGCGCGGCCCAGAACGACACCACTGGCGTCGCGTCAATGGGGAAGAGAGATCGAGAGCGAGAGAAAAAAGAGAGGAGGAAGACCATGCGATCGGCCACGGCGAGAGCTAGCGCGGCGCGCGCCAATGCAATGCAAGTATGCAACTAACCGGCGGCGCGGGCGAGGTTGTTCCACGCGCCCTCGCCGTGGGCGGCGATGTAGTTGACGAGGACGCGGTCCTCCTCCATCGTCCAGGGGCCCTTGCGCGTGGCCGCCGCCGGCTCGGGCGGCACCGGCACCTGCACGACGACGACGGCGCCGGCGGCGTCCATGGCGGATTGCATGGCTCGGCGGCCTCAGCTCCCTCGGCGCGCGCGCGGGGCCTTGGCCTGGGCTGGCCATCCGTCGCCGCGCGACCTTTTTTTATATAGTAGCGCGTCGCGCCGGCCCGTCGCGACGCGAGCCGCCGCCACACGCTGGGATCGGTACGCCTAACTCGAAAGACGCTCGCGGGGAGGCCCCGGAATGGAGGGTGCGCGCCCCTTCCGTTGGTTCTCCCGGCGAAATATCCACTCCCTACACAGCAACTGTTAAGGCCTCCTCCAACAGGCTAGCTTAGAGCTAGCTTTGAGTGACGTGGCGGAGAGAGAAATCGCAAGATTCTTTTCGCTAGTGGCAGTTCCATCGCTGGACGAGAGCATTTTTCCCCTCACACACACGGATTTCAAGATTCTGCTGCTCCTGTGCTGGCCTGCGAAATCGCTGGTGGTAGCTGTAACTGATGGAGGAGGCCTAACAATCTGCGCGAAAGCAAGTGGGCCGGAAAAGCGAGCGCTGCGAAGATATTTTGGGTCTGGCGCTTTCAGCGCCGTCTCGACGTGGGTTTCTTGTGGCAAGTATACGTAGCAGCGCTTCTGCGGCCTTGGGCGACGGCAGCTGCCATCCCAGCAGCAGCAGGGTTCCCGGATTCCGGCCGCCCTGACGATCTCGACGGCTCTCGACTGTTTGGAATGCTCGATTCTTCTCTGCAGTCTGCAGCAACTGCAGAAGCCCGATGGCAATGGCACTGCCGTATGGGTCCAATCGACTTTACACGCTGGCTTCAGGCTGCGCGCTGGGTGCTGGGGCCGATCCACGACACGGGAGCCCCCGGGCGGGAGCCGAACATAGCAACAATCCCGTCATCCGGTGCCGCGCGCCGCTCCGGCTGCGAAAGCCGGTGGGGGTGGGTGAGGCGAAAGGAACGTCAAGGTGCCGAAACGCAAAAGCTGACATTTGGGCTTTGAATTAGGAAAAAAAAAGTTAAAAGCAGTACACCTGCCGAAACTCGAGGTAAGGTGCTAGGAACGGACAGGACTCCTCCGCTCCTAAACCCTAATTTCATATGCCTCTTTCTATGCACGTTGCAAAACAACCAGGAAGGAAAAAAAAGGTAATAAAATATATACGTAGCTGGGAAGATAATTACTAATTTAGCACATATGTGAAGCTCACGCAGTACAATACAGGTTACAAGAGGTACAATTGTATCACTACGACACTACCCTGCCGTTGCACGACATAAAGTTCACTTATTTTGGTGAAACCAACCAAACATCATCCCTTTCTTGTTTATGTACATGCTCTCGTTGCAAAGTACTCTGCCAGCCAGAGCTAGTCATCTAGAGGTGGCCGCGCTCTTGTGGGGTGTTCCTACTCGTCTGCCTTGGCCAGCTTCCCCTTCTTTGCTTCGTAGTCCTTCACGGCGGCTTTGATCGCATCCTCAGCGAGCATGCTGCAGTGGAGCTTCACCGGTGGAAGAGATAGGTGCTTTGCAATTTCACTGAACAAAAAAGGAAAGACAAAGATGTATCAACACAGATCCAACAAATCGATACTGTGCAATAATGGAGAACCAAGACTTGGGAGCCAAACTTTCACCCACACTGTGATATGAATATTGAAAAAAAATCAAACCATGCCGAAAAAGAACTGCCAGACCAGGTTAGGGAGTTACTCCTGACCAGTGACCAGAGAAACTACGCCACACAAATTCCTAGCAGAAGTTAATAACACGCTAGATTACTAGATATGCAGTAGAAGATTTAGACAGCTTCATTACAATTGCCTGCTGATGTAGCATAACAATAGAGCTAGGGAAAGCAGATCAGCTATTAGATTCGAACTAAACATAAAGGCACCGCACATGAGGGCAATGTGCGCACATACATATGCAGAGTTGCTAAAACATGCTTAATCCTGTTCATTGATATCACTAAGAAAAAATTGACCATACATACAGACGAAAACACACATTTCGATGCATCAGGCATGTAGCCTTGCCAAACCAAAGTAACCAATATCGGACAATGATTTCCAAGCAGAATCATAACTTACGTGTTCTTGATTGCGACTACCTCCTCCATTTGCTTGCCCTTAACCCACTCAGTAGCTGCAAGTGAAGAAATGAATAAGAAACCAACTATAAATTTAAATTGGTAAAATTATAAGAAAAAAAAAGCATACACTGTGATGAAAAGCATGTCAGTGAACCAAATCAAGCACTTAAGAAATAGCATGGCAATTGATAGTTGTAAAATCACAATATTATAAGCCAATCACCAAAAGTATGAGCCCTTTGCATCAAAGGCAGCACCACATACGCAGAGTGATATGTTCAGAAGGCAACAAGGAAATGAAACGGTGCAACTGTCAAGAATAATATATCAGCACATGGGGCATGCTTAGCTGGAATAGCTCAGTTGGTTAGAGCGTGTGGCTGTTAACCACAAGGTCGGAGGTTCAAGCCCTCCTTCTAGCGTTCAATGTTCTTTTTTTATTAGTTTAGTGGAGCAGTTTTTTTTACAGCAGTAGGGAGGTAGTTCAGTACTGTTATTGCCTTAAAATGGATCCAAAACCTACCACCAGTAAACTAAACAGTTTTTTTACAGAAGTAGGGAGATCTACCATCAGTAAACTAAACAATTTTTTACAGCAGTAGGGAGATCAGTACTGTTATTGCCTTAAAATGGATCCAAAACCTACCAACAGTAAACTAAACAAGCACAAGGACTAGGTTGGTCTTGGGTTCAAAACTTCAAATTCCTAATCTTATTTTTAAACAGAGAAGGGTAATCTTTTTTTAGGGTAATTCCAACAAATTAGTTGTAGCCCTAGTTTCTTGTAGTTCTCCTCTCTCTCCTGCTTCTAGAGCCGATTGTGCGTACTGTAATTTACTCTATAAATTTTTCTCCATAATGCAATAAAAGTTCAGGCAACCCTGGGGTTGCTGTAGTTTTCCTTAAAAAATCCACTTATATCTAGAGCAAAGCACTGTGCATATTATACATCTGGTCGAGATTGATTTGTTAACTACTGGATATCGGAACTGTTGTTTTGCCCAACAGCAGCATGATAGTAGCAGATACCTCAGGTCCGGACTTCCACACGATCAAAATCAACAGACCCCACCGTAATTTCCAATTAATTACCACGATCATTTCCGTTTTACCTCATTCCCATCACTCCCAGAAAGGCCTCATCACCCAAAAATCAAATTCGCACGAACAAAACCTAATCGTGCAGCGCAGAGATTAACAATCTACTTGTGCAAGACGGAATTGGGAGCTGGTTTTGCTCACCGACGGAGGAGGACGCGATGGCGGAGCCGCACCCGAAGGTCTTGAAGCGCGCGTCGACGATCTTGCCGGACCCCTCGTCGACACGGATCTGCAGCTTCATGACGTCCCCGCACGCCGGCGCGCCGACGATCCCCGTGCCGACGTCCGCGTCGTCCTTGTCGAAGGACCCAACGTTGCGCGGGTTGTTGTAGTGATCCACGACCCGCTCGTGGTAGCCCCGCCTCGCCGCGCCCGCAGCCGCCACCGCCGGCGCCGGCGCCGCCTCGCCGCCTGTGACGCCGGACGCGGCGCCGAGGAGCCTCTTGCCCGCCGCGCGCAGCATCATCGCCGATAAGTTTGGACCTGAGATGAGGCGTCTCTGGAATTCCCCTCTCGTTTCCTGCCTCTTTGTCCCGTTTGGCTTCGGGTTCTTCGTGTCTTGCGATGGATGATAGAGAAACTTATACTTGTGTCCCGTGGGTCCCACAGTGGCGAAGATAACGGCCTCGCAAGGGAACGCGTGTATGAGTACGTGGCGAGAGGTTTTACATCGTGACTCGTGAGGCGGTTCGACTTGCTTAGATGGGCTTTTACTGGGCTTCCTTTGGACCTGGTTGCATTCCATTTTTAGTGGTATCCCTTTCTGGGCCATAGTTTTATTGGGCTCTAAAAGAAGGTCGCTTCTACATTGCTCCGTTAGTTTAGCAAAAGTTTAAAAAAAACTATAATGAAAGGTTTAAAGGGCTCTATGGGAAAAGGTTAATCTCGATCAAAAAAGGTTAATCACTTAAAGCGTGTAACCCTAAATACGGTGGGGCATACGATCAAATCTTGTAGCTGAGGAATCTAAGTGAGAACTGGTGAGAAGAAAAGGAACAGTCCGTCTTCTGAACCTCTGAATCTCTGTTAGAGTGATGGCTATGTCACCTTCTTCCCTTTATTCGTGTTCTCTGCCCGCTACATCGAAGTCGAATCCATCGTGAGACTTCCGTTTTCTCCCAGGAATAAATCAGGTTACTCTTCGCCGCTCTTCCCCACCGCCACGGTGCCACCTTCTAGTTCACGATCTGCTCACCACCACCAGCAAGGAATATGGCAGTGGCATCAGGAATCGTTGCCAGGCACACGGCACTGCAGTCCCGTCGTCCACTGTGGATCAGTCCACTGCTTGCCATGGCGACCTGCCGCCTGCTGCCGGCCTGGCTAAGTGCCACGCGCAGCTAGTACACGAGTACTGTCCTTGGAGCTCTCGGCACTTAACTTTTGCTGTTTGTTCGTCTTCCTCGATGGCCAAACCGCAAAAGAATCCAAGGCTGATTGTAAGCATCGCGTTTTGAACCAGTCTCTGAATTGCTTCTTTCTGATTAGTTTGGTGTAATGAGATGTTAGCGTCAGTTCACCAACACACAGCTACAGGCCTGAAGGTATCCTATCCGCTGCCGTTTGGCACGTTCGTTCGGTGATTAGTTGGTTCGTTCGTTGATCCGTCCGGAGAAAGCACTGAAAATCGTCTGAAAAATATATGGCATGGTCGACGGATAAAGCTAAACATGATTTAGATTTAAAAAACTGCAGTGACATTACAGCGGTGATGAATGAACAGTCAACTTGGCCTTTCAGAAACAGAACAGTCATATACTCCTCGACAGTTCTCCTACGAGGAATACTAGGGAAAGTCCTGTGCGGCTGTGTATCTAGTCAAATGAATAGTCAGCAATCCAGTGCCACGTACTGTATCGCCAACGCGAGGCATGTTGACCTTCACTCTTCCCGAAGATTCTGACTGAAATTTCTGAAGATTCTGACTGAAATTTCAATGATGTCTGTAGGAAAGGTAAGATGCGTATAATGCGGTCGATCTATTACATTGAGCTCCTTGGACGGTATATATAGAGTACAGAGACATGGGGGCAAGGCACCTCCCCGATACATATGGCAGTCCGGGGTTACATATCCTAACCTACCAAATATACTCAAACATCCCACCGCAGTCGTAGCGGTAGTAACACGAACGGTCAGAATGGAGAACAATGGAGACGTATCCCCCCTGCAGTCGGAACGCCGGTGCGAAAACTTTGACTGGAGACTCATGCAGATGATAGCCCTTTAGTGCCGTAGTAGCCGAAGTCGAGGTAGACGTGGTCGAAGCCGTGGAGGGGGCGCGGGTCGAAGCGTCTTCGAGGTGCTCGAGTTCACAAACTCAGCAGCTTCTTGCCGAACACCAATAGGACGGTGCGGCGGATGACGATGGTAGACGGCGCAGTTTGCGACTTAGGTCACGCTCAGGACAGGGGGTGGCGACGGAGCAGGTTGCAGCAAGTGTCGCGCTCAGATCAGGGGAGGCGACGACGTCTTCCTTCAGGAACATCGGCGGCGATGTCCGCGCGAGAATGGCTGGAGGCGCGGAGGCGGATCGAGCGCCTGCTTGACGAAGACCGGCGGCGAGTGGCGCCGCCGCCCGAAAAGGTGACGACACCGGTAGGGTGCCTTGATCACGAACAACGTCGCTGCATCCTGGAAGGCGCAGCAGCAACCTCGTCCTTCGGGAGTGTCGACGATGAACGGCGACGAACGGCTGGGCGACGCAAACCCGATAACGAATCGGGGAAAACCTAAAAAATCACACAGCAGCAGCATGACCATGGGTACATCTCGGGTGCACCTAGCGATGTGCTCCACCTTATCCTCATCTTCCACCATCGGTCAAAAAGACAGAGGCACAGAGAGGCATAGCAGAGCGGGCTGAGGTGCGTTCCGAGCGACATCGCTGCTCCGGCGCGGCGGGCTGACGGCCCCTGAGCCGCCCTCCGTAGCAGCGTCGTCGCGCTCCATGGCGGAGGAGGAAGTGGCGCTAAGGGGGAAGAGGACAGCAAGCCCAGCGGCGCGGAGGCGCGAGCCAGCGATTGGGGGGGGGCGGGAGGGGCGGATCCCCACGGCGCTGCAGCCTGGCGGCGACGTCGTCCGGCGTTGTGGTGGCCCGGCGACCCCAACGTTGCGATGGCCTGGCGACCCCACCTCCGCAGCCACACACTCGCGCTCAGGGCAGCGGTGCGGCGGCGCTGGTAGGAGGGGCGCCTGGCCTATGGCGTGGAAGGTGCGGCGGATCCAGATCAGAGCCGGGGGAGCGACGATGCAGAGGCAGGGCAGGCCCGGCGACGGGCCCATGGCGACGCAGTGCTCGACGAGGATGACGGGCGGCGCGGCCATGGATCCAATGGGCGATGGGAAAAGGTACGTCCTCTGCTGCTTGACGACGCGACGACGCGGCGGATCAGAGGGATCCGCGTGCTGATCCTACGAAGGCGCTGCCCCCGGCGGAGATCGATCTCCCCGGGGGTGGTGCGGCGGCGGCTGCGGAAGCGGAAGTGTCGGTACCCTGTAACAGGGATACCCACTCTTACTGCAGCAAGGCAGGACCCGCGTAGTTATCCGTAGCTGCGCGGGAAAGACGGAGTAGCCAGGCCCCACAGGCCAGGCTTTTCCCTCACCAGGCCAACGGCCCCGGACCGTTCCCCGCCTATGGGTCCGGTGACGCCACGTGTCTCCACGGAAGGGAAGCTCCGAGCTGACCGCCGAGGCCACGGACCCCCAGAGGGGTCCGGGACCTCCTGCGCCCGTCCGGACTCCCCTCCCCGTGTAGGGGTCCGGAGCCGCCACGTGTCCCGGAGACGTGGGATCGTGCGCGAGTCTTCCGCAGGAAGACTCGCCCACCTACCGCATTTAATGCGATGGACAAGGCGTGCTCTGCCGCCACGGTACACAAGACAGCCTTTTGTCAGACCCCGCTGCGCGCCGCGTATTACCAAGGAGCACAGTGCAGCCGCCTGAGCCGCGCCCGCGCAGAGCCCGTCTGCCGCGTTAAATGGATACGACGGCACGGCACTTTTCCATCATGCCACCTACGCCGCTCCCTACACAGCCGTTCAGCTACGTGGCAGGCGATGCTACTAGCTACATCAGGCTCCGTCTCGACAAGACAGCGCCAAGACATGATGGACGGAGGGCTCCGGGAGCAGGCGAGGGAATCCAAGAGAGAGATCTCCTTTGCCTACAACGCCATAATGTATGAACAGTACGTTAGTTTATACTGCATCGTTGGACCCACCTGTCGGGGATCCAACGGCTGTGTACGCGCCCCCTTGAGATATAAAAGGGAGGTGCTCGCTGTGCACAGGACAGATCCAGACAGACTCAAGCTCTCGCACCTTCTCACTCTCGTGGGAAGGCAATACAACACACAGTGGACGTAGGGTATTACGCTCCGGCGGCCCGAACCACTCTAAATCTTGCTGTGTTCATCGTGTTCTTGAGTAAGATCGATCTAAGACTAGCTAACCCCCGAGTACACACCCTCTGGGCTAGGGCGGGTGCCTTCCGCCACCCGGCTGTGGTTTGCAGCACCACGACATTTGGCGCGCCAGGTAGGGGAGCGCTAGCTGGTCGCATTTCATCATTTTCTTCGTCCCCATGGTTCGCGTGGACGACGTGGAGATGACGGAGGGGGTGGCGTCCTCCACGCCACATGCCTCTCGCGTTCCTGCTCCAGGGGCAACTGTGCCTGTGGAGCAGCCACCGTTGGCGGCGGCGCGCGCCGCCCGCCGGCAAGAGTCAGGGCGCCCATCAAGGGCCCCCTCACAGGCTGCGAGCGGCGGAGCGCTGGCAGCGGCTAGGGAGTTGCTTCGCAACCCCCCGGCTGAGGCAGCCTCGCCAGACGCCCTGAGGCAGTGGCGAGACGACGTCGACCGTCTCCTCCACCTGGCTCAGGCCTCCCCCAGTTCTGCAAAGACTGGGCAACGACCTCCGCCTGGCAACGCGGTGGTACCTTACCACCAGCATCAGGGCGGTGCGTCGGCATCTGTGCGCTCCCCTACCGTGAGGGGTGCACGAACAGAGGACTTGCGGGCGGAGCTCAACCGCCGGCGCGCGGGGGAGGATGCCCGCATCGCTGTCGGGAGGGTGCGAGAGCGCCGTCTCAACATTGAGGGACGCAACCTCAATGTCGATCTGGACGCGGCGGCACCCAGGCCTCCGGTGAACGCCCGGATTCAGTCAGGTGCACCGGTGGCCGGGGTGGGCTGTGCTGCGCTTGCGGAGCACCTCCGCGCCGTGGCGTGGCCACCCAAGTTCCGACCCCACCTGCCGGAAAAGTACGACGGTACTACTAACCCGTCGGAATTCCTGCAGGTGTACGTTACCGCCATCACAGCGGCTGGTGGCAACGGAGACGTCATGGCAAGCTACTTTCATGTAGCCTTGTCTGGGCCAGCCCGGACTTGGCTCATGAACCTCACACCTGGGACGATCCAGTCCTGGGAAGAGCTCTATGCGAGGTTCACAGCGAACTTCGCCAGCGCCTACCAGCAGCATGGTGTGGAGGCACACCTTCACGCCGTGAGGCAAAAACCCGGGGAAACGCTTCGGGCTTTCATCTCGCGCTTCACCAAGGTATGGGGTACCATTCCTCGTATCTCAGATGCATCTATTATTACTGCTTTCCGCCAGGGGGTGCGTGATGAGAAGATGCTCGAGAAGCTGGCGACGCACGAGGTGGAAAGCGTCACTACGCTTTTCTCCCTGGCAGACAAGTGTGCCAGGGCCGCTGAGGGCCGTGCATGGCACTCAGCCCCCCAAGATGGAGACACCAAAGCTGGTGGCTCCAGTGCTACCGCTCAGAGCGGTGGCAAGAAGAAGAAGAAGAACCGGGGTCGCGGGGAGCCGCAATCTGGCGGACCAGTCGTTGCAGCAGCAGCGCCAGCAGCGGCGCTGGCTGCGGCGGCAGCGGCTGGGGGCCAGAATACACACGGCAAACGCCCTCGCCCGCAAGGTGGAAGCGGAGGTTCATGCCCAGTGCATCCCACCGCTCGCCACAACGCCGCTGACTGCCGCGAGATCCAAAAGCTCGCGAAACGGGTCAGTGGGCGGCGTGAGCAGTCCTCTAAGGATGGCTCACCCCCTCCTCGCCAGCGGGCCGGCAAGGAGAAGGCCTCTGACAGCGGGGCCGCAGCCGGGGAGAAGGAGCTGGGGTACCAATCCCCCGCCCGAGAGCTGAAGGGCGTCTATCACAACGACGACTCCGATTCCGACAACGGCGACTGCCGCAAGAAGCTGTACGTAATGTATGGCGGGAGCTGGGAGCTTGTCTCCCGGCGGGACGTGAAGACCCTTCGCCGGGAGGTCCTTTCGGTGAAGCCGGGGGTCCCGAGGGCGGCGCCGCACCAGAGGTGGATGAACACCACCATCTCTTTCGGGCCATCCGACTGCCCGGAGAATATGGCCGGAGCTGGTGTGCTACCTTTAGTCACCGCCCCTGTCATATCCAACGTGAGGCTCTACCACGTGCTGATTGACGGTGGGGCTGGCCTCAACGTCATCAGTTATGCAGCATTTAAGCAGCTGCAGATCCCAGAGTCCAAGCTGACTCCCTCTCGCCCATTCTCCGGAGTGGGCCCACACCCGGTGTTCCCCCTGGGGAGCATCACATTGCCGGTCACGTTCGGGACCGAGGAGAACTTCCGCACAGAGAGCGTCATGTTCGATGTTGCGGAGGTGAACCTCCCGTTTAACGCCATCATTGGCCGACCGGCACTCTACCGCTTCATGGCCATTGCCCACTATGGGTATTTGGTCCTGAAGATGCCTTCCCCTGCCGGAGTCCTCACCGTGCAGGGCGACCGCACCGCTGCCGTCGCTGCAGTTGAGAGACTGCATACTCTGGCGGCAGAGGCTGCACGCTCCGAGGAGGATCCGTCCACCTCGCAACCCAGGGCGCCTGCAAAGGCTCCCAAGGTCCAACCATCTGACCCGGACCAAGTTCCCGTCAAGTCGGTACAGATTGGAACAGACTCCACCAGGACCACCCACATCGCGGGGAACCTGGAGGAGAAATAGGAAGACGCGCTCATCGCTTTCCTCCGGGCAAATGTCGACGTGTTCGCCTGGGAACCGTCACAGATGCCCGGGATCCCCAGGGAAGTGATCGAGCACAATCTGAGGATCTACCCCGACGCCACACCGGTGCGCCAGAAGCCTCGGAAGCAGTCCGTGGAGCGGCAGAACTTCATCCGCGAAGAAGTCCACAAGCTCCTACACGCCGGCTTCATCGAGGAGGTCCACCATCCCGAGTGGTTGGCCAATCCGGTCGTCGTCCCAAAGGCCAACGGGAAGCTCCGGATGTGCATCGACTACACCAGCCTCAACAAGGCATGTCCAAGAGACCCCTATCCTCTTCCGCGTATCGATCAGATCGTGGACTCCACCTCCGGGTGTGATCTTTTGTCTTTCCTAGATGCATACTCTGGTTTCCACCAGATTCAGATGTCTAGAGAGGATAGGAAGCATACTGCCTTTGTAACAGTAGATGGGCTTTATTGCTACATTGTCATGCCGTATGGTCTAAGGAATGCCTTACCCACGTTTGTACGAGCTATGAACAAAACCTTCTGTAATCTAATTAGAGATATTGTTGAGGTTTATGTCGATGACATTGTGGTCAAGACTAAGGTAGGGTCAACACTAGTGGAGGACCTGTCCCTCGTCTTCGACCGTCTTCGCGCCACGCGCACGAAGCTGAACCCAGAGAAGTGCATCTTCGGCGTCTCAGCAGGGAAGCTGCTGGGTTTCCTGGTCTCACATCGAGGCATCGAGGCAAACCCAGCCAAGATCAAGGCGATCGAAGCAATGAGGCCTCCTGGCCGTATCAAGGACGTCCAGAAGCTTACTGGATCTCTCGCTGCTCTTAGCCGCTTCATATCGAGGCTAGCTGAGAGGGCCCTTCCCTTCTTCAAGCTGTTGAGAAGGTCCGGTCCATTTTCATGGACCAAAGAGGCTGAACAGGCCTTCCAGGAGCTGAAGCAGCACCTCACCTTGCTGCCAGTATTGGTGGCTCCAGAACCCGGTGAGCCGTTGTTTCTGTATCTTGCTGCATCTGCGGAGGCGGTCAGCATGGTGCTGGTCGCCGAAAGGATGGAGCAAACTTGCCAGGGGAGCACCAAGGTCCTCTTGGCCAAGGATGGTGAGCCGGACCCCGGACACGGGGGCCCGTCAGCCTCACCCCAGCTTGAAGGTCCGGATCCTGCACAGGCAGGTCCGGAGGAGCCTCATCCCAGTGGGAACCCAGAACCACTAGGGGCCCAAGGGACAGATGTTGTGGACAAGGGCGAGCCGGACCCAGGAACTAGGGTCCGGACCGTCCAAAAGCCAGTCTACTACATCAGTGAAGTCCTCCACGAGGCAAAGGCCAGGTATCTTGAGACGCATAAGCTTATCTATGCAATACTTATTGCGTCCAGGAAGCTGCGCCACTACTTTCAAGCACACCGAGTTGTTGTAGTGACCTCTTACCCATTAAGAGCGATCCTACACAACTCCAACGCCACAGGCAATATCGCCAAGTGGGCAGCAGAGCTGGCAGAATTCCAACTGGATTTCCAGCCACGCCATGCGGTCAAGAGCCAGATCCTGGCTGATTTCATAGCGGAGTGGACTCCTTCCCCAAGCAACCCTGGGGGTCCGGTCATAAATGTTGGACCCCCGGAGCCGGAAATCAGGACACCAGTCTTCACCAAGCCTCACTGGACACTCTTCTTTGATGGGTCCGTCCGCGAGAAGTGGGCCGGGGCTGGTGTGGTCCTCATCGACCCAAACGGAGATCAGCTGAAGTACATGGTGCACCTTGAGTTCAGGGCCACCAACAACATGGCGGAATACGAGGCTCTGATCTTCGGCCTGACGCAAGCCCTCTCATTGGGGGTCCGGCAGCTTCTGGTGAAGGGGGACTCCCAGCTAATCATCAAGCAGGTCCGAGGGGATTGCAACTGCAACAATCCCCAGCTCGCGGCATACCTCATTCACGTGAGGAAGCTCGAGAAGGACTTCGACGCCTTGGAACTGCAACACGTTCCCCGCGAGCACAACTCAGCAGCAGATGATCTCTCTGCGAGAGCATCTACCTGGGCATCTGTGCCCGAGGGTGTCTTTGAAAGACGGTTGCTGAAACCTACCGCCCAGCCTGCCGAGCCGGGTGAGGGGGATCAAGCTGGCACCTCGAAGCTAGCGGTCCCGGCAACATTCCACCTATGGTGCCTAACCGGGGCTGTGTGTTCTGTTGAGGAACCTGGTGTCCTCACGGAGCCACCCCTACCTGCTTTGGGAGCTCCCGATGCATGGATCTCCGAGATCCGGGACTACCTGAAGGATAACATCCTCCCTGATGACGATGTGTCCGCTGAGCGCATAGTCCGATTGGCTAAACGCTACGCGGTGGTAGAAGGGGATCTCTACCGCCGTGGCGCCAACGGAATCCTCATGCGATGCATTTCCCAGGGAGAGGGCCGCGAACTGCTCGCGGAGATCCATGGAGGCGAGTGCGGAAGTCATTCCTCCTCTCGCACGCTTGTTGGCAAGGCCTTTCGGCATGGCTTCTACTGGCCAACAGCACTCCAGGATGCGGCTGAGCTGGTAAGGTCCTGCAAAGCATGCCAGTTCCATGCAAAACAAACACACACCCCAGCTCAAGCCCTGCAGATGATTCCACCCTCATGGCCATTCGCTGTGTGGGGTGTGGATATCCTGGGGCCTTTCCCCCGGGCTGTCGACGGATACCGGTTCCTCTATGTCGCCATCGACAAGTTCACCAAGTGGCCGGAAGTTACTCCTGTGGTGAATATTACTAAGAAATCAGCAGTCGCATTCCTCAGGTCCATTGTGTGCAGATTTGGCGTCCCAAACCGCATCATCGCGGACAACGGGACCCAATTCAAAAGCAGACTCTTCCAAGAGTACTGTGAGGACATTGGCATCCAGCTATGCTTTGCGTCCGTGGCACATCCCCGCAGCAATGGACAGGTTGAGAGAGCGAATGCAGAGATCCTCAGGGGACTCAAGACCCGCACCTACAACTGCTTGAAAAAGCATGGTGCCAAATGGGTTGACGAGCTTCCGTGTGTACTATGGGGCAACCGGACCACACCCAGCCGAGCTACCGGGGAGACTCCGTTCTTCCTGGTCTACGGGGCTGAAGCATGCCTTCCCCCAGAAATTCACCTGGGCTCACCACGGGTCCAGGCCTTTGACGAATCCATGCAGGAGCAGCTGCGGTGCGACGACGTGGACTTCGTTGACGAGCGAAGGTGGCGAGCAGCAATCCGAAATGCACGCTACAACCCGGCACTCCGGCGCTATCATCAACGGTTCGTGCACGGTAGGGAGCTCCGGGCTGGTGACCTCGTCCTCAGACGGATCCTGAACCGAGCGGGGCTCCACAAACTCTCCCCCAGCTGGGAGGGGCCTTTCAAGGTTACAGAGGTATGCCGGCCCGGATGCGTTCGCCTCGCCACAGAAGACGGAGTGCCGCTGCCCAACCCGTGGAACATAGAGCATCTGCGTAAGTTTTACACCTAGGCAGAGCAGGGAAATAACTTTTCCTTTGTAATAAGATAGAGTTAGCGTGCGGCCCGGAGCGGTTGAGGGCCACCCTCGTAAACCCGACCTCTGGCATCCATCACACTAACGGCTAACGCGCGGCTCAGAGCGGTAGAGGTCCGACCTCATAAACCCGGCCTCTGGCATCCATCGCGCAAGCCATGTACATCGAGATTGCAAAGGAAAGATTTTCTCCTAGTTCTATCTTTGTGTCAAAGTTAAATTACGCATTTCGATTCTCGGAATTTTCGCTTTTTTCTAACCCCCGCGGGACCTCTACTCTTGTTGCTGCAACTAAGATCTGCATTGAGCTGCTGGACTACCGTACAGGTCCGGACCCTCTTGCTGCTGGAGAGGGGTCCGGACCCCTAGAGACCTACTCTGGGGAGCGGGTACTGTTTCCTGGGGTGGTTCGGAGCCCAGTGTAGCCGCTTAGCTGGTTCCGTACCCAAAAGCCTGCACTCTTCACCACCCTGTAACGAGTGCTCTAGTACCTGGAGCCGGGTAATTGGGGGCCCGGACCTCGTCCCAGCTCAAGAGCTGGCTTCCTAAGTCCAACACGGTGTGTCCAACACTATATCTCAAAGGATCGAGCACAACAAAGTGACCTCACCCACTGCTGCGAAGGGTCTGGGACGATGAAGCCAGGTCCGGAAAGATCGTGCTGTTTCCTGGAGTGGTCCGGAGCCCTGCGTAGCGCCTTAGCCTGGTTCCGACCCTAAGCCTACGCACTCCCCCACTCTGTAACAAGCACAGAGCTACCTGGGCCTGCGCATCTAGAGTCCTGGACCTGGTACCAGCCTGGGATTGGTCAGGAATGAGCCCCGCGGGTCTGCTACTAAGCTATAACTTTGAAGTGGTACACAGGTTAAAACCTGGCAGGTGGTAGACAGTCTCAAACCATTGAGCCTACCTACCAGGGGGTCCGAGTATCCGCTTCAAAGCTTTCATGCAGGATAAGAGCCAATCTCGATGGTAGACAGACTCATAGCAACTGAGTCTCTCTCCCAGGGGGCCCAGGGCATCCGCTTTGTCCCAGACATCATGGATGAATTCTGCATGCGTCAAATAGCTAAGTTAAGGCGCTTGCTCGTCTTGCAGGCTATGCAGCCCTATGCCAAGGAGGTCCGCAGTATCTTCTACGGCTCAGATGGCAGACAGGTCCAAGCAACTGAACCTATCTGCCAGAGGGCCAGGGCGCCGGGGTGCTGCATATTGCAAATCAACAACTGACAAACAGCTAAGTTGAAGTTTTTTCTACTTCAAAAATTACAGCTAGTACAAGTTTGTTACATAATGCAAAAGGAAAAAGATACGATGCCCAGCTCAAGAGTCTGCAGGTTCTCGCTTGAAGTAGGCGGCGACGAAGTCAACGGCCTCCTGCACGCTGTCCCGAGCGGCGGCCTCCGTCTCCGCTACAGGGCCATCGATCACGGGCGCCAGCGAGATGGTCGGGTCGTGGCTCCGGAGGCAGGTCAGGATGTGCTCCGCCACCAGCCGGATCAGCTCGCGGCCCTCGGATTCAAGCTGACCAGCAAGGACTGGCCCCAGGCGCTGGAGCCTATCCGAAGCAGAACTCAGCACCGGGAGGGCGTCAGCTACCGAAGCTGGCGGCTCCGCCACCTGGATCGGGCTCAGACCAAGCGGCACCAGCGCCAGGCTTGCTTCGCTTGCCCAGTCAGCGATCCGCTGGGCCTCGACACGCTGGTCTTCCTGATGCTTCCGGACCGCCTCCCGGACAGCCTCCTGCACCCGGGTGTCCAAGGCCGCCTTGGCCACCTCCACCTCGCGGGACCTCTCCTCGAGCTCGCGGGATCTCTCCTCGAGCTCGCGGGACCGCTCCTCCAGCTTGGCCTCCTTCTGCTCCGCATATACCTTCCGCTTCTTGAGCGACTCTCGCTGGCGCCCAAGCTCCTTCTCTATGCCGGTGGCGTGAGCCTCCCGCTTGGCGAGAGATTTCCGGTCCTCCTCCAAATCCGCCTCGTCGGCAGTCAGCTGGCAGGCTCTTTCCTGCAGTTGTTCACGCCATCCCTGCAGAGTCGTAGAGAAGACATCGAGCTCCTGCCTCCGGACCTCAAGGTCCTCGCTGCGAGTCTCCAGCTCTGACTGCTGGGCTGCGAGGTGGGCCTCGAGGCCGGACCGTTGAGCAGCGAAGCCAACAACCTCCAGGGTGAAGTCCTGCTCCCGCTGCGCCAAGGATTTCTCTCGGTTTTACACTGCGAGCTCTCGGTCAAACACCTTCTTAAGGTTGACTTGGTAGGCCTCTTGGTCCGCCTTGAGCTTTGACCGAGTTTCCGCGGCGTGGGAGGCTTCAGCCTTCGTGTGCGCCTCCAGGCGGGTGTGCCAATCGGAGAGGCGCTGACGCTCGCTCTCCAGCGCAGACCACTCCCGTCGGAAGGCCGCCTCGGCGGAGGAGGTTGCCTCCTCGATCGAATGCTGAACTCGCAACAGCACCTGAGGAAGCGGAGTCGCATCCTCCTCCGGGGATTGGAGCTGCAGGAGCCGCCTGCCAAACACCACCTCCAACTCTTCCTCCGCAACAGGACCGGAGCTGGAGGTAGGGGCTTCCGCTGCGGCACTTGTCTCCGGCGCCTCCGCCGCCGCCGAGTCGGGAGCGGCCGAGCACAGCTCCGGCGCCCCCGCTGCCGCCGAGTCGGGAGCGGCCGAGCCCAGCTCCGGCGCCCCTGCTGCTGCCGAGTCGGGCGCGGCCGGACCCAGCTCCGGCGCCCCTGCTGCTGCCGAGTCGGGCGCGGCCGGGCTCAGCTCCGGCGCCCCCGCTGCCGCCGAGTCGGGAGCGGCCGAGCCCAGCTCCGGCGCCCCCCCTGCCGTCGAGTCGGGAGCGGCCGGACCCAGCTCCGGCGCCCCCGCTGCCGCCGAGTCGGGCGCAGCCGGACCCAGCTCTGGCGCCCCCGCTGCCGCCGAGTCGGGCGCGGCTGGGCCCAGCTCCGGCGCCCCCGATGCCGCCGAGTCGGGCGCGGCCGAGCCTAACTCCGGCACTCCCGCTGCCGCCGTGGCGGACGCGGCCGCATCGGGTGCCCCCTCCACCGATGTGTCAGGAGCGGCTGTGCCCTGCACTGGCACCTCCACCACCGTGTCGGGTGCGGCTGCACCCAGCACCGGCGCCGCCGCCGCCGCCGCCGCCGCTGCTGCACTGAGCACTGCAGAGTCTGGAAATGGCATGACAGTTAGCATCGCATCATGTGCCACGGAGTAAGCAGCAGGACGCCGTACCTGAGGGTCCCGCACCTGCTGCCACCATCGCTGTCGATGCCGAGGTCGCCGCCGCCCGGGCACCTGCTGATGTGCCAACGGTGGTAGAAGAACCGCTGGGGCGGGAAGCCCTGGTAGCAAAGCAGAAAAGCCATCAACAAAAACAAACAAACAGAACACCGGCGCAAGCGAGGAGAGCAGGATGACACTAACCCAGCAGTACCGGGTACCCAGCGTCCCCGGAGCCCGGGCCTCTTCTCTTGTGGCTGCTGCTGTTGATGTTGCTGTTGTTGCCCGTGCAGCTGCGATGCAGGCGCAACCCGGGCCTGCACCCGTTGCTGCTGTTCCTGCGGCTGCGGCATGGGCGCAACCCGGGGTCGCACCTGTTGCTGCTGCTGCCGTCTGCGTGCCTGCTGCCGCTGCTCTTGCGGCTGCTCCTGCTGCTGCTGCTCTTGCTGCCGGCGCGATGAATTCCTCGGCGGCGATGGTGGTGGTCCAGTTGCGCTAGAGGACCCGTGGGGGCCGGCAGCCCGGGAGCTGCCTTGGCCTGCGCCCTCAGAAGACCTCTGGCGCTTCGCGGCGGGCTCCGAGACCAGGGTCCCGTCGCCCCGGAGTAGCCTCCGCCGGCCTGCGTCCCCCGACGACGCACCGGAGCTGCTCTGAGCCCGGCTGGAGCCGGCCGCGGCCGCGCTGCTAGCCGCGGCCTGTTTCCCCTTCGTAGTGGCGCCGGACCCCGCAGCGCTCAGCGTAGCCTAATCCCCGGACGTGCCAGGGATCCGGAGCCCACGGTTCGGGTCACCCCCGGTCTGCCGTAGGGCCAGTCCCCCGTCATCCAGGGTCGGCAGGGTGGCCAGCACCGCCACCCTCGCCGGGTCCTCGCAGAGGGGGACTATGCTCTGCGGGAGGATCAGGTTCTCTGGGATGAAGGTGTCTCCCGTCACGTTCCGCACCAGGACCTCCAAGGCCTCCTGGGTCAGGTCGCTTCCCTCCCCGCGGTGGGTCCTGCTGCAATCATTGAGGCCGGTGAAGCTCCACGCCGGTCGCGGCCGCTGCTTCAGGGGGGCGATCCGGCGCTTCACGAAGTCGCCGAGCACGTGCCACGAGGTGAGGCCGCTCCCTGCCAGCGACCTGATTTTATCCAGCACGGAGTCGAACTCCGGCTGCAGCGATGGCTTGGCCCTCCAGGATGCTTTGTCGGAGGCGGGCCCCGCGGTCGGCAAGACAAGGCGCTCGTTGGCTTCGGTGGTAGCGATCACCCAATCCCTGCGCCACTCCTCCCACCTTCCCCCAGCAAGGCCGGGAATGTAAGGAGTCGGCAGGTCGCTCCTTATCTGGAAGTAGTACCCTCCCACTTCGTCTCTGCTCCTTCCGGACCTCACCAGGATGAAGAAGTAGCGGAAGAGGATGACGCAGGGACGCACTCCCACGAACATCTCGCATAAATGCACAAAGATGGACGCCAGGAGGAGGGAGTGGGGCGTCAGATGCTGAAGCTGGAGGCCGAAGTCTTCCAGCAGCAGCAGCAAGAATGAAGAAATCGGCAGTCCCACGCCGGCGGAGACGTGCGAGGTGAATAGCACGAACTCCCCGGCGCGGAGGTTGCCAAGGGGAACCGAGCCTGCTCGCACCCCCCAGCCGGTCTCCTGAGCGCTCCACCCAAGGAGGCGGCGCACTGTGTTCAGCTCTCCCTCGGTTTGGAAGCGACGGGGATGAACAAGGGATGCCATCTCTTGGTGGGTGAGGAAGGAGCCTGTGTAAGGGGGAGAGAAGGGCGAGGAAAGCTCGGAGGCAAAGGGGCGCAAAGGCTGGAATAAGAAGACGAATGCGGGAAAGCAACCGTGGAATGCGGTAAGCCCCGTTATAAAGCCTGACTCAACCGGCGCGCCCCGGAACCGTCGCTGGAACCCAAGCGACGTCCGCACCTAGTGTTAACCGCCCATTCCATGGCAAGGGGGCCCAGGCCCACCTGTCAGGGATGTCGGGTAACCAACAGAGGTGTGAAAAGGCGGGATCCGAACCGCCGCCCGCGCGCGTGAAGCAAGGCGGAAGCTGAGCTGACGTGCGCGCATTAATCGCAGGCGTGGCCGAGCTTTTCGGGAACTGCGACGGTGGTAAATATTCCGTTTACTCCGGCCGCAACAATGCCGAGTGTCGCGCGCATGACTATGTGAACCACTATTATGCGTGGGGATCGTGAGTCAGTAAGCCGTTGCGATGTGATGAGGCAGCAACCAACCCAATGGGTGGTCAAAGCCGGTCAAGACCCCTGCGGAAAGGAGCTTCAAGCTATATAGAGCCAAATCGCAGAAGTGGCCCCACCTGTGGGTTCGTACCTCCCCCAAGGTGGGCCCGGGGGCCACTGTCGGTACCCTGTAACAGGGATACCCACTCTTACTGCAGCAAGACAGGACCCGCGTAGTTATCCGTAGCTGCGCGGGAAAGACGGAGTAGCCAGGCCCCACAGGCCAGGCTTTTCCCTCACCAGGCCAACGGCCCCGGACCGTTCCCCGCCTATGGGTCCGGTGACGCCACGTGTCTCCACGGAAGGGAAGCTCCGAGCTGACCGCCGAGGCCTCGGACCCCCAGAGGGGTCCGGGACCTCCTGCGCCCGTCCGGACTCCCCTCACCGTGTAGGGGTCCGGAGCCGCCACGTGTCCCGGAGACGTGGGATCGTGCGCGAGTCTTCCGCAGGAAGACTCGCCCACCTACCGCATTTAATGCGATGGACAAGGCGTGCTCTGCCGCCACGGTACACAAGACAGCCTTTTGTCAGACCCCGCTGCGCGCCGCATATTACCAAGGAGCACAGTGCAGCCGCCTGAGCCGCGCCCGCGCAGAGCCCGTCTGCCGCGTTAAATGGATACGACGGCACGGCACTTTTCCATCATGCCACCTACGCCGCTCCCTACACAGCCGTTCAGCTACGTGGCAGGCGATGCTACTAGCTACATCAGGCTCCGTCTCGACAAGACAGCGCCAAGACATGATGGACGGAGGGCTCCGGGAGCAGGCGAGGGAATCCAAGAGAGAGATCTCCTTTGCCTACAACGCCATAATGTATGAACAGTACATTAGTTTATACTGCATCGTTGGACCCACCTGTCGGGGATCCAACGGCTGTGTACGCGCCCCCTTGAGATATAAAAGGGAGGTGCTCGCTGTGCACAGGACAGATCCAGACAGACTCAAGCTCTCGCACCTTCTCACTCTCGTGGGAAGGCAATACAACACACAGTGGACGTAGGGTATTACGCTCCGGCGGCCCGAACCACTCTAAATCTTGCTGTGTTCATCGTGTTCTTGAGTGAGATCGATCTAAGACTAGCTAACCCCCGAGTACACACCCTCTGGGCTAGGGCGGGTGCCTTCCGCCACCCGGCTGTGGTTTGCAGCACCACGACAGGAAGCCTAGGTCGAAACCCTAACTCGTGATACCATGTAGGAAAGGTAGGATGCGTATAATGCGGTCGATGTATTGCATTGATCCCCTTGGGCGGTATATATAGAGCACAGAGACTTGGGGGGCAAGACACCTCCCCGATACATATGGCAGTCCAGGATTACATATCCTAACCTACCAAATATACTATCACAATTTCAGCTAAAGTTATAAACTCTATTCATATTTGTAACGCGAGGCGTGTTTTGTTGAGTGAACATTTCTAGATCCCAGGGATGAAGTAAAAAAGCCATACAAAGCAAAACACGAAGAAATGACTCTAAGAAACGTTGAATTGGACAAGTTCTGCAGAAACCAGTAGCACCGGAAGAACCGATGCCTATAGCATCGGTGCATCCGATGGTTGTCAGAAGATCCGACGCCCTGGCATTAGTGCAAGACTGAGCGCCTCTGGAGATCAAGTGAAAAAAAGTGAAGCACCAGTTGAACTAATGGTGTCAAGTCAAGCATCGGTGCATTCAACGTACTATGTTCCAGAGACGATGTCAAGTGCCCAGGAGCCAAGTCTTCAACACCGATTTAACCGATGGTGCATCGGAGCATAGCGTCAGAGCAATGATGTCAGCAGAAGAGGGAGGTCCAACGACTAGTCCAGTTGCTGTGTGTGACCGGTTTAACCGACGCCCTTAGATTGGTTTAACCGATGGTCTCTGAAGTCGCTGCAACTGTGTCAGAGAAGTCAACGGCTACTTCAGAGCGTAGAGTGACCGGAAGAATCGATGCCCCAGCACCGGAAGTTCCGATGCCTACGCAGAAATGTGCCCAATGGCTCCAAACAGCTAGTTCAAGTGTGTGGCCTATATATATGTGCTCCCCCGGCTATTTGAAGATTGCTGGAGTCCCAAGACATCAAACACACATCCAACAACACCTCTAAGCCATCCAAGAGCATAAAGATCAAATCCTTAGTCCTTAGCAAAAGCTTTGTGAGTGTTAGTGCTACATTAGCTCTTGAGTGAGTGATCAAGCAAGGTTTAGATCCTTGTGCTGTGGTTCTAGAGTGAACCAACATTGTATCTTGGTGCGCCGGCCATCCTTGGAGGTTTGGTGGCTCGCCGGTAAGTCAACGACCCTCCGGCTTGGTGTGGAGCGGCGTCGGCAATATTGTGCGGGGGACGGAGACCCCTTCTTCGTGGGCAATCTCCCTTAGTGAAGATCGGAATCAAGGTGACCGTGATTGTGTTCATGGAAGAGACTTGACTGCCGGGAAGCGATACTCTTCGCGAGTGCTTCAACAACGTGGATGTAGGGGCGCCTTTGTGGCAATCCGAACCACGGGATAAATCCTCGTGTCGAGAGTTTGCTTTCTCTCATCCCTCTCTTTAAGCTTCCGCATTTCATTTTGCAACTTGTGTGTTTTTACTTTCATAGAGTAGTTTCTTGATAGGATTGGCTATAGGTTGCTAAATTCTTTTGGGATGAGGGTTTTACACTAAGGTGAACCGTAGTTGTACATCTAGATAGTTTGTTTTAGTTTAAATTTTGTGCAAACTAGTTGGAGCCATTGGTTAAGATATTAAGAGTGCCTAATTCACCCCCTCCCCCTCTTAAACTAGAGCACTCTATTGCTTTCAATATTGTACCCTATTGTCAATTGGACACTCAACCTGCTGCTCCGGAAGCCATGGATTGTTCATTTCTTCGAGTTACGTACGTGATTACAAGATGAACTTGTGCAGATTAGCAGATGTTTAATGGTTTGTCTAATCGGATATATGATAAAAACCTTTCAGCTGATGTAGGATGCATGACTTTCTCCGATATCTTCTTGGCTGAATCAGACGATCCATTCAACGGATCCACGCATCTGCATGGTTAACAAATCGTTTTCCGTCACACGTTGATTTGCCGTCCTTGTGTAGAGGTTTTGGTGAGGCGTCCATTTCGGCGTCGATTCCCACGCAACTCTGCATTTGCCAGTTGGATTGGATCCCGTCATCCGGAGGAAAACTAGGTTGCCAAGCGAGCCCAATTCTCTACTGATTCACGGCGGTATGATCTACTCGTACGTTTGCAAAAGTATGGTACTATGGTACTGCGTTGCAAATTCTTTCTGCTGACATTTGCACATTGCTCTGGTCTGAGCCTTGCATCTCAAGCTTTTGCAAATGAAAAGAGACCTTGCTGGTACTAGAGACACGTCTCTAATTCTTTTGTTTTTTTGGGCTGGGATTGACATAGAGAAAACTAAGCGCGCAAGTAAAAGCCTCCACTGCTCTTGCAGTCTTGCGACAAGCACCAGGGGGGTAGTGAATTGTATATTAACTGAAGATGTCTCTTTCAGATCAGGCTATTTGTTAACAAGAAATTGAGATGGTGAGGAACAGCTCATGTTACAAGACACAACTTGCATCTCGTGGGAAGTTACTTTATTTCGCAGGATGAGGTGCCATTGCAAGATCGATGAGGGCATTGTCTCCGAGAAGAAGGCCCCAACCTTTTCCCCGCACATGCGTTGGATGCCTCATGCCGGTGGCTCGCCAGGCAGTTCCAGGATTACATGCTATAACCGACAGACTACTGCGACAGAAAGCTTGCTTTTGTAGTATGCCACTACCAGGAGTCCAGGACTATTTGCTGTATAGAAACCAGGGTGGGCTATGGCCAATAGGATTAGTTGCTGTATACACACAATCAGGCTTGCAGACAAACAATGCTTTTTCTGATTCTTGTTCAGATCAGGAGATTTCCCTTTTTAAGTAAGTATTTCTACGGCATCGATATTGAGTTATTTATTTATTTATTTATTTTGAGAAATTGTCTGTACTATTCATTTCATTGCTTCGGATCAGCATCGCTTCATCAAAAGAAAAGAGGATGAGTATGTCACACTGCGGGGCCACGGGGCCAAAATTGACGTGACAGATCATTTTGAATGCCAGATGGACATTTGATTTTAAGTATGAGCTTTGCGTGATTAGGACTCAACATTTTAGCGTGCTCAAAATCGGTTGCGCATATGTCCCGCTAAAATTCGAATAGCTGAGAATCCCCACCTCATCAAGAGTCAAGGAAAAAGACCGAGACGGTAGATTCTTCGGATCCTGCAAAAATTGACGGTCAGGCTTGAACGGAAAATACAGCTCATGTTACACTAAGTTTGACTCTGAATTATGAGCACTGTTTCTTCATCTAACACCCCCTTTGATGGCTTGATCGAAAAAGCTAGAAGAGCCTTCCGTGTCCTGTGTCCATTGTCCAATCAGCCATTCTCCAAAGAGGGTCCGGCCACCTCCGTACCTGTCGACCGTTCGCCGCATGGGCGGCTGTCCGGAGCTCATCGAAGCCCAGCGCCCCTTTCAGCTCGTACCATCCATGGGCAGGAAGACGACAACGACGACGGATCGGAGGAGGAAGCAAACGAGCGGAGAGAAGACGCAACCGATTATTTCACGCCGCAGGCGATCCCAGCAGCGGGTCATCTGTGACAGCATCACTTGGATCGCTGGTTTTAGGTGGAAGTAGCTGGCTAACTCCACATTCGCCCCAAGTGTAAACGGCCGGTGAACTGTCACTTGCTGCTGGCAGTATAAATCTTCAATCTTTTTTCTGGCGCGGCTCGTGACCTGCGAGCAGTTCCAGATTAGAGCAGTTCGCGATTTTTTTTTCATCCCTAACCAAACACGCCCCTGGGCACGCTGCTCACGCTGACCGGCTCGTGCCGTGGCTGAGAATTCTCACGGAAAGCGCCGCAGCAGGAGAGGCTGCGCCTCAAGTCACGGGCAGGAGATCTCCTCTTTTTCCTCCCATGGTGTTTGCCAGACGTGCAGTTTTTTTTTTTCGTGTGGTGGCCATGGTTTCCTGCCAGGTCTCCCCTACCCTGCCTGAAACAACCCCCAGAGGCTGCTGAACCGGGCCAAACTTTTTCTCTTTCGAAACTTCCAAATCTGCCACGAGCCTTACGATCTGGCCGTCGCGAGCGCGACTGCCGTGTGACAAATGGCAACTTCGCCCTTGGCTCCCGCCATCAGAAAACTCGATCGCACCACGCGTCTCTCAAATCTCAATTATCAACCACTACTACTGTTTTTTTATTAATAATTACTGAAGTAAAAGAGTATGGTTCATCGTCGATGGCAGCAGGGACTGTCGTGGAGCCGACTGTCAAAATGCTGTGGACACGTGCATCGCATGACGGGCGAGGCGATCAGAAGTTCAGAACTGGGTGGAGACCAGACGGATGTTGATGGACCCGCCGCCGCCGATGCAGTAGTGTGGCATGGCAGGAACGCCGCGAGCCCCCCCGTCGCCCAAGCAAATTCGCGCCCCGTCCCTCCTCCGGCGGCTGTCGCGCGATCCCCGTCGTCATTTTGGCTAGACCAGGACCAGTGGGGGCCGTGGCCGTGGGTGACATGACATCCCCCCGTTGCCCCGTCGCCGCACCCACACGCTCCGTCCCCGTTGGCATCGCGCGGTCACTTTGGCGGCACCCTCCTCCTCCCCGCTCGCTGTCGATGGCTGTGGGCTGTGGCTGGATCGCCAGCAACCCGCCAGGCCGTCCCAGTCCAATCCCGCGGGCGGTTTTTTTTATATTTTTATATTTTTTATTTCTGTTTTTTACAAAAATATATTTTCGATTCAAAAAATTACAGAAATATACCCGGCCGCCCCGCTGCCGGGCGGCCGGGACCTGGCCGCCCAGCAGCCGGGCGGCAGGGGCTTATCCGTAAAAAAAGACGACAAAAAATTATAGATAGGTCCCTGGGGACCGGCCGCCCGGCTGCGGGGCGGCCGGCCTTATTTTTTGCAATTTACCCTTTTTCGCGAAATAATTTCACATTTGTGCTTTTTTTATAACTTTTTGCAGAAATAGACCCTGGGGGTCGGCGCTGTAATATGTGGCGCCGAGATAACACGTCTTGGCGCCACAGATCACGGCACCGAGGTGCCACGCACGCACAAGCAATATAGTGGATCTTCGAACTTGCCTTTAATATTTTCGGACATTTTCAAGAGACTGGAATACTGTGAACCACACATCAAATATAACGGTAAGAATTAAGAACTAAAAACTGCATTACACAATGTAAACCATAGGAATTACATCATAATACAACGTTAATGAAACACACATCAGACATGCAGTGGCATGGCAGAACCCGTTGCAATTACGGTAAACAGATTCTGAACTAAGCTAACATGCCTTAGGTAATTTAGAAAAACACAACAAACACAACGATGCAGCATGTGACTAGCACTAGGTAGTCCTAGTAGCCATACCCCCACGTAGCAAACTGCGTTGAGTCTTCTCCGCAGTATCCACCCATTGCAGGTGGTGCAGGCGGTGATGCCGGAGGGGCAGGGCCCTTCTTCTTGTGACAAGGGCAGTTGCAGTAAGAAATAGTGCATGGTTCATCCTGTGAAGCGGCAGCATTGCTGGTATCATCATCTTCGTCGTCTTTGTTACCCTCGCTTAATTCCTCGTAATGGTTTATCTTGCATTCCAGATCAAAGATCTTTATCTGGAGGTACTCGATGAACTCCTGAACTGAATCAATTGGTGCATGATCGACCCACCTGGTAAAACCATAGTTTTCTGAAGCATCTGAAGACTGCAAAATAAATTTCATGTAAGGTATCTCAATGAAGATAAAGAAATAAAACAACCGAGTATTACCCATGCGTGTGGGCATTTGAAGAAACGCCGACTGCCATCCATTCCGTCGGTGCACATCTGCACTAAGCAGTCCTCACCATGTCTGTATTTTGGCCACGGTTTTCTACGGTTATCGTATTGTCGTAGAGGAGTTTCATTGGTAAATTCAATCTTGTGCTGTGGCGGAAACTCAAACACTGGTTCCGGAAAGGAATCAGATCCAAGAGGCCCCTCCCATATTATGGGGTCTCCCTTTTTTCCCCCTTTTCCTTTCCCAAAACTGTAGTAATTCTTCCCGCTAGACCCACCTCCAGACATTGGGTATACAATGAGCTTTGGTGTTTGAGTGCTGCTGGGAGTTCACAAATTTCGGAGTATTTATAGGCGCACAAAGATCTGATACCCGGATTGTGGAGTGTAAATGGACCTGAAAAGCCTACATGACAACACAGTGAAGAGGCTAGCTGACCGAACACTGAAAATGCTAGATTCAATTCTCGAACTGACTACTCGATGCATCTCTATGCATGCAGAGCATCTAAGTGCATGCAGACTCACAATACTGCATCGTTGCCGCTCGGTCGATCATGTCTAGATGCCGCCATCCCCACTACACGCCACAGACCTTCGCTGTAGAATGACAGTTCCGTCGTCCTCGCCCGAGAGACTGTTTTGAAGGTGAGCTGGTGTGGTAACCGTGTTGTCACATCTTTTTGAAATGGTGAAAGGGCAATGCTATTGGGCTGTCGTCTTTTGTCACGTTTGTCTGGGCAAACAATGCGACATATGCAAAACCTGTGATCGCCGTGCTGAGCAGTGGCAACCTGTGATCTCGTACTCGCAGCTAGATACACTATGGTCCCTATTTTGAGCTATATGAGCATGTCACGAAGTTTACTCTATATGCGGTAGTCGTCATCATCGTCGGCGGGATCTCGGCCGCTAACTCCTCCCTCAACTAACTTGTCCTTCATTAAATCACGGAAAAAATTCGCAAGAACTTCCCTTATTTCACGAGCATTATGGAACCCACAAATATAACAAGTTCACATCAATAATATCTATAGAAACAAATGACAAGTAAACTACCACAATCATAAACAACCATAATCCGAACAGTCGAAACAGTCCATAATGCGTAGGGCAGAAGCACCCTATCCACACAGTGCCTGCGTGAGTTGTTGAACATGATGTACCCAAATAACCACAGCAGGTATGCCTCGAGTGATCTAGTCACGCTGTAGTCATCGGCATGTGCTGCCAACAGATCCGGCTGCAATGAAGTACGAACATTGAGAATAAGAAACACATGAGTTATTTCAAAGTCATAAAATACATCAACACATCGTTTTGTACGAAATTGTACCTGAAACTGTAGGAGCCATGACTTGGAAGGGCCTTTCGACAGTGAGTGCTCATTGAAATCTTCAGGATCAATCGTGGTGGCAACACCTGCAAAACGTTCCTGAAGATCCTCCAACCACGTAGAAGGTACCACGCGGGGCCCGACAGCGTCTCCGGTGATAGGAAAACCAAACAGCATCGCAACGTCCTGCAGGGTCGGTGCCATCTCCCCACAAGGGAGGTGGAACGTGTGTGTCTCAGGTCTCCATATGTCAACGAGAGCTGAAAGTAGAGACCTGTCTAGCTTCACCAAAGCACTCTCAGCAAGACGAGCCACAGTGATAAGACCTGCCTCGCTCAGCCTGCATCATACAGTGCTCAAATATTAATACATTATATAACGAAATGTATAACGGATAAAAACAGAAAATAGACGACATATCACCTGGGCACCCATCGTGGGTCTATAGTAACCAACTCTGTAGGTGGACGTGGACGCATCACGTTTAGTTATTGGTGCTGAACCTTCACAAGGAAGGACCGGTGACCCGAGTCTATTGTTGGGTCCAGCAACGCAGGAGTAACCCCGGCCACACCTACCACGTAAGATCAAAACAATACAATACAATCACACACATCTAAATATTTCTAATATTTCATTATATTTCCTAAATAATTTCTAAGATTTTCTAACCATTAATAATAATTTCTAATATTTTCTAACATTTTATAAATTTTCTAATATTATCTTGCAATTTTTAAGATTAATTAATTAGATTGCTAATGTACTATATCAACGCTAATCACTACAAGTAACTACACCTAAATATACCACTAATCAGTCCTAATAATAATTAAACTGATTGCTAATCTACTATTTCAACAAAATAGTTTCTATAATTTTCTACAATTTTCTAATATTTTCTAATATTTTCTAACAGTCTCTACAATTTTCTATAATTTTCTACAATTTTCTAACATTTTCTACAATTTTCTAATATTATCTTGCATTTTTTTATTTTCTAATACTTCTCTAACAATTTTCTAGTATTTTCTAATACTAAATCTAACACTAAATGTACTATATCAACGCTAATCACTATAAGTAACTGCACATAAATGTACCACTAATCACTCCTAACAATAATTGAACTGATTGATAATCTACTGTTTCAAAAAAATAATTACAACATAATCTATTTATAAAATGTAGAAAATTATAGTTACCTAAAGTCGCCGTCTTGAAAATCCGACAGAGCTTCGCCGTTTTGCCTCTCCCTCACTCCTCCTCTCCCTTTCTCCCTCTCTTTTCTTTTTTCTGGATTTTTAGTAAGGCAAATGGGGGGTGAGGGGCGGCCAACACCTTATATAGGGGTGGGGGGCCGGCCGCCCCCCTGCCGGTCGGCCTGGGGGCCGGCCGCCCCGCTGCCGGGCGGCCGGTCCCCAAGGACCGGTCTGTAATTTTTTGTCGTCTTTTTTTTGCGGATAAGCCTCTGCTGCCCGGCTGCCGGGCGGCCAGGTCCCGGCCGCCCGGCAGCGGGGCGGCCGGGTATATTTCTGTAATTTTTCAAGTTGAAAATATATTTTTTTGTAAAAAACGGAAATAAAAAATAAAAAAATAAAAAAAACCGCATCCCGCGGCGACAAGAAAACACAGGTGCGCCGTGGGTGTGCGGCCCAGACTCTGCCTCCGCGCGGAACCTGGGTGTGCAGGGCACCGTGGCTGGCAGCGCGGATGCGCGTAGCCGCGAGCCGAGCTCCCATTATTTTTCCAGCCTCTGTGTGTGGTGGTGGCCGGTGGGTGGATGTGCGCTGTGCTGCTGACCGGCACCGGCGGGCACGAGCACGAGGGCCAGGCTGGGGCGCAGGGCACGGAGCCGGATGCCCGGGACGGCTTCTCTCGCTCGCTCTCCCTCTGACTCGAGAATCTTTTTCGCTTTCCAGGCGCTCTTTTCGATCGCGTCCCGGTGAGAAGGCGGATTTCTGTTCAGCATCCCGTCCCTGTCCCCCGCTTTTTCTGGCGTGTCCGGGCAACTTTGCGGAGCGCCGCCTGTACCTTCTTTTGGTTTCAGTTCAGGATGGTGGGAGTAGTCGCCTCAGAAATGGCAAATAGTATAAAGGGTGATGGCAAATTTGCTCATTTGTTTTCGGCCACGATTGCAAACCTGTTATTACAAAACTGCAAAAATACCAATAGAACCATCAACTATAGTGGAGTGGCAGTTATATGTAAAGTAAAAAGTGGACCAAATTTGCAAATAGCCTAACATTAATTGTTATCATGCAGTTTTAGCTGATATTTATTTTTTTTGAAATACTATACAAATGTACGCTTACAAACATGCATTCACACTCACATTCTATAAATACACGCACACAACTCGAAACCCTACTCCTATGAGCACCTCCAAGATACTGAGCTGATAGATCCTCAAAATTGAACAAGTCACCATAGACATCTAGTTGTCGACGTGCACATTACCACTGAAAGAATAGCACTAGTTAAGTTCTAAAATAAATTCAGAAAATACGAACACCTATGCTGAGTCTAGGATTACATAGTGTTAAATGACTTCGTTTTTTGCTTCTTAATCAACTAGGTGTAAATGAGCTGGTTATTATGTCATGTGGGTTGAGTTTTCTTGTTGTTGATGATATTACCATGTGATTCATCAGATTCACCGAATGGGCAAATAAGGATCGCACATATAGTTCAAGTTGATTTTGTTTATTATCCGTAGCTTGAAATTTCACACATATTCCTTGTGTATTAACAAAAACTCCATACCCGTTTTGACCATTGGGATAATGCAGCGATATATATTAACAAATTCTCCTAATAGGAAGTTGAAGTTATTTTGAGTATAATGGTTGCTAAAAGTATACTCCCTCCGTCTTGTAATATAAGTTATTCTAGTAATTTTAGAACAGATTAAGCGAGAGAACAAAAGACACATGCATCTTTCGAGAGTTTTAGTTTACCAATTATAATTAAAGTTATTTCTAAAATTAAACACCGGGAAGAAATGGAAAAGGAAATTAAGTATGCAACTAAGAGCTTAGAAAATTAAATAATTTTCTTTAATATCTTATATATAGTATAAATTTTAAATCCTCTAATATCTTATTTATTTTTTTAGGACGGAGCAAGTAAATGTGTAGCCACCCACACTCTGCAACCAGGTCTAAACTTGGTACATGGAACTAAAGATGAAAGTCACTCATTTGGTAACTGAAATCCCGGATTCACCGAGGGTGCCCCTGCAAAATTCCAGGAAGAAATGTAGCGCAAGAGCCAAAACCCCACCTCCAGGCTTCCACGCCCACCCCTTCTCATTATTTATCCCCTCTCCCTCTCCGCAACGACCCGTCTCCGCCTCGCCCCCCGCCGCCGCCGCCGGATTCGCTTCCGCCTCCGGCGGCCACGCCCATTTCCCGCACCACTACCTCGCCGCATCCGCCGGCTCCGATCCTCACGGCTGCTGCGGCACCATCTTTACCCCACGACCACGCCAGCCACAAGACCAGAAACGCCTCCCACAACGGGAAGAATCCATTCATCCAGTCCACTCATCAGGGGCGCTGCGCCCCCATCTTTGACTCGCACTCCGCGTCCAGATCTAGGCCGGTGGAGCGAGGAAAGATGAACGGAGGCACCGCCCCATCCGCGGCCGCGGCCGCGGCGACGCCGCCTCACCGGCGGCTGCCGGACTTCCTCCAGAGCGTGAACCTCAAGTACGTGAAGCTGGGGTACCACTACCTCATCACCCACCTGCTCACGCTGATGCTGCTCCCGCTCATGGCCGTGATCCTCCTCGAGGCCGGGCGAACCGACCCCGACGATCTGCGCCAGCTGTGGCTCCACCTCCAGTACAACCTCGTCTCCGTGCTTGTTCTCTCCGCCGTCCTCGTCTTCGGCGCCACCGTCTATGTGCTCACCCGCCCGCGACCCGTCTACCTCGTCGACTTCGCCTGCTACAAGCCGCCCGCCCACCTCCAGGTCCGCTTCGAGGAGTTTATGCGCCACTCCAAGCTCTGCGGCTTCTCCGAAGACGCGCTCGAGTTCCAGCGCAAGATCCTCGAGCGCTCCGGCCTCAGCGAGGAGACCTACGTCCCGGAGGCCATGCACGCCCTGCCGCCCCAGCCCACAATGGCCAACGCCCGCGCCGAGGCCGAGACCGTCATGTTCGGCGCGCTCGACAACCTCTTCAAGGCCACCGGCGTCAAGCCCAAGGACGTCGGCGTCCTCGTCGTCAACTGCAGCCTCTTCAATCCCACGCCGTCCCTGTCCGCCATGATCGTGAACAAGTACAAGCTCCGCGGGAACATCCGGAGCTTCAACCTCGGGGGGATGGGCTGCAGCGCCGGCGTCATCGCCATCGACCTCGCGCGCGACATGCTGCAGGTGCACCGCAACACCTACGCCGTGGTCGTCAGCACGGAGAACATCACCCAGAACTGGTACTTCGGGAACCGCAAGTCGATGCTGATCCCCAACTGCCTGTTCCGCGTCGGCGGCGCGGCGGTGCTGCTCTCGAACCGCGGCGCCGACCGCCGCCGCGCCAAGTACAGCCTCAAGCACGTCGTGCGCACGCACAAGGGCGCAGACGACAAGGCGTTCAACTGCGTGTACCAGGAGCAGGACGGCGAGGGCAAGACGGGCGTGTCGCTGTCCAAGGACCTGATGGCCATCGCCGGCGGCGCGCTCAAGACGAACATCACGACGCTGGGCCCGCTCGTGCTGCCTGTGAGCGAGCAGCTCCTCTTCTTCGCGACGCTCGTGGTGAAGAAGCTGTTCAACGCCAAGGTCAAGCCCTACATCCCGGACTTCAAGCTGGCGTTCGAGCACTTCTGCATCCACGCCGGCGGGCGCGCCGTGATCGACGAGCTCGAGAAGAACCTGCAGCTGAGCCCGGCGCACGTGGAGGCGTCCCGGATGACGCTGCACCGGTTCGGCAACACGTCGAGCAGCTCCATCTGGTACGAGCTGGCCTACATGGAGGCCAAGGGCCGCGTCCGCCGCGGCCACCGCATCTGGCAGATCGCCTTCGGCAGCGGGTTCAAGTGCAACAGCGCCGTCTGGCACGCGCTGCGGAACGTCAAGCCGTCGCCCAACAGCCCGTGGGACGACTGCATTGACCGCTACCCGGTGGAGCTCGTCGACGGCTTCCCCACACACAAGGCGGCGCAGCAATAGCATCCACACATCCATTCCATGGACGCTCCTCCCTCCAATACAGATATCATACATAGCTTGTTGGATAGATTCAAATACTCATCTGGTTTGGCTAGTAGTGTGACTCAACACAATGGAGGCTGGCTGCTGCTTTTCCATCCAGAGCATGATTGCAATGGAAGAATCACTAGGCTTACTGCAGGTCTGCTCTGTTCTGTAACCATGTGTTCGTCAGCATTGGCTCTTTGGTGTGTACTTCGTGGATCATCCGGTCCGAGAGGGAACACCTCTTTGGTGTGTACTTCGTGGATCATCCGGTCCGAGAGGGAACACGGGCCTAAGGCCCTTGTTTAGTTCCCACCTCATAAACTCTGTAAACACAAAAAAAAACATCACATCGAACGTTTCGACACATACTTGGAGTATTAAATAAAGTCTATTTACAAAATTTTTGCATAGATGGGCTGTAAATCGCGAGACGAATGTAATGAGTCTACTTAATCCATGATTTGCAACAGTGGTGCTACAGTAATCATCCGCTAATTATTAATTAATTATGGATTAATTAGCATCATTAGATTCGTCTAACGATTTACAATTCATTTGTGCAAAAAGTTTTATAAATAGACTTCATTTAGTACTTCAAATTAGTAAGATTCCAACGCAAAAAAAATTTGCACCGAAACTAAACACGGCCTCAGTTTGCAGACTAGGTGCTGCTGAATGATTGTTGTTTGTACATTTGTTTGTTTAGCCGTTGCTGCCGATTGTCATTTACCAGTACTAGAGGTAGTGGTCCAGACCCCAGAGGAAGGGGGCGTTCCTTTTATTTTTACCAAAGGTATGTTGATGGCTAAGGAGTGTCTTGTGTGTGTCGGCGGATGGATGGAGTGATATTATTTGTGCAGTTCACTTGGAAATTTTGCTCTTTCTGGACTTATATACATCACTGGCCTCGATGAACTGAATGCTGATATCGCATCAATTTTTTCTCTCTCAGAAGTTTGTCTTGTTAAATACCTACCAGATCTCTACCTGTTTATCTTCTTGGCACGCGTTGTTTCACTAATCTCTACCTGTTTGTCTTGTTAAGTTCCTTGTTTATTTCCTTTAGGAAGGCTAAGTTGTCAGATATTCAGCTAGTCCGTTTGTCTCACTTGATGTTCCTACATTTGATCCGCTGAAAGCCCAACGATTTGCTGGAAAACACAGGCATGTTGTAGCTGCAGTACAGTGGAAGAGTTCTATTTTATGCATTCTCATTGCTATTGCATGGTCTTTGATTCTTAAGAAAAAATGGTGCTGTCCTAAATACTACTACAATTATGAAAAAAATGTCATTCAAACTGGTACTCCTCATTAGATTTTGAAAAGGCGTGATCATTTTTTTTTTCGGAACGTATGATAAGGATCGTAGCTGGTTAATTTGCGCTCGACCAACAAGCCTTCTTCGCCGACGATGGAAATCCCCTTCGCGGTTTTGTGGAGTGTGGGGGCAGGCTTGGAGAAAAGCCATGGGTGGTGGGGCTCCAACCGGAGTGGGCGATGATCTTCGATGATCCGAAAAATCAGGTGCTAAACTAGATCTAATCAACCTTCAATTGTGGAAAATCTTTGTCAATTTTTCCATTATGCTAAGAAAGGGACACAGACGGCATGCTCTTTACTCTTTATGTAATTATGCTCTTTAGTTTTGGATCTCGCTGTACAGCTTACCATTTTATAGACACTAGTTCCTCTCGTTGGCACAAGTTGGGCACCATGACTATGTTCTAATCACATCTGGACAATTTGCTTCGCACAATTCCTAGTCGTTTGGCGCTTCTTTCTCGATGTTTTTTTCCCTCGCTGCTGAGAAACCCCGCCCTTTGGCCGTTGTCTCGTTATTAGATGAAGCTCTCTGTTTTTGCTTGTTTGAAGACCTGGAAGCGCTCCTGTCCCTCTTGGAAAAACAAAAGTGAGCCCTGGAGCCATGTGTAACAGGGCAGGATTTGCGTATTTGTTTAATTTTTAATCAGCGACACCAAGAATCTTGGTCCAAGACGGAGCTGGTGTTACTGTACATCATGTTATTTGTGCTGGGCCACGTCAAGTGGAGCAGCCTGCCTCCAGTTCCAATGTGTAATCTTGTCTGGCCAGGTTCTTTCAAAAAAAAAATCTTGTCTGGCCAAAAGTACAAACAGGATGTTAATCATGTACCTACTTTATTTTCTTCATCAACATCAAGTACTCACAAACCAGCCTGCGGCAAGTGAAGCAAACGTCCAACCATAGGGGGGAATTGCTAATGCTGCCAAGTGCCTAAGCCTAACCGTTGGCTTCTAGGCTTTTTCTTTGGAAGGGTGGGTGAGTCATCTGCTGGGTATGTAGGACTCTGCCAGGAGTAATTGTTTAAAAATTAAAAGGGACACTGGAAACCATCTAGACTGACAGAGCTGCCTCGACTAGTAGGTGTTTAGTGTGCCTAAGCACACATGACACTCATCACCATTTCAGGGGAAAAAAATGAAAAACATCATGTTGACAGCCCACCTTGAGCAGCAAGGCCCAGCCCATGCGTGCTTTGAGCTTTTTTTCATTTTTATATTAAAAAAACAAAATTTCAAAAATTTATGTCGAATAAATTTTTTTTCAAAAATGGGTGCATGTCGCCCCCTAATGGGCGACAGGGTGCCTGTCGCCCATCCAGTGGGCGACAGGACCTAAATGTAAAAAAATTTACATTTAGGTCCTGGCGCCCAAGGCGCATTAAACAGTGAACTTGTAAAATCGATATAAAATCGTAGAAAAATCATAAAAATACAAACTCAACTGTTCTTGATTCTATGAAATAATATCTACAACTTTTGTTACATAAAGTTTTTCATTTGATCAATGTATCTAAATCAAGAAAAATAGTTCTTGTACCTAGAAAAATCTGAAATAATTCATTTGGTCTAGTTGTGCTTATCTAAAATTTACCAAACTTTTTTATAACTCTTAGGAAATAAAATAATGGTACTGTAAAAGTTATGCCTTCTAATACTCAGTATAGCAGCATGAATAAATAACTCATTTAAACTAGACATATTGCAAGATCTAATTTAAAAACTTATTCTAGAAATGTTTTCTGGGCCGACCAATTTTGTATAAGCCTATTCTAACCATATGCAACACTCTGGCCAAAGATGACATGCATCCAAAGGATGGATCTTGAGATTTAAATAAAAGTGCATTAAACTGGTATTTAAAATAGAGCAAGATACATTGATCAAATGAAAAACTTTATGTAACAAAAGTTATAGATATTGTTTCATAGAATCCAGAACAGTTTAGTTTGTATTTTTTGATTTTTCTACGATTTTAAATCGATTTTACAAGTTCACTGTTTAATGCGCCCTGGGCGCCAAGACCTAAATGTAAATTTTTTTACATTTAGGTCCTATCACCCATTAGGGGGGCGACATGCACCCATTTTTGAAAATTTCCCTATTCGGCATATATTTTTGAAATTTTGTTTTTTTAATATAAAAATGAAAAAAGCGCCGTGCTTTGATCCCAAGCGCCTGGCCTGCTACCCTCCTCCTGTGTGGCGGCAAGCGAAAGGATTGTGGCCTGCTACCCTCCTCCTGTGTGGCGGCAAGCGAAAGGATTGTGAAGCTCCCTCGGCTGGGATGAGCTCGGTTCGAGCCCGACCCATGAAAATGCAAGGGAGGTCCAGTACCAGTTGGGCTGTCAGGATGAAGGTAGTTGTAGCTCGGATTCCAAATAAGGTAAACTTCAGTATATATATGCTATTATAGCTCTGGGGGTTGGCTAAATTTAGCAAGTGAACATTCGGAATCTGCAATTAAGATTTGCATGAAGATTCATAGTATCAAATTAAGATGGAAACATACAAGAACAATATTCATGATCCTCGAGGACGAGCATTACCATTTAATGCTTTCGCAGCCGCCTTATACTTACGGAGAGTTTGTTTCACAGCCCCTGCCGCCCTAGGGGACTGGGGCGGTGGTCGAGGCGGAGGCGAAGGCAGAGGTGGCGGCTACGTGGGGAAGGACTCGATGGAGAGTGGGGAGCCGGCGGATTTAGGTTTTGGGCTGTGGAGAATGGGATGGTAAGAATAATTCGCACAAACCTGTCGCCGGAGCCCAACGCGACTACTCCACGAGCAAGGCTCTATATAGCTGATTATCTGCAGCCCATGTTCTATCTATTCTATAATTTTTACTCGGACCTATTAATACTATATTTTATAAATTTGGACAAATTTAAAAATATTTGGCTCCTCAAGAAATGAGAGTTGCATTTCTTTTGAGGACGGAGGAATTAATCCGTTAGTTGCGATAAGACGTCGAGTCACGGAGACGCTTCCCGTGTGAGCGAGGGCGCAGCTTTCCAGATCGAAGCTACTAATCATCTGCGTTTGCTATACGTAGGAAGTGACCACAGATCTCACCAACAGCTCTCCATCAAACTTCAGTTGGAGAGTCTCAAGTCTACGTGGACACGCACACGGGTGACCTCCATCATGGGTTAGATAGTTTTGTACTTTTGTTCTAAGTTGAATATCTTTAATCTCTGATACCAATATCTCTAGAAATAATTTATTTGAATATACCTCGTTCTTTTATTTGATATTTTCATAGTTATTAGTAGTTTCGTGTTGTTCTTCCGTTATGAACCCCTTCTGTGGCCGTTTGTTTGTCAAGTCTGTTTTTTTTTTTTGAACAAGAATGTTCCGGTTGATTTTTAAGCCAAGAATATCACAAGCACCCACCATCTAGACTGGTTATCGCCTAAGCTGGGCACCTTCAAGATCGAGTTCGTTCCGGAGCATCTCCAAAAGTTCTCAAAATTTTCTCCGCAAATCTTATTTTTTGACAATTCCCTTAATAGATATAGGGAGGCAAAAAAAAAAGAGTCCATCTCCAATAGTTCCCCGTTTTGCTCCAAAAAAAGCGAAGTTGTGACCCCACAAGGAAAATTCCACGGCAAAGTTCCATGGCTGGCGGAGAGGAGCTTCTTGTAAGTCAGATTGCCGGCAATTTAGGGCACGAGAGGGCTTGGAATTTGGGAGAAAAAAAGGATGGCGATGGGGTTCCGTTTTACCTCTTACTTGCGCCGGTGATGCACCGTGGCATCCGGAACCGGTGCGGAAAGAAGTGGTGGCGATCTGGTTTGTGTCGAAGCAAGCCTGGTGAGGGCTCGGGCGAGATAGGAGGTGTAGCGGGCGTCGACGGCTTTTCGTCTCCCTAGGCGACGATGTGCTAGATTGCATAGGGATGGTGAGCGCCAACAGCAGGGGGTGCGAGGCTCGTGGCACTTGGAGGGGAATCGAGAGCGACGGAGGCGTGCGCATATTACAATGATGGGCAATATGCCAGTTGTTAGAAGATAAGGAATTAGGATGAGAAACTATTGGAGAATATTTTTCCCTTTTAAAAAAAAATAAGAATGAGGAAGAGAGATGGAGAACTCTTGAAGTTGCTCAACATACCATCCAGAATAATTTTCAAAGTATTGTACTATCATATGTACACATAAAACATCAATGGTCAAATCCGATCCTTTTAAAAAAGTATGTGAAAATATATGGGGCATGGATGCACCTGCACTTGTACAACATTTCAATTATTTACGAAACATTTGAGACATCATTTTTCAATGTTTGCACTATTTTTAAAAGAAATGCAACCAACCGTGCTTACAACTCAAACGTTCAGTACTGTACGGTATAGACAATACTAGCATGATGGCCCGCGCTAATAGCGCGGCTAGATTCCTTTAGATATATTTTTTATCATCATATTTGTTTATTCTAAATAAATATGAAAATTATAAGTCAATATTTGTCTTATATTTTTATTTTTTATAAAATACTTCCTCTATATCCCATAATATTTTCTACTTCTAAAGTTTTTCAAACAAATTAATGGTGGAGAGTAAACATTTGTATTACCCTTCTTTAGCTACCATGCACTAATTAAGAGAATAATTATGGTTTTTCTATTTAGCTTGTATGTAGATCTGCATGTTATAATTAATTTGCATGGAGAGACATTTTAGACCTTGCATATACCAAAAAACTCACTTTGGAATCTAGAAGTATATATTATCAGATAAAATTTGAAAGCTAGAAGTAGCTATATTTTAGGATGAAGGGAGTATTAAGTCAAACATATTTGTATAGGACTGCCATTGCAATTGTAAGCTTCATGATCCAAGTCCAACTCATGGAGTACTACGATGGTAATTGTTTTTGTATTAAATTTAATCAAATATATTCGCTAATGTATTTAATCCAACATTGTCTATTGAACTTAATCAAATATATGAGCTCGAAATCATTGAAGTGCAGTTGATATAACCCTACCGGTCATGGCATCCGACTGATTGCTCAAACTCCAAAAACATATATGGAATCCAATTCCTTTGGAGCTCTTTTCACTGCACTTCAGTTGTCAATGCAATTATCTTTTATTTATCTTTTACTAAACAAAGAACATCGTATTTCGTTATTTATCCACCTCCTCCCATGATCTAGTTTATGGATTGATTGCCATTAGCATCCTAGTTCATTGTTTTTCTTTCTTTTTGGCTCTGTATATTTTGGCAATGTAGATGCCTAGAACGCGGTTTTAGGTGTCTAAATCAACTTGATGTAAAAATCTTGAATTTAATATTTTTTCTATAGAAAAAATGACATTACTTTATTCAATAACCATGTACTATTGGCCCTCTCTTTCTCCTTCGATCTCTCTCTCTCTCTCTCTCTCTCTCTCTCTCTCTCTCTCTATTCTTCAGCTCCATGAGCCAACAGTACCATTCCGCAATCTAATGTCCACCACAGATTATGTTGTCAGTCTCCAATGTTCCTATGGATGCTTTTCACAAGTGACCTTAGCACCAACAAAAAGAGAACAAAGAAAATTTATCTCAACGTAACTTCTTTTTACAATCATACTCTGAAGTGTGTGCAGCAAGCACTACATGAACACATATGCATGTGTTCAAATTTGGTCAAGTCGAATAAGGTTTGTTACTACCATTTAGCTAGTGAAAGCATATAAACGTGCCTGTGTAGGTTCTTATAGCCTAAATGTTGAATGCCACGCGCTTACAGTGAAGCTAGTAACAGTATCAAATTACATAGCAAGTTAGCAACCTGCACATGACCTTGTCAGTATTGTACCGGAGATAGAACTGAACTCATCGACAATCACCTCCGTTGATCTCTACCTTATTAGCCTACAACTTATTGAATATTAAGATGTGAACTATATATTGTTGGGCCAACCCTTAAGCTTTTTTTTACTGTTGCACTCCTGCCTGTATCTTTGCCTTCTCTTTCATGGAAGATGAAGATCATGCATGGTTGGTAGATCATATACTCCGATCTACTGTTTAATAGCTGGCAATATAGACAGAGCAATATAGAGGCTGTTTTTGTGTGTGCGTATAGTTGGCCCGTTCATCTTGTTCCACCTACAACGCGATCTTAATTTCACATGAAACTTTGAACCATGTGCAATATCGAAAATAGAAAGTCTGAAATCATCATGTTCAGGGGGGGTGACTTGCATGGAACATTGTTGTTGCCAGGAGCTTCTAATCTTAGCAGGAAGTAGGCCGTCTCTCATAACGCCGCTTGCATTGCATGCGTTCGTTTGTGTCCGGAACAGCCTTGAACCCAAGCTTGTGCTAGAGCGCCGCTTGCCGGCACCGTGTATGATGATCAGTTTTGTCGTGTCGTGTCGAATAATACTGCTCAGTCTTTGCCTTTGACCACGTCTCCGCGTGGTGTGCAGGGAGCCTTTCGATTACTTAACTATGGTATGGCCAAGATTTTGATTTTGATCGGATCACCATCCATGATTGCTTCTCTCGACCTCCCTGCCAAGGTTCTGTGTGCCAAATCAGATTGTTTGTAGAGAAACACTTTCTAATTCCTAGCTTCTTTTTTAATTTCGAATTTAAACATATTATTTGTCGTATTCGGTATGGACTCTTCGGGTTGATCTAAACCGTTAGATCTTCATAAAATCTAACGGTGGAAATTCTTCTCTTTTTTATATTAATGTGGAAATTTCTAACTCCTCTCGACGAACGTAGTGGTTTTTTAACACTTTCTTATTAATATAATAGATAGACTAGACTTATGGTTCAAACCTTGAGGAGAGGGACGAGCTCCTCAGCAAACTAGAGTACATTTCGCTTTCCAAAAGATACCTCTCAACCTGCCTTAATCTACTTCCTCTCTGGATCTCTCTCCTCCGCCTCATTAGAAAAAATAAATCCAGACAAATTAAAGGGATCTTGGTCAAGCAACAGGGCCTCTGTACGACTGCGTTGCATGCATGGATGCATGTGTTCCAGGCAATCAAACGAGACGCCAATCTCTAGGCCCAGCCCTGGCCGTGTCGGGGCAACTTTTGGGAACGGCGATCTCCCCGGCCGGATCGGCTGCGCGGCCCCGCCCACCCAACACCCGCCTGCTCCTCCTCTCCGCTCTGTCTGATCGACTCGCTTCATGCGTGGCAGCGTGGAACATGCGTGCCACGGCGGCAGGGCACGGCACCTACCTCTAGTACTTGTACAGCTTGCCGTCAGCCAGCCAGTGGCTTTTGCTCACCGGAGATGCGGGGGAGCACGGAGCACGAGGCACGCAAAGCTACAGGAACCCTCTGCTCTGCGGCGCAGAGGCCGCCGGATCGATTGCGGGCCGAGCTGGCGGTTGTGTCGGCGCTTTAGTTCGGCCGACGGGCCGCGGCAAACGGAATCATGGGCTCCATTCCATTCCCCCCCGGCTTTGGCCTTTGGCTGCTTTCTCCGCGCCCGACCCGATCCTTTGACCTAACCAGTCGCCCGACAGGAGCAAAGAGACGCGCAACTGGATTCAGTTTCAGTTCCCGATCGATCGATCATTCTGATTCGATGCGATTCGATTCGACCCGGGGCTTTTTTGAACGGCTCGATAGCCATCATGGTGTGGCAGTGTGGCAGCTGATGGCCATGGGCGCGTGCAGAATTCATCGATGGATCCATCTCTTCCATGCAAGCTCGCAATTATGCCCCCCACGTCTTTTTTTCTCGGGGGTTTATCCGGGCGCGTGGAATTGGATGCGAAGGTAATGATGGTTTGCGCTCGCGCCCGTCGCCCCCTCTTTTCCCTTTTGCTCCTTTCGATTTCTCTTCTTTATCTCCTCCTCTTTCCCGTTTCTAGCCCCAGGGCGGGGCTCTTTGTTTGGCTCTTCCTTTGTTGTTTTATGCCTTGCCCCGAAGTTTGCAGCCTGCTGCTCCGCTTGATAATGTAGCCGAACGCCGGGACATGCTTTTCATTTTTGCAAAGGAAAGCAGGGACACGGCGTTTGAGGGCGTATCCGTTGCGTTGCGTTGCGCCACGCCCGCCCCGGCCAAACCAGAGGGAAGATGATGCGTGCTCTCCCGTTCTAGGTTCGTTCCACACCTGACAGCTGAGAGCTGGAATGATAAAGTAAAGAGATCCTCTATATAATATGATTAGAGACTGAAGAAGTGAAGAACCCATCCCCCTTTGATTTGATTTCATTCAGACGAGTAAGCACATCGTTGTACTCGTGCCACAGGACGACGGATCTCCAAACCCACACTGGAGTATATTCAAGGGAATATAGATCGGACTAGCCCTGGAGGAACAGATCGGACTGTGCGCCTCGTGATCGGCGACGTGCGATTCCACTGCTCCTCCGCCCTTCCCTGCTCCAAGTACTCCTACAGGCTACAGCACAACACTCCCCCGCGCCCCCAGGCTTTGCGGCCAGCCCAGGGTTTTTCTTACCGGTAAGGAAAAAAATCCGGAGGTCAGCGAGAAACGCGTTTATCGGATTTCTCGGAAAATTATCGGATTTGTCATTTTGATTTCGGATGAAATTTAGAAAAAAATTCTCAATTTATGCAGGAAGTAACCTAGATTATTTCCAAACAATCTAATAGTATAAACAAGATACAACAATGCATATAAATATGACTTTCTTGCCATAATAAACAGTCTGTTTAATATGGTCATCGCTATCGCCATGGCTTCCTATGAAGTCGTGGAGGGACCGAGAGAGATGGGGAATGGAATATGAATAAGATTTAGTGTTAGGAGGCAGCGGGTGGCCTGATATTTGGCTGCACCAATTTGGTTTCGGCGGATATTCAAAAGGACCGAAAATTTCGGGCGATAAGTAAAAAAACCGGACCCCGCCGAGAAACAGGATTTTCGGTTTTCTCGAAAAATTCTCGCCGAGAAAATTTTCCTTGGGCCAGCCTCCCTCCCTCCCTCCCCGCCTCTCTTTTGACCGCCCTGGCTGGCGACGCATGGGAGACTGCCCCCCGTTTCACGTGGCCGGGGCGGGCGGCCGGCCTCGCCCCCCTCTCTTTTGACCGCCCCGGCGCACTCCCTTGACCGCCCGCCGCCTGCGCGCCGCAGAGCAGAGAGAGCCCCCAGTGGAGGCAGGCAGGCAGGCAGGCGGCAGACACGCAGGCAGACATGCGCGCGGGCACACGCGCCACACCGCACCAGCATCGCATCGCTTCCCGCGCCCCCACCGAATCCAGCCAACCCCGCACCCCGCCACCACACGTCCTCGGTCCTCCGTCCTTATAAAACCCCCGCGGCCACATGCCACGACGAACACCCCGCAGCTTCAAACCCACCCACCCATCCACCCGCCTGTCGATCGATCCATCCAGCCGCCCGCTCGAGATCGCGGCCGCTGTGCGCCTGTGCCAGTGCCAGTGCACACGGGCGCTGTTGCGACTTGCCCTCGCGGCCGACAATCCCTCGATCACCTCAACGTCCCCTGCTGCGCACTCTGCCCGCGCGCTACGATCCAATCCTCATCCCGATATATACCACGCCGGTCGCCACCGCGGGCAGGAGCTAAGCCCCCGGCCCGGCCGCGCTGTAGTATTGCAGTAGCCTGTAGTGGTGGTAGCTTGTAGCCGTGCTGCGTCTGCGCAGGATGCTGCAGGAGCTGGCGCCGTGCGCGTGCGGGGGGTTCTACGCCGGGGGCTGCGGCGGCCGGTGCGCGGGCGCCGCCGCCTCGGCCTTCTCGATGCTGTTCCCCGCGGGGGCGGAGCAGTGCTACTACTACAAGGAGGAGGAGGACGGGCCGCCCTACGGCGGCGGGCCGGTCGACTGCACGCTGTCGCTCGGCACGCCGTCCACGCGCCGGGCGGAGGCGGGCGCCGGCGCGGGCGGCCACGCGCGCGCAGCAGGCGGCGCCGCCCCCTGCAAGGAATCGTCCGGCCGCGGCTCGCCGGCGCGGCGGTGCGCCAACTGCGACACCACGTCCACGCCGCTCTGGCGGAACGGGCCGCGGGGACCCAAGGTGCGGGCGCGTCGTTCACACAGCCTCATTTCTCGCGTGGCGCCGCCTGGTGCTGCCACGCCACGCCACGCCATGCATGCGCGTCGCGAGTTTGATCTCACCGAGTTTCCTTTTGCCGTGCCCTCGCAGTCGCTGTGCAACGCCTGCGGGATCCGGTACAAGAAGGAAGAGCGGCGCGCCGCGGCGGCCGTCGCGCCGGCGCCGGCGCCGCAGGAGTACGCGTGCGGCGGCTACGCGAGGCAGCAGCCGCCGCAGCCGCAGTGGGGATGCTACGGCGCGGCCGCGGCCAAGTCGGCGTCATTCGGGATGTACGGCGGCGACGTCGTCGACGCCGCGGCGGACGGGCCCTGCCTGTCGTGGATGCTCAACGTGATGCCCTCCTCGCCGGCGTTCGCAGTCCGGGAGAGGCCCACCCTGTTCCAGTACTACTAGCGCTAGGCTACTGACGACAATAGTAGTAACTTTTTTTTATTACCAGCTTAATCAGTTTAGCGATGAGATCACAACCACAAAGTTGCATTGTACTGCTAGTGCTAGACGACCAACATGCAAGTTTGGAAGTGAAGCCCGCGTGCCAAATTACCTCTTCTCTAGATTTCGTCTGCGACTTAACTAACAGTACTTTTCACTGTTCGGTAATCATCAGCATCTGATCATAAAAGGTGAGTTGATACAGACGACGACAGACAGTCCGCACACCTTTACGCAGTGTGAGGTCACTCCAATGATCAATCATCACTTGCTCTGCATGACTGCATCACTGCATACATTTCGGGACCCACGAAAGGATCCTCCTTTTGATTCAGTCTACTGTTTTCTACTCGAGTTGTTTCCTGTTTAAAATGACCCGGCCTTGTCGGAACAAGACCACTGTCAGTTAGCAGAAGTACCAACGGGACTGACTGAATAAAATGTCAAAGGCAGGCTATAAGAAATGTGCTTGAAAATTTTGATTGATAGGAACAACACACCAAACTGCTAGTGTCTACACTGTATTTACCAATCTCTGCCAACTGCCATTTATTTTGACAACTGCTGATGATTGTACATTGTTGAAGGGGGAAGGATAGGTCACTGCACAATCATTTACATGTCTATTTTGGGAAATGTTAAACAAGATTATGTAAAATCTCATGTACAAAACATAGTATGAACAGAAAGAATGCATGGCCTTTATCCAGTGATTCGAGTTGGGAAAGAATAGCCAGGAACACTGATTATGTGAACCAATTTTTGCCATCTAAAGGGAAAAAAACTCGAAGAACCATTGCTTATGTTGACGAATGCTGGAGCTCAGCGGAACGACCATTGTATCTCCTCAAGGGTTCTTCCCTTTGTCTCTGGCACCCGAAGGATGACGAACACGAGAGTGAAAGCACTCACAATCATGTACGCAGCAAAAGTACCTGTACAATTCGAGAACAAAGATAACCTGTGTAAGGTTTGATATATCATATATGATCCAACTCTACATAAGAGAAGCACAAATGTATATGGACCTCCAGCACTCCAGCTGAGCAGCAAATTTGCTGTCATAGTTATTCCAAAGGATGTCAACCAGTTGGCCAGTGTTGCGAAGCTTCCTGCAAGACTCTTGATGCTAACCGGGAGGATCTGACAAAATGCAAAGTTTGAAATAAGCCTTACAGATTGCTTACTTCATGTGGCTGAGAGCACTTGCTCCAGAATTACATTGTGAATACTGCTCTTCAGTCAAAACCAAAAACTGGGAAAGAGGCAGCTTATGTGCCATATGCCCATATTAGCTATGCGATAAGGTACTATACCTCAGACATTATGATCCATGGAATGGCACCCATACCGAAGGAGAAGGCAATTATATAAGCCTGAATGGAGTATTTGTGTTAAAAATTTACGGCACATATTCCACATTCAGAAATAAATGTTCAGAAGAAATGTAATTGACAGACATACCACTAGACCAACCAAGGACACCATACTTAAGATGTTGTACAAGTCAGAGTCATGTGAAACATTATCCTGAAACGAATAAACCATGGTAAGAAAGAAGAATTTCCAGTGCATTGACATGAGAGACCTTGCAATAATACTGCAGTAGTACAAAGAGCACAGAAGAACTGTTATTTTCAAATCAGATTATCTGAAACTGAAAGGTTCCTGAACATACCTTGATGAAAAATACAACAGCAACTGCAAGAAGGCTTAGAGTCATCCCAGCAGCAGAAATCTGTAATTTGAAGTGACATTAAACTAAGCCACAGAAAGCTTACAAACTAATAATGGCTTTAGAGGGAAGCAGGAGTTACAATAAGGAGGATTCGTCGGCCAGCTCTGTCCAAGAAGGTGGTTGTAACACCAGTGGCAAGAACCTGATGGAGTGCTGTTGTAAGCTTAATATAAGATTCAGAGAGACTAAATCAGGTCTGCCTAGTTATTAGTTACATGCCTGAATAGCTCCAAGTGCAAATGTGTCCAGGTCACTGTTCTTGAGCCCTGAAGAACTTTGATTGTTAAATTTGAATATAAAAGCTAAAATTGACTACACCAGCACTGTTGTAGACAAATACGGAGGAGACACAATGCTTTTGAATAAACAATAAAATGGCATCATTCATTAAGGATTCAAGGAACCATGTTACAAGTTACAAGGAGATTCATTTATTAACTTTTTTGAAAATGTTAGTGTTAGGAACAGTAAGGCTACTTTTTCCCATTTCATTGTTTTGATATTTGTAGTCACTAGTCACTACACTATTCCTACATCTGGAAAAAAATATTGTCAATCAGAATTTCAGATATTCATGTTAGTTACCTAGCAAACACTTCCCAGTTATTGGCAAGTCATCCAAAATTTCTATCCTAAAATTTATTATGCTCAATTAGTAATGAAAAGAAACAAGCCAGTGAACAAGGGCACCGGCCCCTATGCGCAAAGGAGATTTTCCGCTTACCTGCAGCTTTGAAGATGCTACTTGCATAAAACAGTATCCCGTTTACTCCACTTAGTTGTTGCAACACAAGAAGGCCAATTCCTAGCTGTGAGAAGTTGTAGCTTTGTCACAAACTGACAATTATGAAATGTGATTACTAATTTGGTACGAAATAAGCAGCTGAAGTTAAGTTACCATTAGGGGTGTGCGGTATTTCTTTTGGTTCAACTCTTGAAAACGGATTGTAGTCCTTTTGTTTGCTGATGTTACTGCTCTCTGCATAATTGGTATCAAAGCTAAAAGTTAGTCGATTGATTCCAGAAGAATGAAGTACACATGTGCCCAGTGTTAAGAACATAATAATACCCAAAGTGAAGTTCACATAAATTGTGGTTAGTCAGTCTAGAAGAATGAAAGAAAATGCATGCCTTTATATCATTAACTTCTGCAGTGATGTCAGCATCGAATCCCCTCAGAACTTGTAGAGAAGTCTCGCAATCGTCCATCTTATTCATCTTTGCCTAGAAATGCAAGGGAAAAAATGTGAATTGGAAAATTCAGTTGGGCGCCATGATTTAGAGTTGATTATCCAACTTGTACATGTATATACCAGCCATCTTGGAGATTCTGGAATGAAGAATAGGCCAGGTATCAACACTATGCAAGGCAAGGTTCCTACAAGCGTGGCATCAAACACTTTAGGATAAAAATTATCTGCAATAGAATCTAAATAAAAATATTTGCCTACTATTTATTCAATATATATTTGCTCAAAATCTATTAAGTTGCATGCACCGAACAGTTCAACCCAAAAGTCTTAAGTGATGGGAAAGGTGGGAAATTCATTTATACGTCAACAAAATCATTTGCACAGCTGATCATGCAGCTGAAACGTCAGAGTTGAAGTGCAAACTAACAGCAATTACTTTATAACAACAGCAGCGTTATCAATGTATCAGGGTTCAGCCACATTACCTATTACTGCAAGAAGCCTCCAAGGAACAAACATGCCGAGCAAATAGGCAAACATGATGCCAAGGGTTACAGACAACTGTAGAACGAACAATTGCACAACGAGGTCGGCATAAAGAAGCCAAAGTATTTGTCTCAAAAAATATAAGATGTTTGTGAGTATGAGTAAACCTGGTTCACAGAGCCAAGAGCTCCTCTCATGTTCTGAGGAGATATCTCTGCTATGTATACTGGTACCTGGTGTCATGAAATTCACAGATCAAAAAAATAGCTGTTTTAACCAGTCCCTGCTTCCATTGTTATTTTGCAAACGAAAATAAATTTATAGGGATGGATCACTTCATCTCAAAATGTTGACATCTCTCAACTGATCTTCTTTACTTTCTTTTTTCCTTTTTACATTTGGACAGCTTAAACAGCACGAGTACTAAGGCATGAATCTACAACGCAGAAAACAATCATGCATAGGGTATTACTATACTAACCACATAGGAAATGATACCAACACCAAATCCTTCAAGCAAGCGTCCCATATACAGAAACGAAGAGTCCTGTGGAGAAGACATCACCAGCCATCAAGCCTACTTTGCTATCTGTCAAGCAATGTGTGGAGATAAACTAAGAAAACACTTAGTACCATACTTTTGCAAAGGAGATTGCAAGCCAACCAATGACGTTCGGAATCGCTGCAATCATCAATGACTGCAAAACAGTTAGCAAGCCCATTAGTGTAGAAGAGTACAGCTTCAGCACAAAAAATCTCTTCCATTGATGACAACAGCTTAATTGAAACTAACTGTCATGCATGCTAACTGTTGATGTTGCCAAACATTGAAAAAAAAGATACTTACGAATTTATGAGCATAAAAATTAAGGTCATAACCTTGTTTAACTAAGCGCACAAGAAGTTCCTGAGAAAAAAATAATCTACTTTTAATTTCAATCGGTAAGCACTCCACAGTCCACACAGATATCCAAACCAAAAAGAAGTGAGAAGGTGTCACTAACGGTCAGGCAACAAGTAAATGAAGAAATAAATGAAGAAAACGAGCGAATTTCTCACCCCTTTACGGCCAACGTACTCAGCCATCTGCCCGCTGGCGATGGCCCCGACCATGGCGCCGACATTGGACAGCGAGCCGAACACAGAGAACTGCAGGGCACGGTCAATTATTTCAGGCGAGAAGAAACTTGAAAGCGAAAAGGGGTAATAAAACGGAAGCAGATAACGTAGAAGTTACTGCCAGTGCCAGAGTAAGGACGCGCCTCGGAAATTGAGAGGTTGAGGTCCCGGATGATGCCGTCCTGCGTCGGTGACGAGTAGCCACCGGTGAAGCCGAACTGGATGGGGCCGAGCGCGACGATGAGCGTGCAGAGCAAGGCGGAGACGTGGGACTCGCGCAGGACGGCCATGGAGGAGGTCCCGGCGTTGAGGCTGGACTGGCGCGACCCCATCCCCATCCGGTACCAGCTCCCGCTGTTGGGCAGCAGCGGCTTCTGCAGCGCGCCGTCGTGGTCGCTGCCGCTCTCGTAGCCGGCGCCGCCTGCCCTGTTGCTCGCCATGGCGCCGCCCAACGCAAGCCGGATTCACGATCACCGGCCCAGCCCGCCGCGAGATTGGATTTGTTTCCTCTCCTGCTGGGATGCGACTTGCGAGGAGGACGAAAGGGAGAGGACGACGTGAATGTCAGGAGACTCCCCCCTGGCTCCGTTGAACGGGGGAGTGTTTTTTTTTTTTTGGGAAAAGTGGGGAGTAGTTGTCGACTTGTCGTGTCGGGACACTGGGGCGGTGTATCGGTCCCACCGGTCAGAGACTCAGATGCGCTGTGCTTGGCTGAGCTGGACAGGAGCCCTGTATACCTTGCCCTTGTTTAGCTGCGCGCTTGAATCCTAGCGCCTAGAGAAAATCTTTTCCGCATGAAGAACTGAATGAAGTCTATTTATAAAATTTTTTTAAGGATGAGTGTATCTTTTCGCGACGAATCTAATGGCGGTATTTAATCGATGATTTACTACAGTGATGCTACAGTAACTATCCTCTAATCGCGCGATCAAAGGTCTCATTAGATTCTTCAGAGTCGCTAGCGCAGGGTTCTAGAATTAGTTTTGTAAACTGACTTTGTTTGACACCGTAATAATCGATCCAAATGTCACTATTCATCCTGGAACTGCCAGCTCATCATCCACGCATGCATCTACATGTGGATGGATAAATGTTGCACGCGTTATTTTCCTTTGCGGGTATTATTTTTAAATAAAAAACATAGTATAACAGATACAAAGGCTCTCGGAAATTCATGTTTTTTTACTTCCAAAAAAAATACTACTCATGTTCTAAGGCCGTGTTTAGTTTCTCTCCTAAAATTTTTTGGAAACGGAATCTTGCCATTTAAATTTTAGAAGTACTAAATGAAATATATTTATAAATTTTTTCAAACAACCTCCCGGAAACAGTGACCCCGAAGACCGTGTTGTAGGGTTCAGTAGTCGAGTCGTTCCGGCCGACCCTTAAAAGTCGAGCCACGTTATTGTAATTCGTCGTGTCATGTATCCCTGCTTGTTTGAATGAATGCTTGTGTGGTGCTTGAATGATTCGTTTGTGTTGTGAGCTATTATATATATATATATATATATATATATATATATATATATATATATATATATATATATATATATATATATATATATATATATACAAATCTACCCCAGCAATATACTAGGGGAGTCACCTAATCTTGCTCTCATTGACCGCAGATGTCCCGTCGTTCGAGCCGAGTCCAGGGACTCCATGCTCAGGAAGACGGTGACGAGGTCAACCCGAGAAACCAAGCCCCTCTGAATGTAGCCCCAGAGGCACCAGAAAATGGACACCTACCGCCGCCACCTCCCCGTGCCCCAGCACCCATTGATCTGGCAGCCATATTACAGCAGCAGAACCAACTCCTCCAAGTTCTTGTGACCACTCTCACAGCCCAAGCTCAAGGCAATCCTGGCAACAATAGACCTGCAATGCATCATAATGGCAATGGCAGTAGAATTGCAGATTTCAACCGCCTGCAGCCACCCAAGTTTGGAGGATCGGACAACCCAATTGAGGCAGATGATTGGTTGCGAGAGATCGAAATAAAGCTTGAAGTGGTCCATGCAGATGATGGAGACAAGGTTTTGCTCGCAGTACAGCAGTTAAGGGGACCAACCCTTGCTTGGTGGCAGAGTTATAGGGAAATAAACGAAAATGCTAACGAGATGGTATGGGCCGACTTTGTCAAGATCTTCAGAGAACATCACATTCCCAGCAGTGTTATTGTGGCAGTACCGCCCTAATTAATCCGGCTCAAGTGCGCTAACCATCATCTTAACGATAATCCCGGCTAACACGCACTTCAAATGGAGTAATTCGGCAGTGCTGTCGGGTAAAGTCCCGAAGAATCCACCTGAGCGTCGATCGAACCCATAGCTTACATGCAACTCACACGAAGGTGAGTCCAGAGAGTACAACATTTCACAGATACATTACATTACAGAGTCTTAACTTAAATATTACAAACCAAGTTCGAAATCTCCGAAAGGTACTTGAAGTTCGAAAATTAAAAGTAGTTCAGAGTTCACTGCAGCGGAAATAAAACGAGTTCTAAACGACGATCCGTGAGGTCATGATGAAGCCCGTACATGACATCACTCGGCACTGTCAGCGTTGGCCGGAGTCGTATCCCACTCCACTGACCAACCAGGAGGCAGAGTACACGGCCAAGTCAAACTAGCAATCATGTCCTCAAAAGTATCACCTGAAACAAAATTGAGCCACAAACAAGGCTGAGTATACTAATACTCAGCAAGGCTTACCCGGCTAGGACATAATTAGTCCTCTAACTAGACATGCAAGGCTTTTGGCTTGAGGGGTTTGGCTTTGCCGAAAAGCAATATAGAGTAAGTCCTTATTTTCCGATTTTAGCTTTCAAGTTCTAGTTTGATTAACCATTCTACATTAGCATCTATCCTAAAGCATTCATGGTGAAAAACAATTATTTTTCCTCATTCAACCATATTTTTCATCATCATTGTTCCACTTCTTACTCTATGTGGCAAAAGGGTTAAGCAGTCTCAATATCCGTGAGAGACGGACGATTCGAATCGAATTTGTTAACCTGGCCAGGCAGACCTAAACACACGCATGGGGAATGCAATCACCCACGCGACTTTTCCCCTTTTCCCCGGGCATGGAACAGGCCCACTGCCCTAGGGTGCCCTGCACCCGTGCGTGACCATAGACCAGACAGTGGGGAGTATGTTCCACGGCCGGTTCCATCAGGTACTTAAGCTTACCGATTACCATATTCTCGGCATGTGGTTAGTACGTTCAAATGCTTAACCACCACTACCACACACCGCGGCCTTATCCATTTTTGCTAAACAGACAGGGTATCACGAGTACAACAACCCCGCCCGTAAACCTTATATTGCAGTGTGTAGTAAGCATTCAACTCCTATGAGCTCGCGAGTGACAGGAAATCACTCGACTTCTAACGAACCATTAGCATAGCCAACTAGCGACCTACACATACTAGTGTTCAAGCATAGGTACCTAGGATCATGCAACTAAGGTTCCAAACAATTCCTGCAACTTAAATGCACAAATAAATAGGAATATGAATAGTTGCATAAATTTAGAAAAGGTAGGACATGCTCCGGGGCTTGCCTTCCTGAGCGAAGCTAGCCTTGGGCTCTTCTAAACTCTGGTTCAGGTCTTCAGTGACTTCAGTTAGATTCACTTGAGCTTCACGCTGCTCACTCTCGGACTCCAGCACCAGCTCGTACGTACCGTCTGGGAGAGTAGTCGAATCTATACGAAATGCATATGCGTGAGCTATTTTAGTGATACGATTTAATCAATTCTTCACTATAGAGTTGTAAACCAACGCAACTCAAGATGATTTGCAAAATATTCTATCACATCATTTTGGGCAATCATTTATAGAGTAATAACCATTATAACTGACTTCACAAAGTAACTAGGGTGGATTTTCCCTTTTCTCCCTATGCGTCAAAAGAAAAATGATTTTTTTCATTTATTACTAGGTTAAGCATGTCCTTATCATAAATAAAGTTACACAGAGATTCTGGGTTTGAAATTTTTATGAAAGGTACACATCTGAGCAACTTGCCTACTGTAAAATTTTCAGCCCATTTCCTGCAGCCTATTAACCATGAAAAATAAAACAAACAGCTACTGCTAGGGAAAAAAATGAATTTTACAGGTCAAACTATGCAAGTAATAGTAACAAAATTTTAACTGAGTGTTTCCTACCTAAAGATGAGCTTTCCATAAATTTTTCACAATTAAACAAGCTTTGTACAGGGCATGAAAAATAGTACAAAGCATATCTGCATGGATCAAAATTATATTCTACAAACCGTTATAGCAAGTTCTAGAGCCTCATCTTTTACCAGCACGGTTATAGACTGAAATTTAACCACTATAAAAATTATTAGAATTTTTCATGTAAAGAAACTATTTTTAATGATTTAAAGTATCTATCCTCACCAAAAATCATTTGTTCCAGATTGACTTAACTAAAATTTCTCAAACTTTTTATTTAGACTCTGGGAACTAACATACAAGTACTGTAAAAGTTTGAACCCATGAAACATATCATAACAACTTGAATAAAAAAAACTATCCCTCCTAGGCATACAATAAGATTTATAGAAACTGATAGCTAGGCATGTCAACTGTCCACGAAACTTTTACACAAGGCTATACATCTAACATGTACCCTACTGGCCAAAAATGGCTAACAACTCATGCTTGTAACTTGAGATCTAATATAAAGTACATTTTCTTTGTATTTTAATTGAAGTAAAAACTATTGAGCAAATGAAAAAGTGCATAACATGAAAGTTGTAGATATAGTCACAAGGAACTCAGAACAGTTGAGTTTTAATTTTTATGATTTTTATACAATTTTTAAACGAATTTACAAGTTTGCTGTTTTTCAAAACAAAAAGAAAAAAGAAATGTAAACTTGCACCTAGGCCCCTGGAACAATTTAGGGGCTCACAGACATGCCCTTGGCCGGAGCCAAGAACAGGGGAGGCGGCGGCGGGGGTTTTCCGGCGAGGAGGAGGCTCGCCGGCGGCGGGGATGGTGTCCAGGGGTGAGAGCTCACCGAGCTCTACCTAGGGGTGGGTGATGTGGTCGACGGGGATGGCCGGAGCAGGGATGGCGCCGTAGCAGCACGGCCGGCGGCGGTGGCGAGCTGCGACGGCGGCGCTCCGGCGCGAGAGGAGGGGCAGGGGCAGGCCGGGGAGCTTCACGGCGCCATGAGGAAGCTAGCTCGGGGGTTGATTGGAGTCGGGGAGGGGCGGAGCAGGGGGTTCCGTGGCAGGCGGCGCTGGCGGCGGCTCTGCCCCGGCGAGCTTCGGTGGCCGGAGCGGACAGAGGAGGGGGACGGTGAGCACCAAGGGAAGGTGGGGATCCCGTTCCCGGGCTCTGTTGGGGTAGAGGGAGGCCGGAGGTGGGGGCTCCGCGGTGAGGTGGTGCTCGGCGGTGGCAATGGCGTGGGCGGCGGCGTTCCAGGGCGCGGGGAGCGGAGTGGGGGCTGGGCTCGAGGTGGAATGGAGAGGGAAGGAGCGGGAACGCGGGGTGGCGAAGCAAAATGGGAAGGAGAGGGCTGCAGAGGGGAGCTCGCCCGGGGAGGAGTTAAGGGCGGCGCACTGGCGTGGGCGGCGGCTCGTCGCGTCGCCATCGTCGCGAAGTGCCAGCACTCGAGCGTGGCACAGCGAGGCAGACGAGCACTCGAATGCGGCGCGGGGTCAATGGCGGGGAGGGGCGTGCGTGGCGTGACCGGGCGGCGGGGCAGTGCTGGCGCCGCGGCAGGCTCAGCGGGCTCTGGTGGCGAGGGTGCCGTGCGGGCGGCGGCAGCGAGCGCGTCCGGGCGCGTGCGCACTCGAGCGGGGTAGGGGGTGTCAGCGGCGCGGCGAGGCAGCGCGGCGGCAGCGAGAGCTCGCGGCAGCGGCGCAGCGAGGCAGCGAGCGCACGCGCGGTGCGCTCAAGTGCCTGCGCGCGCGCAGAGAGGGGAGGGGCAGCGAGGGAGAGAGAGAGGAGAGAGAAAAAGGGAGTAGAGAGAGAAAAGAGGGTCAACGATTTGACTTGATCCAAACTCAAAATTTTCCATGGGAACTCGAAAATTTTTGAACACGAAAGTTGTTCAAAATTCAATTTCCTACAACTTTCCTTTCAGGCAAAACTTCGTTTGAGCAACGATTTGAAAGTTTAAAAATTGAATTCAAATTTCATGAACCCACTTGTTTTTCGGGCTAACTCATAATTTCATGTTGTAACTTGAAAAACTTTGAACACGAAGTTGTTTATCTTGTCAAACTCTACAACTTTCGTGTTGGGCAAACGTTCATTTGAGCAAAGGTGCGAGAGTTGACTTTTTGGTGTATTTAAACGGAATTTCGGCTTTTAAGTAATCACCAAACTAGGGTTAACTGTGTCATTTGATGTTAATTGTATGTTTAAACAGTGCTAAACACCAGAGGTGTCACAGTTATGAAGCTCAAAAGGGATGAGTTCAGAAAGCTTCGTCAAGGTGGTATGATTGTGACAGAGTATCTTCATAAGTTCACCGAGTTGTCTCGTTATGCACCAGAGGATATCAATGATGACGAGAAGAAGTAAGAAGCTTTTCTTGGTGGGCTTGACCCTGAAATCAGGACCTTAGTTGAAGTCACCACCCACAGTGACTTTAATGCTATGGTCAACAGGGTCATCACCACTGAGAGAAACAGGAAGGCAGAACTCAGTGAGCACAAACGTCGGTTTGAAAGCAAGAAGCCCCAGCAGTTGGAGAAGTTCCAAAGGACCCAGTATCTGGCTCACTCAGGCCCAAGGAGCCAGGGTGCCTTTTCATTCAAAGCGCACCCCGGTTCTTTCTAGAAGCCAGCTCAGTCAGCTCCTGTTATGAAGACCCAGAGTACCTTCCGCACCCAACAGTCTGGCAGAAGTCAAGTAACCAATGTGAAGACCTGTTTCCACTGCCGTGAAGCCGGACTCTACAAAGCCAACTGTCCATATCTCAGTCAGCCCGCTCCTTCTGTTTTCTCCAACTCTGTGCAAGGACCAAAACAGCCAATTGGAGCCAACCGTACAGCACCTGCTAAGAGCCAGCAACAGTCCTTCGGCATGGCAAAAGTGAATCATGTGAATGCTGAAGAAGCAGAGGATGCACCAGGAGTGATTCTCGGTGAGTTTCTAGTCCAATCAGCTCTAGCCTCAGTGTTTTTTGATTCTGGAGCATCGCATTCCTTTATATCCTCCCACTTTGTGGAAAAGCATGATATACCTAATATAACCCTTAAGAGGCCACTAATGACCCGTTCCCCTGGAGGTCACCTACCCTGCCACTTAGGTGTATTAGATATCCCTATAAACCTAAGTGGGGTAGTATTCCTTGCCAACCTAGTAGTCCTTACTTCCAAAGGGATAGATATCATACTCGGTATGGACTGGCTCACCAAACACCGTGAAAACATAGCCTGTGCTGAGAGAGCAGTGACAGTCACCAACCACCAAGGGATTACAATCACATGCCTAATCCAGCCTAGCCTATCAGACTCCATGGTGAACCACATCCAAGCAGAATCCCCAGAAGATGGGCCAGTAGTTCAGGAATTCGCATATGTGTTTCCGGATGAATTACCCGGTATGCCTCCAGAAAGAGATGTAGAGTTCACTATTGACTTAGTCCCTGGAACTAAGCCTATAGCAAAGAATGCCTATCGGTTAGCAGCCCCAGAGCTTGCCGAGTTGAAGAAGCAGCTTGAAGAGCTTCAACAAAAGGGATTTATTAGACCTACTGCTTCTCCGTGGGGAGCCCCGGTGCTGTTTGTGAAGAAGAAAGATGGAAGCATGAGACTTTGTGTGGACTACCGTGATCTGAATGCAGTCACCATCAAGAACAAGTACCCTCTGCCTCGGATTGATGACCTGTTTGATCAGCTGAAGAGAGCTAAGTTCTTCTCCAAGATAGATCTAAGGTCAGGTTATCATAAGCTCAGAGTGCGACAAGTGGACATCTCCAAGACAGCCTTCAGGACTCGTTATGGCCAGTATGAGTTCACAGTGATGCCCCTACCTTTTTCATGACCCTCATGAATAAGGTGTTTATGGAAGAGTTAGATCGGTTTGTCGTGGTATTCATAGATGACATACTAGTCTACTCTAAGAGTGCTGAGGAGCATGGACAACATCTCAGAGTTGTGCTGGGAAAGCTCAGAAAACACCAGTTGTATGCCAAGTTTAGTAAGTGTGAATTCTGGTTGCAGAGAGTCAGTTTTCTGGGTCATGTCTTAACAACTGAAGGTGTTGAAGTAGACCCAGAAAAGGTCAAGGCAGTATCAGAATGGAAGCAACCAACCTCAGCCTCGGAGATCAGGAGTTTCTTGGGATTAGTCGGATATTACCAGAGATTCATCGAAGGTTTCTCTAAGATAGCCCGGCCTATGACTGAGATGCTCCGGAAGGACACGAAGTTTGTCTGGTCTGAAGCTTGCGAGCGAAGTTTTCAAGAGTTGAAGAGGCGACTAACTTCTGCCCCAGTGCTAGTCTTGCCAGATAATCAGAAGAGCTTTGTCCTTTATTGCGACGCATCCCGACAAGGATTGGGTTGTGTGCTTATGCAAGAAGGAAGAGTTGTAGCTTATGCCTCAAGACAGTTGAGAACACATGAGCAGAACTACCCCACCCATGACTTAGAATTAGCCGCAGTGGTGCATTCCCTCAAGATTTGGAGACATTATCTGATCGGGAACAAGTGTGAAATCTACACGGATCACAAGAGCCTGAAGTACATTTTCACCCAGTCAGACATCAACCTTAGACAAAGAAGATGGTTGGAGTTGATCAAAGACTATGATTTGGAAATTCATTACCACCCTAGAAAGGCTAACGTGGTGGCTGATGCGCTCAGTCGTAAAGCATATTGCCATCACTTAGTCACACAAGCCCCAGAGCTGAGTGAAGAAATGAGGAAGTTGAACCTAAGGGTTGTACGCCGCTCTTGCAACTATAATCTTAGTGTCCACCCCATCCTGGATGACCAGATCAAGGAAACTCAGATGGAGGATAAAAGATTGGTATGGATTAAAGGCCGCAACAGTGAAGGCAAAGCCCCAGATTTCAGAGTAGATAAAGATGGAGTCTTGTGGTTCAAGAAGAGATTATGTGTGCCTAAGCAAGGTCATTTCCTTAGGACCATCTTGGATGAAGCCCATAACTCTGCCTATTCCATTCACCCCATCACTACGAAAATGTACCTGGACCTTAAGGAGAAGTATTGGTGGAATGGTATGAAGGGGGATATCGCTCGATTCGTCGCTCATTGTGATGTGTGCAAAAGGGTTAAGGCAGAGCATCAGAAGCCCAGTGGATTACTCCAGCCGTTGTCGATCCCAGTATGGAAGTGGGATGAAGTTAGTATGAATTTTATCACCGGTCTACCAAGGACCTAGAGTGGTCATGACTCAGTTTGGGTAATTGTTGACCGACTCACTAAAGTGGCACACTTCATCCCAGTGCGTACCACTTATGGAGGTGATAAATTAGCCAAATTATATATTGAGCGTATTGTGAAGTTGCATGGAGTACCTAAGAGAATTGTGTCAGATAGAGGCACCCAGTTCACTTCGAGATTCTGGAGCAGGTTACATAAAGCACTTGGTACAAAGTTGGACTTCAGTTCAGCCTATCATCCTCAGACTGATGGCCAGACCGAAAGAGTTAATCAGATCCTTGAAGACATGCTAAGAGCCTGTGTTCTTACTTATGGTAAAAATTGGGAAGACAGTTTGCCATATGCAGAGTTCTCTTACAACAACAGCTACTAGTCAAGTTTAAAGATGTCGCCGTTTGAAGCCCTCTACGGGAGGAAGTGTCGCACACCTCTCATGTGGACCGAAGTCGGTGACCGCATTATTGAGGGCCCAGATTTTATTAAAGAAGCAGAAGACAAGATAGTAGAAATCAGAGAGAATCTAAAGGTAGCTCAATCCCGCCAGAAAAGTTATGTCGATAAAAGAAGACGTACTCTCGGCTTCAAAGTTGGAGACTATGTGTACCTTAAAGTTTCCCCAATTCGCGGCACACGCAGATTCCAGGTACGAGGAAAGTTGGCTCCACATTACATTGGACCTTTCCCAATTATCAAGAAAGTGGGAGCGGTAGCCTATAAGCTTCAGTTGCCAGCAGAGATGTCATATGTGCACGATGTATTCCATGTGTCCCAACTCAGAAAGTGTCGAACAAGTGGCCCTAGAGACAATCGACCTGCAGGATGATCTCAGATATCAAGAGGTACCAGTAAAAATTCTGGACACTGTGACGCGAAGAACCCGCAACTCAGAAGTCAGGATTTGCCGAGTTCAGTGGAGCAGGCATTCGGAAGCAGAAGTAACTTGGGAGAGAGAAGACGCGCTCCGAGCTGAGTTTCCCAGTCTCTTTAGTGGTGAAGGTGAATCTCGGGGACGAGATTCAACCTAAGTGGGGTAGGTTTGTAACATCCAAGTTTTCATCACGATTAAGGGGGAGTGTTGAAATATATAATTCAAACTCCTAGAAGGTTCTATAAAAATAAGGATAAACCATGGCATAATTTTGTTCACCATGACAAGGTTCTAGAATGCTCCACAAAGAATCATAAGAAGACATGAAGCTTGAATATTTTCTTGTCATGGTAAAATTTAGAATTTTCTAGAAATAGATATTTGTAGGGAACTTAGATATTTGTAGGGAACTTAGATATTTGTAGGGAACTTCCTAGAGTGTGACATGTGTCACTCATCCAAGAGGGTATGGGTGCCTATATAAGGAGAGTGCCACCCCTTGCCATGCCATACTACTCCATCCCACACACATCCAAGGGCATGGCAGAAGTGAGCATAGGTAGAGTGTGCTAGGTGTGTGTTCCTTTGTTGCTCCAATGTCATATGAGGATCCTAATGTCATATGAGGTATTGCAATTAAACTAGTAACGTAAAATAATACTAATGTCATATGAGGTATTACGTAATTACTAGGCAAACTATTCTATACTCTTGCCTTGCGTTAGTACATTCGTTCCCTCCAGTAACCAGCATACGCATGCTTGCACCTATGACAAAAATCATCTCGTCTCTTTCCATAAAAGCTTCTCGAGTCACCGTACCATGCCATAATTCCCAGACAATCATGAAAGCGCCTAACTCCTTTGCCATAACTTCATCATTCCCTGAAAGCCACAGAGTACCCACACCATTGACCTTGAAATGACCCGTCATGGCAGCACCCACCTCGCTATAAATCGGGGTCGCCACGCACAGTGCCGGCCGAGATTTTTTTCCGTCGAACCGCCTCACCCGCTCGCTCTCGCTCGCGCACGCGCGACACGCCGGCCCCACGACGGGACCGCGAACTGCCGCCGGCACCACGCCGTGCCGCCCACCCCCACATCCCCACCTCGCCCACGCCGCTGCAGCGTCCTCGCCGGCTTTGCCGCCTCAGCGCTCGCGCCTTCAGCGCTGCCACTATTCGCGTTGACGACGAGCTGCCGCAGCCCACGCCATCGCCCGTCCTTGCACAACACCGTTGCTGCTCTCCTCGCCTATAAAAGGAGCAAGGCCGTGACAAGCCCCGTCACCAGCCCAAGCACATCGAGCCGCTTCGCTCCGCTAGCTGAACCACTCCTCACGAGCCCAGCTCACTCACGAGACGAAGCTCCAATAGTTGACCCTCTTTCTCGAGCTGTTCCCCACCAAGGTGAGATGGCAGGCAGCTCCCCCGACCATTAACTCCACAACACTAATAAAGGCCCAAAACACCCACCAGGCCGTGAGCACTTAATCCAAATCATTCTACCAATCAATATTGTAAACTCAATATCTCCTTCATATCAACTCCTTTTCATGTAACTCTTTTTCCTTAACTCTCCTCAAATCATATACTATCTATTCCTCCTATTTTTATCTCCATTTGAGCTTATTTTATTGCTTGCTTGTGTTTGTTTGCCGGTTGTGCCGTTTTCGCCCATAGATCACGGAGTGACCGAGGAGGAGCCTGAAGACCCGTACCACGAGCAGGAAGCCGCCGCCGCCGACGCGTACGCAAGCGAAGGCAAGTTTCATCGACCCCTACGTGAGCGGTTGCATCCATGTGAGGATGTTTAGCTGTAGCCTGGGTCTAGGATCGATTACATATACCAGTACTTGAGTGATTGAGTGTGCTCATGCATGCATCTGAGTAGTCATGCATATCCAGAGCTAAGAATAGGATACGAAGGGATCTGGCTGAGACCAGGGCAGCTGGTTATGCTGGAGCCGGCGCTACCGTGGTGGTAGACTGGCAGGTGAGTGCTACCGTGGTGGTAGGCTCGAGTTGATATGTTGAGGGATGGTTGCTGTCCTGGTGAACCATAAGGACCGAGTTGTTTTGACATCTCACCTAGCTTACTTTAGTACGACCACAGGTTCTGGTATGGGCCGGACTTAGCCTAATCCCACTGGTTAGCCTGACGGTCACGGGGATGGTTTACGGGTATAGACCATTGGGGTCAGGGCCCGAGGGTTTGTGCGGCCGGGCTGGGGCGTGACCACGGCTGGGTGTCGGCTATGTCGGTTGTCCGTTCGGGCAGCCGAGCGTGTGGGTACAGTGTACGACCTCTGCAGAGTGTATAATCCATTCGAATGGTCCGTGTGTAGCGAAAATGGCCTCTCATGCCATATTTCAATATAATGTTTTGGCGATTGATGACACACACAACACTTGGACTAATATGATTGTCAAGATAAACATTCCCAGGCTTTTAGGTTCAAGTGATGACAAAGAGAAGATATGCGCAGCTAGGCCCGAAGGGCCACCCCTACGGGGTGGGGGTCGAGGGGGAGCCGCCCCTCGCGGGTCTCAGGGCAGCGCCCTGAAACCTCTTCGGTCCAAAGGACAAGAATTGAAGAGACTGTGAAGAAATTCAATACACCGGTTGAACCGATGTTAAGGAAAAGACACACGCCGGTGTAATTGTCCAGAAGCTGGAAACTGAAGATACACTCACCGGATTAACCGACGTTGAAGGAAATGCATACGTCGGTGCATTGCCAAACGAAGACCGATGAAAATACATACACCGGTTGAACCGACGATGCATCGGTCAATTGCATCGGTTCAGTTGTCCAGAGAGGTGGTTTTTGGAGGAACGTGAAGAAGTTACAATCACCGGTTAAACCGACGCTAATTTTACATACACCGGTTGATTGCATCGGTTAAACCGGCGATACATCGGTTAATTGCTAACGGCTAGTTTTTCAAGTGGCAGTTTACATACACCGGTTGAACCGATGATGGCTTTTGGGGTACGTCGGATTAACCGGCGTTAAGCACATTTCTGGCAGCTTTTCTCCAACGGCTATATTTGCTTGTGCTGCCTATATATACCCCCAAGGTCGGATCATTTGAGAGTGCTGGAGTTCAAGGAAGTATACAAGAGCTAAAGATCATCTCCAACCACCATAGAGCTTCATTGTACATCATATAGGCTTAAGCACACTTGTGAGAGTGCTTAGTGCTTGTTTAGGCTTAGTTCTTGAGAGAACTAGCTTGAGAGAAAGCCTTGCTGCGGCAAGCACCTTGTGTACTCGTCGTGTGACCCTCCGACTTGGTGTGGAGTGGCAACGACACTTTGTGCGGGGAAGGAGGCCCCTACTTGGTGTTAAAGCTCCAAGATAGTGAAGACGGTGCCGTGGTGACGCTTCAAGATAGACGGTGGCGGTGACCTCGTCTTTGTGACTTGGCGTCACTTAGCCTTTGCTTGTCGGGAGCCTTGGAGGCGTGGCAAGACGGTGATCAAGCGAAGAGACTCGGCATCACACTTGTTCGTGTTGGACAAGTGGCCGTGGACGTAGGGAGGGACTTTGGTGTCCTAACCGAACCACGTTAAATCGTGTGTCTTGGTGTCTTCACGGGAGTTTGCATATCCTCTCCCTTACCGCTTTACTTACCGCATTACGTTTCCGCATTTACTCTATCTTGCTTACCTTTACTTTCCTAGTTAGTTTGATTAGGATTGGCTATAGGTTGCAAGTCTTTTGGGGTAAGTAGAAGGTAGCATAGATAAACCTTAGTCATAACTAGCATGTGTTGGACGTGTTAGGTTTATTTTATGCAATTAGATTGAGCCCTAGGTTAAAAAGCGATTAGCGACCCTATTCACCCCCTCCTCCTCTAGGGTCGGACACCCCAGTGATCCTTACACCGTGCCCACGGCATGGGCAGGCTACGGTGTGGTCCTGACAACTAGTGAGCTATCTATTGTGGGTTGTGTCGGGAAAGGGTTGCATACCATTAGTTGCATTGCTAATGCATTGTGCTCAATGTGCGTCGTGCATGTCATTTCCCCTCCCATAGGGCGAGGTGGAGCTTGCTGATTACTTTTAGTACTCACCCCTGTTGATTTTTCTCCAGAGGATCCTGACTTTGTGCCAGAAGACTACGAGTAGATCGTGTCCGCACCCATGCTGATCTAGTGGAGCCGTGATGGATGAAGAGCTAGTCCTTCATGCCGTCATGCTAGTCGTTATCCTATGGTTGTTCTGTGTAGCGTTGTGTTGTCACTTCACCCCTCGTGTACGTGTTGAATAAAGCTCTGTATGACTCTGGACTCCACTTGATATAACATGTATTATGCCGGAGACCTTATTCGGTAATTAATACATGGTTTAGCCTTGATCTTCGGGTCGGGGCGCTTCAGCACGCCCCCTGCTCCGCGCGTGCAGACCATTCGCGCACGCCGCCGCGGCCCTGCTGAGATCCGGGCGGGAGGGAGTAGCCGCCGCACTCTGCTGAGATCCGGCCGGGAGGGAGCTCCGGGGCAGCTCCTCGCGTCGCACCGCCGCGGCCCGAGCAGGCATGCTCCGCCGGCGATGGGGGCGGGAGCGCCGGAGAGAGAGAGGAGGGGGAGAGTGGGAGGATGGGGCCGTCGGGACTCGGGAGGGGGAAAAAGTAAAAAATTCTGATACGCGGGTCTCGTAACCGCTAGTTGGTATAGAGAGGAGATATAAAGAATAGATGTGTGCGGAGAAACTAAATATAGAGTAGAGAACCTCGATGACTAGGATGAAATATTCCATTTAGACAGTGAGTTTGGAGTATGACGAGTGCGGATAGGCTGATGGCAGCTGGCGAGCTGCCCACAGCCACGTCAGCTTCATATGGTAGAATAAATAACAATTTCGTGCTTCTCGTGGAGTTTAGAACGCTGGAAGCCCATGACGAAAGAGTCACGTGTGGCTGTTCGCATGCTGGAAAGGCCAAGGAACAATGTCGCAAGTCGGCATGTGCAGATCATGCCACCCAGATTTTCTTCTCCCAAAGCTTGATGATTGGGATGCACTGATCGCCGGAGATCTCTCCGTTTGGTAGCAACGGACCCTCGCGGCTCGCGCCCGCGCCGCGCTCCTCCCCCGACGCGGGCACCCCCGCCGGCGCCGGCCTCGAGCACAGCAAGCGCCCAATCTCCACGACCTCGCCGCCGGGGAGATAATAGACACGGTGAGAGGGAGACGGACGAGGCCGCGCTCCTCGCCGAGCTGACCAGCAACCACGATCCCGGCCGCCGGCGACTTGTTCATAGAACAGAGTTCGAATGGGCCTCCACGCGGCCTACTGTTTGTTGGGCCCAGCTTTAAGTCGCCAATATCCCCCGCGATCCAATCCAAAATATCAGCAGCCCGGATTGGATCGAAACTTTGGTGGGCCCAAGCGAAACGATGCATCTACCGCCTCCGCCTACACCGTAGAGCTCCGATCGGACGGTGGAAACGATCCCCATCCCCACAGCTTACCCTCATTCACTACACCGACCTGCATCCCCGGACCCTGGCGATGCCCTCCTCTGTCGTCGGAGTCGAACCCAGCAAGAACATGGACGGTGATCAGCGGCTGGGGTGCCCAGGTTATGCCATTTGGTAATCCAGTTACAGATGTAAGTGCCAGCCGAAACTCTTACCCAACAGAAGGATTCCAAATCAGACAGGCCTCAAAGATACTTTCTTGAGACTGATCACTCCTGTTTTTTACATACAACTTTGACAATGCACTCTTGATCTTATACAATACTTAAGGCAGGAGAGCAATTTGGTAAGAGTCAATGCCCCAGCATTTACATGTATTTTCACAGCATTGCACAAGAATGTACAAACTGGCGTATGAACAGAAAGAATCCGTGGCCTTCACCTAGTATTTGTGCTGGGAGGAATACCCAAAATTTCCAGTTGCACGAATCAACCGTTGCCTTCCAGGAGAAAAACTCGAAGAATCATTGGGTGATTGCATCTGCTTAATGCGTGTAAACCTCAGCGAAACGACCATTGGATCTCCTCTAGAGTTCTGCCCTTTGTCTCTGGCACCCAAAGGACAACGAAAACCAGAGTGAAGGCGCTCACAATCATGTAGGAGAGGAAAGTGCCTGTTGAATTTGCAGGAAGAAAAAAAAAAGGCAACCTGAATCAGATATCATGGTTCACAATCCTATTCCTATGAAAGAGGGAGGCATAAAATAAAACTCGAACCTCCAACGCTCCAGGTGAGCATCAAATTTGCTGTCATTGTTATAGCAAATGATGTCAACCAGGCTGCCAGTGTCGCAAAGCTTCCTCCAAGACTCTTGATGCTAACCGGGAGGATCTGAACACATACAAAGTTTCAGTTGTCTACAGAGAACTTACATCACGTGCCTGAGTTTTAAAACAAACGCACTTGCTCCAAAAGTTATGGTTATGCAGAAAGAAAGAAAAAACTGCCTTTTACTGGAATGACAAAACTAGAAGGTAGGTATTTTACAAGCAGAGATAACTCAGACATCTATGTGACTAAGTACGGTACCTCAGACATCATAAGCCAGGGAATGGCACCCATACCGAAGGAGAAGGCAATGACCAAAGCCTGAACATATATAGTGTCTGAGTTAAAATTTGGCGTTGATTCCACATTGGATGCAGATATTCAGAAGAAATATAACAGAAACATACCACGAGAGCGACCAAGGAGATCATACTTAAGATGTAGTATGTGTTTGAATCATGTGAAATGTTATCCTGAAAAGAATAGAAAAAAACACAGTAGACTGAGATGAGGCACCCTGTAACGATATTGCGCATCAAAATCTGCTTACATGAACTATTATCTTCCGATTAAGTTTTAAGATCCTAGAGTAAAGAAACTTGAACATACCTTGAGAAAAGAAACAACAGAAACAGCAAGAAGGCATAGAGTCATCCCGGAAGTAGAAATCTGTCATTTGAAGGCGGAGTTAAGTCACAATTGCAGAATAATGCAAACAAATGATTGCATAGTGAAGAATAATTTACAATAAGAAGGATGCGCCGCCCAGCTCTGTCTAACAACCATGTTGTAACTCCTGTGGCAAGAACCTGACAAAATGCTGTGAGCAGCTTAAATAAATCAGGATAAAACTGAATCAGGTCATCAACTTATCGTAGCTATGCACCTGGATAGCTCCGAGCGAACAGGTGGCCAAGTCGCTGTTTGTAACCCCTGAAGATTTGGGTGTTAAATTTGGAGAAAATAGACTATGTTAACATGTTATACATAATGGCAAAGGATCCTAAACTATTAAGGAAAAAAGTTAAGTTTATGGCTATTCTGGTGGTATGAAAATCAGGTATCTACTACGTTATTCCTACATCTAGAAAGCATATAGCCATTAATAGTTTGCACCACGATAGTGGTTATCAACAAGAATTATTTCCTACAATTCCAGTTATATTTGCAAGGTGTCCAAATTGTGGTGCCTAAGACTTATTATAACTACTAAGAACAAAAAAGTACAGCCAAGATAAAAAACCACACAACTTACCTGCAGCTTTGAAGATGTTACTTGCATAAAACAGTATACCGTTGATTCCACTTAAATTTTGCAGTACAAGTAGGCCAATCCCTAGCTGCCAAGGTGATGAGCAATGACATTACAAACTGTATTTAATGGTTTTGGCATGAATTAAGCCAACAAAGTTAAGGACATTACAATTAGGGGCGTGCGGTATTTCTTTTGGTTTAACTCTTGAAAACTGATTGTAGTCCTTTTGCTCGCTGATTTCACTGCCCTCTGCAATATGCACATCAAAACTAAAGATGATTCTGGTGTTCAATCTAAAGAAAATATTGACAGCTAAACTGGAAATAGTTCATAGTTCACATTTAGTCAGTCCAGAGGAAAAGTATAAAGTGCTAGCCTTTATATCATTCACTTCTGCAGTGATGTCAGTTTCAAACCCCCTCAGCACTTGTAGGGAAGTCTCACAATCTTCCATCAAATTCATCTTTGCCTAGAGATAAGAGAAACAAACATTGATCGCTAGGATTTCAATTTGATGTAACATTCCATATCCAGTTTATGCATATACATACCAGCCATCTTGGAGATTCTGGAATGAAGAAAAGGCCAGGAATCAACACTGTGCACGGCAAGGCTCCTGAAAGGATGGTAGCCCAGACATTTAGATAAGAAATTATCTTGACTCCAGACACACATACTAGTCTGCACATTTCATATTTAATGTGAAACTACAATATCTGACTAGCACATTTCTATGATCATAGTCATGTTGGAGAACATATTGCAGTTACCGATCTTGTGAGCTGAAATATCAGAGGTTAAGTATAGAATGGAATCAACAAGAATTTAAATCAGTAATACAACAGTATCTAGCAACCTTACCCATCACTGCAAGAAGCCTCCATGGAACAAACATGCCGAGCAAATAGGCCAACAATATACCGAGGGTTACAGACAACTGTAGGATGAACAATGGCACAATGAGTCCCAACATAAAAAAAGAGAGAGAGAGAGAAAGTATTGTTTATCTCGCAAAAAGAAAAATGAAAAGATTCTTGTGATGAAGCATACCTGGTTCACGGAACCAAGAGCTCCTCTCATGTTCTGAGGAGATATCTCTGCTATGTATACTGGTACCTGGTATCACATAATTTACATACCAAGATTTAGTCATGTAACTAGTCCAAACATCCAAGGTTCTTTTAACAACGAGTAAGTTATACATCGGTTATGGTTCACTTTAGATCCACAATATTGGAGTCCCACTTGATCTTTTAGTCTCTTTCTTCCCCGAACACTTACAACTGCACTAGTGCCTGAGTTCTGAAATACAGAACTTCTTTGCAGGAAATAAGCAGGCAAGAAATCTTCTATTACAAACCGTATAGGATATAATGCCGACACCGAATCCTTCAAGCAATCTTCCCATATACAGAAACGAGGCGTCCTGTAAAGTAAAACGGACATTAACAGGCAGATAAAGAAGCAGCAATGGATGAAACTAAACTCAGGGCACATGCCCTTGTTTCATACTTTTGCGAAGGAGATCGCAAGCCAACCGATGATATTTGGGATTGCAGCGATCATCAGTGACTGCAAATTTTTAGCAAAACTGTCAGAATAGCAGTAAAGCTTTAGTGCAGTTAACTACTGAAATGTTGCCACACGTTGGACAAGAGACCAAACTTATGTACAAATTACACACATTTTATTTTATCAAAGTAAAGAAAGCAAACGAACATGGAAAAATAATTTCAAATCCCAATTTATTTGACTATACCGAAAAGTAACTCCATAGTCCCTAAGCACCCATTAGTTGAAAATAATTAACTTTCAATTTTCAAAATTCAGCAGTTTTTTTTCCTGAAAAAAGGCCCCACCTAAAAAGAAGTGATTTCTATCAGGGGAATGAATGGCTTTTCTTGTTGGTTAGTCTGCACACAACCTACTCTCTGTCTATAAAAGAAAGAGATGTTGACCCTCCTCCTTCATCGTCAGCTTACAAGTAACAAACTGATCATAAAATGGAACAACAGCTAGTAACCGCCAGGAAAGAAAGGTGCCGAATTTCTCACCCCTTTGCGACCAATGTGCTCGGCCATCTGCCCGCTGGCAATCGCCCCGACCATGGCGCCGACGTTGGACAGCGAGCCGAACGCCGAGAACTGCAGCGCGCGATCAATATCGTCAGGCCCGAGGAACCGCAGGATCCGGGAGGAAGCAGGCAGCCAGGCGCAGTCGTCAAGTCAATACGATACAGCTGGGACTCACCTCCGAGATGGAGAGTCTGAGGTCCCGAACCATGGCGTCCTGGGTGGGCGAGGAGAAGCCGCTGGTGAAGCCGAACTGGATGGGCCCGAGCGCGACGATGAGCGTGCAGAGGAAGGCGGAGACGTGGGACTCGCGAAGGACGGCCATGGAGGAGGCCCCGGGGGCGACGCTGGACTGCCGCGAGCTCATCCGGTACCAGCTGCCCGTGTTGACGACCAGCAACGGCTTCCGCATCCCGCCGTCGTGGTCGCTGCCGCTCTCCTCCCCGGCGCCGCCTCCGCCCCTGTTGCTGGTGCTACCCATGTCGCCACGAGCTTGATTTTTCTTTCCCCCTGGAGAGTGGAGACGTCTCAAGAAGAGGACACGATCGACGCGAAGAGGAACCGTCGTCCCGTTGAAAAGGGAAGGCAAGCAAGACTCGGGGAGTGCCGGAGTGGGTTGTCTTGTATGAAGCTCCGTTGGGGGCCCACCGGATAGCCACCCAGATGTGCTCGCCGAGTCTGAGCTGGACCGACCGCTGCCGTAATTTTTTTCCCTGTAATAAATTGCTCACGAATCTGTTTACGTCAACATAATGTTACTATTTTTGGCAGCCATTTCTGCATGTTGGTCCATAATTAAGCTTGTTCTTGATGTTTTATACCATGATCAAGGCAGGAGGCTTATAAGTAAGACCGAGCGAGCTCGTATTCAGATGATCAGATCCACGTGAAATGGTCTTTTCCAGATTTCGGTCTACCCCGAACCAGACTACCAAGGCCAGTTTCAGCCTTTCGAAAAGAAAGGCCAATTTCAGTGGCAGTTTCATGAACACAGTTATTTAGACCGAGAATTAAGATAACAGTCTAGATAACTATATCAGATGAGTTTTATGGTGATAAAATTCTTCTCACATTCCATGAAATTCCATCTTTCTCCAATTATTGTAACGTCCGTAACTTAGGATGTTGTGGATTGTCGAGACCTCTCCTTGCTTTGGTGGACGCGCCTAGAATACGTAACGGCTTAGAATTGAATTTTGTACGCTTTGTTCTTGCAATAAAGCGAGGGAAATCTTTTCTCTAAAAAAATTCTATCTTTCTCTCTCCTTATCATGTTAGTAAAATTGATGGTATTTAATGTCATGAAATACTCCATGAATCTCCTATTGAGACTGGTCTAAGGCCATTCCCAGTGGGGTTTTTATAAAAGTTTCATGCACATTAATTAGCACAACATGTAGGATTATATGATGACATGACATAGAATTTAAGAAGAATTAGAAAAAACCGGTTTTATCTAGATGAAATTCTTTCTACACAAATACCAACAGTATATGAGTCTTGAAATTAAATGCAACATAGACCCTAGGAAACCAATTATGTATTGGGAGAGATAGTTTCAACCTTTGTTTCAGACCATCCCCAACCCTCCTAGTAAAATGGTGTCCATAGCATTAATGAGGCTGCCACATAATCAATATGATGACATAGCAAGAGAGTTAATGAGAAAAAAGATATACATGATTTCTCATGCAAGACATCATGTCTACATAAGAACTAAGAAAGAGAGAAAAATGATAGAGTGAGGCATGCAATGAAAGAGAATAGAGAGGATTGGATGAGACTTATTTTCTTCATTCATCATAAAAACTATGCATTGGAGAGGTAATGTCTATAGCTAGTTTTTTGCTCTCTTTTTTTTAGACATCACATACAGATACTATGAGTTGGGGATGGCCTCATAGTCTTTTTGTTTATGTGACTACTTTAGAAATATCAACATGAAAACCTTCGCTGATATTGGCATAATACACGCACTTTGGGCCTGTTTGGTTTCTTCTAGCATAACTAGCGCAACGAGGGAATCTTGTATGCATGAAGTACTAAATGAAGTTTATTTGCAAAGCCTCTTCACGGATGAGTGTAACTTTTCGCGACGAATCTAATGACGGTAATTAATTGATGATTGGCTACATTAATGCTACAGTAACTAACATCTAATCATGCAGTCAAAGACCTCATTAGATTCATCTCGTGAAGTAGCACAGGGTTGTGGAGTTAGTTTTGTAAACTGGCTTTATTTAGTACCTCTAATTATTGATGAAAATTTATGCTAGTGTGTTAGGGAGACGGCCTTTGTTCAACGGATAAGAAAACAGAAAAATCGATGATTTGACATGCTCGAAGAACCCATTTCCCCATCAAGATCTTGTGCTTCCAAAACGGGGGAGCATTGACCGACAGATACGGCAGATCGACGCCGCACTAGATTACGAACTTCCCGTCCAGATTCATGTTATAGAAGATACTCGCAAAAATGATTATTAGATGTACTAGATGGCATATACGCACGTAAGCACGTTGGCGCCAGCCCACGGGAGCTGTCCATCTCCGGCGCTGCTCGCTCGGGTCCGGCCACGTCATGCTCTTTTATGGGAAGAGCATGGGCAGCTCGACGAGAGGGCCATGTGGTGGGTTGCTCGATCTGGTTGCCGTGCTTCAATTCCCTTCTTCTCCAGCTCGACGAAACGGCCATGTGGGGGGTTGTTGCTCGCGTCCTGCCACAGTGCCACGGCCGGCCAGGGTCCAGAGGAGGACGCGCATGTGCGGGTCATGGCGGATCTCCCCCCTTGTTCCCCTGATTTGATGGAGATGCGTCGCTCGCTGTCTCCGTGTTCGGTGGCCCTGATGTACGACCCGGCGATTGGCCCGTCGCGATCGCGCCGGCACCTCCGCATATGTACAAGAATACAAGATTGATGGGCTGTTTGTTTGTTCGAGGTGTTTCCATCGGCCGATTAATAAACTCCCCCGGCCACTGGCTAATTAAGCACCCGCGCGCTTATGCGTGGTGCCCCTCGCTCACCCGGCGACGCCGCCGTGGTCCCTGACCTCGACGGCAAGGCTACGCAGAAATGGCGCCTCTGCTTGCAACCACCTCTGCCTCCATGTCCTTGCTGCAGAGTTGCAGGTAACGTTCGCCGCCGGCGCCGGGGAGCTGGTCCTTCGATTCCGCCATGGCGGCGGCGGCGGCGGAGCCTCAACTTGGGCCGGAGTGTCTGGGGGCCCAGGATCTAATATTTACAGCCCAGGTTAGATCGCGATTCTTCTCCGCGATCCAAATTTGAGTAGGCCGAGACGGGGCTGCGCCATTTATCTGCAACTGCAAACGAACTAGAGTGGGCCGTGCTCAGGCGGGCCAGCCCAACCATATTTCCCTACGGTCCAAAGCAGTTGGCTGCTCCTGTGACCTTCAACTCCGGCGCCGCCGTACGTCGCCGAGACCCTGATGGGGCGGCCGGCCCGCTCCCGTCCTCCGGCCACCGTGCCGCCTCCGGCGGCCACCGAACTTCGCTCCACCAAGATCTCATTCCGCTCCCGTAAGATCGTCAAGACACCGCCGGGAAAACCCCTCGCAACGGCCGCCGTGGCACCACCGTCAACGGCGCCGGCGCCTTTACTTCCAGTGCTGCCGGCGCTTTCTTCGCCGGGAGAGATCGCTGCCGCGCTACGCCACCTCCAAGCTGCGGACCCTCTCCTCTCCGCGGTCATCGCCTCCACTCAGCCCCCCGCCTTCGCCGCTTCCCCATCCCTCCCTGCATTCCACTCCCTCGCACGCTCCATCCTCTACCAGCAGCTCGCGACCTCCGCCGCCGACGCCATCTATGCTCGCTTCCTCGCACTCCTCCCGTCTGCGTCCGCCGCAGCCTCCGACGCGGTAACCCCTGCCGCGGTCCTTGCGCTCGCCGCCGCCGACCTGCGCGCCATCGGCGTCTCCGGCCGCAAGGCCTCCCACCTCCACGATCTCGCGACCAGATTCGCGGCCGGGGAGCTTTCTGACTCCGCCGTCGCCGCCATGGACGAATCTGCGCTCCTTGCCGAGCTCACCAAGGTGAAAGGCGTTGGCGAGTGGACAGTCCACATGTTCATGATCTTCTCGCTGCACCGCCCCGACGTGCTGCCGTGCGGCGACCTTGGCGTGCGCAAGGGCGTGCAGGAGCTGTACAAGTTGAAGGCCCTGCCCAAGCCAGAGGAGATGGCGGCATTGTGCGAGCGGTGGAGGCCATACCGGTCGGTCGGCGCATGGTACATGTGGCGCCTCATGGAGAGCAAGGGCGCTGCGGCCAAGAAGAAGAAGAAGAAGAAGGGTAATGTGAGCTCTTAGTTAGGTATGTAATGTCAATATGTCATGTATGTGATGATCTTATGTATTTGCTGTCCCAGGCTGTTAGATTTAGATGATTCTGGGGTAGAAGGTGTCCCAGATTTGTGAATCGTTGTGACTCTGTCTGTCCTTGCAGAGCTGCAACCGAAGTCGATTGCTAACATGCTTGCAATTGTATTAGGGCCGTGTTTAGTTCTTTACACGTAAAAATTTTGTGTTGAAATCTTGCTAATTTGAAGTATTAAATGAAGTCTATTTACAAATTTTTTTGCATAGATGGGTTGTAAATCGCGAGACGAATCTAATGATGCTAATTAATATATGATTAATTCATAATTAGCGGATTGTTATTGTAGCATCACTGTTGCAAATCATAGATTAAGTAGGCTCATTAGATTCGTTTCGCGATTTACAGCCCATCCATGCAAAAAATTTTGTAAATAGACTTCATTTAGACTCAATGTATGTGTCCCAACATTCGATGTGACGTTTTTTTTACGTTTACGGGTAAAGATCTAAACAGGGCCTGGATATTCAAAATCGATGCTGCTATGCTTGTAAGCTTGTACCGCTGAGCATAATAATTTGAGGGTTTCTATCCTGATTCTTGTTTAGAGAAACAGGAATTTTGTTGTTGGAAATGATACGGTATTTGTGCTTTCATATATGCCATTCCATATCATTATTTAGTCATGACTTGATTGTGGATCTTAGAACAGTAGGTGCAAAATAGTTGGAATAATGTTTCAGAACCAATCTGTGTTGCTGTCTTGATTCTACTGTTACACCATCTTGTTTCACTTTATGCACAGAGGATTCTTTAACAGTTACTGTTGGTGGACTCGAATGTACATGATTCTAGCATTAGGTTCTTTGCGTCGTTCATGAGCGCAATCTAGCGACCTCTCTTTTTGAGCCCGATGCTAAGAAACAGTGACCAGCTAAAGCAAATTTTCGAGGCAACAGAATGCTACCAGGCACAACTTTTTTAATTAACATAAATACATGATTTTACATCTTCATAACTTAGTTTAAGGGGATAATGTATACAGGGGGTTTATGAATGTAAACTAGATCCTACAACAACAAAGAGACTTAACATTGCTAATTACCTACTATATACATATACACAATGTTTCATCATTTTATTCTCCAACCAGAATTGGATTACTTCGCTTCCTTCTAGAACCTAAGTGAATCATAGATTCTTGGAACTTTTGTTTCGGCCCACTTGAGCTTCTGATGCTTCAACCTGGAAACAAAAGCAAACAAACACACATCAGTTCATCTAAGTGCGGAACATTACTTCTAATTTGTAATCAAGTCTACTTGTACTGATTTAGCTGCTATTGTAGTAAGGCATTGCATCTGCAAAACCACCCTCGAAATAAAACAAAAGAAAAGGACAAGAAAGAAAGCAAAGAAACTAGCAAACTCAAACCATGCCCAGGGGCAGACCCAGACCTGCACTGCTCAAAAGGCCAGGGGGAGAACCTTTTTGGCAATAGGTTAAGCTGTACGAGAACTGCATGTCAGCTTCAAGCTGCATCATTATGGAAGGAGGAGATTTTTCGGGTAGTACTAGGATTGGAGCCCACATGATTAGTGGGCATCAGAGTGGACAAAGACCAAGTAATTAGACCCTGATCCTTTTTCTGAATAACAAAGGATGTATGTAGTTTGGCGCATAGAAAGTTGATGAGGTCAATCATGAACGAAAATCTAATGAACATAAAATAATTAGATGCCCTCGAGTCTGTGAGTTCAAGTGTTTACCCATTAGTGGTTGATAATTAAAAAAGGTATGATAGTCGCTATGCTTAGCTGCAGCCTGCTGTGTGACTATTACTAACTAGCATGCTTAACCAAAAGCCTATCAATACAGAACAAAGCATCTTATGTTATTTGTTGCCAGTTTGCTTTGGAAGCGCCATGGACTTTACCTCGGGTCCAGAATCCCTGCGTCTTGTACTTGGGGTACGTAACCCGCCCTGACTCAATCATCTTGACGTCGTCAACAAGATCTTCATAGTGGCAGCGCACCTCCTCAGCAGACTTGATGCCTCCCATGGCGCTGGACACTTTGTCCCACAGGTTGGGTGTGCCCTCACCATAGTAGGCGAGTGCCTCTTCAAACATCTTGTTCTCTTTCAGGCTCCATGTTGAGTTGGAATTGGGAGAGGAGCTCTGTGATCCAGCCATATTTGGAGTATCCTTGGTAAGATACTGAACCTGGGTTGGTGCTAAGGTTTACTGTGTCTAGTGTCTAGACTGAAGTCTTTTGCTCCTCAGAAGCTCTTACGGTTTGGTTTCTCCTGTCACAAGGTCTGCTATTTATAGCCCTGGGGTTGCCTGCTGCATGTGTGAGCTGTAAGTTGTATGGAATCATGATTGTTGAGTAAAGGTGGCTGAGGAGAATAAGGTTGGCTGGTTTCAGAGCCAAGGGACATGGAGAGTGTGTGATCTAAATTCAAAGAGTAGAAATGTCTATGTTTTTCTTTTTAACATCTTAAGCTTTTTGTGCTGAGATGACTGGTGGTGCATGATGCAAGATACAGTATCAGAGGAATGGTTCTTCGTGTCTCAAGCTTACGGCCATAGCACCTGTGAGTTCATCTACTGTTAAAGTTAAATGACTTTTTGCAAGCACTTCGTCACCCATTCTAGCACATCAAGCTTGTGTCTGAACTTGTAGGTGTGTAAAGCTCACGAATAGTGGTCATTCTTCTTCGGAAGGGAAAAGCTTAGGTTCTGGTCGGCCTGTGTGTTTCACACAACCGAGATGGAACTGACCTGATTTGGAGTCTGGACACCCCATTTCAGATCTGATCATTTGAGCCTACTGAGGAAATGTAACAGTTGTTCATCACAGGTCACTTCATGGCTGCACGCATGGAGTGCTTCTTGTTGCAAAATTAGGACTTGTGTGGCACATATCTCCTCAGTCCAAAGCATTACCATGTATCATTGCTCCTTTTAAGACGTCAAAACAATTTAAGTTCAAGCAATAGCCATGTACGCACTTCTGGATACATGCATGAAAGATGAAAGAAGATGAAGCTCTCTCTAGATCAGTGATAAAGTAATGGCTCCTATATTTGGCTCAAGCTCTGATCAAACTTCTACTTTCCAGGTGGCAAAAGAGAGGGCAGCTATTGTATCCAGCAGCTGCTTGTATGCTTCGTATCCACCAGCAGCTGCAGAGACCACAAGAGAGAAAAGGATGGTGCTGGGGATGTATGGGCTTATAATCCAACTAAGTTAAATGCTGGCCCTGCTCTGTAAGTAGTAACTGCTTAATCCCTTAGTGACTAGACTGACGTATTGATTTGCCTCTCCTTAAGAGGCTGGTCAACTCATCACATGTCCTATGAGTTGGCCAAGCAATTTTGCAGTATTGTGCTTTGTCTTCTTCACCAAGGTGATTGTCTGTAAAGGTTTTTAACTTTTGCATGGCGAGTGAATGGAAATCTGAAGCCTAGCCTTTTGTGTACCTGAAACGGTTTGATCTGGGCTGCATTCATGCCCCGTGCAGCATGCAAGATTGGAAGAATATGTGCCAAAGCGAGGCATGCTGACCCCCTTTCGGACTGAGAATACGTTTCACTTGTTGGCAGGGCCTTGGAAGAGGGAATTGATGAATTGGATATGTTCTCTAGGGTCCATGCTAAATGCTAAAATATCAGTAATATTTATTAGGTCATGCATGATGCTTGCTACCCTTATGGCTTGTTGCATGTTAAAACCCACATCAGTAAATATTTATTAGGTCATGCCTGATGCTTGCAAGATTCTGGCCTTGCAGAATGGAGGCCCACATTGTCTTTACTGTCTGAAATGCGAGACTGGATGCCTGAGAACACAGAGCTCGTAAAATGTGCGTATCAGCCAATAGGCTTCGTGGCTGTGCCTGTAAGATGCTCTGAAGGACGTGCTTCCTGAAAAGTCAGAACTGCAAAGGTGCGCAAACCAAAACTATGATTGAATGCTTCCACGCTTCAGAGTTCCTAGATTCTTGCATCTACTTCATAGACTATTATTTAGATTGTCAATTAGCATATCTGTTTGATGATGTATCTGATCAGAGTGATCTCCCAACATGTTCCTAATAACATCCTAATCCATGGTTCAGAAAAGAACACGCTCAAAATGCTGTACTTGGAACAAGAAGATGCAGGTCTTCAGAAGTAATTTGAAATATGATTTATAATTCACTGGAGGATGGATATAACAGGATGTGGGCGAAGAACATCCATTCTTTTTCACCGTGTATCTCTTCGCAATCTCAGCCGTCTGGTGTACAATCCATAGAACATATTCTAAAGGAGATAAGCAGACGGTGAGCGCCCCTGGGGACCAAAGGAATATATCTGTGGGTATAAGTAACTTTACATCTCCAATGATCCTGGAAAGGGAATTGACTACATTCCAATCTTGTTCCCAGCTTGTTCGTGGAATTCTCAGTGTCTCGTGCAAGAAGATTTGATTTGCTGCCACTTGACCTGTCCAGAGGCTACCATTTCTTCATTCAGATGAACCAGCGTGGAAGGCTTGCATCCATGGGATGCGCTGGCGCAGCATGTTGCAGTCTTGATTCTTGCGGCATGGATTAAGCCATCAGGAGATCGCTCCCATGGAATCATATCTTCACAAAGCCACAGGAAAGATGCAGGATTCCCATTGATATTTTGAACCATACGGGCAAAGCTCCGCCCCCCCCCCCCCCCGACGAAAGATCATACGGGCAAGGCTTCCAGGGAGATGCTGGGTAGTGAAATTTAAGGGTATTGTTGGTATGTACACCTGCACATATGGGCTGTTACGACATATCGATTGTGACTAGATACTTCAAATCTTGAATCTGTATTTGCATGCTGTCCTGTAAAATTGGAGATTCTGGATCAAGTATGCCATGTTATTTTCAAATGAAAAGGGGGAATTGTATTGGAACGAGAAGAATATTGTTTTTCAAAAGAAGAATATATTATTCCGAAGCTTTTTGTGTACAGAGATGTTTTGATTGGTTCCTGCAATTCTTCTGAGGTTGAAGTTTCAGAACACGCACCGGCTGTGAGTTATATACGGTCAACTTGTGTGTTATGTAAATAAATGATTAAGCATTGCACAGCTCTGATGGCTTTTGCTGTGAGCCATCGCTCAGTGTTTATATTCTGTGAGACCTGAGCCATCATTAGTCGGTATCTGGCCAGCTGCTTGATCCTATCACCAAGTAGCCGGGATTCTGTGGCCGCCTCCGCATCAGCCGGATTCCAAATCTTTAACCCACAAAGCTTGGATCCGATTCTACTCTGATCGACAACTTGAGGAATGGGAATCCAAGGTGGTCACTGCACCGCAATGTCTGGGATTCAAAGTGCACACGGCCTTTCTTTTCATCTGAAAAGGAAATGTAAGCGGATTCCAAAGGAACCAAACTACACAGAGGGGCCTATCTAAAGTTCAAAGCAGGCAGCCATAAAGACCAAAGTCATCTCGATACCCCAAGGTTTACTAAGCTTATTAAATAAAGACCAAGTTCCTTCCCGTTCATCACATAATATTACGTAATGAAGATGCAGCTCCAACATTTGTACGTCGCCCTGAAGGGTGTAAAAGTTTCAATAACTGATGTGAAATATGCAAGTTATGCCATAATGACACTGAAGCGGTCACCAATTCTGATACTGATTAAGTCGCGCTACAAAACTTTAAACCCATAAATTTTATCATCACAAAACTTTAATTCAGCTGCCTACTGAGTAGCAGTAGTTGGACCGAGACAAAATTCAACAGCTAGGAGGGCGCGCCCCAGCCATGCTTGGCTCCACAACTTTTTACCTCGGGGCTTTCCCGGCCTTCTTCCCAGCTTTCCCTCTCATGCCTTTCTGGCCACCCTTCCCCTTAGCACCTTTGCCGCCCTTCCCTTTCTTCCCAGTCCCACTGGCCCGCTTGTCCTTCTTCATCCGTGGATCCACCAATACTTTCCCTTTGCCAGCCCTCACCTGAACTCCCTTCTTTGCAACAACATACTCCTTCTGAGGCTTCTTGGGCATCGCCTTTCTGTAAATCTGGTCGATCATCTTCCTCTTTGACCGCTCGTTTATGTCATTCTGGTCTGCGACAACATCTGCCTTTTGGCGTGCCTTGTCCAGTTTCTTCATGGCAACACGCTTCTTCCGTGCCTTGGCCTCTGCGACCTTCTTGGATGGACGGGCATCAATCTCCTTAAACTGAGCCCTCATGGCAGCTACTTCTTCACGTGTAACAGGCTTCATGGGCTGCCTATGCCTCTTCTCATCCTCAACGAACCAGTTGGGCAACCCTTCATCATCAAACATGTACTTGTTGTAAGCATCATCAAGTATCTGCTCTCTCTGCTTCTTCCTCAACATCTTCTTCGCATAGGCTAGTACTTCAGCCTTTCTGTAATCATCGAGATCATCCTCCGATTCATCTGATTCATCAGACGATGAAGATGAATCCTCTTCATTTCGGACCAGTTCCGCTGGTACAATCTCAAAATCATCTTGTTGCAAACGCTGTGCCTTGGCCGCCTTTTCCTTTTTTCCAGTGTCCATCTTTTTCATTTTTCTCTGCAAATTCTCCCTTTCATCTTCACTGTCACTCTGCTCAGTAACCCCCGTTCCTGCTTCTGTGAACACATCCTGGCTGTACCACTGCTGTACAATCTGCTCTTTAGTTGGCTTGTGTTCATCTAGAGATAACAGAAGGGGATTGGTCTCCGGATCTTGATCTTCATCAAAACCTTGATCCATTTCAACATCATCACCATCATCTTCACTAGCCTAGCAAGTTTAAAAGATCGTATCATAGTAAAACTTTCCATATTCTATAACCATAACCTAGAAAAAAGTATAACAACACTCCCTTGCTGCTGTAAAAATTCTGTTTCAGATGCAATTGTCATTGTATCAAGACATCATGAGAAATTATTACCTTTAATAAGTCAGCATCGGCATCAGGATTGATTCGCTTTGTGCGTTTACGTTCTTGTTTTACTTCCCCACCCTTTTTCGTTACAAAGCGCTCATAAGCTTCATCAAGCATCTCCTCAAGCTGGGCATCATACCTGATGTGAACGATTATCAGTTACAAAATTACAGCGTATTTTTAGAAATATAGTATTAACCATGTAATTGCGCATACTGATGTGTGGATGCTAACTACCTCTGCTGTTCTTCATCTGAATCCATTTCCTCATCAGAGACTTCTCGAGCTTGAGTTTCCTCATTTTCACTGTCATCAATGTCATCTTCCACATCGAGCTCTGCAGATTCAACAGCTTGAAGTTCTTTTCCACCCTAGAGAAGGAAAAGGTAAATGAATATGGAAACTAAAGAATTAGATGTTAACCTTATATATTTCTAGTGTTCGCAAGAAGCCATGGCGAAAAATATGACCCACAGAAGTCATAATTAGAAGGCGATTTAAAAAAAAATCAAAAGAGCAGAATCAGCTTTCTTGTTGAGTTTTAACAAAAAATGAAGGCCCCTACATGCAGGGCAGAGAGGCAACTCCAGAGGAGCATGAGTATTTTGGTTTTATCCTCTAAGGGGAAAAAGTTACAATATCATGTAATGTCTTCCAACGAGATATTAGAATAAGATTCCAAAGAAATACGACTAATAGAAAAACAGCATGATACCTTGATAACACTAATAGAAAACAAGTCAGGATCACCATAATCATCTCCAGTAGCGTCAATCTGCATTCCTGTAGCCTTGCGTGCTTTATCCTGGAATGAAGAGCCCACATGTCACCACAAAACTGAAATTAGCATCACATGTTGCAAAGGTTGGTGTACGTAATTCATAATACCTTTGCTCGACGCTTTGCCAGGCGCTTTTTCTCTCTCTTGTTCTTTCTATCAATGACACTGGTCAATTCTTCCATTTCTTGTAGAAGTTGATCATCATCCTTGACCTTTGTGGTCTCTGCGTCATCCTCAACCTTCGGGGTAACTTGTGAAGATGACGACAGTGCTTTCCGTAAGCGGATTCGCCATCTAACATAGTTACACAAGAGATATATGAAATTGACATCCTCTGCACATGTTCAACTTATAGAGTTGTTTAGGTTATAGTAACTGTTTAAATGAATGGAAATAAATTGCATAAGAGAACAGAATGGCAGACAAGTAACTCACTTCAAGATATGCTTGAAACTATTTTTATCCAATAGAAGTAAATCCTCACAGTAATTTTTTATCTGGCACAAATCAAATAATAAGCAGTCAGCGCCTATGACTAGAATAGATGGAAAGATAAGCCAGGCAGTATGCTCAGTTCCTTACATCATCAGTAGTAAGCTCATGATTCTTTATGGGCAGAGATTCTTGATTATCAAATGAAATCAAATTGTAGGAGCCCAAAAACTCCAGTGGAGTCTGGGAGTCAGACCATATAAAGTCTGATGCCAAACCGACTTTCCACAATGTTGTATTCCCTTCTTCATACCTAGATAAATGTCATTTATATCAGCATAACAATTGAAGGATCATATTGGCAAGGAGAACTTTGCATAACCAAAAACTTCAAAGCTACAACTTCTACAGGTAGATTTCACCTATGTTGTTTCAGCATAGACAGAAGCAGCTTGTGCCTTCTTAACAAACCTGCCACTAAGACCGGGTAGAGAAGGCCTATGATATGCTTGGCAACCCAACATAAAAACCCAGTCACTCTTATAGAAGTAAAACCAAACGAAAATCATTGGTTTGTAACACTCTTAGTGATGTGCCACATGAACCCATGTGTGCTATTGTTCAAATTTTACAGAATGCAGGAAAGTATCAGAACATCCAGCCAATTTTCATTCTTATTCACACTTAACCAAAGGCCAGGAGAAGAGCACAGAGTTCTCTTTTCAGATTTGTAATGCAAAACTTGATAAATGCTGAACTGTCGAGAACAAACATCACAACATGCTGAATTGTTTATACTAGACTAGATAACATAGCAACTGGTCAGCTTTCACATTGTCAAGAGCAATCTACTTATTTACACACCAGCAGACTGCAAAACAGGCTGCTATACTGAACACAAGAAGTGGTAAATGTAATGGAAGATCAGATGTAGGTAGAACATTTGACTCCACTTTGATGTGAACACAGCTAATCACAATATGCATACTTGAGAAGTAATAATAAAAATATGAGAGGGGGAAGGAAAACAAGGCAAACTACAACAACAATGTAACAAGGGAGGCGTACCCATCACGGTGTCTCTTCGTCGATTTATCCATAATATCCCTAGGCTGCAGAGTGCACAACATTTCCAACATCAAGGGATGCTATCACATAGAAGAAAGTAAACCAGACAGATAATTCAGACAAGTGACTTAACATACTTTGTTCTGTTCTGGAACCACACTGAACAAGTGCCTTATATCAAGAAGTTCTGGTTGAATCTTTGCAGGAGCCTTATAGTTCAGGCAGATGATATAAATTTCAGCCGATGTAGACCTACTTGCTGTAGGTTTAGTTGCCTCAACCTTCTCAAACAACTGCAAGTGGAGATGTTGATTGATTTTTCCATTAACTCAACATGGTAAATAACAAAAAGTTGTTACAAAACATTTAATTAGCACACACCTGTTTAAGACAGTACATAATAGCATTGTAATCTTGAGACCTAAAAACCTGTTGAAGGATAAGAACAGCTCATTAAATGTGTACTGAAATATAGGAATAACACAAACAAAATTTGCAGCGGACGTATAGCTCATTCATCAACCGAATAAGTTTAGTACTAAAACACATGACAATAATGAGAGTAAGAAGATATGAAACTATGAAATGTCAAAACCACCAAAGATGACACCAGAAGAATGGTGGCCGGCGCCGAGCTCGGGCCGGCGGTCATGGTGGCTCGTGGCGGGTCAGCAGGAGAACGGCATGGATGGAGAAGCTGTCGGATTTCCCACCCTTTGGATGGCTAAATGACCAGCCAAATAGGATTTGACTAGTGTGATTTGGAGATGCTCTTTAGCCGCAAAATAAAGGAGCAAGTGTTACACCTGCCTAGAATACAACAACATAGCCTTTTTTCCCAAGCAAGTGTTACACCTGCCTAGAATGATATTATGAAAACATCAGGCTGTCAAACTCAAGGACAAACTTAGCGTGTTCTCAATGAAGATAGCATTATGATGAATAAAGCCAATGCAGAATGTCAACGGCAACAATTGAGCGTTATTCTTCTGTGTAATTCTGTACCTTCGTGATGAAGGCGCCCTTGGGGGCGAGGAACATTGTAGCGAGGCGCAGGGCGTCGATGACGAGCGCGGACTGCGATGTGGCCTCCTGCGCCCAGGCACCACCGACGTTGGGTGACCCGTCGTGGAGCACGACGTCAAAGGCGGAGACGCCGTTGGCGTCCATCAGCCTCCGCACCGCGGCGCGGCACTTGGTGGTGGTGATGTCCTCGGTGAGCGAGTGGGCGCCGCGGATTGGGCGGATGGGCACGAGGTCGACGCCGACGACGAAAGCTCCGACGGGGGCATGGTTGACGGCCACCTGGATCCACCCTCCCGGCGCGGCGCAGAGGTCGAGCACTGAGCGCGCCGTCGGAAGGAAGCGGAACCGCGCGTCGAGCTGGAGCAGCTTGAAGGACGCACGACTCCTGTACCCTTGCTCCTTGGCGAGGTGGTAGAACTTGTCCTGCCGCTGCTTCCCCTTCGCCTTACCCATCTCCGCCCCGCCACTTCAGCCGCCGCCTACGACGTCGAAGATACTTCTCAGAGAGGAAGGAGGTGGGGGGCTAGGGTTTTGGAGGTGGTTTTCCTCCGGCGGCGGATATTGGGTGATTGCTGCTCTGGTCGTTTTTGTCGAGGCCGGGCTACAAGGCGGTTTGGTCGAGACGGGCTCATGGGCCTGGGCCTTTTCTTTATGTGGCCCCCCAAAAGAAAAACGCTTCGTGTCGTCTTGGTGTGCTTTGCTCTCTCGCTCTCTCCTCTTATCCCCAAACGCGGACGCACGCCAACATCTTCACTGCGCGCTGCCACTCTCGGAGGGCATGGAGCTTGGCCTAGCGCTCCGACTCGTCGCGCCGCCGTCGCCGACCTGTATCTCCCGTCGATGTCTTTCTCTTCAGCCTGATTTTATTTCCCCGTGTGTGCTACGAGGAAGACGCCTCCGCGTCTCGGGAATGGAGCATGGAGTTGGGGTTGTGTCCAGTGCGAGTATGACCTACTCAGGAGTGGAAGACGAGGAGATGGTGGAAAGTAAGGTGGTGGAGGAGGAGGAGGAGTCTGAACCGATGGCGAGCACGAGGCCGCGCCTGGAGCTCATTGAGAAGCCGGACTGGAGCCTGGCGCTGCTAGACGAGTACGAGTCGGAGGAGTTGGGCACCTCTCAATGCGTCAATCACCGCAGCGGTTAGGCTTCTGTGCTTTTCTACGTTTGGAATTAGTCGGGTTTAGTATTGATTAGAATTGAGGTTATGCTCTTACTTTAGAACTTTATTCGCTAAATTTTGGTCTAGCATTTTCGTTAAGATTCCTGAACAAAAAATGGATTATTTGTTCTTAAAAATGAAATAGGTCTGCCTTTGAATAATTTGCATGTACTAATACAGTATCTCTTCAGGCTATGTAGCTGTATTGGGGAAACCAAATGTTGGCAAGAGCACCCTTATTAACCAAATGGTTGGTCAGAAACTTTCAATTGTAACAGATAAACCACAGACAACACGACATCGCATTCTTGGTATATGTTCTGAACCAGAATACCAGGTATCAGTTTTGTCTCTAATGTACTACTTGCAGAACTCAATTCAGTTCGATGCAAATTAAGGTCCACTTAAGTTTCTGATCCCACTACCATCAAGGGGATCATGTTGCTTTTCACCGCTAATCTGAGTTATCATTTAGTTTGCAGATTATACTTTATGATACTCCTGGTGTCATTAAAAAGGAGATGCATAAGCTGGACAGTATGATGATGAAGAATGTTAGGAGTGCTATCTGCAGTGCAGACTGTGTGCTTGTTGTTGTTGATGCTTGTAAAGCCCCTGAAAAGGTATTAGCAGTAAAGAAAATAATCAATTCTTATATTCAACTATTTTATCTTATGCATTGGAAACTTTGTGCTTTTAGATTGATGAAATGCTGGAAGAAGGTGTGGGAAACAAAGGTATTGGAGTTCCTGTTCTTCTAGTGTTGAACAAGAAAGATCTCATAAAACCAGGAGAAATTGCAAAGAAACTTGAGGTATTGACCTTATACAAAAATCGACAAGGTGTTTCTTTTGTGCTTTCCCCTTGGTGCAAATGGTATTGACTTCCAGACTACTCTTTTGACAGTGGTATCAAAAATTCACTGATGTTGATGATGTTATACCTGTAAGTGCTAAATTTGGTCATGGAGTGGATGATATCAAGGAATGGATATTGTCAAAGCTCCCTCTGGGTCCTGCTTACTACCCCAAGGTATTGGACAGATGATCCATTATTTTCAAATGGCTTCTCCACCTGTGCTTTGTTTACCATTAAATGTTATTGACTGTCCTGGCTTTATATTATAAACTGAGAAAAACAGGTTCAGATGCAAGGAGAATTTTGGTTATTTTGATCCATTATTTTGGAGATTCGGTTTTGAATGTGATCAGTGCCTATGCCCCTCAGGTAGGCCTTAGTGAGAGCACCAAGATGTAGTTCTGGGAAGATCTAGATAGCATGGTTAGTACCGTGCCTACCAACGAGAAACTCTTCATAGGAGGAGATCTCAACGGCCATGTGGGTGCGACTAATGTAGGGTTCGAGCGAGTGCACAGGGGTTTTGGGTACGGTAGCAGGAGTCAAGAGGGGAGGATGTGTTGAACTTTGCGTTAGCCTACGACTTGTTGATAGCGAATACCGTGTTTAAGAAGAGGGAATCCTATCTTGTGACGTTTCGTAGTGGACAACACTCGAGCCAGATCGACTTTATCCTTGCTAGGAGGGAGGATAGACGTGATTGCTTAGATTGTAAGGTGATACCTGGGGAGTGTGTTGTCCCTCAACACAAGCTTGTGGTGGCGGACTTTCGTCTTCGGGTACGTGTCCACTGGGACAAACGTGCCAAGATTGCGAGAACAAAGTGATGGAAGCTTAGAGGGGAAGCGGCACAAGCGTTTAAGGAAAGGATGCTAGGTGAGGGGCCTTGGGAAGAAGGAGAAGACGCAGATGACATGTGGCTAAAGATGACAACATGTGTTCGGAAGGTGGCCTCAGAGGTGTTTGGCGTGAGTAGGGGAGGCAAACAGGAGGGGAAAGACACTTGGTGGTGGAATGACGAGGTGCAAAGGGCTATTAAGGAGAAGAAGGAGTGTTTCAAGCGCCTCCACCTTGACAAGAGTGCAGCCAACATCGAGGGCTATAAATTAGCGAAGAGGATTGCAAAGCGAGCTGTGAATGTAGCAAAGGGTAAGGCGTATGATGACCTGTATCAGCGGCTAGGCACGAAAGAAGGGGAGAAGGACATTTATAGAATGGCTAGGATCCGCGAGCGGAAGACAAGAGACATCAACCAAATCAAATGCATTAAGGATGGGACAGATCGACTGCTAGTGAAGGATGAGGAAATCATGGATAGATGAAGAGAGTACTTCGACAAGTTGTTTAATGGGGAGAGTGAGGGCCCTACTCTTGAGTTAGATGACTCTTTTGACGATACCAACAGACGTTTTGTGAGGAGAATTCAGGTGGTAGAGATCGGCGAGGCTTTGAAGAGGATGAAGGGAGGTAAATCGATGGGCCCTGATGGTATCCCCATTGAGGTGTGGAGATGGCTAGGAGATAGAGCAATAGTATGGTTAACTAAGCTTTTTAATCTCATTTTTCGGTCAAACAAGATGCCGGAAGAATGGAGAAGTATATTAGTACCAATCTTCAAAAACAAGGGTGATGTTCAAAGTTGTACTAACTACCATGGGATTAAGCTGATGAGCCATACGATGAAGCTTTGGGAGAGGGTTATCGAGCATCGCCTAAGAAGAGTGACAAGTGTGACCCAAAACCAATTTGGGTTCATGCGGGTTCATGCCTGGAAGGTCAACCATGGAGGCGATTTTCTTAATACGACAATTGATGGAGAGATATATGGAACAGAAGAAGGACTTGCACATGGTCTTCATTGACCTTGAGAAGGCATATGACAAAGTACCGAGAAATGTCATGTGGTGGGCCTTGGAGAAGCACAAAGTCCCAACTAAATACATTACCCTCATTAAGGATATGTACAAGGATACGACGATGTTTGTCTGGACATGTGATGTCAACACCACTGACTTTCCTATTAACATAGGCCTACACCAGGGGTCAGCATTGAGCCCTTATTTATTTGCTTTAGTGATGAATGAGGTCACAAGGGATATACAAGGTGAGATCCCTTGGTGTATGCTCTTTGCTGATGATGTGGTGCTAGTTGACGAGAGTAGGGCAGGGGTTAATAGGAAGTTAGAGCTGTGGAGACGCACGTTAGAGTCGAAAGGGTTCAGACTTAGTAGGACCAAGACCGAATATATGATGTGCGATTTCAGCGCGACTAGACATGAGGGGGGAGACGTTAGTCTAGATGGACAAGTGGTGGTCCAGAAGGATACTTTTCGGTATTTAGGATCGGTGCTACAAAAGGATGGCGATATTGATGAAGATCATGGTTCCGCTAGGCGCTAGGCGGATTCTAGGCGGTGACCCGCAGCCTAGAGCCTAGTCGGGATTAATCGAGCCTAGGCGTTTCAAGGCGGCTTGCTAGGCGGTACCATATACGTACATATACATTCTTATATACATCATATATACCTCTAAAAGAAAAAAACAGAGGACCACTAAGCCTTAGAGTCAAAAAATAAGCCCATCAAAGCGGCCCAACGGCCCAACGGCCCAACAGCCCACCTCCCACCTTATCTCCTCCCCTATCCTCCTCTCCTTCTCCTTCCCGACGCCCCTGCCTCCTTCCCTTCCCAACGCCGCCGCCCTGCCTCCTCTGCGCCGCTGCTGCCGCCTTGCCTCTTCCTCCGCGCCTGCCCCTGCCTCCTCCTCCGCCGCCGCCGCCGCCCGTACCTCCGCCGGCCCGTCCCCTGCTTCCTCCTCCACCGGCGCCCTCCGCCGGACGCTTCTCCACCCCCATCGGCGCCGCCGACGAGCTGTGCCCGCCTAGGGGTCCGCCTACCCCCCTAGGCCAGGCGACGGGCCTCGCCTTGCGATTAATCGCGTGGAATCGCGCCTAGGCGAGCGCCTAGCGGAACAGGGATGAAGATGTTAGGCATAGAATTTCAGCTGGCTGGTTGAAATGGCGGCAAGCTTCTGGCATCCTTTGTGACAAGAGGGTGCCACAAAAGCTAAAAGACAAATTCTATAGGACAACAATTCGTCCGGCGATGCTATACGGCGCTGAATGTTGGCCTACAAAAAGGCCACATGTCCAGCAACTGAGTGTAGCAGAGATGCGGATGTTGCGGTGGTTTTGCGGGCACACAAGGAGGGATAGAGTCCGGAACGAAGTTATTCGGGATAGGGTCGGAGTGGCACCAATTGAGGAGAAACTTACCCAGCATCGGCTGAGATGGTTTGGACATGTCCAACGAAGGCCTCTTGAGGCGCCGGTGCGTAACGGGGTTCTTGAGCGGGTCGATAATGTAAAGAGGGGTAGAGGTAGACCTAAACTGACGTGGGATGAGTTGGTTAAGAGAGACCTTAAGGATTGGAATATCTCTAAAGAGATAGCTTTGGATATGAGCGCTTGGAGACTAGCTATCAATGTGCCTGAACCTTGAACTTATTTCTTTCGGGTTTCATCTCTAGCCTACCCCAACTTGCTTGGGAAAAAAGGCTATGTTGTTGTTGTTGTTGTTGTTGTTGTTGTTGTTGTTGTTGTTGATTTTCTTCTCAGCCTCAGCCCCTCAAACCTCGATGTATTAAATCCTTTAGCAGTGTAGTTTAATAAGAGTTTTGTCACTGTGATCAAGAGTGTGCTCCTTAATCTCATAATTGTTTTTTTATATAATTGGATCTCATTATTGTTGAACTTGACATGCCCATTCCAATGTTGAATCCTACAAATATTGTGTATATCAAGTATCAGTTCTAGTTTGACTGATGGAGGTGCTGACAAATCAATTTCGTGTTGATGGCATGGCAGTTTGCTTTTTCCCATATTGGTGAACTGAAGTACTGAACAATGTGAACTTGAAACCACTAATGTATGAATTAGCACATAATGGTTACTATGCTCCTGCTCTGCTGCTATAAATCTGTCATGCAAGGAAAGTTCTTTTCTAAAGCCAGAGAATAAGAACTTTCCTTGCATCTTTTACTTCATCTGTATGATGATAAAAAATAAGTTTACACCCTTTTAGTACTTCATTATCATACTCTGTATTCTAGGTATTTGATGAACTTATGCCCTAATAAGTTTTTGAGATCAATGACATACTTTGCATCATGTAATTAATTATGTGGTTCATGTTTCAGGACATAGCTAGTGAACACCCTGAGAGATTTTTTGTTGGTGAAATAGTGAGGGAAAAGATCTTTGTTCAATATAGGCAGGAAATTCCTTATTCATGCCAGGTACATCTTCTGGTGCTTTTCCTGTCAATTTAATGCAGCATATTCTCCATTTTGCTATCCTCTTATTTCTGATATATATATTTTTTTTGGTTTTGTGACAGGTTAATGTTGTCAGTTACAAAAGCCGACCTACAGCTAAGGATTTCATTCAAGTTGAGATACTTGTTGAGAAAGAATCACAAAGAAGCATTATACTTGGGAAGGTAAAAAGGTTAATTACCTTAATTATCCATGATGTAGGCTATTTTCTCTGAATATTTGAAATGCATGAGATAGAAGTTAGAATCATTTCAACCTAAGATTAACCCCATTGTTAAATAAGGAATTTGGCCGTAAATTCCTGGTCTGTAATGTCTAATAGAAAAAATATTGCCCTGATATGTTCGATTGATGCAGGATGGCAAAGCCATAAAGATGTTGGCAACCGCATCAAGGCTTGACATCGAGGATTTCCTACAAAAGAAAGTTTACCTCGAGGTGATAGCTTCCCTTCGTGTGGTTGCTCTGAACCTGTCATCTCCCTGTGCTATTACGTTTGAGAAGTTTCTAATAGCAGCGCATGATCCCTTGTACAGATAGAGGTCAAGGTGAAGGAGAACTGGCGGCAGGATGAACGCCTTCTGAAGCGTTACGGCTACGGCGGCGAGATTCAAGCACTATGACTGCTGGGGTGCTATCACTATCAGTATCAGCTGCCGAGACTAGGAGGATGACTTTGCTTTTCCTTTCCTTTTCTTCTTTCCTTGCTTTATTGTTGTGTGAGTGAGAAGTTAGATTATGGCAGCGCAGTTATTAGTGAATAGTGAGCTCCTCTCAGCAAATTCTGTGGCGATGATGCTCTATCATGGAACTGATTTTGCTGCGCGTGACGAGGCACGGTTCTGCTGCAAGCACACCAAGGCAAACCTGTACTGCATCTGCCGAGCGGAGTACGGGCTACAAACGGGATCGGTGCAGGCATGCGGGTCGTGTCCTCCACTCGGCGAAACAACGCCGCCCGCGGTGGACACGGCAGGCATCTCGCCCCGTCGAAACGGGAGGCGACGGGCGCGGACGCCAAAAAGGATGACCCGTGCCGATCGACCGAGTGCCGTGGGCGTCACGCGGCGGCGGGTCCAGGTCGTGGCGCCGCGGCCGTGGTGGGTGCGGCACGAGCGAGCGGGAGTGCGGGACGGTCGGTTCACCCGTGAGACACGAGACGGCGGGACGCACAGCATTGACTAGGGCAGGAAACTGCAGCTAGCATTGACCCGGTCGTAACCTCCATTTTTAAACAAATCTTTTGAACAATTTGTTTTTGAAACGAAGATCTTAACTTCTCAGCAGCCCTTTGAATGGCTGGGCGAACACGTACGCGTGTCGAGCTGGTCGCTGGATACCGCTCCAGTAATGCCGCCATATAGGTAGGCGCTACGGTTTTGTCTTTTCTCCGAACGAGCCAGTCGACGGTGTGACGGGAGAGCAGCCGCTGCTATTCTTCAGCGGATCCCCGGAATCAACAGCGACGACCACGGAACGACGACGTGCCTGGCGGTGCATCGGACCACGTACAAAACACCCCTGCTAATGTCAAAGCGTGACCCGGCCCAGCGCGAGGCGACGTTGACCCCGCACCCTGCACCGCGTCCAAAGTCAACATCTGGCGCCGCAGCAGCCGCCAGTGGTCAACGTGCGTGATACGTACCATAAAAAAAAAGTGCAGACCAGACCAGGGCGCCACGTTACGGGAAATGGATGGAACAGTAGCAGTTTTTCTGAACACGGACATGAACTCTGCTTCATTCCATTGACTCGCAGAGGGGACAAACTGAAACACCACCAAGAACGTCCGCAATGGTTAGCTATTTAGCTAGTTAAATCTGATGTGACAACAAAAAAGTAGGAAAGAGTAGTTACTAGCGACGAGTAAATAGCTGATCTATTTCACGTAGCCCAAAAACATGTGAGAGGAGAATGTGAGTCCAATAATATAAAATAGTCTTTTTTTATCTCTCACCTCCACATCACCAGACTACGTAGCTAGTACTATCTATTATCATTACGGACGCCCCCATGGTGGCTGAGGAGCATATACAGAGAGAGCACCGAAGTTGTACGCTGAGTACGGACTATGGTGGGAGAAAAGAAAAGGACATCCGCGACCACACAACTGCGAACGCCGCATGAAAATTGAGCATATTTTCTTCCCTTCTAAGTTCTAAGTAAATGATCTAGCAAGCACAAAAACTGTTACCTCCCTCCAGTTCCTGCCGCAAAAAATTACCGAAAGGAGTAGAAAACTAAGCAAAATTTTGGTCTCCCGCCGCGAGGAGACGAAGGAAACTCAACTACGAAACCTCGAACTGAACGAAACTCACGCGAGGAACAAAACTTCAAGCAGGTAGCAAGACAGTCGATCGCGTCAGCTGCCCTGCTCCCCGATCTTGTCGTTTCTACTGCTGTCGCCGCCGCTGCTCGCCGGCGGCGGCACGGTCCCGCTGCTCCCGTCGGCGCCGCCGCCGCTGCTGCTAGCACCTATGTACGACTTGATCGCGGCGGCGAGCACCGCGGGGAAGTTGGGGTCCGACGCGATCACGGCCGCTGCGCTGACGGTGTCGCCCGCGTCCGCCTTGGCGGTGCCCGCCGCGGCCTGCACAGCGGAGAGCTTGGAGGGGTCGTATAGCTTCTGCCCGAACAGCTGCGGCAGCGCCACCGGCCGCGCGGCGTCGGCGAGCGCGGCCTGGAGCTGCGCGGGGTCCGGGCGCGGCGGCGGCGGCGGCTGCTGCTGCTGCGGCGCGCCTGGGCCCGGCTGCGTGAGGTCCAGCGTCACCGTGGGGAACGGCGCCGACGCCGAGATGGTGGCGACGTTGGACGAGCACGGCAGCACGGCGCGCGCCAGGAAGTTGGACCCCGCCATCAGGCTGCCGTCCGCGCTCGGCATCGAGCCCGACAGCAGCATGGACGCCGCCGCCGCCGTGGTCGACGCCATCGGCATCGCCGCCGGTGGCAGCGGGTGGTTGTGGTTCCCCTCGTACGTCGTGATCACCACCGTCGTGTCCTCGGCGCACCTCTGGACCTGCCATCCACACACACCGCGCACACGTGATCCAACGTGCCGTGAAATCCACGGTGCACACATCGAAATGTTCGAAGCCTTCCACCGATCACACCCTGCTTCTAGCTCCATCACCGTACCTGCTTGCGGACCGGGCAGCCGGCGGCCATCGTGCACCGGTAGTACGCGCGGGGGCACGGGTTGCCCTTGGCCATCTTCTGCCCGTACTTCCTCCACTGGCATCCATCACTGATCTGCGTGTCACCAAGAACAAACACTTGAACAAATGAACAAAAGCAAGCATGCCTAGTACTAGTCCAGAGAGCCAGAACCGCTCACGACTTACCATGGCTGCCTCGGAGCGGGCTCGGACGGAGACGCGGGCCTTCCGCATGGTGGCGGCCTCGGGGACCGGCTCGGGGGCCTTGGCGGGCAGGAACTTGGGCACCTTGCTGGGGAGCCATCCCTGCGGCACGTGGTGCGGCGGCGGGTCCTCCGGGCTGCTGCCCCTCTGGTCCCTCTCGTGCGCGCCGCCGCGGCGGCGGCGGTGGTGGTGATCGAACGTCGGCAGCGGCATGACGTCCTTGCTACCGATCGTGGCCGCGTTGCCCTTGCCGGCGCAGTAGTCCGCCGGCGGCGGCATGGCCGCGTCGGTGTTGCTGGGCGACGCCGAGCAGTCGCCGCCGCGCATGTCCGCGCCCGCGGAGCGCGGCGGCGGCTCGTCGGGTGACGCGGCGGTGCCGAGGCTGATGAACTGCCGCGGGAGCAGCTGGCTCCCGTCCTGGTCCTTCTTCTCCGGATCAACGTTAAGCTGGCGATCACAAACAGTTCAGCAGCGAATCGATCAGTGCGCGCTCTGGCTTGGCCGCATCCATTGATCGAGGTTTTCTTGGCCTCTGTTCGTGTGTTACCTCATGGCCCGGAGCGCCGAGGCCTCTATGGTTGTTCCTTTGCTGCATCAGTGTGAGGACGTGCATCTGGAGGGAGTTGTAGTTGGTGGTCACCCGGCTGAGCATGTTCTTGAGCTGCTTGTTCTCTTCGTTCAGGCGCCCAATCTCGGATTTGGCCAGTGCCAGCTGATCATGTTTTTAGTACGCAGCAAATCAGACACTAAACGACACCAACCCTAAACTTCTGTTTCTCGCTAGGGTCACGTAATACCCTCCACATGGAGAGGTTTGACTAAACTAATTGGCGCATCTGAATTCAAGTTTCCAAGAACAGAGCGATATTATTGGCAGTCAAGCACACATGACGTGGATCACGGCTCGTTCAGTTGTTTTTAGCCCTGCAATGCAAAGAGTGATTTCTTCCTCACCTCAGCTTTGGTCTCCCTGTGATCTACCTCGTTGGAGGAGACGCCGTCGTCGACGACGGACTCCTCGCTCCCGCTCTTCCTCCTGCCGACGTGCAGGCCCATCTAAAAAGCCGACCGAGTCGCGTCAGGAAAAACCGGCGCCGATCCAGGAGACGAGTGCGGAAGAAGAAAAGGGAGAAAAAAAATTAAAAGAGAGTTGGCGACATGAATTCAGAGAAGCAGTTTCACCGACGGACGTTGATGGTCAGGTCGTCTTTGTTGATGCTGAGATCGTCCGGCGCGCCGGCGGCGGAGTGGGAGCGGCCGGCCGCCTCCTCCTTCCTCTTCTCCGTCTTGAAGAAGTCCATCTCGCCCACCACCCGCCGCGCCTCCGCGCTGGCCTCCCCGGCGTCGTCGTCGTACCCGAGCACCACCGCTTGGAACCCCGCCGGCGCCCCGGAGGCCTCCCGCTCGGCGCTGGCCGGCGCGCCACTGCCGTTCAGCTTGCGCTTCCCCAGGTAGGACTCCATCATGCGCACTCTCAACGGGGAATAATAATGCGTGTCAATGGGGGCGAGCTGAGACGACGGGGAAGAAGAAGAAGGGGGGAGGGAGGAGATCGAATGCCGGGGAGGGCGGCCGGGGGCGTATAAGAAGGCGGTGGGGGCGCACACGTGGCGGGGCTCCGCGGCCCCGGTCGCCGATCTGAGTCCATCTTTATAGGCAGTGTTGGTGACCATTGACCAGGACGGGAAGGAGAGGATCGGAGGAGGAGAGGGGGGGTGGGGCATGGGCATTGGCATTGGCATTGGCATTGGCATGCAGTCGCGCGTCAAGTCAGAGGCCGAGGCTGATGCGATCGCCTGCAGTCGCGCACCCGCGACGACTCGCCGCCCAGTCCATGTCCATGGGGAGGGAGAAACGGAGCTGTGGCGCCCGCACGAACCGGGCGCGAGCAGAGGGGAGGGAGGCAGCAGCCAGGGGAAATGGTCAGCCCCCGGCAGACTGGCTATCGGTCGGGCGGTCAGCTCCCGATCCGAGAAATGGCGGGGCTGGCTGTCATTTTACGGTGACCTGGGTTGCATGGACTCGCGACCGCCGCGTCGTCGACACGTACTCCCGCTGTATCCTTTTTGGGATTGTTAGTTAACGACGGTGTCTTGGTTTGGGGTTGTTGACTGAGCAACTGCGCCGGTGCACCGGAGCGTTGGTTTTGCAGTGTGTGTTGGTCTCACGGATAAGCCCCATCCGCCATGGATTGGTACGGCATGCATGCAAGAGAACCGGGTCGTCCAGTGCCTGTTCACAGATAGAAACCAAAACTAGATCGTGTTCAGGATGAGATGCACAGGTGGACATCTCTAAATAAATCCAAGGACAATTGTACTTCCAAAGAACATTAAGCATAGCTCCCCCCCCCCCCCCCAAAAAAAAAAGGCAGAGTACAAAAGGGCGGTAAAGAAAGTCGCGGGTAAGCACTCTGGTCGCTGTAATCAGTTAACAGTATTTTGCTCTCACAACAAATCAGCACCAGCCACATCATACCGAACAGAGTAGCATTTATATCCACCAGTGGATAAAAGGCCGGTTTCAACCGTTATCACAAAAACATTTTCCCTTCTAGATGACATCCCGTGAATGCTAGCTAAAGCAATTAGCCTTTTCAATGCACAGCCAGTTAGCCCAGCTGTTCATTATCAGCCCAAATTAGGCCCACTTAGGAAATGAGAGAACACAAAGACATTTCACTTAACAATTGAACTGCCATACTCCTACAGAAAGACGAGCAAGAATTAAAGTCGTTAAAAAACTTTAAATCTGTCAAACCCTACCCTGCTATACTGTCGCCACCGCCGCAGAAAGCATCACTGAGGTGAACCCGAAGGACCTCATTTGTCGACACCATCTCGCAATCTCACCATCGAAAAAACACTCGCTCTACACCCTCGCTTGCTGGAGAAGAGAGCACAAAAATCCCAACACTAAAAACTCGCTTGAAAAATCTAGACCAAAAACTCAAATCTACTACTAGACAAAGAGGTCAGAGGTAGATGGGGCGGGGGCTGTTTCTCTAGACCCTCCGAACATCCGTTTTGTGGCTGAACTTACCGGAACCAGCAAAGCTTACGCTGTTGCAATACATCAACATCCATTCATCCAACTGCCATACCTCAATACCACAATTCTCAAACGAACAGCTACCGTAAAAGTATGCCATCAGGTTTGTCAGTCGTATCTCACGCATAACAAGGATGTGCCACGTTACGGGTCCACAGAGACAATTCAGTCCAAGAAGATGGCAAATACATCCAGAAATATTCTTGCCAGGTAAAAACAGACGGGCGTTATCACGAGTCTTGGGAAAGCATCACTGAACAAGTAGCATATGTACACACATCGCCGGCCGGATAAATACGCAAGTTAAAACAGGGTAAAGTTTTCTCCTGGCGCATGCGTTAACAGTGTGTGGTACGCTCAGGCAGACTCCGCGAAGCCAACCCTCAGCTTGCCGTAGTCGAAGACAGTGTGGTACGCTCCCATGAAAACATCACCCAAAATCCTGCAACCGCAAGCAGCCCAAAGTTACGTCCAATAATCAAGCATCATCAGAGCCAGAATCAGGAGCTTAGAGGTGCATAGATTACCAGAGGGGGCCACGAGGAGGCGGGATATCCATAGCTGTGAATCCACTGATGCACTGAGCAGCAGGTCCTTCACCGACCTTCAGAATGTACTGCATAGCCAAAGAGAAATCAAGTTCAGAAATACCGCAACAAGTTGGTGGTTGAGAAGTGGGAGGTTGAGCACAAAACGGGAGTAAGCCGAGAGTATGGCAATAGATAATCAATCATACCTGCTCAGGTTTCAGCGAGAACTTCTTGCCGCCAATGGTGAACGCAATGTCAGGCATGGACTTAAGACTGGCACAGTCCACAGATGATTCTCCCATGGGACTAGGGAGACGGTCGCACAGCTGTCATAGAGACACAGTTAAGAAGAGTCCTAAGTGGTAGAGAAATGCCCAGCATTAAAGAAAGTCCTTAAGCTCACCTGATTAATGTAGTTCAGGATGAGTTCCTTGGTCTTGTTCTGCGCGAGTTGGTTCTGCATCCATACAACAGCCATCTCACAGGCATTGCACATTGGATCGCTTCGGAGACCACCATTAGATTTCCCAGCTTCATCATCCACTACGCTCCGAATTCCAGCACTGTGTTGGCGTAGCATATAACGAGGAAGAAATAAGTAACAGTAGTGGCATATTATAAGTACAGGATGCCTAGCTAGATGGTCACGATCTATCATGACAAGCACCAGAGTAACATGAACTAGTAACAAGAGACTCAAATACTGTTCATTGTACGTATGTGTTGACAATTCTCACCTAACACCATGGGTGCCATCAAAAGTGCACAGACCAACCTGAGAACAGATCTTTGCTGGTTGTGTCTGCATAATAACGCAACAGCAAGTTGAGTATCAGAGTAGTGCAAATGCAATTGATCATGCCATTAACCAAAAAAAAGCAAACCCTTAGAAATATTCAAACCTCAGCCAGCAACAGATCTAGGATCTGTTGTCCATATTGAGAGACAACTGTCTTGCACTCCTGGCTCACCACACCAGTAGCACCAATCTTTTCATTGATTTCAGTAATTATGGCCTGCATATCATATTAACTTGTGAGCACCAGGTCCACATGGTGGAACACAAAATGCAGAAAAGCAGAGAATCAATCATTGACTCAAAATTAAAACTTAAATGCATCGAGTGCAAGTGCTCTTTTCTCAGAATTAAGTTGGAAAATTACAGAGAGTTTTGGGGAATTGCTAAAATCGTACTTGCTAAAATGTACCATTTAACATTTCATATGTACAAAATAGTATAAAAGAACAATACACCAAGTCTTGCCTTCAAAGGAAGGCTAAAGTTTCTAATAGGCAACTCAGTAAATCAAACTGAGTTTATAATTTCCAAACTGTTATAGCTATCAAAGTATTGAGGACCTGATATATTTGTCAACAAGGGCATGGTATGACGGTACCATGATAAATCATCTCTTAAGTAGAAGTGGTCAATCGGCCGTTTAATGTACACGTGGTGGCATCAACAACATTTCAACAAGGATCATCAGGTCATTTCTATAAAGAGGAGTTTTTTTTCTTTCAAAATGATAAAATGTATCATTACATGTAAAAGTCGAATTGGGGGCGGGGGGGGGGGGGGGGGGGTGGAGCAGCAGGTCCAAATGCAAAAAAGGTTCCCATCATAGTTATTATGCATATAAAAACACAAACGCAAAGCTCAAACTTACTGTGGGGCCAGCAAGCAAGGAAGTTCCAGAATCCGCGATTGCAGCACAACCACCAGCGCAAAAACCTGATAATGACAGATGTAGAATTTAGTTTTATTTCTCATTAACAAAAAATTAGAATAAACATGAAGATAGAAACAGTGGAGTACCAGTGGACTTCCCATCAACCAGGACATCGCCCATGTTAAACTGCAGTAAGAAATTGTATACTTTAATCCCAAATATATATAAATAAAAAAGGAAGGTAACTGAGAATACAAGAAAAAAAGACCAACCTGCCAATATCCCTTCTGAGTGACTGGGACATATGTGTGGTTACCCTTGTAGTGGTTAGGATCCATTCCACCAAACACAAGTTCACCACCTTCTCCTTCACCAGCATGTCGGTTGAACCAGAAAGAGAAAACAGGGTCGCTGACGAGACCTTGCTTTATCATGTTATACCTGTAATTTTGTTTGCCATTAGGGACCAGATGTGCAAAGTTTAAGGACGTCATAATCATATCAGACACTTATTTTCCACCAAATGTCCCAACAAACTATAAACCAAGATGTAAACAAAGTTCCACACATACCATAACCACATGCCTTACTATTCTGCTAGATACTACAAAGTTAACTAAGTAGCATGGGAAGCCCGTAGTCGGGAACATATAAGATACCCCAGAAAACGCTTTTAACTTGGAACAGGAACTCCTAATGAATTGAATGTAACCTTTTTGTTTACATACTAATAACCGAGAAATATGAAGCATGCTGCCATTAATGTAGATATCATGCATTAATGAACAACTCAAACAACATCATCTAGTTATTGGAAGAAGCAACAACAAAAGCTATGCACAAAGGGGCATACAATTGACAGGAGTAATGAACAAACGAGATTTGAACTTTGAAGGGCGCAAAAAGCTTACCACACTGGTACTGCATTGCCAACAGATATTTCCTGAAAGCCCAGACCAAGAATACCATCAAATTTTGCAACCATGAAAGTAAGGCCTGGCTCCTTTGTAGCTTCAATAAATTCCTAGAACAGCAACCCCACAATATTAAAAATTGTCCAAGTGAAACAGATGTCACAATAGATAACCAATAAAGGACCTTTGAACATAAAACAGCACATATAAAAGAACAAACCTGATCTTTCACAACCAGATCACCTAAGGTAACACTATCCTCACTGAAAAAACCAGCAATTGCACCAGTTCCATAGTGAATGTCAGCAGGTTTTCCTGGTGAGATGAAACAAGAGGTCCATTGTCAAGAAGCAAACTGGGAAAAAATGCATAAAGGCCTAATATACAGAGCAAGATTCTTGAAGCCTTTTTTTACAATTATCTTTTCCTTTTTCCTTCCTTGTTGGTCATGTTGTGATTTATGTCTAGCATATCCCCATTTTCTTAGGATTAAAAGGATTTGTTGCTGTCCTAATAAAAAGAAATGAGCAGTATGACAAAACACACTAAGGAAATATACATTCCAAGAAGAAACAGATTTTTCCATATACTACAGAAAGGAAGGTGACTTGTTCCCAATATAAGGTGTACTGGAATCACACGTGCTCAAGTTATTAATATGCCAACTTTTAGAGTCACAATCAAGCTCAACAAGACAGCTACTGTAAAACATCAGTGTCATTCCTGAATCCTGGTCTCTACATCGCTACATAACTGCATCTATGTCAATTCGCCCTACATTTATATCAGTTACAGCCAATTTTGTTTTGATGTTGCCAACCACGCAGAGTGAATTTTCTGTTCTATCATAAATATTCGAGAAACACAAGGCATGTAGTAGACCTCTTAAGGTTGAAAGCTGAGTTAGAACTATGAATTATGAGCAACACACGTGCCAAAAAAAAACATAGCATTAAAACTGAAAAGAAAAATTGCAGTATTGTTCAACAGAGAAAATTCAATTTCCGACCATCTGTTATTCTAGATATGATGGTTAGACTGACATGCAACATGAAGCAGCAGTTAGGAAAAAAAAATACATATGACAAAAGCAAGGCACGTCTCAATCCATCGACGAGTAACTGAGAAGCAGACAATCCAAGAAAAAAGTGTGTGCTGGGAGAACGGTTATAAGAGACAAACCGTTCTTCTTGTAAGTGCTCGACTGCCCTGACTTGTAGCGCGAGTGGACGTAGCAAGCGATCTGCATCACATCACCAGGAGAAACTTAGCACCCAACACAGCCATATACCCTTCAAAAAAAAAACTCAACGAGGGGAAGAAACGAGGACTCACCGAGAAGTAGCACTTGGAGGACGGCACCCAGAGATTGGAGCTGCCGGTGTCAAAAATGACGGTGAACTTCTGCGCTGGCGTGCCGATGCCAATCTCCCCAAAGTACTGCGCGTTCATGTAGTTCTTAAGCGCGATGATGTCGCCCTCATCGCTCGAGCCCAGCGAGTTGGCGCCACGGAGAAGGCGCTGCCTCTCCTCCGCGGAGAGGCGCTCCGCGACGCGGCTGTTCTGGTCGATGGGCTGCTTCTTCAGCGAGACCCGCACCAAACCCTCCGCCGCCGAGGCGGGGAGGAGGGTTTGGAGCAGAACGGCCGCGAGGAGCACCAGGGCGACGCTGCGGGTTCCCATGGCTGCGATCTGCAGCAATCGAAGGGGGGAAGTGCAGGGATTAAGACTATGGAGAGAGGAAATTTGAAGGATAGTTAGATCGGACAAATCCTTAATGGGGAAAGCACTGGAAACAAAAGGGAGTGCTCCGAACTCGTACCGTGCAATCGATTTGGCACGATGCACTACAGAAAGTCAGAAACGGATACGAACAGGAACGGCAAAATTGCTGAAACTAACTGCAGATTTGGAAGGAACTAAGGCGCAATTTTAGCACATAAACCTGACAGACCGAATCGAGGGTTAAGCCCAATGAACTCATACTGGATGAACAACAGCAAAAAAAAAATGAAAAATCGGACCGCGATTGATGTAGAGCGCACGAAGTACACACTAGAAATCGAGGCCAAAACCTGTACTGATATTTTTTTTAGGAAATCGGTGAACTCAGCCGATCAAAAACTGCTCAGAAACCGCAAAAGTAAATCGGGGGAAGCCGGGCTGCAACTACGAGCACGCGCAAACAAGCGGATCTAGAACCAAGCCCACATCCATCACGAGCACCGATCCCGCCGCCAATTCGAGGCGCAGTCACTGCGAGTCCACGAGAACTCACCAGAATATCGGATGCAGTGGAGAGGGGGGAGAGCTCCTGACGTGCGCAGCACTACTGCGCCCCGGCGTGGTGCCGCTCCCCATTATATCGCTGCGGTGGGGAGGGGCCGCGCGCCCTGAGGCCCGTTGGATGCCTGGGCGGCTCGGATCAGGCGTTGGATGAGGATAGGGACATCGGGTGCGCGGCGGAAATCGCTGGAGCTACCCGGGGAAGTGCCGGAGACCGGCCGGGCCGCGGTGGAGGTTACAAATTGTTTTTTTCTTTTTTTTAGGGCGGTTACGAATTGTTTGAGAGCCCGTTTACTTACCAAAAATTTTCACCCAAAAATTTGTACCTCCCCTTTGAACACATACATGCATGTATTAAATGTATTTAAAAAATAAAACTAATTGCACAGTTTGAATGTACACGATGAGACGAATCTTTTAAGCCTAATTAGTATATAATTAGCCATAAATACTACAGTAACCCACATGTGCTATTGATGCGGCCAAATGCCTCAAAAGATTCGTCTCACGGTTTTCAGATGAGTTCTGAAATTAGTTTTTTAATTAGTGTCCAAAAAAACCCTCCTGACATTTGATCAAACAGTCGATTTGACATCCAAAAATTTTCATTTTGGGAACTAAACAGCGGCAGGCAGGTCGCACGCACCTGCCTTCTGGTGTGGTGTGAGCTTCAGACATGAGTGCCCTAGAAAGGGTCGAGTATCTGCTGGTTACTTTGGCTTGATGGAAGAGGAGTTCGTGAACGCCACAGTATTCTAGTGTGCGGCGTGTTGGGTCAGAGATTTATCTTTAATTTATCAACAAATACGCCCAGCCGTGATGAATGAAACTAAAGTGTTTGTTTTACTCTAGAAATAAACATGAATTATTACCCGACTCTTCCTCTTGCTACAGGAGAGAGGCAGGCGGAAGGGGCGAAACCTCGGTTTCCGGTGTCGATCTGCCCGATTCCCCTCGCCGGAGGCCGCTCCTGCAGCAGTACGGCAGTGGAATCGGGTGGATTGACGGCCGGCGTAGGTTAGCTTCTAGTTTTAGGTGGTAGGACTAGGTAGTTAGTGTGACGGAACCACCAAATTAAAAATCTAAATTAAACGTAATGGCCGTCATTTGAACACATCGGGCGCATTAGTTTAATAGTTTAATTTGGCGATCCTTTCTCAACCCACGTCCTGATCGAAACAACACCGGTAGTCCCACGCGAAGGCGGACGTAGATGGTACAAGCACGACAAAGACTTGAAAATATATCAAGGTGACAAACTAGGATACAAGAGTTTTCACAAAACGAGTTCAAATACACAATAACTTACATAATGTACATAAATTACATGGTTTACAAATTTTACAATGGAAATAACCAAATTCCAAAGGAAAAAGGACCTACAACTACATGAGTGTGCTGCCTCTTCCCAACCAGTCAGATCGGTTCCTCCAATCGGTCAGACCGGTCTGTATGGAAACCCTGCGCGAACACCGATCAGACCGGTACACAGACCGGTCAGACCAGTCCGGCAAAAACAGAGGGCTGCACACTTAGCCCTCAAGTGTGCAACCCGCCGACTCCCTAACCTAAGGGTCTCGCTCCACGACCTGCCACCCCTCTGCATCCCGGCGGATGAACTTGATACAACAGGGGCAGAAGTCGACGTCCTGGGGTCCTGAAATAATTTGGGTAGCAACAAATCTTGAGCATCTAATACTCAGCAAGACTTACCCGACCAGTGGGTATAACTTAGCCCACATACCTAGACATGCACGAATTTTGGCTGGTGGTTATTTTGCAGAAAAGCGATTAAAGTAATTCCTTACTTTCATTATTTTAGCACCAGATTCTATGTAAATTATCTCTAATCTAATATTTACATGAACCAACTATATCAAATATGGTGGTGCAATCAATAATAATTCAATGTGTTCAACATCATATATGTATAATTATCATTCTATCATGGACTACGATGTGACTCGGTGATCAAGGTGCTCATATCCGAGAACGTCTGACGGCGAATCGATTCGATTTAACCTTGCAAGATGGACCTAACCAACACGACACGCAAAAGCCCCATCGGACCCCACGCACCAACATTTCCCCTCCTCGCCTCAAACTATAGGAACCAGCCCAACGACATATGGTCAGCCGAGCTCAACGTGAGACCACCAAAAGTAAGCATAAGCATCCTTAATTCTCCGCGACTACTCGACTACCCTAGGAGTTGGGTGCGGGTTCCTGTACTTTCGAAGCAAAGCAGTACTCGGCTTACCGGTTTCGACTACCTCCTACTCCCGGTATGCGGTTAGTACAGTTCAAACATGATTAGCAGGGCCAACAACGGTACGGTCCTCAATCGACTCGGCCAGCACTAAGACACCCAGGAACCCTGTCCTGCTGCCATACCTATACATCATCATCATTCCCCGCCCGGTCTCATATTTCCATGTCAATTTCAACAACTCAGGTATTGTATATAAATACATAACCTATATCTCGCGAGTAATCGGAAATTACTCGACTTCTAAGTATCCTATATCTCGCGAGTGCAAGAAGTCACTCGACTTCTATCGAGAAGTATTAAGCATAGTATTTCTATCGTCCTATACATGCTAGTATAATTCAGGGAAACCTAGGGATCATGCAACTAGGGTTCCAATCAACTCCTGAAACGTAATGCATAAGTAATAAATACATATATATATAGGTGTCATAATTTCAAATAATAGGATGTGCACCGGAGCTTGTCTTGAGTCTGCGGCTCAGTGCTAGGGTGAAATGAGCCTTGGGCCGACTCCCCACGATCCTCCTGCTGCAGGGCTTGCACATGCGGCTCCTGTGGCTCCGCAACCACCTCGTACACAACCTCCTCCGCCGCGGCTGCTACACGTGTGCATATGCATATGATATGAGAGAATGCATGCATGACTTGCAAAAATTACAAGTAATCAACAACCAAATTAATTTCTAACCAATTGTGCCAACTAACCCTAATTGAACCCTCTCAGCCCTGCTAGCACCGGTCAGACCGGTATACCAAACCGGTCAGACCGGTCTGGCCTGTGTGTGACTCGAGACCAAAAATTCGGAGTATCCAGACGTATTCTCGGAGTATCCAGACTCCCAAGTCCGGAGAATCCGGACCTAAACCCTGAATGTCCAGACTACCATAAACCCGGAGTATCCGAACACATGGCCGGACTGTCCGGACCCCTACCGGTCAAACCGGTCCCTCCGACCGGTCAGACCGGTCCAACCCAGACCAAAAGCTGGAATCTTTGGCACGGCGAAAATCGCCCGCAAGTCCTTAAACCATTCTAGGCACTAGTTCAGGGATACATTTAGATGTTTTTGACCAAAGGAAATCACCTAAGGTCATCTAGAAAAGGAGATCGATTCATTCCTAGCTAGAGTACCTTGGATGAGTCCTTTTCACGCGAAGAACTTGAATCCACTGCTCCCCAGGGAGGGGATCGCGAAGAAGAAGCTCCCCCACGCCGGTTTGATCCTTCCTTGGCCTTAGAACCAAGTGGAAAGGGAGGATTTGGGACTTAGGGTTTGGGTGAGAGGGGAGGGAGAGGGAGCTCGGGCTCGAGCTGGCTCTGGTGAGGGTGAGTGAGTTGTTGGGAGAGAGAGAGTGATTTAAATGATGTGGGGCCCAAAAGCGGTTGAAACCCAGTTCAACCGGTCAGACCGGTTGCCTCGACCGGACAGACTGCTGAGCTGAGACCCAGACTTTGGTTTTGTGAAGTTTTGCCGTATGGTTTTGTAACTAATGACTGTGCTTAGCCTTAATTACAAATGATTAACACCTGAGGTGTTACAGCTAGGGTTGCTGGTGGAGCAGCCGTCGCTGCCTTCGCTCGTGTGCGGGTGGAGGTGGAGAAGTTCAATCCATGATGGCGTATTTTGCTTCCGACTGCCTTTGGGCTGTTGGTGTGTGGTGTCTACCTGTGCTGCGTGGTCGGCGGCGGTGTTGAAGACGGAGGCAGCAGGTTTGTCTGCTTCGCCTACTTCTTCTCCGTCTTTGCTGGTGGCAACGTGTGGTGCGGGTTTCCCGGCGACGCTCGGATGAGAGAGACGACGTCGCGTTCGTGGAATAAGGTACTCCAGGCTTCTCTTTTCTTCGCAGTCGTTAGCTCCGGCGGTGGCGTTGCGTCCGTGAGTTTGGACTTCTCAAGCCTTTGTACAGGAGTTTACGTCTTCTTCTTTGGGTTTGTTGTCCGTCGTGGTGTCGCTGGGGTTGGGAAGCTCCTCTAGTCTTCTCGATTCGTGGTTGCTGGCGGATTTGGGTCCGATTCGATGGAGCCGACGGTTGTGTTCTCCTATCGAGTACCTCTTGCAGCTTACCAAGGTTGGAAGTCCGCTCTTCGAGTTGGAAAGGTGGTGTTTGGCGTGTCGAAACCGTCGAAGCCCAGATGGGGAGCTTGCTGCTTGGCGGAGCTTCGGTGGCGACGAATCCTGAGGAAGAAGAGAGACAATAGCGGTAGGGACCTTTCTATATTTTTGTGGTTTCTCAGGGTCCTTTCTGTAAAAAGGGTTTGTACCGTGCCTTTATTCTCAATATAGTTACAGGCCTTTCTCGCAAAAAAAAAACTGCGGTTGGACTATCCATTCACACATATATGTACGTCTTAAAAAAAAACCATTTTTAGGTTATTTGGATAATCAGCTTACGTGGATGTGTAGAGTCTACTGTCTGAAATATATGGGTGAGACCAGCTTAAGATATTGTAGAAATCTTTATATCTAATAAAAAACAGACTACAAGAGGTTCATAAGATGTTCTATCTGGATAAGGTAAAAAGCTTTTTAGCAGCCTTTTATAATCTCTAGTTTTTTTGCGGGTATTTTATAATCTCTAGCTGACCAAACAGATCCTCAAAAAATGATCCTCAAGCGATTTAATATATGAACGAGGACTAAATCCCTATAGTCGTTTTTTCACGTTGTACCGCACATAATTTTCTCTGTTCTTTTATATTTCCAATGCTCAAATTTGCGTGCATACAAAGTTGTGTCTCGCGATGCCGATGTATCGGAAATTCGTCACCGCGGCCGGGAAAAAAGCAAAACCTACACAGGTTCTAAACAGCCGAGGCGCTGCCAAAGACGTCCAAATGTATCGTAGTGCTGTGTACCTCGTGTGTTTCCAAATTTCCAGTCATCTCCTTGTTCGAACGAGAGAGCGTGACCGGTGGCTTTTGGATCAATGCCACGTAGTTGACCTGCATGAACGCGAACAACGCAGGGCCAAAAGGGTAAAGCAAAGAATCGAATAGTTGAATAAATTGATACAGGTTGCTAGTGGTTGGATTTACTAGTACTGAAAGCGGGTTGTTTATTCCTGAATCCTGATCCTGATTATTGCATTCTGCTCAGCCGATAAGGTGGAACGCAGCCTCCAGATTTGTCTGTGAGTATTCAAAGTTGCGAACGGTAATATATTTATTTATTAATCGCGCTCCAGTAGATTAGCAGTGCAAGTGAGCCGAACATGGCGAGCTTTAGAAAAAACCTCCGGCAGTGTCAGATTAAAAGAAAAGGGCGGCTCCATGATCGAAGTCCACTTCTGGATGCGCTCTTCGATGGTATTCTGTATTCATATAATAGGGTAAGTACTTTAAACTTTTGCCATTCAAGAAATGTGACGCAGATGTTGTAGGTATCGTAGAGGATGCGTGCTACATTAGTATTGTGCGAGGTCAGCTTATTCCTCGGAATAATTGCTGCGTCATGATCATCGAATTCTAGAGCGGCCTAGCGTTCTTAATTACATGGATCTCCGTTTGATTGATAGGGAACTTGTAGAATTTAAATTAGAGCCCCTTCAGCTCGAAGCATAATGAAGGCGACACCTTGAAAGTAGCATATACTTTTTTGTTTAAAGAAGATAATCCACCTTCTTTCATACAAAATGAATAAACGGCACAACAAGCACTACAAAGAAAAAGGCAGGGCGCATCCTGAACTCTCGCTTCACCAATCTTCAGTAGATAAGCTCTTCGTCTCCTCGAAGTTCTTCACCCAGCTTTCCATGAACTTGCGGATGGACTCCCAACTTCTCCCGAGTCCCGATCAGGTGGCAACAGACCTGCAGTAGCACCGCCCATTTCTGCACAAAGGAATTGATTCTATACAAAACCGCGACTGGTGAACGAGGAAAATGGTGCTGAATTTGATTCTGTTTCTAGTAACCCACAGCGCCCAAGCAATGATCACCAGGTTAAAAACTTAAGGTCAAAATCCTGACACCCCAAAGGAATAAAAAAAATCAAAGCAGTCAAGTTGGCTGACTGGACATCTATCCCACCCCAGTGCTTCTTTGAGCAGAGTGGCATACATACATCTGTGCAACTCTCTGTCATGACATATACAATGGTATTTCTCGGCGTTGCTATCTCTGCAGACTCTGCAATCGTATGCCTATGATTATGAAAGCTCGGTCAACACGTGAAAGCTGCATTTCCCGGAGATAAAACTCCTAGAGTTCTTCATCTGCTTGCGTCTCCATCTGCGAACCCACGCCCAAAAGTAACCAGTTTTCAGCAGCCTAGGAGGAGCAGGAGCAGCATGATGAGGAGGAGCAGGAGACGTTAGGCATCTGCTCTGCAGCTGCCGGACACATTTCCTTGTTTTTTTCGGCGCCGGATGCATCTCTGATCGAGCCACGCAGCCGTTGGGAACCGAAAGGTGGAGTGCTGTAGCGCAACAGCGGGAGTGACCCGTTACTCGTGCTAAAGGGTGTGGGCACATTTTTGTCAAGCGGTTCTCCTCTTGCTTCAGACGTTTGGTCAGTTTGCCTTTTCCTTGGTTGGGTCCACCCCAATCGCAACCCTCTGCCAAATACTATGACCATGACCCAGTGAAAGTTTGCGCTCCACCGTCCGAAGTCACAGTTTACATCAGCCACGGTTAGCTGGTCGGTGGTTTTCATCTTTGATCTGTACTGTTGGCCTTGCTAACACATACTAGAAGGCAGCTGTGCCCCCAAGCCACCCACCTGTATCAAAAAGAAAAAGAAAGAAAAGGCACACAGCGAGCAGTGCACGTGCACGCGATGCTTTGCGTCTCGGCGAGTGAAGTGTCCCCCCGCATCGCGTCTCGCCGTCGCAGTCAGAATGATCGAAGATTGCAGACAACCTCCTGCCGTGCCGTCAGACGCTCATCGATTCCTGGCTGTGTACGTATATGTAGGAAGAAGATGCACCGCACATATGCAGCGCAGCTAACTTGCTACTCCAAGGAACTTGGATTTCGTTCGTGGATGTGGAACGGCGACGACGCAGCAAATAGGCTCCTGGAATTATCCGTCGGCGCTGATGCGAGAGCTTGTAAAACTGGGGATCGTTTCGCCGAAGGGAAACAGGGTCGCGGTGCGGCGCCTAATTTGACACCAGGAGCGCAAAAGTGGCAGGCCGGCAGAGACCAGTTCGAGGCTCTATCTTTGACCAATAATTAAAGGTACTAAATAAAGATAATTTATAAAACTAACTCCACAATCTTGTTCTACCTCGCGAGACGAATCTAATGAGGCTTTTGATCGCACGATTAGAGGTTAGTTACTGTAGTATTAATGTAGCCAATCATCGATTAATTACCGTTATTAGATTCGTCGCGAAAAGTTACACACATTCGTGAAAAGGTTTTGCAAATAAACTTCGTTTAGTACACCATGCATAAAATTTTTTTTTTGTTGATAGGAGTGATCCAAACGGCTAGGGATGACAATTTTACCCGCGGGTACCCGACCCGATGGGTGAGGGTATGGGTATAAAATTTTACCCGCGGGTACGGGTACGGGTATAGAATTTTACCTGCGGGTAGAACACAAGTAAGAATTATTACCCGCAGGTACCCGTTGGGTACCCAAAATACAATAATTGTAATCTAGCCAACTCATTCATTCTCAAAATTTATACCTCATTTTTTTGTGATTGTACGAACTATATAGATTAATAATGAGATTATGTAACAAATGTGAAAGCAACATATTTTGCTTATAGTTTGTAGTGAAGTGTATGCATCATTATTGTATTTTTAGATGAAATACTTAGCTAGAATTGTGCCTTTACTCTCGTACAACTACAAAAGATGATGAAGAAAAGAAAAAATGGTGGAGGATGAACCGATTATTAGTTCTCTATTTTACTAATGCTTTGCATTCACATGTATTTGTGATAAATTCAAAATATTCTAGTCTATAGGACCAAATGACATGTTATTTATGCTATCATTAGTAGACCCGATGAGTACCCGAAACCCAACCGTACCCGGTGGGTACGGGTACGGATATAAAATTCTACCCGCTAGACTTTGCGGGTATAAGTAAATCTTAGAGTTTCGAGTATCATCATGGACAGGTATTTACTCTACCCGCACCGTACCCGACCCGTTGCCATCCCTGCAAACGGCGCCCGAGCATCGCCGGTGGGCAGTGTCCGGATCGGAAAACTGACAGGTGCATGTTCTAGAGTCATGCGAGGCTCCGGCCGCCAGTGGCTAGTGCTACCAGACCAGCTGTCGCCCCGCGGCGCAATTAAGCGACAAAATCTGACAAAATGAAACAATTTTCTTTTTTATCCATGAGATGCTCGTGAATCCATGACAGAATGAAACAATTTTCATTTTTTATCCGCATCAAGCACAACGCTAGGCCTTCTTTTCGCCACACGAAGGCACTCGAGCACCATCTGACAAAAAATAGATGCGTGCCAACATTCAGAGATCGAGCAGGAACAGAAAGGTTCCGGAAATCAGAAGCGATTCCTTGTTAGGTGATTATGTCTCAGTTTTACAGGACTGCACCTCCGCACATATAACTCGCTATCGAAAAGAAATCACAATGTATCAGTCTGACAACACACGCAACATGTTAAAACGCTCTCTAGATCTTTTTGTATGCCTGGGACCCTCTCAGCGCTCAAGTTACAAGCTCAGCTAGTCCGAGCTGCTTATACTCCGCAACGAGCGAGGGCACAAGCACGCGAAACTTGGCTTGCGACAGCGAAAGAGCCACTATAACAGGGAATACAGGGCTCAGTATGTGTGCTGGTGCTGCCAGCTCGGGTGGGATTGCTGTGACGGCGCCGCAGGAAAGCCATTCAGACTGCTGCCCTCAGCCAGGTTCTGGGGGTGCTCCTGCGTCAGGCCACCCTGAGACTGGTAGAAAGTTGGGTACCCATGGCCTCCAAATTGGGAAGGCTGTGGCTGCTGCGCCTGCCGAAAGCCACCCAGCTGACTCTGTCCCTGGAAACCATAGAAGTGGCCTTGCGGAAGTGCTGACGTACCCCTTGAACCAGAGCCATGAAGCCACATTGCTGAGTTGTCACCCTGAAAGAGAGATATCAGCAAATCAACATTTCTGAACCTTCATCAAGGAATAGAGATAGAGATGACAGATTGGGCAAACACAAAAGGTTAGCCAGGTTACATGAGTCAGTCTGCCATGATTACCTGCTGGAGAGCCATGTATTGACTGGTATCTTTGTACTGTCTGCTCAATGCTTCATCAAACCCGAGAGTTGATGCAGAGCCAGTACTCTGATTAAGGGCGAAATTTCCTGGAAGATTACTCGAGTTTCCAAAGCCTCCATAACCAGAGATGACTGAAGAAGGTGGTTGCTGTTGTGGCGGTTGCTGTTGCTGTTGTAAGCCTGTAGCAGACAGGTTGTTCTTATACTCTGGCGTCGAGTACTTCATACCAGATCCGAGCAAAGCAGCTGCAGACTGATGGAACGGCCCATTACTCGGGTACGCTTGCTGGAAGGCGCCTGAAGATAGGTAAGTAGCATAATTTTGTGGCAAATATGTTGGGTAGCCGACAATATTTGCAAAATGTGTGAGGGGTAGAGTAGGCTGAGAGTAATGGTGAGCGGCTAATTGCTGAGGGAGAGGGGGCCCTGTCGGAATGCTACTACTTGGAAGACTTTGTGTAGACTGACTGTTGGAGAAAACACCTGTTTTCAGGGCCTGAAAATATGTTCAAGAAGAGCAGATTTAGGAAAGGTAAATCGAACATGTGACAACACTAAACAAGAGTAAGGCATATGCTATGTCTAGTTTTAATCATTGCTACTGAAGAATTAAATATGTACCAGTACCACTAATCTACCTACTCCTACGAGCTTTCTGGTTAACTTAATAATTGATATTTGCGGGTAACCTCAAGCAATCGGATCCTTTTTCTTTCTTACAGTAGCGCATCCACATAATCAACTTTTACAGGGTATATGACCACAAGCCACTTCATAACATTCTAAAGATACATAAATTAGCATATGCATCAAGAACGTGCAAGTGAGAGAAATGAATTCAATATTTAACTAACCTCCTGCATGGAGATGGCTGGTCTAGGATTTGTAGTTGAGCCTGTGTTATATTTTGCTTCCAGATAAGGCGGCAAGTCAAACTCTAAGCCATGAAGAGCTGCATGATTTTGATTTGACCCCAGTAGGCTGCTGGTGCTCAACGGATTTGCTTGCTGGGGAAACAAATAGCAAGAGTGAGAACTCAGGAGAAACAGAACCAGCTGGATTGAACACGTGACAGGTACAATGATATATTTTAGAAATAATCCTTTTCAGCAAGAATGAAGAAACATGACATGAGTTGAAACATCAAGTGGTTTTTGGGCAAATTACATTATATATAAGCCAACAAAAACCACATGATGCCCAAAGTTTCCACAACTTCCATATGATTTAACTTGCTACAGAAGGTGATATTATTTCTGTTAACTGCCGTCAGTTGTCAACACTCCCTATGACCCAGAACATAACTCTCGGACTACATTTCACAAACTCATGCTGCCTTTGTCAAAATTAAAAACATGGGTGTGTATGCACGTGTGTTTTTAAGCAATAGTTCAGAGCAATGCACTTCTATTTGCATAGATGTATCAGAAAACTGCAATTTAATCAATAGTTTCACAAAAACTATTGCTTTGTTTTCACCAACCAACACTTCTAAGCACACTTCATGAACCAAACTTCAATATGCATAGCTTTTCACAAAACCAATCATCTAGGCACTCAGTCTGCTCCTTTTGGGAAACTGAAAAAAGATCACAATGCATAAAAATGGAGTCTTGTGAAATTCTAAGCAGTCAGAAGTGTGGCTCTCACAAATTCATTCCTCAAAGGCAAGGTTTCTTGTGACGGTTCACCAAAGGTAATGAAACTTTTTTAAAGTTAAATCTATACTAATTCTCAAAATCAACCAAATTGCATGCTTGTGTTAATTTTACTCTTTTTTGCACCTGTGTAGAACACTTTAGATCTGGAAGTGTTTCTAAGCAATTTGCAACTCAACTATTGTACAGATCAGGTGATCATGAAGAATTTTCAACAGAAAAAACAAGCCCAGGCACTAGGTTCACATCACTTGAACATATACCTGACTAGACCCTTAGCCAAGGCAAGTTTAACCAAGATATGAACATGTAAGGTGAAAAGATTCAGAGGTGATATAATCTGCAGCGTCCTACATACTTCATGTTTGTCAGGAGAAAGATTACAAAAATGCTATAGAAGGACGGTGTATCTAGATTTGCTACCATGTCATGGCAAATTGGCAACTGAACAAGCTTTCCTTAACATTGTATTGCATGATTTATCTATGACCGTTGATTCTGTATTACTGAACATGTTGCATCTCGCAGTCACAGTATCGCATTAAACGAGGGCATTGGGAGATCAATTACCAAGGACGTCTGAAAAAAAAAATAACACAGAGAGAAGAGCCAGCATACCATCAAGTTCGTCAAATGGGAAAGGGTATGTGCTTGGTTATTTCCTTGTGGGTCCTCCATTGTGTTTGGCTGTGATGTGTTCGTGTTTGAATATGCATGATTTGAAACTGATGGCATGTCATATTGAACACCAGGTGGATTAAGTACTTCTGTCCTGTGCTCATTAGCCTGCGAAACAGAAGGTGCATCGATGTTCTCCATGTTAGCTCCCATCATGGCCTCAAGATTTTCATCTGCTGATGAATTCACCACACCACTTTCATAGTAATCTTGATTCCTGAAAAGGATGATTCCAGAATTTCAACCTTCCCTTCACGAAGTATGCCAGAGCCGCAAAATAAAGAAAACAGCAAAAAAGCATACCTTGCATCTAATTGATCTACAGGTGCAGATTCCTCTCGAACAGGCAACTCCACATTGCTATCAGTGGTCTTTTGTGGGAGCAAACCAGAAAATGCCCCAGAACCAAAACTGCCGAAGCTCAAACTGATACATTCTGTGTTTGTAACTTGCAAATGATCAGGAATTATCACTGCAGGGTTATCTTCAGCAATCTTTTTTGCAACCAACTCCTCATTATGTAGGCTTAAACTCTGGAAGTTTGCTGCTGCTGCTGAGACATTAGCACTGGAATCCTCAACTGCAAGGAAATGCCGTGACCAAAAGATAAAATATATAAGCCATAGTTACAATTTTACAAAGGAATCAAAAAAACATTTGCAGACCACACCAGCAATTTTGTACAACATTAAAAAATAAGACCAAGCTACCACCTATCAGGGCCCAACATGATTTGTAAAATACCCAATGAACCTGCAGACAGGGACGCCGAAGCCCCGCTCATGAAGACGCACGAAACTCACAATGTAGCCTTGGGGGGGCTTCGGCTCGGTCTCCTCTGGCCGCGGGGAAATCCACGCCGGCGCCCCCGAGTCGGGGTTCAGCGGCAACAGCCGGTCGGCGACCAACTGCTCCAGAACCGCCACGGTGGCGGAGGACTTCCCCCACGGCAATGGCTCCTGGACATCCGACATCTCTTCGAGTCGCGGGGGGATGTGGGAATGTAGGCTCCGGGATGGCTAAGGTGCGCTCTCACTCTCCTTCTTCCTCCTTTCGCTCTTGGCTGCGGGCTCAGGATGTAGGGGAGGCAGAGAAGGCAAAGCGAGACGAAGGCAAATGGCCAGGTGAGCCCAAACAACCCCTTTCTCTTCGTTTTTATTCACCACGACGGGCGGGTCCGCCGCCACAGCCCGAATCTACCGCATTGCGGTAGATTTCGCTGTCGCTGACGGCTGGGCCCCGCGGCCGCAGAGTCCCCCACGCGCGCACGCAGCAATAACTGCGGCACGGTAACCGGCAGGCGCGGCGCGACTGTTGCACTGTCCCATCCGTCAGCCGCCGCCCACACCGCTTCGTCTGCCCGAGGCTGCCGCCTGAAAAGGCGCGCCCGCACCGCACCGCACGAATCAAGCCACGTCGCCCCCAACCAGCGGAAGACCCGCGCGCATGACCCGCGACTCCGCGCCGTTCTCGAATCGTGACGGAATATTCCTCCCGGGGGCTCTCTACCCTTGAAGGAATCGCATTCCGAGGCCTTACTGATCAGGGGTTCGAAGCCTGGCCCGTCGAGGGTTCGACAGGCGCCCCAGATCGCCAGAGTCAGGGACTGCATGGATGTGTCGTACAAGCTATCCTCGAACGCGGAGTTCGAGACATCCTACGCAGTGTTCAAGGCCAGTCGAGGGTGCCTAGCAGGGGAATCCCATCGAGGGAGAGCATCGAGCCCTCGGACCCTATCGAATGGGTCCGAGTCCCGCCTAGCGAACCTTCGTGAGCGCTTTATGTGACGTGTCCATGGACCACGAGCCGACCCTTATCGAACGAGGCACGGACGTCCGCTTGAACTACCCGCTAACAGCTCACTGAAGCAGCCATAGCTCGCGGCCCGGGCATGGGTAGCATGGTGCGCTTCACCCCTCCTCCCTGCGGAAGGGTGACGAGGGTCGTAATCAAAGTCGAGGGTTCCCCTAAACGCCTTCACGTAGGCCGGGGCTCGGGGGCTCCTCGCACACCGCGGCTCCGTCATCCCGGGTGCTGTGGCAACACTGTGAGACCTGCGACGCGGGACGAGACGTGCTCGGCACTGCTCCCGTACTATTCTGCCAACTCCGGCCGTCCGGACTCCACCTCATCACACACATGGCCCCGGACCCACCTCCTGCTTGGGGGGAAGGGGTCCGGTGACGCCACGTGCCCCTCCAGGAGGGACGCTCAGCATACGCAGCCGAAGTCCCGGACCTCCCCCCTCGAGGGGTCCGGGACCTCCACGTGTCCCCCGGACCTCCTAGTGTGCACGCCAGCACTCCGTCCTGGGGAGTCTGGGACCGCCGCGTGCCCCACCACCGCTGGTGCACGCAAGACTCTGACCTGCAGGGCCCACGAAACGCCATCACGCCACGTCTGGAGGACCGTACACTATGGGGCTGGCAGGACACCGGCGTGATCTCCGCAAGACCACGGACGACATCCAGGACGACTGCCACGCCCGACGCCACGCCCCACAGTGTACTTCCTACAGTGTTCGACCACTGCACCCTCGCGATTCGGGGGAAGACGACGACTTCCATGTTCCCCTACTCATGTACACCGCCCCTCCTTATATCTATAAAAGGAGGAGGCGGGCTTCCTTTAACAAGGATGGTCACCTACACTCGCGATCATCGTCACACTCTCAGCACCACTGAGCACTCACCTCAACCGACTCCTCTTCTAGTAGAGACTTGGGAGCCTACCTCCCTCTCTCGCCTCGCTTGTACCCCCTACTACAAGCACTCCGGGTGCAAGATAATACAGTGCCCTCGCACACCCCTTTGCTGGACGTACGGCCCCGTGGCCGGAACCAGGATAAACCCGTGCGTTACTGTGTTGCCTCTTGCATCAACATTTGGGACGAGGAAACACGCAGCATTTACTAATTGGGATCCGGACCCCCGGGTCAGGACACCGACAAAAATAGAAGCTAAATGCATTTGATCCCTCTAGATTCTGAAAATGCGATTATTTGGGACTTTATTTGTCCCCAGTACTTTCATGATTATGTGTACAGCTACTGTTGACACAAATACATTCTGCAACAGGCTGAAATAGAGATCCAAAACTATTAAACTACCATATAAATGGTAGAAAAGTAGTTTACCCACATGGACTTATGAATTGGTTACCATATTGAATTACAGTTAGACTGGCATTTCCATGATTACGATTGCCCAACGACATCAGCCTAACAGAACTATCAAATGAAAAACCAAAGGGCATCTTCTAACAGAACTTAATATATGGGAAAATTATTGACCTCTAAGATAATTAATCAACAGATGCTCAGCAAATTTCTGAACAATTAGTTCTGCACTCACATTCGTGACTGTAATTCTGAGGCTGGTAGGACACTCCATCATTGTATTCAGAAAAACCCTCACTGTGTTCCAAGTGTCTCTCAGAGGCAGACGCTGGTCTCATTGCAATGGTGCTGTTTTCATCGAAGTGTGAATTTTCATGTGAATTAACCACATCAGTAACCAACGCAGATGACTGTATGGATGCTTCATAGAAGGATGGGTCCCCAGATGTCTCAGGAAGTGACAATTGGTTTGCTGATGTTGGCTCGTCTTGCAGACACCAATCACCCTCATAAGTGTGCTTACTCTCAGCAGAAGAATGACCATGATTCTTAACCTGAGCAGAATCTTGCAGAGGTAACCCCTTGTCAAGATCTGTTGGGGGGGCTGTGCTTCCAGATTGTTTCAGGTTCTGGTTCACAGTGCTTGGCAAAGATGGGTACTGTCCAGCATATCCTCTATCAGCTGTGACCACAGGTTTGCTTGAAGCCTTACCCTGAGGAGGCCTACCCATTTTTACAATGTCAGCCATCGACAACTGACCAGGTGTCCCAGACCAGCCATGCTGAAACCCAGATGATGGTTGCGATGATACAGCTGGTCCATCAGCAACCACATGTTTGTTTGCAGAAGAACCGCTGGACACAAGAGAGTATATAAATATCCAACAAGACGTAGATATGAAAAACAAATGATCTGAAAATATTGGCAGTTAAGAATAATTCTCCAGTTTTCATAGGCATCATCCAAACATCCAGTGATCATTCTATTGATTCCAACCAACCACAATATTACAAATGATATTATTGCAAAAAAATGGATATATTAATCTAAATGAAATGGGCTACCTAAATAATAATAATAGAAATAAGAAATTAACAGAAAGGACCCATGTGTCCTTAGATGTTTTCTCAGTAGGCATGAGCATCACCAGTAATAAAAAAGCAAGATTTCACAGGCTAACAACAACATAATTAGAAGGAAAACAGAAAATTCGTCAAAGTGTCTTGAATGGATCACAGAAGGGCCTTTTCCCCCTTACCTTGCAACTGTCTGCTTCTGACTGGAATTGCTTGATGCTGCACCAGGCCCTGAGACTGGAGGCCTTGGGGGCACGTTATCTAATTTTCAGAATGAAATGAAGCGAGAGTCAGACCGTCAGAAGAAAAGCTAAAAAACAATTGGCTTGAAGGTACAAATGGCACTTATTCTATTACCAGTAGAGCTGGAGTGCACAGAATTGCTCCGTCCACCACGATCTGCACCACCTCTAATACCCCGACTAGTAGAAGTATTTGATCGAGATCTAGGCTCAGGAACCTCTTTAATCTGCTTAAATGTCCACAACTGTAGTTGTCAGTTCTACTGTTCAGCTAAGAATAGAGCATTTTTCAGATAATAACCAAACCTTCAGTTGAATATTTGGTGCAAGGAATCGCACGGTACAAAAATGAATTGGTAGTGGAGACAGATTTCATTTTCAGCATTCACCTAATGAAACTATCTAGTGCAAGAAAATGGCTGGTTCCCAATTCAAAAATAATGCAACTAAAATATAGCTAACAGTTATCAATAGATTTGCATATTGCAGGATGATAGGGCACATTAAAGTTAGAAAATCAATGTAAACTGACCTCTTTTTTCTTATCACGCTTGCTCTTTACCTCTTGAAAAGTATCTGAAAAGAATATATGAGTGGTAAATTAACAATGTCCATTGATGTGCTTGACCTATTGACATTAACAAACCATTTGGTGTCGCTGCCACATATACATAATGCAAACTAATAAAAAGAACAGCATAAGCAAGAACAGATGATTAAATACAGATATTTACATGCTAGCAAAGCCAATATATTCATAAATCCAAAGCTAACTTTCTTGCCCACATCAGTTAAGAAGTAAATTTCGCTCCATGACAAGCACATGTAATTTAGACTAGATCTAGTTAGGAAATGTTTCATCTATTGAATAAAATAATGAATTAAGGGGGATTACAAGCACTGCACATGTTATCTTAGTATATCATTTGTCTTTGTAATCTTCATTTAACTGCCCAGGACTTCAGAAACCTAGCAAAGCATGCAGTCTTGACTATTGAGTAGTGAGTTACCTTATGTCGGTACCCCAGGACTGGGGTACCCCCTCTTGCTGTGTCTAGGCAAGAGTCTCGTAGTTATCCTTAACTACACCCTGACGGCCGAGCAGCCGGACCCTGTGGTCCTGAGCCCTACTCTCCCGGCAAACGGCCCCGGACCCGCTCCCCGCTTGGGGAGGGTCCGGTGATGCCACGTATCCCGGAGGAGGTAGCCCTCAGCCAAAACAGCTGGGGGCCCCAGACCTCCCAGGGAGTTCCGGACCCCCGCCGGGTCCCGGACCCCATATACTATCCGGACCCCTCAGCAGGGAGGAACCGACACCCCGCCTGGGGCAGGTCCGGAGCCGCCACATGTCAGTGAGTGCGGCCACGCACGCAGGACCGCGTGGCTTCCCCTGGAAGACTCGTCTACCAACCGCATTCAATGCGGTAGGCGGAGCAGAGCCCGACGCGGTTTTTGCTCGGTTGCACTGTTGGTCGCGTGTTACCAAGGCGCACAGTGCAGTCGCTGGCGCCGCCCACCGCGTATGTCAGTCTACAATGCCAGTTGGACACGACGGCTCGGTTTCGCCCATTATGACGCCTACACAGTAGTCTCGATAGACTACGCCGCAAGCTACACTACCTCAACGGGCGCCTCGCCGATGGGACAGGAGCAGACCCCCCTCGGTCAGAGAGTCTACAAGACGATGAAGAGTATCCGGCAAGAGATTCTCTATCACTATACCACCATTAGTATCTATCTAGTATAAATACATCATTGTTGGGCCCACCTGTCGGGGTCCAACGCATGTGTACGCGTCCTCCTTGCTCTATAAAAGGGAGACGTCCGCTAGAGAAGGACTCAAGCCGGCTAGGCAGAGGATAGACCCATTAATACTAAAAGCAATACATCACACAGTGGATGTAGGGTATTACGCTCCGGCGGCCCGAACCACTCTAAACCCGAGTGTTCTTGCGTTCTTGCCCCCAAGCTAGATCGGCCTAATCGCTTAGCGCTTTCCCGAGTATTCCCCCTCGGGGATTAGGCGGGTGCATTCCGCCACCCGGCTGTGGGTACCCTAAAAAGCCCACGACACCTTACATTACAAACACTAATACATAAAGAAAACAGATCATTTCAAATGTATTAACATGACAAAAGCTAAAAGAAGTTGCCGCATGCTAAAAAGTATAACAATAGCAACAAAAGGAGAAAAAAAAGTACCATAATAAGCAGAACCAGGAAATGAGCAAAAGAAGTTATGATAAATAAAATGAGAAAACCAAGGGAGGGGGAAAAAAGACAATAGTACGTAGTGATCTGTTTTTTTACATATTCAACAGATAATAGATCCTATCAGAGGAGAAACTGATACTTGCTCCAAAATTTATATGATTTGAGGGCAGGAAACAGAATCTAAAAGAGTAGTTCAAACATCCTTTCCCAGTCTTAAAGCTCCACTTTTTCCGAACCTGCTAGCTAAATTTACCACAGTTATTCCTAGCAAACCAAGAACCTAAACTTGCCACAACCGTTCTTTCCAAATCTTACTCCTACTTGTAAAAGAATCATATCTATCCACTAAATGGTCCAATCTAATACGGCATACTTGTCTTCCTTTCTCCAAAGCTTCCGGTATCCACATTCTCACTATCATCACATTCCCTAAGAAGAAAAAAGGTAAGTCCTCCCCAGAAGCGACAGCCAAAAAGTTAAGCATTCCTGAAGTAACTGGCTGACACTGCCAATTTGCACCACAAAAACGAATGGTGGAACCAACCACAAGAGAGACAAAAACATGATCCACCGGGCGGTTGCGCGCTATTCCAAAATAGGAACCTCTTTACCACTAGTAGCATTTGCAGGAAATCTAAAGCAGAAACCCTAAAAGGGTAAAGGACATTTGTGACAGCACTTACAATACCTAAATATAATATTTTGCTATCTGAAACCGGCCTAGCCTAAATCGAGGATGAACTCGAGGGCCCGAAGGGGGAAAGCCGATACAGGTTAATCCGATTCCCCACTAATCCGGCCGCGCGCTGAGACTAAAACCTTCACGGCGACGAATCGCCCCAGATCGACGAGTGCCCCATGGTCTAAGACACCTCTAAACCCTAACAACGCGCCCTCCCTCCTCAAACTCCATCACGCTTCCAAGGAATAACACGAAAACGAACAGCAAAACAGGCACGAAATCGTGGGAGTGGGGAGAGGATAGCGCAAGCCGTGGCCGAACCTTGGGAAAGGAGGCGGCTGACTGCCTCGTCGGGGTCCATGCCGCACTCGCGCAGTGCGGCGTAGATCTCCGCCTCCGGGCGGTTCACGATCTCCTTCAGGCTCTGCACCAGCTTCCTCGACCCGGCTGGGACGGGCGCTGCCGCCCCCTTCCCTCCGGCTCCGCCGCCGCTCATCCTCGCCGCCGGGATTCCCTCCTCGGGCTCGGAAACAGGGATGCGAGGGCCCGTCGTTGCTTCCGTGGGCGGGTGGTGGTGGTGATAGCTTCGGTTTCGGCTTGGTTCACTTTGCTCCCTCCCACGCAACGGCGGCCGCTGCCTCGTTCCAAAACCCTTCCTCCCCACCCTCGCCGCGGCGAAGTTTATATAGCTGGATGAAAGGCTGGCTGGCTGGGTGAGAAGGGATTAACACGGGACCCATAACTCTTTTCCTGCCCGTGTTTGAAGGCGAAGGAGTACAACACACTACGCGGTAATTACCGAGGTCACATGTGTGATTTGCAAGTACGCCTGCTATTTTCTATTTTTATAATATAATTCTTCCTAAGTCTCAAAGTACTTTTATTTTGTAATAATTCAAACTAGCCTAAGTTGATTATGTTTGTAAAATTAAAAAATAATATTTTACGATATCAAATAAGATTCATTTCATCCATTCTAAAGTACAAATTCATGTTTATTATGGGAAGTTCAATTAGTATAAATATAAAAATATTTGTACTTTGAGACGGAGGGAGTACAATGTTTGAGTTTGCCATTGTAAAGTAAAAAATATTTTTATACGAAAACTGGACGCTCCATCATTGATGGTGGCACATCCCGTTATTTAGGTAGGTGTTAATGAGTGTGCCAAAATTGAGATCGTTGACGAAAAGCATGTTGATCATTGACGGTTAATTTAGCAAACACATTATTACACACCAATTGAGGAGAGGTCTAAATTCATATTTTATCTATCTATACCTTTGTGTTAGTAGAATATTTGTATTAGCTAATTTTGAAAATCTTGTAAGTCAAATATGTTCTCGTTGTTGGCGCTTGCTGCTTGCATATCTATTATTTGGACAACTGTAAATAAGTGTGCCAAATTTGAGGTCCAGTCCTTGGCGCGGGACAAGATGTTGATGCTTGACGATAAATTTGGTAGCTTTATCATTACTCAACATTTGAGGGGTCGCGTAGAAAAATGTGCCATATCTTAGTTTATTATTTGAACCGTTTGAATTTATCTGTCGTGATCCCTCATTAATGAGGATCATGCATTTAATCTAGCCAGTTGTAAATGAGTGTACCAAAGTAGAGATAGCAACACAAGATATTGTTTGACAGAAATAATAGATCATCTCGCTGCTAGAGTAACCACTCGAGGTAAATGGTCTGAATTTATGGAATTGGAAGGCGCGTACTCTTACAAGGCCACAACCTTCTATATTGCCATGCCTCACAATATATGCTCATGACCCTTAACAAAATTTGGCAACTGCATTTGTAAAGATGATTGAGAGACGAAAGCAAAAAACGAAATACCATTCCTCTGTGCCTTTGTGTTCATAGCGCGCGCGTGTGTTGGTAATTAGAAAATGTTGTGAGGCGTGGATACTCTCTCACTACTGGAGACTAGATACATATTATTTGGACAACTATAAATGAGTGTGCCAAATTCGTGGTCCTAGCTGCAATGAGATGTCGATGTTTGATTTTTAATCATTGTACTAAATAGCGCGCTATAACGGTTGAGAAAAGCTCTCCACTAATTATCATAGTCCACTATTTTATACACTGATTTTGATAATAAAGTTGGTAGCTTTGTCATTGCTCGCTATTTGAGGATACACGTAAAAGATATGGCATATCTCACTAACTTTGTGCGAGCATGTACTGTTTGAGTTTGCCCGTCGTAGATTGAGAAGATATAATAAGGCCTCTTCCAAAGGTACTAACGATTTCAACTCAGATAGCTATAAGAAACAATATAAATGAGAAAAATGAATCCTAATGATTCTCGATTTTTGAGACAGCTCTCACAACATTTGGAAAAACATGTCATATGCTAGCGACACAATACTCGCTAGTGTAAATTTTTTTCCTATATCTCTCTCCGCCGCGTCAGTTTAAGCTGACGATATTGCCCCACTTTAGACAAGGCCTAAGGTGGAGACGCTTGCTCATTAGTGAGGATCATGCATCTAATATTGCCTGTTGTAAATGAGTGTGCCAGAGTAGAGATAGCAACACAAGATATTGTTTGATGGAAAAAATTAGCCACTTTGTTGCTAATAACTATTTTTGATAAACACGTAAACTAAAGTGCAGTGAATTAATGGAATTGCAAAGCATGTATTCTCTCAAGGCTACAACCTTCCACATTGCGATGCCACACAATATACAAAGGTCGTAGAACCCTACCATACGAATGTTGATCGTTGACGATAAAATTTGGCAACCGTGTTATTACAAAGCAGTTACGGGAGAGGCATTGATTGGACCATTTCTTTATGAGAAAATTTCTTGTAAGGCCCTCCAACAAATAGCACTTCTTTCTATGGCCTTGAAAACTACAAACTTCCTTCTTTAGTCCTAGTTTTATTCACTGCGTTCGGCAGGCTGGAGTTGGAGGTTGGAGCTGTAATGGTGTGAGAGAAAAATACTATTGGGCTGGCTGGAGCTGGAGCTGGTAGCTGGAGTGGTGTGAGAGAAAAATATTGTAGCGCTGGAGGCTACAAGACCAGCCGAACGCAGTGATTTTCTATCCCTCCCTTGGCCTTACCGTAAGGTCTATTAGTTGGTTCTGTTTTTGCCTTGACGGACGGTGCCTGCAGCCGTGAAGTTAGGCCTGCCCTCTTGCTTCTCCACTGGGCCCCGACACTGACGTGCAGCAGTGGCTGGCTCAGACCGCGGCCGACGCCAGGGAGTGGTGCAACAAGACCATGGGGATGAGCTCGGCCGCCTACGCGCCGGCGGAGCCAGGGAAAGGAGGAGCGGGAGGGCGGCGGCCAAGCCTGCACCCATCTGACGCAGCAGGAGGAGATGGGGAGACCAGACGCGGAGGCTATGCGCGCCGCAGTGGAGAAGCACGACAGGGGCGGGGAGGCCGCGGGACAGGGCACGAAGGACAAGGCCGCCCGCGCGGCCGGCGCCGCGGCAGACCACGCCGCGGCGACAAAAGCCCGGGAGGCCATGGGACGGCGGCCGACTACACCAAGCAGGCGGCCGTGAGGGCCAGGGACGCCACTGCCGGCGCGGCCGGGACGACTGTGGAGTACGCGAAGCAGGCGGCGACGAAGGCCAGGGACGTGAGGCTGGGCACCGGCGAGGCGGCTGCGGAGTACGCGAAGCAGGCGGTGGCGAAGGGGAAGGACTGCGACGTCGACGCGCTCGGGAAGCACTCCGTCGGGCGCGCGAGCCGGAGGCAGCTGTGGGAGTGCGCAGCGTCGATGGCCGTGGATGGCGGCGGGCGGCGGCGCACGGAGGCTGCACCGCCGGCGGCGGGGGCAGCGTCGGGCAGGTGGCCGCCAAGGATAGCGCGAGGCGGCCGGCACGCGGAGGTGTTAGATAACGAGTCAATTTTTGGTATATTTTAATTCCAAATATTACAAATAATTTCATGGCATAAATGAGTGATAATGTATGAATAAAATATGTGCATGTGTTCATGTTATTCTTACTAATAAGCATGAACAAAAAGTTAAACCAGAATATGTTTAGAGTGTACCTCAAGGCGGGACCAGTACCGGAGGCACCGGTTGCGCCGTTAACAGCTGGAATAGACATGCTATTCGACTGGCCTTGCCTGAAGTAGTCGAACGATGTCGATGCAGGAAGAGGTTCGCAGTGCAGTCCAACGAACGGTCACCAGGAAGCAGACGAAATAGTCGTTCGTTCACGACGGGAAGTAGACGAAGTAGTCAATCAGGGAGCGAGCAGTCGCGTCAAGACGCTCCCCAAAAACCTGATTGCCCGCGTCCCGTGCAGGACCTTCAGCGAGCAGAGGTTCCGGAGGCCTGCTCTTACTAGAGCTGTGCGCGCAGCACTAACGATGGGAATGGCAGAAAGCAGCAGAGGGAGAAGGGAGAGGTCTCCTAAGCAGGAGTACCTGGATCAAGTGCTGAAGTGTGTGTAGATAGAGGAGGAAGGGGTGATTTATATAGGCGTGAAGGTGCCTCAGGTTCAACGAACCTGGACGTCGTAAAGAGTTTTGATGAGCGGCAGTTACTGGTGTGATTCTCCAGTCATTACTGTCAACGTTTATTCTCTGTTTTAATGTTCTTAACAGCAAAACGTTCTTCTCATCTCAGCACATCACGTCGCACCGCACCTGCACGTCACGTCCGGCCGTGCACGCGCACCGCAAGTCCGGCCGCGCCGCGCCCACGGCCTCGGCCACGGCCCGCCTCGGCGAGGCGAGCGAACGCGCGCGCGCGTGTGGTTCACCGACCTCCTCTTACTGGCTTCACAAGTGGTGTACACGAAGTCCACCCTTTAAGTCGGTTGAGATCCTCCTCAAATCCCGGTACGGAATTAAGTAATTGATTCCCTAACATTTAATAGTAGACTTTAAATTCTTTTATTGTATTGATTAGAATAAATGGGCCAAGCCCATAATTCCAACAATCCCCACCAAGAAATTCAAGCACACTAGAAATGCCCTCATTCCCTCATTTATATACCAGTATTTGACAGAGACTGTTAAGTTGAACTTCCATCTAGGACAAAAGCTAGACTTATTCACAACTGTACAATGGACTATGCCTTGAATTGCCAGTCTTGTGCAAACAAGTTTGACCAGAGCCCTACACTGGTACTAGGCTGCAAAAACATCCCCGCAGTTTGGAGCTTATAAGTCATACTCCAGGCCCTTCATGAGTTTCTAGAGAATACCCAGTTCTCATAGACCATGACCAGTAGTCAGACTCATATAGGTGTGTTCCTTTCAGATGTTCTGTAGGACAACATCTTTGTTTCAAGAAAACAACTCATTTGTTTTAAAGAAACCACCTGGAACACATTAAGATATAGACCAACCTGTCATACAGATTAGAAGAGAAATGCACCTTATACACGGAATGAGCCCTTTTCACAAAGGTTCTCTTCTCTCAGTCAGACTTTAGTTTGTTTCACCATCCTAATTCACGGGATCTCCGATCACATAGGACATGTTTCCACTATAGAATGACTCACGTGGGTCTCAAGCCCAATTCCATAGATGCATTGTCTATCACATTTCGTGAAAGACCCTTTGTAAACTGATCTGCCAGATTTTTAGCCGTCTGAACATAGTCCAGGGCTATAACTCCGGAGTTTCTCAATTTTCTGACAGATTTCAACCGCCTTTTCACATGTCTAGATGAATTCATGTTATCCTTTGAACTGTTCACCTTGACAATCACCGTTTGATTGTCACAGTTCATTAGAATTGCCGGTATCGGTTTTTCAATTATCGGCAAGTCCATAAGGAGCTCACGAAGCCACTCAGCCTCAACAGTGGCGGTATCTAATGTTGTGAGTTATGCTTCCATAGTTGACCTCGTTAAGATGGTTTGTTTACAAGACTTCCAGGAAACAGCTCCACCACCAAGTGTAAACACATATCCACTTGTGGCCTTTATCTCATCAGCATCAGAAATCCAGTTTGAATCACTATACCCTTCTAGTACCCTTGGGTACCCGGTGTAGTGAATTTCATAGTTCATTGTCCCCTTTAGATAGTGCATTACTCTTTCAAGAGCCTTCCAATAATCATCTCCCGGATTTGAAACAAACCGGCTCAGTTTGCTTACAGGAAACGAGATGTCATGTCTTGTAGCACTAGCTAAATACATCAATGAACCAATGATCTGAGAATATCTCAGCTGATCTCGCATTATCCTTTTGTTCTTCCTAAGAATTAAACTGGCATCATATGGTGTTGAGACAGGTTTATAGTCGCTATAACCAAAGCGACTTAACATCTTCTCCACATAGTGAGACTGTGTAAGAATCACCCCACCATTGCTCTCTTTTACTAGCTTTATATTAAGGATAACATTAGCTTCTCCCAGATCCTTCATCTCAAAACTTTGAGATAAAAACTCTTTGACTTCCTTAATCACATTAAGGCTAGTGCCAAAGATCAGTATGCCATCTACATACAAGCACAAAATCACTCCTTCAGCCCCACCATAGCGATAGTACACACATTTGTCAGCTTCGTTCACAACAAAGCCAGCAGACGTCAAAGTTCTGTCGAACTTTTCATGCCACTGCTTAGGCGCTTGCTTAATACCATATAAAGATTTCAACAACTTACAAACCATTCCTTCTTGACCCTTTGATACAAACCCATCCGGCTGATCCATATAGATCTCCTCTTCTAACTCTCCATTGAGGAAAGCCGTCTTAACGTCCATCTGATGAACGAGAAGACCATAAGAGGCTGCCAGGGAAAGTAACACTCGAATTGTGGTCAATCGGGCAACTGGTGAATAAGTGTCAAAGAAATCTTCTCCTTCTTTTTAGGTATAACCCTTGGCCACAAGCCTAGCTTTGTACTTTTCAATAGTACCATCTGGCCTAAGTTTTTTCTTGAACACCTACTTGCATCCAACCGATTTACATCCATAAGGACGTTCAACGACCTCCCAGGTTCCATTAGACATAATAGAATCCATCTCACTCCTCACTGCTTCCTTCCAATAGTCAGCATCAGGAGATGAATATGCCTCTTCAATGGTTCTGGGTGTATCATCTATAAGGTATACAATGAAATCATCACCAAAAGACTTTACAGTCCTTTGTCTCTTGCTCTTTCTCGGAGCATCATTGTTATCCTCCTCAGGATTTTTCATAAGTGTATGTTCATTGTGTTCTATCGGCTCAGCAGAGCTATCATCCTCGATGAACTTTTGCCTAGATGAACTTGTTTCATCTCTCATGGGGAAAATGTTTTCAAAAAATGTAGCATCTCTGGACTCCATTATAGTACCAACATGCATGTCAGGTACTCCAGATTTTACTATTAAAAATCTATACCCAACGCTGTGAATAGCATTATCTAAAAAGATACAATCCACAGTTTTAGGTTCAAGCTTATGTTTCTTGGTTATTGGCAGATTCATTTTTGACAAACAACCCCATGTACGTAAGTATGAAAGTGTTGGTCTTTTCTTCTTCCATTCCTCGAATGGTGTTATCTCTTTATTCTTTGTAGGAACACGATTTAGGACATGACATGCAGTCAATATAGCATCACCCCACCATTCCTTGAAAAATCCCGCTGTATCTAACATGGCGTTAACCAAATCCGTTAGAGTGTGGTTCTTTCTTTCGGCAACCCCATTTGACTGAGGTGAATAGGGAGGCGTCCTCTCATGAATAATACAATATTCCTCACAGAATAAAGTAAATAAATTTGAGAAGTACTCGCCACCACGATCTAACCTAACTCTTTTGATCTTTCTCTCAAGTTGGTTTTCTACTTCAGCTTTATAGATTTTAAAGTAGTGTAAAGCTTCATCTTTTGACTTCAACAAATAGATGTAACAAAATCTAGTACTGTCATCAATCAAAGTCATGAAATATCTTTTACCACCTTTTGTCAACACTCCATTCATTTCGCACAAATCGGAATGAATTAATTCTAAGGGTGCCAAGCTCCTCGCCTCCGCGGCCTTATGAGGCTTGCGAGTTTGTTTTGATTCAACACATACATGACACTTAGAATTTTTGACAAAAATAAACTTTGGAATTAATGTCAAATTAGCTAAGCGCATCATACAACCAAAATTAACGTGACAAAGCCTCGAATGCCAAACATTTGTTTCATCAAAGTTAATAACATTGTATGCAACTTTATTACAAACATCTGACAAAGAAAGACGGAACAAGCCTCCTCTTTCATAACCTTTTCTAACAAAAGTACCAAACTTAGACAAGATACATTTATTGAATTCAAAGACTAATTTAAAATCATCTCTACACAATAGAGAGCCGCTGACTAGATTCTTCTTAATGGTGGGGACATGCTGTACGTTCTTCAGCTGCACGGTCTTCCCCAAAGTAAACTTCAGATTTACCGTACCAACACCAAGAACACGCGCATGCGATCCGTTCCCCATCAGCAAGGAGGAAGTCCCACCGTCCTGGTAAGAAGAAAACAAAGAAGCATCAGTACAAACATGAATATTAGCACCAGTGTCAACCCACCATTCGGGTGAACAAAAAACTGAAAGAACTGTAGGTAATAAATTACCGTACCCCGATGTTCCACCAGGCTCGCTAATGACCATGTTGGCGGAGTCGTTGCCTTTGCGGTTCGGACACTTTGCAGCAAAGTGTTACGTACTAACGCACACATAGCAAGCTCCCTTATTCTTCTTCTTCTTCTTGAAGGTGGCTGTCTGCTTAGTCTTTGGTTGGTTCTACGGTGGCTTTTTCTTGTTCTTGTGGGAGTTGTTCTTCTGAACAAGGTTGGCGCTAGAAGCACCAACAACTCTTTTCCCACGTATGTCTTTCCTCTCGCCTTCTCCTCAACATCAAGAGTCCCTATGAGTCCATCTATGGTGAACTTCTGTCTCTTGTGTTTTAGAGAAGTAGCAAAGTCCCTCCAAGAATGTGGCAGCTTAGAGATAATACCTCCGGCCACAAACTTATTGAGTAACACACATTGGGACTTTTTGCTACAATTTTTGAGATCTTTTGCCAGAGTATGTATTTCATGAGCCTGTTCCACCACAGAACGGTCTTCGACCATCCTATATTCAAGGAACTGCTCCATCGTATACAACTCACTGCCAGCGTCAGACACTCCATATTGAGCCTCAAGAGCATCCCACAACGCTTTGCAAGTTGGCGGCCGGACATAGGAATCCACCAGGTTTTCACCGAGAACACTAATGACCAAGCCTAGAAAGAGGGTATCAGCCTCATCGAACGCACTCCCTTCTTCTGGAGTGAACTGTTCAGGCTTACCCTCTTTTATATGGATCACTCTCGATATTGTTAACCATAATATAAGCCGCTCTTGCCAACATTTGTAATTTGAACCATCAAAAGGTGGTGGTTTGATTGATGCAGCAAAGCTAGATACCGAAAGCCAATTAAAAAAATCAGGTTTTTGGATTGTTAGATAACTAGGCAATTTTCAGTATATTTTAATTCCAAATATTACTATAAATTTCATGGCATAAATGAGTGATAATGTGTGAATAAGATATGTGCATGTGTTCATGTTATTCTTACTAATAAGCATGAACAAAAAGTTAAATCAGAATAGGTTTAGAGTGTACCCCAAGGCGGGACCAGTGCCGGAGGCACCGGTTGCGCCGTTACCAGCTGGAATAGACATGCTATTCGACTGGCCTTGCCTGAAGTAGCCGAACGATGTCAATACAGGAAGAGGTTCGCATTGCAGTCCCACGAACGGTCACCAGGAAGCAGACGAAATATTCATTCGTTCACGCCGGGAAGTAGACGAAGTAGTCGATCAGGGAGCGAGCAGTCGCGTCAAGACGCTCCCCAAAAAACTGATTGCCCGCATCCCGTGCAGGACCTTCAGCGAGTAGAGGTTCCGGAGGCCTGCTCTCGCTAGAGCTGTGCGCGTAGCACTAGTGATGGGAACGGCAGAAAGTAGCAGAGGGAGAAGGGAGAGGTCTCCTAAGCAGGAGTACCTGGATCAAGTGCTGAAGTGTGTGTAGATGAGAGGAGTAAGGGGTGATTTATATAGGCGTGGAGGTGCCTCAGGTTCAACGAACCTGGACGCCGTAAAGAGCTTTGATGAGCGGCAGTTACTGATGTGATTCTCCAATCATTACTGTCAACGTTTATTCTCTGTTTTAATATTCTTAACAGCAAAACGTTCTTCTCATCTCAGCACATCACGTCGCACCGCACCGCACCGCACCGCACCGCACCTGCACGTCACGTCCGGCCGCGCACGCGCACGCGCACCGCACCACACAGCACCGCCCGTCCGGCCGGCGTTCTTAACAGCAAAACGTTATTCTCAGCACATCACGTCGCACCGCACCAGCACGTCACGTCCGGCCGCGCCTCGCTATGTCCTCGGCCCGGCACGGCGAGGCGGGCGAGCGCGCGCGCGTGTGGTTCACCGACCTCCTCTTACCGGCTTTACAAGTGATGTACACGAAGTTCACCCTTTAAGTCGGTTGAGATCCTCCTAAAATCCCGGTACGGAATTAATCAATTGATTCCCTAATATTTAATAGTGGGCTTTAAATTCTTTTATTGTATTGATTAGAATAAATGGGCCAAGCCCATAATTCCAACAAGAGGTTGTGTTGGGGGATGGCAGCGGGCGGGCGGCCGCGCAGCAGGTGCACCAAGGCCAACGGGGGCAGGGCGGCGGTGGGCGGCCGGCGCACGAAGGCTGTGCCGCGCGGGGTAGCGGCGGACGGGCATGCCGCTCGCTGGAGGGCGCGGGCGAGTGCGAGCCAAGCGGGAGCGAGCTAGCCGGGGCGACGCCGGGGCCGGGGCCGGCGCGCGGCACAGGGCCGGGCTCCCCTGGCGGGAGGTTGGGGAAGGGGCGGGCCCCACCTGCTAGGTGGGCGGCGAGAGCCCTGTAGCCATGCTGGAACGACGGCGTTGGCCTGCCGCCTAACGGAGAAGGCTAGCAGAGCTCACGGAGGTCACGACAAGGCCATACAAAGGATGCATGATAAAACCATGGTCAAAGAAGGGAGTTTAAACTTTTGAGGGCCGTAGAAAGAAGTGGCATTTGTTTTAGGGTCTTGTAGGGAATTTCCCCTTTCTTTATACCTTGTGTCGCTACTCGTTAATAGTATATTTGTATTGGCTAAGTTAGAAAATCCTGTAATTCGGCAACCGTGTCCGTGTTATACATTACACACCAATCTTGCAGAGGAGCCACTTTGTTTTTTTTTTTTGATCGGAGAGGAGCCACTAGAGTGAAGGAAAAGTGATTGATTTTTTTTTTCGAGGGTAGGAAAAGTGATTGATGGTAGCGAAGCGAGGATTAGAGGCGATTGCTTGTGAGACTTCCGTGGGCCGACCAATTAGTGCTTTGAGCTGGGCCCCTTGTTGTCCTATGGACCAATCAACTCTTGTGATCTCTGGGAAGCCGCTGCAGTAAGCTTATCCGATTTCGGTAGTTGAATGACTCTTGTAATCCGATTTTGTATTCAATTTTGTAGTTGAAAGTTGAGAAGCGGATTTTTATGATAGTTTGAGAGTGTAAATTAGATTTTTTTCCCTTTTTCCTAAACAATGTAGGACATAGCAAGAACACGATCGTTTACCCTTTTCCCAGTTAAGGGATACTCCTTCCGTTCCAAATTGTAGGTCATTTGATTTTTTCAATCTCAAGTTTGATCACTCGTCTTATTCAAAAATTTGTACAAAATATCATTTCTTTTATTGTGGCTTGCTTTATTAATACGAGTTCTTGAAGAATGGTTCAAATTTGACTACGTTTGTATAAATTTTTTGAATAAAATGAGTGGTCAAATTTAATGTCAAAAAAGTCAAACGACCTATAATTTGAAATGGAGGGAGTACATGCCACGGAGAGAAATTTGTTAACATATCTGTCACCTCAAGATTGGCACCTGAAAAAGGTCAGCAAAAATGTATGGTGTTAGCCCCATGACATCATCCATCAGGTAATCAGATGTCTGGTGTGCAACCATCCGGGCAACCATAGGCATCAACAATAGAGCAGATCATAGATTTTCTTTTTCCGCCTCTCCTACGATGTTGACTAACAAGAACTTCTCGTCTAATCGTTGCCAAAGGCTGAAAGGCAGAACCAGCATCGCGATGCAGCAGCTCGGAGTTCAGACAATGAGACAACGAACACAGTTCTCGGTTGGATGGACCCCAATAATTTACATCATGGCACAAACTGAAACCAATGCGCGCTCACATCCGGACCTCCTACAAATCGAACAGTTCGGGAACAGACGCCTCACTTGCCGGGCACGAAGTTGGTGGCGTAGGCCCAGGCGTTGTTGTTGACGGGGTCGGCGAGATGGTCGGCGAGGTTCTCGAGCGGGCCCTTGCCGGTGACGATGGCCTGCACGAAGAAGCCGAACATGGAGAACATGGCGAGGCGGCCGTTCTTGAGCTCCTTGACCTTGAGCTCGGCGAAGGCCTCGGGGTCGTCGGCGAGGCCGAGCGGGTCGAAGCTGCCGCCGGGGTAGAGCGGGTCGACGACCTCGCCGAGCGGGCCGCCGGCGATGCGGTACCCCTCGACGGCGCCCATGAGCACGACCTGGCAGGCCCAGATGGCGAGGATGCTCTGCGCGTGGATCAGGCTTGGGTTGCCGAGGTAGTCAAGCCCGCCCTCGCTGAAGATCTGGGAACCCGCCTTGAACCAGACGGCCTCGCCGAACTTGACGCCGTTGCGGGCGAGCAGCTCGGGGAAGACGCAGCCGAGCGCGCCGAGCATGGCCCAGCGGGAGTGGATGACCTCCAGCTCCCGGTTCTTGGCGAAGGTCTCGGGGTCGGCCGAGAGCCCGGCGGTGTCCCAGCCGTAGTCGCCAGGGAACTCGCCGGTCAGGTAGCTCGGGGGCTCGCCGGAGAGCGGGCCGAGGTAGAGCACGCGGTCTGGGCCGTACCACGGGCTGCCGGAGGCGGCCGGCTTGGGCTTCGCCGCGGTCTTGCGCATGGTCACGCGGGCCTCGCCGAAGAGAGACGATGGCACGTTGACGGCCTTGCCGGCGAAGGCCGTAGAGGAGAGGGCCATGGTGCTGGTCGCCATTGCACTACTAACACTGAGGTGTCTTGTGGTTTAGGATTAGGAGTGAGACTTGCAGCTGGCTTGAGATGTCTGGACTGGAGACGAGGAAGGTATTTAAAGCGATGGAGGCAAACGCTGCCGCGTGCAATCTATCTTGAATTTTGCCAAGAGTTTTGAAAAAAATCTGTTGCTTGGACGCCATTGGTGCGCCTGAGATCATCGCACACCTGGCGCAACGGGAGCCCCAAGCAGATGAGGTAGCTGTGGCTGTGGCTAGGAATCTCCTTGGAGAAGGGCGATTGGCCGCTCTGGATTTTGTGGTGGTCGTGGATTTTTCTTCAGATTTTTTCGAATGCCAGAGGTGCGCTACTTCCTCTCAGTCCTCAGCTGATATTTTCGCAAGTCAGGGCTCAGTCGCTTGGGAGTCATGTTCAACCCGAGAGGAACGGTAAGAAACCAAACTGTTTTTTTTTTTGAAAGAGATAAACTGGTATCCAAGTATAGATGGCCAAATGGGCCAAGCACGATGGGCCGGCACGAGCCCGGTTCGAAAAAGCACGACACTAGCACGTCCCGAGCACGGTTCCATAGTGCCAGTGCCGGCACGGGCATGATCCCGGGCCGTGCGTGGGCCGCAAATCTGGCCCATAGTGTCGGTACGGGCACGACACGATAAATGGGCTGACACTATGATGGCCCGGTTATTCTTGATCGTTGGATTGATTTGCAATAGTTCTAACTATTGAATTGACTTGCCCTAAGTATAAAATCAAGTCCCTTCTCATTCTCTCTCATTTTCCCTCCGACTCGCCCCATCGCCCGCGGCGGCCTCCGGTAGCCACGCCCGCGGCGGCGCTCGCCCGGCCTCGCCCACGACGACCTCGCCCACAACGGCGCTCCCGCGCCGGCCTCCGGCGACCTCACCCGCGGCGGTGCTCGCGCGGCCTCGCCCGCGGCTGCTCTCCCCCGGCAGCGTCCGGTGGCCACGCTCGCGGCGGCGCTCGCCCGGCCTCGCTAGCGGCGGCCCACCGTGCCGATGGGCATGGCACAACACGGCTAAGCGTTGATAGTGTCGTGCCTGGGCCGGGATGCCAGCACGGTGGCACTAAGCGGCACGGCACGACAGCGCCGCCGTGCCATGCTTCGTCGTGCCGTGCTTTGCCGTGCCAGTGCCGTGCATGGGTGGCCCGGTTGGCCATGTATATATCCAAGCTAGCGATGATTGCAGTTTGCCGGTTTGGCGCCACATCTTTCGTTGAACCAAGTGGACGATCCCCGTTTACGTGCAGCTGTTTACAGCCACTAAAAATTTGTGCACTAGAATTAACAGTCACGTGTTACTAACGAGGATAAACTGGACTGAACTCCACAAGTAATGACGTAATGTAGCATGCAGTATCTTTCAGGCATCGGTATTCAGACTTCAGAGTTTTTTTTTTGAGCAAACATACCTGTATTCCAACTTAAAAGTACCGTATACGTTACCACCAGATACAGAGGACAGCTGTCCCGACCTCATAGCACACAGGTCCCTAGAAAACAAAAAAATTACAACCAAGTCTTTGGACCACATGTAGGCCGAATCCTCCAGAATCCATCTCCGCCAGCCATCGCCACAGGCCGATCTCCGTTCACCGCATGTCAACCGGAGCACCATCGCCATCAGGCTTCGAGAAGAGCCGCAATAGACACCCTTCCTCTTGGACGGGATGAAGCAAGCGCTGAAGATCCATCGGCCGGGGACTCACCCCAAGCCCCGGTGACCTTGGATGCTAGTTCGCCGCCGCGGAAGAACCGAGCCTTCCACTCCGCTCTCCTTCTTTCCATGGAACCCAAAGCTGCCTCTCCATCTGCGAGACAAAAGCCTAGCGATCTCACCTCGCGGCAAGCCGCCGGCTCGAGACTCCTATACAGGGATCCACGCTAAGAACCCCACCTCCACGCGCTCGTTGACGGCACCGGAGCAGAGCACCACCAAGACGGGGAAGAGCACGAGAGGACCTTATTCCTTGACGCCGCCGCCGCCGCCGTCTCGACGCCGTCGCTGGAAACCAAACCCTAGAGAACCTAGGACCTAATCTACACCGCCGGGTGGAAGCCGCTGTTCCGTACACATCCGAGGGTCCGAAGGCCGCCGGAGGCGAAGGGGAACGGCGACCTCACCGGCGGGAGCACGAATCGCCCCCTCTGTCTCTCTCAACTGTAGGACTCAGAGGTTGGTTCAAACAATGGAACGCTGCAAAGGTTGGTTTCTGCGCCCATTTTATTTTTATATTTTTCAAAATCGTTTTTTTACAGAAATATATTTTCTGTTTCATAATTTACGGATTTATACCCCTATCGCCCGGCTGCGGGGCGGCCGGCCCCCTGCCGCCCTCCTGCCAGGCAGTAAGGACCTTAATGTAAATACAATTTATTTTTAATTGCATTTTGGCCCCTGGGGGAGGCTGCCGCCCGGCAGGGGGGCGGCAGGCCCCTCCCGCATGTTAAACCTTGACCGTCAGTGTGGCAGTGCGGCATTAGATGTGGTTTTAAATATTTTGGATAGAAATAAAAACCGTTAGTAAAGTAGATGAATATGAAAAATATAACTTAGCAATTCATACACATACGCAACTGAGAACGAAATATGTGATGCATGAGAACGAAATAAGTATAACACAACGACATGTCCATAACAAAAATACAGAAACAACTAGAAGCACCTCCTAACCACCCCGGCCATGTCGACCTCTTTTACGCTGTGTGTGGACGTAGTCTGTAGGGTAGGTGTGTCGGTCTGGAGGCCCTACGTCTCTACCTGAACGTCCGGTGGTCACAGGTGTCTGTAAGGTAGGATCGGCCTGCTGGTTAGGTGTAGAAAATAACTGACTCCAGTCTTCGAAGCTCGCCTCAAAGGTATCCTGTGTGGCCCCTATGCAGTAGCAATTAAGATATCTTAATCATCGTCTTATAAGTCATATATTTGGGTACATATTCATCATACGTACCTGTTGATGGTGGATACGAAGAAGGACTCATATCAGGAAGCTGGTGGTGCGATCCTGTAAACCATTCAAATTATTTAAAATATTCATAGAAATAAGAAGAACATGATAAATTCGGGCTACGGATTAGGTATTTATCTTGCGTTGCTTCTGCTGTTGCCATAGGGTAATACGAAGAAGGTCCCGCATCATATAACTGTTGTGATCCTATATGTAAATGCAAAAGGAATTAGACTTCATACCAAAATTAATTGAAATTAAGATATGTTTACCGAAAGGTCGTGGTGGTGCCTGTGTTGGTTGAAATGTCATCCCTACAGCTGGTGCCATGGTACTAAACTGGGTCCCTCCGTGAGGTTGATAAGGTGGGTATCCATCACTTGTATGGACTGAGAATTAATTGTTGTTATCAAAGTAGGAAGTCAGTAAGTATCCTCACGTACCTGGATAATGCTGCTGAGACCAATAAGGTGCTGGGGAAGGCTGCTGCTGTGTGGGACCACAAGGAAACAAGGTTTAACCTACGGGAGGGGCCTGCTGCCCGGCTGCAGCCTCCCCCAGGGGCCAAAATGCGATTAAAAATAAATTTTATTTACATTAAGGTCCCTGCCGCCCTCCTGTCGGCCGCCCCGCAGCCGGGCGGTAGGGGTATAAATTTGTAAATTATGAAACCGAAAATATATTTCTGGGTTCCAGATACTGATGGGCCGCAACCCAGCACGGTTTCCAGGCTTCCAGCCCCAAACCCAATCTTGGCCGGGACGCATTATCCTAGAAATCATGGGCCTACCCCTCAAAAAAAAAAAGAAGCAATCATGGGCCTAACGAACCAATCCAGCAAGACCACTGCATGTTTGGTGGGCCATACCGCCTGCAAATGATGCCGGCTAGGCCCGGATGGGGATGGTTGCAATTGGATCTGCCCAACCAAAGGCTTAACAGCTGCATGCCTGCATCCACAGTACACACGGGCGAGCGTGAATCGCATGAATCACGCAACACTACAGCACCGCATTCACTCGCATGTTCTGCACATCGCTCGCGCCCGTGGCACGGCGGCCGGAAAAATCTTCTGCTCGAATCGTCCGTCATGATGGCTTCAGCGTTCCAAGCTCGGCACACCACGCGCAACATCGGCACGGGGAAAAAAGGGGCACCCTTTTGGCCACCCGATCACAGGTCACAGCAAAGCCACGGGAAACCAGCGGCAGCAGCAGCAGCCTCACGCGTTCGCGGCGACCCCTTCCGTGAAGGAGCGCGCCGCCTGTCACGCCAGGTCACCCTTGTCTTGGCGCGCGATCAGTTCGCACCCGGGACCAACGGAATGGCAAGAGGCCGAGCCGAGCCCCGCACCCACCGTCTGCAGCAGCGGGCGAGGCAAGCAAGGGCACCGGGCGGCGGGCGCCGTCGCCCCTCGGCCCTCGTGGCGCGCGACGGGAGCGTGCGGCCCCTCGTGGACTCTCGCCTCCCCGCGCGGCACGGCTCGGCCCCGCTCCCACACGTGGCCGCCCGCGGACTCCCGTGCCCGCCGATTTTTAATCCCAGCCGCTCGCTCGCTTGTCACCGCGGCAGTATCACATCACATCGGGGATTGCTAATACGCGCGCGCCCTAGCACAGCAACTAACAAACGATTTCCGACAAGCTCAGCATATGCCATTTCCGACGTCGGGATCATTAGCTTTCCTTTTTCAGTCGCCTGCACTCAATGCCGCTAGCGGCCCAGAAGTTTTGAGATCATTTGTTTTTTTTTGGGCCGTTCACACTAAATACCGCTAGAGGCCCAACGGAAAATCATGTCACACAAGCTTATTTTGTTTTCAAAAACATGTCGCGCTACATAACTTATTGAACTAATGATGTACAAGTTTTTTTTGTGCTATATAGCCTTTCTACTTCGTAACTTTTTTGAACAACTTATGAACAAAAGTTTTGTTATCATACAATGTGTGCATACAATTTATGCATATTGCTTTGGCTTTTTTATGCATAACTTATGAACATAAATCTGTGCATATAATTTCTGTAGTGCAATTTTATGCATATAATTTTTGTGTCAAACATTTAACTGTTAAGATGTACAAGTTGGGGGCATAAAAAAGTATTGCTTTTTTGTATACATAATTTACTGTTACATAACAATATTTTTATTTTCATAACAAGAAACAAAAATTGTATACATAATTTTGTATTGTATGCATAAAAGTTATAATGCACTGAAAAGTTATGTATGATAAAAATGTATTGAAAAACTGGTATGACATGTTTGAGGATATTTTGTTGCTAAATTGTATAAATAATCACTAAAAAATATCCTCAAACATGTCATACCAGTTTTTCAATACATTTTCAGTTTTTCAATAAATATTCTGAAAATACAATTTTTACAGTTATCATACATAACTTTTCAGTGCATTATAAAACGTGCATTTAGTGATAAAAATGTATTGAAAAATATCCTCAAACAAGCAAAATGTATTGAAAAAATGGATCCCGCGGAGGGGTCGGATCGATTGTTGGACAGTGAACTAGCGAGCGGTGGCCAAAATGGATTCCGCCATCACATCACAGGCCTTGCCAGTTGCCACTCCGCGAGCCGAAGAGCGAGACGAACAGCTTCCCCGGGACTCTAGAGGCATCTGCTGTGTTCGGCTGGTGGGGTGGGGGCTGCTCCCAGCAGCAGCGGCAGCAGCCAGCAGCAGCCAGCAGCACGGCACCAGCAGCAGCCAGCAGCACGGCACCAGCCCCCCACCCCAGCAGCAGCGAGCAGCACGGCACCAGCCCCCCACCCCACCTCATCAGCGCTCTGCGAGCAGCGGCAATCCAATCAGCCAATCAACCCGCCTCCGCGCGAAATGTCCATCTCGATGCGCCTCGCGATCCCGGCGCCGGCGGCCGCGACCGTGGCGCCGCCGCGGCTGAGGGTGCGGCCGGCCGGCAACGGGGGCTCTCTTCCCGCCGCGCGCGTCGCCCTGCGGACGGAAACGGCCGCGCTCAGGTGAGGCCGTGACTGTTGTCCGCCATGGGTAAAAACTCCGCGCCCTCGTCTTGTCGCGTGTGATTAATCCAAGCTGTGCCGCGGCGGTGTGCATTTGTGCAGGGGATGCGCATCGCTGCCCCTGAAGCCGCAGCCGCTGGGCGCGGGCGCGGGCCAGCCGAGCCGGCGCCGGGGGGCGGCCGCAGTGTGCCACTCGTCGGCGCACCTGAGCGCGCGGACGATGCAGTGGATCTCCGCCGGGGCCAGCGCGTGAGTGCCTCCTATCCCCGCCACCCAAAAGTCTCTTTCTGCTCTATTCTTTTTTTTTTACAGTTATTCTCCTTTTTGGTGATACGCTTGAAAAGAAAGCTAGTACCATTTCCCACACTCTAGTGGGATGAATGCCACCCACCCATTCAAAACCACGTGCCTTGTTTGTTTGCCTTGTATCTGTTCGCAATTATGCCTCTGAGGATCCTGATGTAAGTGATGGCATGCTGATAACTGGATCGATTGCGATGTGCATGTGTGCCATTCTGTGAGTTATTGTGATCTTATGCATATGTTAGTCTTTGGAAGGGTTGGACACATATGTTATGCTGATTATATACGGGTCCTGATCACGGGTTAGAGAACATGGATCAGCAGATGCTGGCACCATTCTAGCTAGTGCTCGCTCCAGTGTGACATTTATTTTTCACTACCAAATATGCCTGTGCGTTGCTACAGCTGAAGATTAATGCATATATTATTGCTTTTTTTGAAATAGTAGAGATAGAGATTAGGATTCCGATTGACGGACCAAGGAATCATTGCTTGCTTTAGAAATAGTATATATAATTGATATAGATAGATTTGAAAGATAGAAGCGGATATTTTGAAAAATGATTCTTAGAATTTTATTTGATCTTGCAAATATTGTAGACTTTGATATAATGGTACCTGACCTTGCTTTTGATCTCTCAAAAATTACTAGACATGCTCATATTCTGAAGAAGATGAACTACATGTAAAAGGTTGAATTAATGCAAAGCTAATCTTCAGTCAGATCTTTGATGAGTTATCAGAGATGTTAATAGAATCCATGCTATTCTTCCATAGGATGGACACTTGGACAGTCACGTAAAAAGATGAAACGAAATGGGCACAAAGATAGTCTGTTTGGAAATTCAGCTAGTGCTGCCATTTTTAGTGACCTCCGCATGATAGATTGGATTGTGAAATACATAGACAGTACAATTTTTCAGTACCCTTTAAGATTTTTATTTGAGTAATTTCGATCTTTTGTCTTTTGCAGAGTGTTATTGCTTGCTAAAGGAACAGCCATAAACAAATCTTTCCTTGTGCCATTTTTCGCTTTGCAAGCACCTTGCAGCATAATCTCATGGATCAAGTAAGATGCTGATATATGTGGAAACAATAATTTAAACCTTGGTTTTCTTATCTTCCTTTTTCTATAATATACAATATATGTTTCGTAGTTTTAATGAAAGTTTTATAGTGATGGCTACTTATTTTATGTTACCAACATCCGTCTCTAGGGGTGATTATGGCCAATGGACTGCTTTTCTTGCTCTTTTGGTGCGCTTGTTCTTCTTCATTCCAGGTAGAGTAACAAAAACCACTCATGACGAATTTTCTTTTTGTCATGCTAAGAAACAAGTTCACACATTGTTTGTGAGGTAATGCAACATTTATATTTCTTTTGTGGGATCAACGCAGACCTTCTGGTCACAATGAACAAATTTCATTACTTTTTGCAAATATTTGTACGAAATTGAAGTAGAAAGGAACAGGAGGATCGAGGGTGAAATTAGATCACAATTTATTAATTTAATTACACCAAATTGGAAGACAGTTCGCATCTTTGTAGTGTACAATCTGAATCAACTTACTAAGTCTACAGTTGCTTATACCTACATCTGACCATCGTAGGTGAACTTGAGCTTCCGCTGTCAACAATGCTGCTTGTGAGCGTTGCTCCTTACCAACTAATGAATCTGAGGTATGTAACATTTCAACGTCACCCCTGTTTTGCAAATGCAATAGCTAGAGCCTCGTCTGCTAATACTGACATATCTGATGCAAATCCTTAGGGCCTTTATTGACACAACTTTTTCTCAACTAAAATATGCAGACGTCTTCAGTGCAATTAGCCAAGTAACCACATTTCAATCTCATTACTGAACTGTGTTGTGTGTAAATAGCAGCAGCCACCTATTTATGTCTCTGATCAGCTGTTATTGCCAGAAAACCACTCCACATTTTCTTTGTTTTCAGTTGATGTCCTGATTATGAGGCATACCTGAGCCCACATGTCACTGAGACTTGTGGTAGCAATGTAGCATATTCCGAGCACCACATGCAGAATTTCATATTCTCGTTCCCTTATGAAAGCTGTTGCTTGTTCTTTGCTAGAAGAAACAAAGTTACTAGGTTTTTTTTATCACGTGCTCTAATTCACAATGTCTGGTTACAGGGGAACTCAAGGTGGTGCAGTTCTGTCATTGGCCATAGCCGGGTTTCTCGCTTTTCAACACTTCACCAGGGTGGGAGGTCTAGGCAAAGCCTTTGAGCAGGGATCGGTCATTGCGACCTTGGCCATTATCTGCATCACAATCATCCCCTTGATGCTTCTATTCTGATTGGAGTAGGTTGGCAAGAGTTTGCTCCTCATTGTGCATCCAATGACGGATAAATAAAAACCTTGTGATGCAACATTCAGTCTTCCTAGTTCCTTTTCGCAAATAAGACCGATTTGTTTTATACAGTCCGAAATGTATGTAGTATGTACTGATGTACCTTGGTGTGCGGTTTGGTAATGTTAGTCCAAAAGATTTTGATTTTCTTCGGTGGCTATTGAATTCTCTGCTAGTCTGCTCTGTTGATTCTTTATTATCGAATTCTCTGCTCTATCGATTCTCTGTTCTCTTGTGCAGTCTTACATCACTGGGTGCATGTGTTGCTTGCAGCGGTTCTTTAACCTGACGAGATAATGTGCATCGAGTTAGTAGGAATTGTTTTCTTCAAGTGGCGGTGATGTTTGGTATATGCCGTCGTGAAATGTCTGATGTTTTGTGAATTATAACAAGTTGTAGTTTTAGTTGGAGTAGAAATTTGTGAAACTGGTCGCGGCTCCAAAGCTGTCCATTTACAACTTATTATAACCTGGACACCTGGTGATCTTTAGGTTCAGAGCGGGTGGAGCTGATGCGGGCGGAGATCGAGAGGCTCGTGGAGCAGAACGTGGTGTTGAAGAAGGTTCGTGACTGAACAGAACGCGGTTCTGAGGGTGGAGCTCCCCTCCCCGGGAAGGAAGGACTCGCGTGTCCATGGACGTGATGGCGGAGGAAGATCACACTACACCTTGCGCGATCGTGAGCACATCAGGGGGGGGGGGGGGGGGGGGATCGACGATTCGGGTTAGCAGTTCGATTGTCCAAACATAGCTAACTAGCGGTCTCTCTTCGGGCTGCTTATATGATTGTCCAAACATTTGCTTGATTCGTTTTGAACTACTACTTTTTTTCTCTCGAATACGCAGTGCACATCATTGTATTAAGCAGAAGAATAAAAAAGTTTATACTGGCTCAACACCGAGTGGAAGCTCGGCAGGTCTAAACGGCAAGCTGTTCGAACAAGAAGAAAATACTGGCTTAAAGCACAACAAGCCTACTCCTCACATCTAAGACAACACAATCGAGTTGCTTCCGCCTCCATCCATATCTAAATCTCAAGTTTGATGAGCTGCAGTAGCTGAGCAACGGAGGAAGAACACCGATAAAAAAGACGGGTATTTCGTTCTTTCCACAAAAGCCAAATGACCAGCATGAAGAGGGCATTCGTTTTGGACAACTACAATATGGATCTATTCGAAGACCACTAATGCACAAAATTGCTAAATTGTAGATTAGTCCTTCAAAAAAAAAATTTGTAGCATTAGTACCTCCACACATAATTGCTAATGAGAGTGCTAAACTTTTGCTCGGCAACCCCCCGTCCCGAGCGGGGCTCCTCTGCCCTCACGGCCGCCGTCGCCTTTCCGCAGTCTCGGCCTCCGCCCTTCCTCCTCCTCGCCGCTCCCAACAGCCAAGGCTCCAAACAGGATATGGCTAAAGCTTAGACCTTGTTTAGATTACTAATTAGGGATATTAAATGTAGATAACTGATTAAATGTAGATAACTGATAAAATCCATTCCACAACTCCCGGTGTAATTGCTAGACGAATCTTTTAAATCTAATTGGACCATAGTTAGATAACATCATGCTACAGTAAACAACCTCTAACGACAAATTAATTAGGCTTAATAGATTCGTCTCGTGATTTCCGGTACATCCGTGTAATTAATTTTATAATTAAATCATATTTAGTCCTAAATTTCGATTAAAAATTGCTACAGTTAATTTTATCCAAATTTTTACCGGATCTAAACACACCCTTACCGTCTATAAACTTTAACTAGCTAAACTTTAGCAGCTGCTCTGTGCTTTTTTTTTTTGCAAAAATGCAAACATCAAGTAAAGAGCAGAATAAAAAAAAAGAAACACATCTGCCTCACGCTGCGTTTGTGGGCTTCTCGTGGGTCTCCCGCCCTCCCCCTTTCTGCCTCAAGTCACTGAATCTGATTCCCTCTCCTCTCTCTCTCTCTCTCTCCAAGCGGCGACGACAGGGGAGTGGCGCCGCCCTTGCAAGTTCTTCGTCGGACGCTTCGCCGGGCGACAAGGTATGTCCGCCCTTTCCCTTCCCTTGCTTTCCTGCTGTGTGAAATCGAACACCCAAACCCCCTAACGTGTGCTATTTGCATTAAGATCTGACCATGGATTTTACCCACTAACTTCGATTCTTTTGCAAAAAATTTTGAGTGTACATGTGTACACCCATGTCCATGTCCTATACTGGCCCGCCCCTGATCTGGGCGTGATTCATGCCCTCTATTCATTAGCCTTATTTCACCACACTGATGTATATCTGATATGCTAGTTAATGAACTAATGTTAAACTTTGATTTATGAAAGCAAACAGGATATTGCCTTATCTGCTGTCAGCGAGAGATTTCTTTTATTTATATTTCTCATATTAGTGGTCAAATATCACAAGGAGGTAGGGTTTGATGTGTGGAGTGCCTTCACTTTGTGATGTTTTTAAGAGTAAAACTGCAAGGGAGTGCCTTCACTTTGTATTATGACTGGTGAATGTTTCTACTTAATGTGATACTGCGAGCCTAACCATGGTATTGCACGCAAAGTTGGATCTGTGCCCTGTTTTGTTCTTTAGCCACATGCATTGTTTGAAACCTTATCTCTAGCTACTTCATTTGTAGTATGAGTAACATGATGGCGGTTCAAAATCAATTTTATGATACAATTGCCTGAGATAGTTTGCCAGATTATTTTTTAGTTGAGATTCACTAAGATAGAAATGGCCACGTGTACACATTCTTCTTTATAAAAATGAAACAAAAAAAAACTCAGTAGGAACCTCCCCTGCTGTTCTGTTAAAAGAAGTTAGAAATGTCCAGCAGTAACTTGTACTCACAAGTAAAAAAATAGAGTCCCATATATACTTGTACCTCAATCCAAAGGATAATTCTTTTATGCTACTATTTAACTCCTATCTTGTTAAGTTTTCTGCTTGTCCATTCAGCATAAACCAACATGTAAGCTCGGTTACAAGTAATGTGAGCCATGATTAGATGTAATTTCTAAAAAAAAGAAAGATGTTATGTGTTTATAAGGTAACCATGATTGGAGTGTCGCGCATCATTACCAAGTTGCTCTTGCTAAGGATTCCTCTTTATAAATTTGTAGCCTAACTGACAAGTTACTTTTATGCAATAAATCTTGGATGGTTCTGTTCTGTGTAGCCGTGGGGCAGCTTGGGCTATTAGTGTTTGAGGGCACTTTTTTTATGTCCTTTGGCATGGTATCATGCCAGAATAGATTGGTTTATTCCCTCCAAGTTAGTACTGAATTTTTGTTTATTAGGTTCATTGAGAATTTTGTTTGTCTTAGGATTTTTTTTGGACATTTATGAGAGTCCAGGTTGCTCTGCTCTCTTCTAGTCATTTCAACGACAAAGCCTTGTTCAAGAAAATTGCCATTTATAAAGTTTCATACTTCTGATACCAGATTGGCCAATATATAGCATCCTAGTTTTAATTCAGTGTTAAGAGTTAGGACCTGCAGACCTTACTTGGGGACGGTAAAATCTATTACTTAGGTACGTATATTGATGTTCCTGCAACACTAGATTGATGTTGAAACATAAGACGGTGTTTTCCAGCATCTAATTCTGACCTCTTTTCTACTTTGTGTTTCCATGGGCATTTATGGTGGATGATTATGGTGGCTTCAGGATATATTATCTGATAATAAATCCATATGATTGCAGCTGGTCTGAGCATCGTTAAGTACAGTATGTCGGAGAAACCATCTGATGCTGCAACTGGTGATGTGAGGCCTGAAGGAATTGTTTCTGATGAGAAAGTGGAAGGTTCTGATCAGAATGAAAGAGATGGTATGCCTTCGCCACAACAAGAGGTATCGTCAATTGCAACTTTTTTATGCTTGCATGCCTCCCACCCCCCAACCCCAATTTAGTTTCTATTATGAGAAATTGAGACTCTAAGAACTCTATTCTTTTACAATATGGGACTTAGCCAAATATTTGCAGGAAGCAGCGATCAAGAAAAAGTATGGAGGGATAATGCCCAGAAAGACACCACTTATTTCCAAGGTTACTATCATTGACTTTAAACATCATGACTCTTTACATCAACACAATTTACTTGATATGTACATACACCAGTCAAAGAAGTTAATTTAATTTTATCTCTATGTCCATGTTCTCTTACCTATGTTTAATTTCATATCAGGACCATGAGCGAGCGTACTTTGATTCTGCTGATTGGGCTTTGGGGAAGGTACTGTCCTGATATTTCGAAAAAAGCTAAAGCTGACTTTTGTACAATGCTGCTAGACAACTATCTTGACAGTACAATCTTATTGTTTTTCAAAAAAGACAGTACAATCATTCACCTGATCCTTGGCTTCCTGCAGCAAGGAGGAAATCCTCAAAAACCTAAAGGACCGCTCGAAGCACTTCGACCAAAATTACAGGTGCAGAAACTGAACCTCATTGCTTGTAACAAGTACCTTTTACTGTTGGTACTTTGTAGCCTTGGCATCAACCATCAAGTGCAAGCCTGGATGATCAGTATACTTTGTGATTTTTGTAATAACTCAAGAAATCACACATCTGTATTTGCATCAAGTTTTACTCACACCACTGAATTGAGTATACCTGACATATTTTCTTTGCATTTGTCATTCTTCTTTGTGTTCTGAGGCTGATATCATTTTTTTTTCATTGAACTTGATTCTAGGTTCAAAGTCAACTTGCATTACATGGTTTATGCTGTACTATAAACACCTAAAAATCCATTTGTTGTTATGATGTTTCTCAATCTTCTTTCAGCCTACTCAACAACAAACTCGTTCACGTCGATTTCTTGGTGAATCTGCTGATAATGAAGGTACCCCATAACCTATGATACCAAGCAAGCAGTGCGTAATGCTTATGTTATAATTATCACATCACTTTTGATTTTGGCTTGCAGAGAGTGCCCATTCGCCTACTGAGGATGTCAATTCACCTACTGAGGATGCTGGCAAGAACCAGGATAACGCTGAAGGCAACGGCAAGGAATGATGGGCGGTTCCAAGTTTTGTCTACGATTTTCTGCTTAAAGCAATAAGCACTCGGGTTCATGTAATGATCATGCCCCGTGAGGTCAAGCTGAATTTCGAATCGTCAAATGCTGTATCAACGTGTTATGTTGTTCCATTTATGACGCCTATTGCCAATCACAATTTGGGATGGAATCGGGGTGATCCGTGGATCACGATGTTGTGTTACCGTTTGAGGCTTTGAGCTAAGAAAAATGAAGCGGGAGAATGCCAGACTTCTGTGGCGACAGTATGATCTTGTCTGAAACGAGGTGAATTAATCTGACATTTTTCGTGTCCCGTTCTTGTTTCTTACCGAGCCTGTACCTGTCTGTCGTCTGCAGTCTTGGGGTTCTCTTCTGATGATGTTCCATTTCAACAAGCTAGCTGATGATGTTCTTCGCTTCTGTTGAGATTGAGTAGCCTTGTCCCTCGTAGGAAGTAGTACTACTAGATTTTTAAGAGTACTTGTACTAGTACTTGATTTGTTTGAGACGAATTCGTGGGCATTTTGAAGTCAAAAGCAAAACAGTCTTGTCATAAACGGGAAGGGCATACGATGACATGTGGACCCTCGAGCCTTACTCTTGTTTGTGGGCCATATTAGGCCTGCCATTAGCCCGTAGCACGTCTACATCAAATATATTAGAATTTTTTTCCCGCAAACCCTAAAGCCTCTTCTTCCTCCCTAACCCCTCACCCCGCCGCCACCTCTAACCTCCAGATCCAATCGACCATCGCCGCCGCAACCATGGGCTTCGACGTGGGCGTCGTCCCTTCCAACCCCGACGGATGGGGCCCTCCTGACGTGCCCGCGATTCCGCAGTCCCTGGGCGGCGGCGCCTCCATCCCCTTCGCGCCCTTCTCCCGCTCCGACAAGCTGGGGCGCATCGCCGACTGGACGCGCAACCCCGCTGGCCCCGCCGCCTTCGCCGCGGCTTCACGCGACTCCGTCTTCGACTTCACCTCCGCCGACGACTCGCTCGTCGCCGGGGCCGAGGACTCCTCGTTCCGCCTCGTCGACGCCAAGCCGCCGCCGCGCCAGCCTCGGTTCGGCCCCAAGTGGCGCTTCAACCAGCGCCCGCAGCTCCCCCAGCGCCAGGACGAGGAGGTGGAGGCGCGCCGCCGCCTGGCCGAGAAGGAGCGCGCCCGCCGGGACCGCCACTTCCAGAACAACCGCTCACACCACCACCCCGGCTTCCGGGGCAACCAGTCCTCGTCGTCGGCCAAGCCCTCCGTCGACATCCAGCCCGACTGGACCATGCGTGAGCAGATCCCCTTCGCCAACTTCACCAAGCTCTCCTTCTCCGTCGCCGACCAGCCCGAGGACCTCCTCCTCTGCGGCGCTGTCGAGTTCTACGACCGCGCCTATGACCGCGTCAACCCCAAGGCCCCGCGCCGTCTCGAGCGGTTCAAGTCCCGCAACTTCTTCAAGGTCACCACCACCGACGATCCTGTCATCCGCCGCCTCGCCGAGGAGGACAAAGCCACGGTGTTCGCCACTGATGCCATCCTCGCCGCGCTCATGTGCACGCCGCGCAGCATCCAATCATGGGACATTGTCGTCCAGCGCGTGGGCAACAAACTCTTCTTTGACAAGCGTGATGGCTCCCAGCTTGACCTGCTCACAGTCAATGAGACTGCACAGGAGCAGCTCCCTGAGAACAAGGAGGACATCAACTCAGCGCACTCACTCGCTGTTGAGGCCACCTACATCAACCAGAACTTCTCGCAGCAGGTGTTGCACCGTGAAGGTGAGAAGGTTACCTTTGATGAGCCTAACCCTTTTGCTTCTGCGGGTGAGGAGGCAGCATCTGTTGGCTACCAATATCGCCGCTGGAAGCTGGATGATGAGATCAGCCTTGTTGCTCGTTGTGAGGTGCATGCTGTCAATGCTGATCCAAGTGGTGGTCGCCAGTTCCTTACGCTCAATGCTCTCAATGAGTTTGATCCTAAGATTACTGGTGTTGACTGGAGGCAGAAGCTTGAGACCCAGCGTGGGGCTGTCCTTGCTACAGAGCTCAAGAACAATGCGAACAAACTTGCTCGCTGGACTGCCCAGGCTTTGCTTTCTGGTGCTGACATGATGAAGTTGGGCTATGTGTCACGTGTGCATCCACGCGATCACTACAACCATTCTGTACTCACTGTAATGGGGTACAAGCCAAGGGATTTTGCTGCACAGATCAACCTCAATACTGCTAACATGTGGGGAATCGTCAAGTCAATTGTGGACATTTGCATGAAGTTTGAAGAGGGCAAGTATGTGTTTGTGAAAGATCCAGCAAAGCCACAGGTTAGGATCTATGAGGTGCCCTCTGATGCATTCGAGAATGATTATGTTGAAGAGCCACTTCCAGAGGAGGAGCAGGTTCGCCCGCTTGCAGATGTTGATGCCACGGCACAAGAAATGGATGCAGCCGCTGAGGCAGAGGCCAATGGTGCATTGGTTGCTAACAGTGGTGAGGATGATAAGGTTGCAGAGGCTACTGCTGCTTGAAGGGCATAAAAGGCTTCCCTGTTTCCTTCGCAAGATAGGTCTTTCTTTTGGCTAATTATCTGTTTTGATGGATACCTTGATGAGTTGAACTTCCGGTTATTGATACATTGTCTCGTTTTGGTCATTGAGGATACTCTTGCTCGCATTTTACATGCTTAGGCATGTAAGTTTTGTTAGCACCTATCAGTTGAAATTGAGTAACTATGCTGGTAGTTTAATCTTTTATGCTGCCGCTTATCAGTGTTTGAGCCATGGTCTACCTGAATATCTGCATGTTGAGCTGAGCCTTGTGAACTGATGCGCCATTGGAACTTCTTATCGTGCTTCATAATGTTCTGCATTTTTTGTAGTATCTTGCAATCAATTAACTGTTGCACTTGAACGCTGCTGGTATGTGTGTGAAATGTGTGGTTATGTTGCTGCTGGTGCATTCTAGTTGAAATGCTATAAATTGAAGAGAGCTATGGACAAGAATCATGTCTAGCTGTGAATACAGGGATTTTGCAACAATTTAGCATACCATAGAGGCATAGACATTGTTACATAGGTGAGACAATGTACATATGCATTGCAAGTTTCTTCGTTGCAACAGGTTTAAAGTTCCTCGTGTTGTTTCCAGGCTGCAAGTTTAGTTTCACATTGCATATTGCATATCCCTGTCTTGCATTTCACATGTCGAATCTTGTTTGTTGAATATTATGAGTTCGCTCTTTTCAGCCTCGAGATAGCATGTCTCGCATGCCTTGTTGAATATTATGACTCAACTGCAGAGAGCAGTACTGCAGAGGATCCTCCCGGTTCAATTGCAGTGTCTAGCATAGCTAAGCTATTGTAGATTCTTCATAGTACTACTAGGATGTTTTTTGTTTGGGAAGATGAGTTGGCCAAGGAACTCGAGTGACAGATATCAGATGAGAAATTTTGTTGGACGAGGAACTTGCAGGAACATGAGATGATACTGGTTTAGCAGGCTATTTTGGAGAACGAAGTGCTTTGATTGCCCAAGTTCCAAGTGCTGTGGAATCTGCAAGGGCGTTCTTGAACTGTTAGTGCTGAATTGCCTTGGAATATCTATGTGCCTTATAAATTGTAATCGAAGTCATAAGTCATAACTTAACCAGCATTTGTCGACCTATCATGGAACCGGTAATCTTCTGGGAATTTTTGTTGTGTTTGTTTTGACCAGGAAAGCAAAGACAATTTCATCTACAGCGCGTCACGAATTCGCTAGACTTCTCAAGGTGTTGAATGCTGATGTCGGCTTTATGTCCGGTAGCAGCCGTCGGGGGTCACCACGCAGTGGGAGTTTATGGACACAGTTATCTGACTGAGAACTAGGTAACTGTGTCAGATAGTTTTCATAGTAATCAAATTCTTCTAAGTAATTGTGCCAGATAGGTTTCATAGTGATCAAATTCTTCTCACATTCTATAAGGGCAGTCCTAACCCAGACTCTACCATAGAGTTTAAGCCTCCTATTTATTGTGTTTTGCTGATGTGACAGTATATTTATGGAAGAGAGAGGAAGAAATCAAGACTCCAAGCCTTATTTAAACTCCAAGTCTTTACGCAAATCAAGAATGAATGTGAGAGAGACAAGTGGGCCATATAAACTAAAGTAACACACTTTGAATTGGGAAGTATAGTTTTTTGTGATGGAGTCTTTGAGGCTTAGACTCTATGAGTGGATTCTGCATGGGGACTGTCCTAAAACTCTATCCTAGTCTCTTGTCATGTCAGCAAAAATGGTAATATTTAATGTCATAAAACCCTTCATAAAATTTTCATTAAGACTGACCTTCGCCGGTCATCATGATCAGTTGATATACAGCGATTTTCGTGACTGCAAATTGTGGATTTATTACCATGTATAAATGTATATATTCTCGAACTGTTAATAATTCCCGGCAGCACCTAAAACGTCCGATAGTAAGGCCCACGTTCCTTTCATTCCGGCCCACAGGACTATGCCCACTTACCACCCACGGCGACCCACTGAGGAGCCCGCAGCGGCAGGCCATAACCCTAGCAGATCGCCGCTTCGAGCAGACGCCACGATTCCTTTCGCCCCCCAATCCGTTCCCCAGGAGAAGCCGGAGGCGGAGGAAGTGAGATCGCGAGGAGCAGCAGGCGGAGATGAAGACGTTCGACCCGTGGCCGGTGTTCTTCCGCCGGGAGTGGAAGCGCAACTGGCCCTTCCTCACCGGGTTCGCCATCACCGGATTCCTCATCACCAAGATGACGGCCAACTTCACCGAGGAGGACCTCAAGAACTCCAAGTTCGTCCAGGAGCACAAGAAGCACTGACGAGGCCAGGTGAGACGCCGAGGCCTTGCACCATCACCTTTTCCCCTGCCTGATCTGTCTCTATTTTCCACGATGGGGTCAGATCTGCATCGCTCTCTGGTGGTGGTTCCTGTGCGGCCGCCTGTTTTAGATCTCATTCGTGGTTGATGCTTGTGTGCGATGTCACTGCCGCTAGTGGATGCCGCACAATGTTTTTACGATCTGTTCTAGTGATGCGTGGAATTAAGAGGCCTTTCGATCCGAGTGAAACTTGTGTGCGATTTGGGGGAAACTAACACGACTACACGAGGAAAAGGGTGCTGTTTTAGGGGAAATGGTGGGCAGGAGAACAATAGGTCTCAGTTGACGTATCCTCTAGCTATTTACGGTAGCAAATTGCATTTCACTTCAGATTGCAGCACCCAAAGAGATAATCACCATTTCCACTTTTTTTCGTTCTGAGAAATATGAGTAGTTTACCCTTCTGCAATGTATTCTGTTGCTTTGAACCTTCCTTTGACTGCTGTGATTCTCACATGTTCTACTTTTAACAGTGAATAAGGCGTCTGACTAGTTTTATTGTTTCTCGATGCATCAGTACAAATTATTGAAGTTGTAATCCTGATGTCCACTGCCATCAAGATGCAATAACCAAGTCTGATGACGTGGTTACTGATTCCACAACCTAGTATGTGATGACATGGTTACTGATGCCATATACCTTGTATGTGATGATGTGGTTACTGATGCCATAACCTTCAGTATCCTCTTTTGTTCCTCCCAAACCTGCTAGCCGTGACCATTCTGGCTGGAAGTAGCAATTAGCTATTCTCAATTGGCCTGTTAGTATTGACAGATTAACTGTGGTGATGCAAAGAGGGGAGAATCCATTATATTTGTCTTGTAGCTTCTTGTTGAGAAAGTGTTTGCTTGGCAATTTATCTAAACTCAAAGCATCAAGCACGGAGTGATAAATGATAGCAAATTCAGGGCAAATTTAGTCATATGTTAACCCTTTGTTTGAAGCACGATATCTGAGAATCTTTAACTTAATTAGATTGGTATGCACGTGTAAAACCACAGCCCTGAAGGGTCATTGGATAGCTTTTACCGTGCCAGGAAAATGAACCAACATATATTGCACATGTATCTTTTCACACCCTATCAATTTCCCTGCCTGTGAATAGAGGCTATGACGCCATGTATTATATTTTTTTATGTACTGTTTATCTAGGAATTCTTGGTCGACTAATTTTCTCATACATTGGCATTCTCAAATTTGAAAAATGAAAAAACTATCTTTTGGCAAAAAAGGGGAATCGTGGCCATGAAAACACACAGCCTATCTGTGGTCTAATTTGCTGGTAGCGTGTGGGTGAACATCTAGGCCCCGTTTGGCAGGGCTTCGGCTCTTCCAAAAACAGCTCCGGCTCTGGCTCCTCAGATGGAGCGGCTTCTCTGGTGGAGTTGGAGCCGTTTTAGAAAATGTTTGGCAAAACAGCTTCACTTGTTAGATTGATGTGTAAGCCGCGTGAAGCCACGATTTCATGGCTTCACCTTGCCTGTGTAAGCCGCCGACGGCTTCAGAACCGGCTTCACGTGTGAAGCCGGTCCTGAAACAAACGTTTGGGAGGGCTTCACATGAAGCCGCTCGTGAAGCCCTCCCAAGAGCCGTGCCAAACGGGGCCCTAGTCAAAAGACCTACTGACTTATCATGAGCATTGCTTTTAGATGAATGGGCATTTATTGTTTAGGCCATGGAGGATTGGGCTTTTCACAGTATCAGGATGACAATGGATTGGTCCATGGTACTAAAAAAAATCACCCAGTACTTTAGAAAAGTTTTCTTGTGGTGACGCCGAGCCTTCTTAGTCTGAAATTATCTAAATTACATGAATTTTCATCTATTTGTTATTTTTAAACCTGCAAGGATCACTGATGCCTATCACCCGCTAAAAGCCTTACTCCCGCTAAAAGCCTTACTAAACATTGTGTGTGCCAGCTGTGTGACACCGCTCACTTGTTCATACTCTTTGTAGCACCTTGTGCATTTGGGATTCCATACTGTTCCAATAATTTTGAAATCAAAGTGTTTGACGCTTAAACTCCGTTGCAGGTGGAGGAGTTGCCAGATTTGCCTATGCGGTCGGCCAGTTCTGCTATGCCTGTCTGAATGAAAAAATAGTTCCCCTCTCTTTTCCCCCTTTTATTTAATCTGAATATCTGCACTCTATGCTCCATTTGTAATGTAATAAGAGGCAAAAGAATTGTTGAACCAAAAGAAACCAGCTTATGATGATGATACTTAAGTTTGATCCATTTTACTGACTTGATATGTGGGCCGTCGATCTTGTTATCTTGTTAATTGATTGGAGCCCGTTTGAAAAGAAAGGGGGTCGAAATCTTGTGTGACATTTAGCTCTGTTTACATATTTGAATGCAATCCCCCTTAAAGAAGCATCTCTTCTCTGGAGAGAGACTAATTCTTATTTTGGGTTCTCTAGTTTATTGTGAAACATGAGAAACGTTTCCTCCAGAATCAGTAGGGAAGCTGTTTAAATAATTGACCAAACGGGACTAAATAGTGTATTAGGTGTGCTGCCGTTTTCTTTATTGTAGACTTCTTGTTTCATATTTTTGTTGCGACTTTCGTACACCTCATCAGACCACTTAACGAAATTTTGCCGCCCCCGCTGTCTCTGTGGTTCTCTCTACTAACAGGAGATGTGTCAGCCCAGTTTGCAGCCCACTAAACGTCTCCTAGTGGCCCAGCCACTCACTACGCTGCTGCTGCTGCTGCTGCAAGCACTTGCAACCTCTGCTCGCATCCTGTTCTCCGCATGGCTACTTGCATGATTGCATCTTCCGCCGCGCCGTCTGCTGTCGCTCGCCTGGAGCCGCTCTTCTTCTCTCCATGGCGCATAGCCGCCGCATACGGAATCGCCAGACGTCTCGTTGACGATGGTTGCTAAGGAGTCCAGTAGAAACGGCGATAAATGCAAATGCAATCATCACCCCAGCTTGTGGCGCTCGACGAGTCGTGGCAACCATTATCGATCAATCACCCCAGCTAGCCATCGACTCATCGTCCCGTCGCCGTCGCCGAAATAATGCGCGCACGGTGAGAACTGAGGACTCTCGGCGCGGTGTGGTTCAGCATCAGCGTGCCCCGTCGTAGCTCCTGCGTCGTCCATGTGTGTGCTCCCTCGCCACAGTACGTGGGCGGTCTAGCCGATACACGTTCGATCTTTGTTTCCGACATGACACGCACGGCAAGGCAGGTTTCTTGAGCTTTGACTGACAGTTCGTGCCGCTGCCGCCGCTAGTCTGCTGCCGTGCATCCGAGGCTGCAGGGGCGCCCTGCTGGTAGAAGTAGAACTGACAGCAGCATGCCAGGGTGGAGCCAAGAGACGCCGTTAAGCTAGCGGAGACCACGGGCAGGCGCAAACGACAGAGTCCGGACGGCGACGGCGACGGGGAGTTGTGGACGGATGGACGGACGGCTTGTGCTGAAGGCAGCGAGCGGAGGGAGGGGACGGACAGGGGAGGTGCCATCGGAGAAAAAGGCACACGACGCGCCGTCGCCGGGCCGTGTGGCTCCTGCTGTTCCCTCCCCTCCGCTCCCTCTCGCTCTCGGAGAGCAGCAGCAGCGGAGGGAGTTGGGTCGGAAGTGGCGGGTGGGGTGGGGTCCTGACAGTCCTCCCCTCTCACGCGCTCGACGTCGCCACCGTGTCTGCCTCCTCCGTTTCCTGTTCCTGCTTCCACCACGGCCCGGTGGCCCCTGCGCGCACGCGCCAAGGCCAGGCCCTCCCGCGCTCTCGTCCACACACAGCGCGCGGCAGGGTATCCCCTCCCGCTGCACGTCGGCGTCAAAGAATTATTTGGACGCGAGCGCACAGGCACAGCTACAGGCCAGAGGCAGGGACAGAGAGCGACCTGCGCGGATCCTCTGTGCCCGTCACCGCATCGCCGCACCGCATCGGCGCCGCTCCTCCTTTTCCTACCGGCGAGCCGCGGCGGCTGTCATTCAGCGGTCACCCGTCCCAATACGAACAAACGGGAGGAGGGGGAGCGCCGGCGCGCCGCCGTCGCCGTGCTTTTCAGGTAGCTCTCGCCGCCGCTCCGGTCGCCGCCGTTGTGTTGCGCGCCGGGACCAGCGCACGTGGGTAGGGATGAAAACAACAGGAACGGGTGGGAAAACCCTAACCATTTCCGTTTTCATTTTTTATTACGGAAAACGGGAGCGGGAGTGGAATAGCCGGGTACGGAAGCGGAAACGGAATATAACGGTTACGGAAATAGGCGGGAACCGGAAAATCTACCGGAATATATTATGATTTAATCACTACTCATTTTACATGAATATAACACAAGACACTCCTTTACACAAGCTATTTTTTAAAAATATGATCAATATTTCTTGTTTCTTACGATTAAAGCGTGAAATATATGTATTGATGTCGAGGAATATGTATTGATGTTGAGAAACATGAGAGAATATATGGTGTGCCTATTTATTTTTTCGAATTTTATAAATACGGGAAAAAAATACGGGATTATGCCGGCTAAAAACGGAATCCCACAAATACGGACGAGATACACCTTCTTCTGCTTTCCGTCTCATTTCCATATTTTTCTGTAAATATAGAAACGAGTGAAATAAATATAAAAATACGAACAATACGGAAGGGGTTTTTTTCCGTCCGTTTTGATCCTTACGCGTGGGTCTCGTGAGCGCCGCGCCGGATTCTACCGCGAGCAGGGGTTGCGTGGGCCCGTGGGGGGATGGGTTTCGCTTGTCCCGGCTCGGGCCGCGCGCCCGCGGTCGACGTCGCTGGGCAGTGGAGATCGGTGGGTGCGGATCCATCGCCAAGCACGTGCTGCAAAACGAGGCGCTTGCCTGCTTGCGTCACTCGGTGCGTGTGCGGCCACACTATGGCCCCGTTTAGTTCAAAAATCAAAATTCCAAATTTTTTTCCCGACACGTGTATGGAGACTTAAATCTAGACGAAATAAAAAACGCATTGCGACTGTTGCCTGTAAATCGTGAGACGAATTTAATGAACCTAATTATGCCATAATCAGACGCTAAATTGCTACAGTAATGCTACCGTAAATAGCCTCTAATGATAGATTGGTTAGGCTCATTACATTCATCTCGCAATTTACAGACGAGTTCTGTAATTTATTTTGTGATTAATTTATATTTAGTACTTCAAACATAAAAAAATGTCTTTTCAAAAACTTTATGGAACGCAACTAAACGGACTAGCACTGCTAGCTGCTTGCACGTACGGTACGGAAACATTCATCAGATATTCAGATAACCGTATAGATCTCGAGATATTTTGGTAAGCTCTCGAAACATCCGATGAAAAAAAATTCGATGAACACTGTGACGAAACATTAAACTCTCTCTTCTCCTTGTCTGTTTTCAGTTTATTTCCGACTTATGTCTCACAGAACAGTATTGAAAGAGTCCAAATCAGACTAGACGAACAGAGGGAAAATTACTTGGTGAAACATCATGACCACTGTTTGCAACATGAAAAATAATTTGTAAAAAATGACCATATGGTTTGTCTTTGAGATAAAAACTAGGTGCTATAAATAGACGCACCTAAGGGTATCCATATCCACTGCCAAACTTTAGTTCGAAAGTTTGTGCTAGTTTTTTAAAGTAGAAGCTCATTTTGAAAAAAATCAATATAAATTTTTAAACTAAATAAGAGCAATGGATACCCTAAGCGGACAAACCATTTGCACCTCGAATAAAAATTCCCACCGCAACATAAACATTGTTTCATATAATATTTATTGGACTATGAGTATGTAGAAATAATAGTTGCAACACCGATAGATATATCAGAGCGTCCGATTTTTTTTTAAGATTACCCTTTGGTATATGGCGTACGCTAGGCACATATGCAGTTTTTTTTACTAAGAACTAGTGGAGATGTACGTGCCACAAGCACGTATCTAATTTTCCTTCCATCAAGAAATAATGTTATTTATTTTTCTTCTAAAAATGATATACGTCTTTCTTTTCCTTCCATAAACAATGATGTAAATTATTATCTTTTCAAAAAAATAATGATGCAAATTATGGGTGAATACATGTGGAAAGGAAATTAAAAATATGTGCTGAAGGAAAGTAATACATGAATATAAGAGGTGAGTATAGAAAATTGCTGGTGTAAAAAGTATTAAGATTTTGGTGGGAAACATTGATGAAACCAATCTCGCTCTCTCTTTCTGTCAAACTTTTTGGACTGACAAGTGGGGCCTCCGTGAGGTGTAAGGTGGGCTTTATCTTGATGAGAAAGAGTTTCAATTGTTTCAATTTGTTATAAATTGATAAAGAAAAAATCTACCGGCCCTGACATTGGCAGCTTAGATACCTTTGGAGCGATGGTGCGTACAGGCTACGGGGAGACGAGGGGTATCGCCAATAATTCCAGGGAGCGTAGGCTGGCAATCAGTGCTGTGCTGTACTGTACTGTACTGTACTGTACTGTAGTATGACAGTATGAGGAAACGTCGGCCAGCCATTCCTTTGGACACACAAAAGGAAAAGGCTTTTGTCGCAGAAAGTCGAGTGATCAATCTGCCGACAGTCGCGCCGCGCGTATAGGGAAGGCGAGGGGGCCTGCAGTGTAACTCGCCAGTAGGCACGAGGGCACGACCCCCGTGCATCCAACGAACCACCGTGGAATCCGATCGCGCGGCGCCGCGGTCTGCGCACGGAGCCCTGCCCGCCCTGGCGAGGCGCGGCCTGATGCCGGGCGCCGCGGCCCGTACGAGCAACCTGCGAAAAGGCACGCGAGTACGCGCGTTTTTCACGTCGGAGCACGCGGGCCGTCGCGTGCTCCTCATGCCGCCGGCGCGGCGGGGCATACACCATTTCGCAGTATAATCTATCGCAAACCAGGCCGGGCCGCGGGGAAGCTAAATATGGAATCGAGCACGCGGTTTCCTGGATTTCCAGCGGGGCGGGGGGTAAGGATGGATTCGGATCGGATACGGATGAAATCAGATCTGAATGTCATTTTTTACCACATTTTAATTTGGATACGAATGCGAATGCGGATCTCATCGGATACGAATACAAAACGGATAGTTCGAATCCGGATTCGAATCCGGATACCTTCTCGATTTGAAACATAGAGCTATCACGAGTATCAGTTTATTTTGTCAATAATTTTATAGTAGATCAAAAATCGTTATACAAGTAGAGAGTAAAGGATTAGAAGATAGCTAATAAAAAAGAATATAATTATCTATATATAGCTTTTATATTAAATTAGACGTATAGCCCGCGCATTTGCGCGGCTAGTATTAAAAATTCAAAAGATTGCATGTCGTTGTATCCTTACTTAAAAATTATACTATTTTTTTACCATACATCACCCTGTTCATTATCGTAAAATTATGTCTCATTGTTTGTTAAAACAATTCAAATATGATCTACCTATAATAGCAATTTGATTTGTTGAGCTTTAATAATATTATGCATATAATTATTTTTATTTTATTTTGATTGATTGTTGTTTTATTAATAGTATATGTTTGTAACTGATATATAGCTAAATGATATTTCATATTTAATTTTTCATAATGGCATTGGTGGGTGATTTTTAATTAGGCACAGGGGTATTTTAGGCTAATTTTATCATAATGGCAGTGGTGGGTAATTTTTATTTTTCTATTTTTCTCCAATTAAATTGAGAATTTTTAGGCCTTAAGAGCGAATGTGGATGCTCCGTTTGTTGGCCAAATAATAAGATAATAGATATATAATACTAATTTTAAAAGTAAAATAAATAAATATATAAATACTTAATAATTAGGAGATATAAAAATGATTTTATCATTAAATAATTAATTAATTTGACTCGTATAAAATAATTTTAATCATGAAATAAATATATTAAATAGTTAAAGTTAATTTTTATATCATTACTAATTTTAATAAATATATTATTAGTTATCTAGCTTTCTAAATAATTTAAATAGTATACATCATTAAGTAATTAGTATAAAGATAAGTTTAAGATTGTCTCAGTAGTCATTTTTTCTTTGCGGATACGGATGTGATCGGATATTTCTCGAATATGAATATGGAATCGGATAGAGAAAAATTCTCAAAATCAAATTCGGATACATACATATAATATTTATATTAAAATCGAATACGAATATGAATAATTCGGGGTTGCGTCGCGGATCGCACCCACCGGCACCCCGCACGGTGACACCGAGCGACGGGGGGCCGAGGGTGACCGCGCGCGCGCGCGCGTCGGCACATGCGGGAAATCCCTGGGAATCTCGACCGCCATGTGCGCGCCGTGGCGCCGCTCACTCGCACCCGTCGGACAGCGTCCTCGGGCAGAAGGTTCGGGCGCCAGCCACGCCCACACCGGCCGCCGCGCCGTTCCGTTCCTTCCCGATCGATCTGCCCCTCGGTGGGGGCGGGGGGATGGACCATGGATCCATCACCCATGGTCCATGGGCGGATGGGTGGCGCCGATCGAGCCGGGGAAATATCTCCGTCGCGGCCTCCTCGCGGCTGGGCTGGTGCGCTGGCAGTCTGGCACTGGCACTGGCACTGGCACTGGCAGGTCGCTCGGTCGAACCCTCCCCCCAAAGCTCCCATCCATTTCACGCGCGTGCTGCGAAGGAGCCGAGCTGAGCTCTCAGGGACAAAACAGCAACGTGCATGCGTGTTCCATGCCGCCTGAATTTTTTTAGCATTTTTAAAAGGGTGCGGCCTTATTATATTTTTAGGCACTGAAGCAGCAGCAACGACGACTCACGAGGCAGATCCGGGCCCGGCACCGGCAGGATCTCGTTTGCTGGCGCCTCAACGTCTCGAGGACGACGACGTGTTGATGGAGGAAAGGTTACTGGCTGTAGCAAGGAGGAGTGTTTTTTAATGGCGCCACGTCGGTCGGGGGGTGACTTGGATGATCATGTACGTTTGGGGGCCCGGGTTATGTGTGCTCTCGTTGACTCCGTGATCCTGCGTTGGCGTGTGGAGCTACACGCACATCTCGCCATCCGGGAACTGTTCATCGAAGCAAACACACACTCGGCACTTGTTTTATTAATCATTCACTTCGCCTTTTCCCCTGTACGTTTTCAAGAGAGGAGAGTTCAATTTGGTTCCCACACACACACACACACACACTATTGCTAGTTCCAACAGAGAAATAGTATGATCAAGAACTATCATGACGCGGAAATGATGTTTTGGCCGGCACGCCTATTGGATCTCAGCCCGGCCTCTGCCACCGACAGCCCACCTCCTCACTCTTGGCCGTCTTGCGTGTTCTGACCCCAACTAAACAGTCTAAACTATACTACGTGCCGGGGCACACACACACATCCACAAAAACTAAAAGACCCCCCACAGCTTGGTCTCGATTTTCTATGCGTGCAAATATAATGTATCCATCAGTTAATCCCTCAAAATATTGTGTCCATCCTGTTAATAATTCTGAACATACGCATACAGTGATGGATGTACACCACCTAATGTACCTGCAGCCAGGAGCTCTCTCTCTCTCTCTCTCTCATGTGACTATGTGAGAGCTTGTTTTTTTATCCCTCTTTTTTGTCTTACTTATATTGTTCGTCCAGGTTTATATAGATTTCAAGATATTCTCTTTTGGAGTTGAAGATACGGTACATTTTCCAGACACGTGGAAAAGAAAAGAATTATCCACTAGCGGGTCAAACCCAGCAAGACGAGCCACGTCAACGCCAGCCCCGCCTACACGTCAAGCCCACCACGGCAACAGGCCCGGATGCCGAAAGTGCCCCTACCGCTTCCCCCCAACAGCGACGCGGCCACCACCGCCGCTCAGGCGCTCAGCTGTCCCCGGAGGGGTAGGACCGTCCACCTGAAGAGGCCAAGAGCACCCACACCTCCCTCGGCCTGTCTGTTCGGCACCCACCCCCCCTGCACCGCGCGCATATAACCAAGGGGACGCCGCTGCTCCTCCCTCGTCCACTTCCTCCTCCTCCTCATCCCCGTCCTTGCCTGCGTTTTCGCTGCGGATTGGAGCGGCAAGGGCGCACTTCCCGGGCGGGATCCCTCCGGCTGCGGCCTGACGATGCCGGAGGCAAATGCGGGTGCGCTGGCGCACGCGGAGCAGAGGAAGAAGGTGGGGGAGCTCGGTTCCGGAGTGAAAAATCGCTTCTTTTCTCTGCCTTGGTGCCGTGGATACGAAGAGTCCCGTGGGCATTAGGGGGCGACGGGGCGCGGTGCCCCGAGCAGCGGTGCTCGTGTGGGATGACTGGATAAGGACGTGGCCCTCTGTCTTCTCCTGATTTTGGCACGGCCGGAGCTGCTGGATTTGGGGGGATTTGGATTTCTTGCGGCCCTGATCCTGAGTCCTGACTGTAGTTTGCTTCCTGCGCGCGAGAATATGCTTCGTGTTCGTGGGATAATGGGATTTACCATAGTGATTTCTTGCCTTCTTAGGCGATCCCGTCTTATCCGAATTATTCGAGCTGTAGTATTCCTCAGAAGGAATCCTCCTTGGTACTACATCCGCAGGAAATCCGCTCTCTCTTCTTAAGTTAAGGTTTCCAATCCCCCCAAATCTGGCTTTTTTCACGCTATCGTAAAGAGGGCGCGGTAATTCTTGTCTACCACGCAACACTGGTGGTCGAGGAGTCTTGGTAAACGCGGGTATTGGATTCGGTGACCTTGTATGTTTATCCTAATCCAGGTCGGCTATTTTCTTTCCTTTGTGGGTCAGAGATGGCTTAGGCAAGCATAAATATTCCTTTGCCCACCGGGGAGGCATATTTACCGTCTATATATTTTAAGCTGAGTGCCCCCTGTTCAGAGGTGATTATTAGCCTTGATAAGGGTTTGAGAGATACCAGTTCTTTGGCCGGTGGCAAAGGTCAGTCTTGGCCGGGTCAGAGGGGGTAGATACTGCAGAGCTTTTGCGTTTGAGTTGCTTGGATTACTTGGCGTCAGTTTGTGCCTTTGTAGTTTGGTGTGAGTAGAAACTAGGCTGAGACTTTACTAGTTTACTATTCCATTGGTTTATTTAGTACTAACATGAAAGCTTATCTTGTGCATATCAGGACTAGTTGTCTCTTGCTATCTCTAGAAGATTCGGGTTATATGTTCCTCTTGGGGATTTCACCTCTGCTTATTTTGCTGTGCTGATTGTTTGGTTTGCTGGTTCAGCTCACATGAAAAAAAAGATGACATTCTGCTGAATTCCTTCCTATTTTCCAAGTGATATGTCATTGCTTAAATTCTTAATAGTTGACTTTGATATACTTTTCAGAAAAAAGAACGTTCACTGTGTCCTCAATGCTAATGTTTTCCACTATGAAACTTCCAGAATTCACCAGAGATGGATTTCTTCAGTGAATATGGCGATGCCAACAGATACAAAATTCAGGAAATAATTGGCAAAGGAAGCTACGGGGTTGTTTGCTCAGCTATTGACCAACAAACTGGTGAGAAGGTAGCGATCAAGAAAATACAGAATATCTTTGAGCATCTGTCCGACGCTGCTAGGATCCTCCGGGAGATCAAGCTCCTCCGGCTTCTAAGGCATCCTGATATTGTTGAGATCAAACATGTAATGTTACCTCCATCGAGGAGGGACTTCAGAGATATTTATGTTGTTTTTGAGCTGATGGATACCGACCTTCACCAAGTTATTAAGGCTAATGATGACTTAACAAAGGAGCACCATCAGTTCTTTCTCTATCAGATGCTGCGTGCTTTGAAATATATTCATACTGGTATACACTCCATATAGTCATATTAAGCTGAAAGTACTTCTGACTAGCATTAATAGTGTGCTGGTGCTGCTTTTCTATTTTCTATTAGGAGTATGAACTTCTGTGAGTAGCCTTTGCACACGAATTCAACTTTTTGCTAATCAATGACAATGACTTATTCTGTACTTCCTGTTCTTTAGAGTTGTTTCTCCACCTATCCCACTACTTTCATGTGTGTACTGCATTCTGGATCATTCCATGCTTTCTGAAATTAGCTTGCAGGTTCTGATTATGTAGTATTCCTTCCGTTGTTGAAAATTTGAATATCTTAGACATTCTCCATGCTTAGATGGCAATATACATGAATATACTCTTGATTCAAAATTTACCTTAGAAAATTAGTTTTGCATTGTCTGAGTGCATCAATCGATTCTGCCTTTATTTCTTTGCGATAATTTTCATGCACATACTTTCATATGTACTGGTTTCTTTCGTGTAATTCCTTATTTAAATTCTGCAAAGTTGAAAAATCTATGCTTGTTTCACTTACAATCTGCCATATGCATTTTCTTTATATCTACTGTAGAGTGACTTTGAGATATGCTCTGATCACGTCTATTTTTCTGCAGCTAATGTTTATCATCGTGACTTAAAGCCAAAAAATATACTAGCAAATGCTAACTGCAAACTCAAGATATGTGATTTCGGATTAGCAAGGGTTGCGTTTAATGACTCTCCTACCACAGTCTTCTGGACGGTATGGTATTTCTACAGTTCTGCTATAGTTGATTCACAATACAACACTTCTATCGAAGCTCTTTATGACAATGGGGTTGATGTATTGTGTTCGACACCAAAGAGTCCTGCTTCAAACTTAAGTCTCACTCTCTGCACTAAAATGACTTGCAGGACTATGTTGCTACTAGATGGTACAGGGCTCCTGAGCTGTGTGGGTCTTTCTTTACTAAGGTACTCAATTTCCTCAAGCTGTGTTTTTGTTAAGTCTTATCAACTGGGTTTTCATTTTCGTCCATCTTCATGTTTAGTTTCATGTCCCTATGTTATTCTGATGGTATTAAGTTGATTCTCTTGTGCAGTATTCACCAGCTATTGATATGTGGAGCATTGGTTGCATTTTTGCGGAGATTTTGACTGGGAAGCCTTTATTCCCTGGTAAAAATGTGGTTCACCAATTGGATTTGATGACTGATCTCTTGGGCACACCATCAGCAGATACTATTTCACAGGTGATTTATTATTTATGGAAATATTGACATGTTCAACTCAAGCATAAATTATTGCAAAGTCTAAAATGTTTTTACCCTTGGACTACAGATCCGAAATGAGAAAGCGAGGAGGTACCTTAGCAGTATGAGGAAGAAACAGCCAATACCCTTTTCATTGAAGTTCCCCAATGCAGATCCCTCGGCGCTCAAGCTCTTGCAAAGGCTTCTAGCATTTGATCCCAAGGATCGACCAACAGCTGAAGAGGTAGGTTTGTCATAATGGAACATTGATTTTATGTGTTACGCTACTTTTATTTGTGTAACTTACCCTCACAGAATCATATTCTAATGATAATAATTGTGTTGTATGCATGAGCAGGCATTGGCTGATCCCTATTTTAAAGGCATTGCAAAAGTGGAGAGGGAACCATCGTGCCAGCCAATTTCGAAAATGGAATTTGAGTTTGAACGGAGAAAGTTTACTAAAGAGGATGTCAAGGAACTTATATTCCAGGAGATACTGGAATACCACCCTCAACTTCTAAAGGATTACAAGAACGGCTCTGAAAAAACAAGCTTTCTATATCCCAGGTTGTTTACCTTGACCGTATCATTAGCTTCGTTACCCTCTTGTTATTATGTTTGAATGTGGTACTATTTTTTCATAACATACATCCTTAAATGTTTCGATTTTTCTTTATTATGCAGTGCTGTTGACAATTTCCGGAGGCAGTTTGCTAGCTTAGAAGAAAATGGAGGGAGGAATGCCACAGTCGACAGGAAGCATGTTTCTCTCCCAAGGTAGCTTAAATTGTTGTTTTCCATTTTATTTCAATAATTTGTGCTGCCATGTATTGTAATGCAGTAGTTAATTAAGGGTTTTTTCTTTCAACTAGATATAGAATGGTGTTTTGATTACAGTTCCTGAAAATCTTAACCCAGAAAAACCTTAAACCCTATTGGATGATGGGTTGGCCTGGTGTGTCAAAAAGTTCAGAAATTTTGCTCAAACTAGACTTCTGACCTTGATTGGCTGCTTCAGGACTACAACCGTTCACTCTACTCCAATTCCTGCAAAGGAAGGTCCGGCTGCAACATCCCAGGTTCCTCAAAGGATTCCAACAGGTAACTGTTTCTATTTACTATTTGTCTTTTTTTTATCATTCTATTTACTATTTGTCGCTACCCAGCAGTATGTTTTTCTGTCACTCCTGAGTTCCAATTTTTCTGACATGTTTAATTCTGCCAATCTTTGGCCCAGTATTACCATTCGAGAATGCAAGTGCTGTCGATCAACACATCACGCGACGGGTGGCTAGGAATCCAGGTGTACCTCCAGCAACCAACAACTCATCGGTATATGGCTACCACCTGAAGTCGGACAGCTCAGACAGGCAGGATCATCAGCTAGAGCTTGAAAAAGACCAGATGCAATATAGGCCAGGGCAGCATGCCATGGAAGCCAAGGTAGCACCTGAGTTGGCCCGGGACATGCGGCCATCGCTGTACTATGTCTCGAGGGGTGTACCCAAAACTGATCTAACAGAAAGGGCCGCCCTCCAAAGGAGCATGCTGCACAACGTTGCTTCCTTCAATGGCATCACGGCTGTCGCTGGTGGGTACAGCAAGGCAGGCATTCTCCACTATGGAGTCACAAGCTTGTACTAGAGCAGTGTCACTGGGCCCTGGGAGGATAATAAGATGGGAACGGAGTGCGGCTACAGCTGCCCCTTCCCCCCAGCTTGAAGTTCGGAGCACGGACGGGAGGTTCATGCCTGATCAACGATGCAGGCGTCCGGAAAGGATTTTCAGGCTGGGAAAATGGCGAGCGCCACCTTTTGTTGCTCTCGTTTAGTGAGTAATGGGCCACTGATCTCGCGCCAATGTTGTGATCTTCCTGATGCCGCAAAGGGTGAAGAGGAGGGCGGGGTTGAAAATTCTCACAGACCCTTTCGAAGGAAGGGGGAAGAATTACCCGTCTTAAAAAACGGGGGTGGGGGGGAATTGTGGATATGTGTACAGTACAACACTTAATTTTGTATTTAACCATTTGGAACGTTCTTCTTCCAGTTCTGCACATTTAAATAATATCATGATGTTTATAGGTTCTACGACTTTCCATTCGGTTTGTACGCATATCCAAGTCCCTAAAGCTGTAGCAATCTGACCGGTCCAATGCTTATATGGTGCCTGGTACCAAAACACATTGCCGCTAACTCGTGACATTACAAAAAAAAAGAGACAAAACGAGGCAAGAATTTTGGAGAGAAGAAGACAGCAGAGTAATATAAAATGATATTTAAATTCATTTACACTCGATGCAATTACGGGAATAGGAGCACGTTCCATAAATTATCAAATCAATTTCTCTGTTCAAACAGCATTTACAGGAAACAGAATCCTAATATTGATTTAAATCACAAAAAGGTCTTATGAACATACTAGTTATACATTATTCCATTCACATTTTTTAATCTTGAATCGGCAGTGCGTGTCATCAGTGGCTGGTATTCCGTTCCGTACTAGCTCCCCTAGAAACTCATACAGCAGGTGCAAGGCAACAGTAGAAAAAGCGTCGCACATACATGTAGAAATTTTATTGCTCTATAATCTCCATAACGCACACTTTATCAACAGCGCAGGAGTTCAATACACTCGTAACGTCGGCGTTCAGACGATGGGAATTTGCCGTCTCCGGCTGGACAACGGCCCACTGGCCATCGACAAGCTCGACATGCGCGTTTTGCTCAGGGCAGGCGGAGAACCTGAGCTGAGTGACATCTCGGCACATCTTGTTCAACTGGTCGATGGAAAGGATCAAGTCGAAATCATTTCCCAGTTCACTGGTCTTGGAGAGCTTGATGCCAACATCAGCACTGCGGGAAGCGACAGCACCAAATAGCAGAGGATGCCCAATGACTGGCCTGCTGGATGAGCTGCATATCTGTGATCGAAAAGTAAAGTTGTTTCAGGTAAATACCAAGTTACATAACAAAGTGTAAGGATGAACGAAAGAGGTCCAAAATTGTCAGGATGTATGATGAGAACAGTTAGGTGACCAGCAGATGATCTTACCTGTATATACTGTACACCCATTTCATTGAGGGAGTCCAAAATTTTGTTTGATGATAGTAAGCTGAAAATACCCCCAGATCCCACTGGCTTTTTAATTATCTCCCAGGGAGACTTCATCAGAACCTTTTTTCTGTTTGCCTCGGAGGATATACTGACAATTGGAAGCTCCAGCTCTTCCAGAACCCACACCTGTAAATTATTCCACAAAGACATTATAGGAAGAAAGAAGAATTAGGATGACGATCATAGTAAGACAATGCTTTGTACCTTTTGAGCATCCAAACCAAAATAGTTATTCTTTATCAGGCAGTTCGTAACTGACTCCACATGACCAGGATGGGAAACAATAACGAAAGGGGGTGACCCAAGATTGTCAATATCCTGTGTCAAGCAAAAATGGATCAGCCTTGTCCATGTGAAATGCGACAACCATTTTGTCAAGCATAACTTCTAACAGTACAACATATATGCAGCAAATAAGCAATAAGTGACCAACTATAACTGCACTTTTTCATGACTAAGCAGACTAATCCTTCCAATTATATAATTCATCAAAGTATATTCCTGATACAAAAACGAGGTGCGAAAGGGTGCCTAGCCTGATTGGTCAGGTGGCCTCAGTAGCACTCCTCAGGTCCTGGGTTCGACTCTTGGTGGGAGCGAATTTCAGACTGAGGTTAAAAAATCCCCTCGCCTGCCTACACGCCAAAGCACATGGAAATAGGTCCCGGCTCACCCCGGCCCGCTCTCACACAGGTTACGGTATGGGTTACGGCGCCCCTGTGTAAGGGTGGGGCAGGGGTTCGGGGGTTTTCTCGACCTGCGTGAGAGGTCTTCTTCTTACATTAATGCTTGGGGGGCGGCTTGCCCCTCGCAGGCCGAGTTTTTTTATTATACAAAAACGAGGTATACACTTAAACACAGTAAAAACTACAGGACCAAAGGTCAATGGGCAGGTTCAACTTCAGTATCAACAGCAGTGATCATTAGCAGTTATTCACTTTCCTTCATTTATTTATTATTTTCTTTGAGGTAATTTTGTATGTTAGAAATTAAGTAACAATCAACAATCACAAAAAAAATGTATACCTTCATTAACTCACTAAAAGAACTGAGCAAACTCAGAAACTTAGCATCAGAATCTGAGCCATTTCTAACAAGTACAATAGCTGCTTTTGACTTCAAAAGAGTCTCGAGACCTTCTTTGAGTTCTCTACTGAATGCATGTTCAGATTTCTCTCCAAGATTGATGAAACTCTTGTATGGTATTTTGATCACCTTTTTCCTTGACAGTGCTGAATTAGCCAGCAAATTCTTTGAAGAGCTGAAATTGACAAGTTTAGAGCAAATGAGATTAAGAACTTTGGACGAATGAATAAAACCTGTCGTTTGACCAAAGGGTAAGTGTTAGAGGAGTCAAGGGCCTATTGGGCCTTAGCTCGTTAGGGTTAATTAGTCGCTTGCTTAGGGGTCAAGTAAACCTCTTTATATAAGGAGAGGAGATGTATCAATCTAATCAAGCAAGAGATTAGAAGGAAATTCCTTCTCTCTTGCCGGCCGTGGGCAAAGCCCAATAGGCACCATAACAATTTGGTATCAGAGATCAGGCCCCGATCTGCCCACTCTGCTGCCCCTGTTGCGCCGGCCATGTTCCCCACCACGGCGGCCATGGCTGGCCTTGGTTCACCCGTCACGCCGCCAGTTTTCAACACCGCCACAGCCACCACGCCGCCGCTGCCTGCGCAGCAGTCTACGCCTCCCACGGGTGCTCTGAACGCATTGACGGCGGCCGTCTACAGCATGCAGCGCCAGATGGACGACCTCTCAGCGCGTCTGGCGGCGCTCGCAGGCAGGCCATCGCTCTCCGCGCAGCCATGGGTCCGTGGCATCCCGGCCTTTCCAGCGGCAGTTTCGGTCGTGCCGGAGAGTTTCTCTGCGCCACGGGTCCTTCCTGTGAGTTCGGCGCCCGTCTCCTTCCCGTCGTTCACCGCCCCCAGCCCCGTGCCACCACAGCAGCACTGCGAGGGCCTCTTCTACTGGGGCGTGGATGGCATCCAGGTAGCAGTGGCGAGCTGCTGGCGTCCAGTCGTCCTTGCAACAGTAGCCTTGCCGCCGCTCGGGAAGAAGGCGTTTGCGCAAGAGGATGTCTGCCATGTGTCTGCAGCGGTGCGGCTGCAGGCTGCAGCACGCGGCCTCCTAGCACGGTGTCGACTGCAGGATATGCGTCGGCAGATGCACGTGGCGGCCTTGACAGCGGTCGACCTCGGCAAAGGGGGGCGTGTCCTTGTTCCGTCGGACGGCCACCAGCAATCGCGCCGGTCTGCTGCTGTCTTCATGCGCGAGCAGGGTTTCATTTCTGCGGTCAGCGAACTCCAGCTCTGCGGCAGCGGCGGTAGGGGAGGCAGTTTCCCCTCTCTTTCACTGGCGGGGACGCACTGTCTAGCGCCACCGTTTTCCGCTACCGGCCGCCGCGAGGACGTCTCCGCTGGTCGCGGTCCCGATTAATTCCAGGTGGCCGTACCCATGCACCCCCTCGTTCCGATGGTCTCCATGGGATCCAGGCGGCTCCAGGCGTGCAGGTCCAGCACGCGGAGGGTGTCCGCCGTATCTTCAGGAGTCAAAAATAAAGAGTCGCAGTTTATTTAAAATAAGCCGAGATGTAAAAGGCTTATTCTTAGGTGTTTGGTTTGTGCCTAGTAGAGTCATCGTTAGTTTGCAGCTCAGGTTGCAGCTCGAGGACGAGCTGCATGTCCAGGTGGGGTGTAGTGTTAGAGGAGTCAAGGGCCTATTGGGCCTTAGCCCATTAGGGTTAATTAGTCGCTTGCTTAGGGGTCAAATAAATCTCTTTATATAAGGAGAGGAGATGTACCAATCTAATCAAGCAAGAGATTAGAAGGAAATCCCTTCTCTCTTGCCGGCCGTGGGCAAAGCCCCGCGGCCGGCATTCCCAGCGCCCCAGCAGCCCTAGCTGTCTCTCTCTCTTCCTCCTCAATCCTCTCAGCCCAACAGGCACCATAACAGTAACAAAGAATGATTCCCATAACCAGCACTCAGGAAGTATTGAATTAGGGAGTATGTAGTAAAGGTGCAGTAAAAAAACCCAATATCATGTTTCTTTTGAAGAAGACATTGGCAGGATACTAAACAGGTGTTACCTCTCAATTTGTTTGCTAACACAATGCACTGCATGTCGGAACAATTGAAAGTCAATACATCCAATCTGCTCTGCAAGTGATGCCTTTTGAACCTTGTCCCCAGATAGCAAGCCTTCCAGAACATGACCCTGATCCATTTCGGCGAGCACCTTCTTTCCAGCAATTACACGACGCTGAAGCCTCTTCCTGTCCTTCCACTCCTGTAACAATCAGAAATGTGTCAAGCATTAATTGAAAAAGAGCACAAATAAATATACCATCGCCTAACATCAAATTGGTTTTTGCTAGGACCTGAAGCATAAAAGTTCAGCGTATACTTCAAATCTATTTATTATACAAAATGCCACATAATTGACAGGATATCTGCTGCTATGAACAGTTCGGCGCTATGGACCTGAAGTATTCTTTGTTTCTTTTAAGATGCAAATCATGACTGTTGATGTGAACATGACGTGCAAGACAAGGATGATGCAGACCTAACCATCGCACGCCTTTCTTTCTTCGATCTCTTGTCAGAACGTGAATTGAGCTCCAGTAAACCCTTTGGAGGTGTAATCCACATTTCTCTGCGCTCCATATCAACATCAGGTACAATATCTTCGGCAAATGGAACCCACACATGCTCGCGTGATGAAGTTGAATCTTGATTTTCTGAATCTGGATCGACAACAGTACCTTCAGCAGAGCCAATCATCACCTGTAGAAGATCTCCACCTCCAAAATTGAAAACCTGACCAACTGTTCCTACAAGCTTGCCTGTATCCTGTGAGAGCCAATTTCAGTTACTAAATTGGGATCACAATACCTCCTTGGAAAAATAAGTAGCATACTATTACGGTGGGCAGCATCTGTGCAATTTTGACTACTTTCAGGGGGTGGGTCCAATTTCAAAAGGTAACAAATGAAGGTCTTAACTATAGTGCCTACTTTTAGGGACTGGATAGAGCTATTTACAAGACAAATGAATCTTAACTGAACAAGTTTTGCAAACCAAGAGCATAAATTGGATAAGCAAAAAAAAAATGGCATGGACCAAAAGCATGATTGAAACAGCGGCATAGGCCTAAATTTCCCTTATCAGGTAATGACAGTGCATGTATGATGTGCCTTTTAATTGCCCTTGTAGCTTAATTTTGCAGCTGAAATCAACCAATGATGCCGCAATAACTTGAAGAAAAAAAAAACAGTATGTACCTTGACAATAACTCTCATTCCAACAAGATCAAGTGAATAGAACTCATCAGCCTCAATTTCTGGCCTATCTCCAGCTTTAACGAGTATAGCTGAACCGACTATTTGCCTAGCCTGAAAGGAGAGTAGCAACTGAATCATCTAAGTAGGTAAAGTGTACTTCAACATAAGGCAAAGCAGTAACCCAAACTCAAAGAAGAGCAACATCCGCTAGTTAGAGCCAGACTAATCTGACAGCCATGCCCAGTCATAGAACTTCAGTCAGCCAGCTGTCATGATTTGTGACTACATCTCATATGCAGATTTAAAGCAGTAGAAATACAACACAGGATTGCATATTTAATCGAGGATTTCCAGCAAGCACTCTACTGAACTTCTAAAGCTACAGCTAGGATTGTTGATTTAGACTTCTCATCCTAGAAATTAAGAAGGTCTGCTTACTGCACTATCTCTTAGACTAGTTGACGTGCACAAATTAACAAGCAAAAAGCTCCAGGGGAATGCAAAGCTGACAGACCTCATCCAGATTATCGATGCCATCAAAGCTGACGATCCAACACTTCTTCCCCGTGTGGGCCTTTCCTCGAACAAGCTCGAATTCCCTGACGTGTTGCTTCCCAGCAGCCCGAGCCCTCAGCCATCGCGTCCCCGGCTGTCAGAACAAACAAACGGCAGCCGTGAAACCCCAATTAGCATTGTTATTTGGTATGAGCGAGCGAGCGAGGGAGGGAGAGAGCCCACAGCCAATTAAACATGGGTTACCGTGGCGAAGCGGAGCTCAGGGAAGTCGGTGCGTGGCGTGACGAGGACGTCGCCGCGCACCCCGTGCGCGCCGGACACGTAGCCCACCTCCACCAGCTCCTCGTCCTCCTCGTCGTATTCCTGTTCCTCCTCCTCGTCGTCGTATTCCTGTTGCTCATCCCCCTCCTCGTAGAACTCCTCTTCCTCCTCCTCATCCTGCTCCCGCGCGTCGCTGAGGCTGGAGAGGAGCGCGGCGCCAGGCCGCGCCGGCGCTAGCGCGACGCGGCGGCTCGGGAGGCGGCGGGAGAAGGGCAAGGGGAGGACGCGCGAGGAATAACGGGGGAAAGGGACGGTTAGGGTTAGGGTTAGGGATAGAGGCCGCGCCGAGGCGGATGCGGGGGACGCCATTCGCGGCGTGGGAAGCAACCGGCCGCCGGAGGTTGCCTCTCGGGGAGTGAGAAGAACGGAGGAAAACGGAAGCGGATAGGGGTTAGTGGAGACGAATAAAACGATACGCGCCTCTGCCGGGGGGTTTTTGCCACGCAGCCCGTGGGCTACTTTGAGCCTGAGATAAGTTTCTCAACGGAGTTTGTGAATTTCGGTGAAGATATAGCAGCCCATCTCAAATTTGCTCCAATTTGTTTCTGAGGAATATTGAGTACTCTATTATGTTTGTGATGAGTGAATTTTCAACCGTGCGGTGTGATCGTGTGTTTGGTCTTTGGTTGCAGGTACACGGGCGTCGAGTGTCGACGGAGAGTTGCCGTGGAGGAGCTCAGGCCGGGCGGCAGCTGTGGTGTCCACTCCTGGATCAAGGGCGCAAGCGGCGACGAAAGTCGGGTTTCTTGGTTTGTGCCACAAAACCAAGGAGGCGGACGGCAGTTGAAGACGCCAAGTCGTGGAGGCACGAGCGTCGATCTCGGGACTGATGGAGGCGACGGCGTCGACGGCATCTAGAGCCTCGCTGCGGGCGAGGAGGTGACGGGCGTCGGGTGGCATCTAGTGCCGTCAGAAGGCCGAGGCGGGAACGGCGTCTAGGGGCACGGCGTGGAGGCGGGAATCTTCCCGCGCGTGGAGTTTTGGCAGTTTTCTCAAAACCGGCCACCTACCCGGGTTTCGCGGACCCCCCAAAAACCGCGAACCGGATCTTCATCGACATGGCGGCATCGCGGAGAAGGCTTCGAGTCGAAGAAAGAAACTCCGCCGTCGGATGAGATCGTGTACATATTTTCTGTTTTGCCCCTACGTGCGTTTTAGTGTTTAGTTTGAGTCGAGGGTATTTTGGACCCTGCGTAGTCACCTTAAATACCCCCTCGCCCCTTTCTTCTCTTGGTGCGCCAGCTAGACAGATCGCCACCACCATCTCTCCTGGCGCCGGCTCCTCCCTGTCTCTCCTCTCTGTTCCTCCCTCTTCTCTCTAGGCCTAGGATGTTAGGGATGGATTTTTGAGTTCATGTACTGAGATTGATCGGGAAAGGAGGCTCAATCATCCTTGGGCCCTCCGGGGTTTTGAATTCATTTCAATCTCATACGATTTGTGCTTTTGCTTGATTGAAATTCGATTTTCCTTTGTCGATTCTCGAACTCAAGATGACGCGTTGTTTCTTGACGATTTTGTGACTCCTTGGGGTGTTCCTAATCCATCTTGCCTAGCCCTAAAACCCTCGGATTCACGAGCTCCTTCGAATTGAAGTTTTGGCGTTTTTGAGAAAACCCCAATCTTGCTTAGGATTTCGTCGATTTCTTCCAAACCATGGAGTAATTCGTCGATTCCTTCCGTGGACATGTTCACAAGTCCCGTGTGATCATGCCTGCAAATTTTGGTGAGATTTGGACTTGATTTGGCCACTCGATCATCAAGTTCTTGGAAGAACGCGGGCTGAAAAATGTTTCTGGACAGAGTTCTTCCGAGCACCGGTTAAACCGACGCTTGTGCTCATTGGTGTCGATCAACCGGTGAGTGGGTTTTTCCTGCATTAGGGTTTTCTGTTGCTCACTTGTTGCACCGGTGTTTTAGCTCTCCATAAGCATCGGTTCAACCGGTGCATGTTTCCAGTGTGCTGTTTTTGATCGTTTGACCGGCGTATAGACTTTGGTCGACGTCGGTTCATCCGGTGATCAGAACGTTTTGATTTGGAGCTTCTCTGGTCAATTGCACTGACGCAAAAGCCTTTGATTTCGTTGGTTTAAACGGTGTGTTGAAATCTAGGTTTTGTTGCCCCTCTGGACAACTGCACCGACGCTAGAGGTTGATTTTGTCGGATCATCCGGTGTATGCACACTGGTTGAACCGACGCTGTTCAAACCTCTGCGTCGGATCAACCGGTGCGTGCCTTTCTTTTGCTGCCGGCTCTGTCTCACCGGTTTAACCGACGCCTACGTTCAAATCTGTGCGTCGGATTAACCGGTGAGTTATACAGTGCTGTGTCTTACTGTTTCTCGCGCTGCTTTTCTGTGTTTGCTTCCGCAGTTGCTCTCGTTTGTTCCTAGAGCTTTTGTGTGTTGGTGTAGCTACTCCACGCTGTGCCTAGGTCTCTTTGGGTTGGGTGTGTGCTTTGGGACTTAGCCGGAGCTTTCTTTTGCAAGAAATTTTTATTGGCTCCCATTCACCCCCTCTGGTCGCCCCTTTCGGTCCCTCAGTTTCTTTTTTGTTTTGTTTTTGTTTGGAAAGAACTCTTTCTTTTTGTTTGCGATTTTTGTTTGCGATGCATAGGCGCCCAATGAAAGAAATCCCAAAACATTTTGCATTTAATGGAAATTGAATTGCACCTCCTGTGCAATGAACTAGGCGGGGAATCCTTTTCCCTTCCGTTCCCGTAAAAGAAAAGGATTTTCTGAATATGAGCATCAGCATAGCAGAGATGTACCTGTCGCTGCCAGGCACAACCGACCATCGGCAAGTTTGATTCAGTCATAAAATTTTCACTGCAGGCATACACGCATATTGCTTAGACTTCTAAATGCTAGTGCCGACAAACATAAGACGCATTAGTCTTCTATGTTCACAACCTGTTCGGTTGCCAAACGTAGAAATTTAAAACGAGATCCCTTCATCTCTTCCTGAGACATTTTCTCCCCTCGATTTAACCTATCGAGACTACTGTTAGCAAAAAGCCCTCACTGTTCCCAGTTGCGGAACCTTACATTCGGTTTCACCAACCATTTCACGTTTCACCCCATCGATGGTCCTTAATTCGATTTCACCAACTAGCAACTTTTTTTTTTAAAGAACCAACTAGCACCTTATGCACAAATGAAATGGTTCTTCGAATTCCTTTGTAAACGGTTGCTTGGGTCAAGGCCACACTATATCCGTTGCTGGGCTGAAAGGTTCCTGCTGACCAAATTACTTTTGGACCGGTCGCAACTACTAGTATATCAGTTTTTCACTTTTGGACACAGTAAATAAAATCTTGAACCCCAGTCGTACTCGTGTCCCGCGCTTCGGACATGCTGCGACAGTGAGACTGTCAGACTGAGAGCTTGGGCCATCGATCGAGCATGAACAAAGTCAGCGGGTGGTTTTTCTTTCCCCATTTCTACTGTTACCGCACCTCTTCACTGGGAGTCTGGGACAGAGCAGAGCTGCTCTACGCACGTGTAGTCGTGTACGCATCGAAACAACTGAAGACACCGGTCGCCTTTGGCTGTGACTGCGATCGCGGCAACCGGACGGTCCCTGTCCGTCCTCCGTCGCCAGGCCTATCTCGCCAAACCACCCCCACACCTTGGCGCATTCAATACTGGCCGATCAATCGTCCCCCGGCCGGCCGCACGACGGCGAGAGCTCGGCCGACCCGTCCGTCTCGCGCCGCCGTGGACGAGGCTGGCGCCGCGCGGTCGAGCATGTAAAACGTATGGATGAATATGCGTGCCTGCCTAGACAACAGCGGCCGCCCTTGCTTCATTATATAGAGGCTTCACGATACAGGGATCACTGAGTCCTAATTAGTTACAGATCGTAATTGATCTTATTCTATCTTTAGGACTTCTATCTTTAGGACTTCTATCTCTAGTAGGACTCGGTGTATTTTTTATTACAACTCATGCGCTACTATCTATTCTAACATCCCCCTCAATCACAACTTGATTAAGTTGAGATTGTGTTGAAATTCTAAGAATCTTCTTTGAGGTAGCGCCTTAGTGAAGCCATCAGCTAATTGATCTTCCGTAGATATAAATCTGACATCAAGCAGCTTCTTACCAACTCGGTCTCGAACAAAGTGATAATCTATTTCAACATGTTTCATCCGCCCGTGAAAGATAGGGTTCGATGCTAGATACTTGGCCCCCATATTGTCACACCAAAGCCTTGCACTTTTTGGAGATGAAATATTCAACTCGGCTAATACCGATTGCACCCACATGATCTCAGCAGTAGCATCTGCCATTGCTTTGTATTCAGCCTCGGTACTGGATCGAGAGACTGTTTTCTGTTTCTTAGCACACCACGAGATCAAGTTAGGACCAAGAAAAACCGCAAAACCACCTGTAGATTTCCGGTCCTCAGTACACCCCGCCCAATCGGCGTCAGAGAAGGCACTGACCATGATAGAAGGAGACCGCCGAATGTGAAGGCCAACGCCTATGGTGTGCTTAAGAAATCGAAGTATACGCTTGACTGCAGTCCAATGATCAGTTGTTGGTGAATGAAGGTATTGACAAACCTTGTTGACTGAGAACGCAATATCTGGACGGGTAAGTGTGAGGTATTGTAAAGCACCAACAAGACTCATGTACTTGGTAGCATCTTCAGGTGACAAGGGCTGACCTTCATGTGCCGAGAGTTTCCTGCTGGCAGATAATGGCGTCGGAACTGGTTTACACGAAATCATAGCCGCACGATGCAAGAGATCATTAGTGTACTTTGTCTGTGTAAGAATTATACCAGAAGAACCATAATTGACCTCGATGCCCAAGAAATAGTGCAGAGAACCCATATCTTTCAGTGCAAAGTCATCTTTGAGAGCACGAAGCAGAGCATCAACAGCATACTGAGAAGACCCGGCCACTATAATGTCATCGACATAGACAAGAAGAAATATTGTTACCGAGCCCTTGCAAAAATAGAATAATGATATATCTGCCTTGGACGGAAGAAAACCAAGAGACTGCAATTTATCATTTAATCGAGAGTACCACGCACGAGGCGCTTGTTTCAATCCATATAAAGCCTTGTCCAACTTGCAATGATATGATGGAAACACAGGATCAATAAACCCAGGTGGTTGCTTCATGTATACTTCCTCCTCTAGAATGCCATGAAGAAACGCATTCTGCACATCTAATTGGCGAAGTACCCATCCGTGAGACACTGCAAGAGATAGAATCAACCGAATAGTAGCAGGCTTAACAACTGGACTGAACGTGTCATCATAGTCAATGCCAAGACGCTGCTTGAATCCTTTAGCAACAAGCCGAGCTTTGTGACGATCAATGGAACCATCTGCTTTATATTTCACTTTATAAACCCACTTACAGTCAATTAGGTTACGACCTGCTTGAGGAGGAACCAGATGCCAAGTCTTGTTGCGCATTAATGCATCATACTCAGCTTGCATAGCAGCCTTCCACTCGGGAGAGGACAATGCTTCCTGCAGATTATATGGTTCAGCAGAGGTGGTAAGACACGCATAGCGGATCGTACCATCAGTATAAACCTTCGGCTTGCGAATCCCGTCCTGTAGGCGTGTTCTTGGTGCAGCAACAGGAGGTGGCCCCGGGATGGGATCTGGTGCTGATGTAGAAGAGCCGGGCAGCGGAGTCGAGGTAGATGGCATGGACCTGCCAGCAGCTGCATGTGCTGCGCCGGACGCCGGGTCAGGTGACGATCTTGAAGTAGGTACCCTGACTGCTGTCGGAGACAATGCGGGAGCGCCGCCCGAGGTTGATGCGCCAGCTGTAGGCGCAGGCGCAGCTGACGGATCCACGCCAATCGGAGGCGCTGTCGGCATGCAAACAGATGGAGCTGCGCCAATCAGAGGCAATGTCGGCATGCAGGGAAACTGTGCTGATGGACACGACGGACCATCGACATGGTTCTGTTCCTGGCGTGGTCCTGTAGCAGAACTGGTCCCTGGGAGCTGCGGCTGCACAACAAGGTCAGCAGGCAAAACAGATATAGCAGGATCATTAGTCGAATTAGTAAAATTAGTATCCCCTGAATCTGTGGAAGGAAGAAGAAGGATGTCTGAGGTATAACGGGTGCCGGCACTAGGATGAAGGGAAGCAAATGGGAAAACGGTTTCATCAAAAATGACATCCCTCGAAATATAGACTCTGCCCTTAGATACATCAAGGCACTTGAACCCCTTATGCATGTTACTATAGCCCAGAAAAACACAACGTGTGGATCGGAGTTCAAGTTTGTGCTGAGTGTAGGGACGAAGGTTAGGCCAACAGGCGCAACCGAAGACACGGAAGCTGGAGTAGTCAGTTGTGGCGCCAAGAAGTTTCTGTAGTGGAGTTTCATAGGCAAGAAGCTTGGTGGGAGTGCGATTAATGAGATAGGTGGCGGTAAGAAAAGCTTCATCCCAATATTTGAGAGGCATGGAAGCATGAGCAAGTAGGGCGAGGCCCATCTCAACAATGTGACGATGCTTGCATTCGGCAACTCCATTTTGTTGATGGGTATGAGGACATGAAACTTGATGAGAGATGCCGATTGAGCGAAAAAAGGAATTAAGTTTTTCATATTCACCTCCCCAATCAGACTGCACAGCAAGAATTTTTCGATTAAGTTGGCGTTCAACGAGTTGTTGGAACTCAAGAAAATATTTAGAAACCTCAGATTTATGACGCAACAAATAAATCCAGGTAAACTTGCTGTAATCATCAATAAAGCTAACATAATATTTTTTTCGACCAAAGGAATCTAGTGCCGGACCCCAGACATCTGTAAAGATAAGCTCTAAAGGAGCGGACGACCGACTAGTGGAGACACTATATGGTAGCTGATGGGCCTTGGCACAGGCACATGCATCACAAACAGACTCATTAGTACTATCAAAAGAGGCACACGGCAAATTATTTTTGGAGACTACCCGTCGAACAATATCACGGGAGGGGTGACCTAAACGACTGTGCCATCGATGACTGGAAATTTTGATGGCACTGAACACGAGCTTCCGAAACTTGGATGTGGAGGGCGGTAGTGGGTAGAGGCCACCCCTACATGGTCCGTGCAGCAGCACCTTCTTCGTTTTTCGATCCTTAATCAAAAAGAAGTAGGGGTGAAACTCAATAAAGGTGTCATTATCAAGAGTAAAGCGATGAACGGAAATCAGATTTTTGTGTGTGGATGGGACATGAAGGACATGATTAAGAACAAGATCACGATCGGAAGTGGGAATAATAGTTTTACCAATGCGATTAATGTCCATACCTGACCCGTTTGCTGCATGAACTTGATCGTTGCCGGTGTAAGGCTCATGCATGGTGAGCCTGTCGAGATCGCCAGTTATGTGATCGGTAGCACCAGAGTCGGTGTACCAATTGTTGTCGCCGGTGGTTGCTACAGCCGCAGTGCGCTGTTCAGGGGCATCATCTTCATCGTACCGGTACCAGCAAGTCTTGGCACGATGCCCAAGCTTACCACAAATCTGACATTCTGGTCTGGATGAGTTACCAGAGCCACCACCCCGGTTAGATGAACCGCCACGGCCACGACCGCGAGCCCGGCCACGACCACGACCGCGATCATAACCAGCAGGGGCACGGCCAGCACCAGGACCACGACCGCGGGAAGCAGACATGGCCGAGGATGGGCCGCCAGTAGATGAATTTGCCTGAAGATTAGTGTGATGCTCAAAACTGAGAAGTTGGCTATAAAGCTCACTTGGTTTGATGGGATCCACCCGGGCAACCACCGCAGTGAATACTGGATTGAAGTCTTCATTGAGGCCGGCGAGAATATACGCAACGAGTTCATCGTCACGAAGCGGTGCACCAGACGCCGCAAGCTCATCGGCGTAGGTGCACATCTTGGCGTAGTAGTCAGACACCGACAGGTGATTCTTCTTTGTTGTAGCCAGTGCAATTCGCGTGTTCACAGATCGTGCCCGCGATTGCGAAGCGTAGAGGTCGCTGAGGAGACTCCAGACTTCCGCCGAAGTCGGGCACCGAGCGACATGCAGCATGGTCTCTCTGGTCAGAGACGCAAGGAGATACCCGAGGACAGCTTGGTCCCGGATAACCCAATTCGTGTACGCCGGGTTTGGTTGTTTGACGGTTTTACCGTCGACGACGACATCAATAGTCTTCTCCGGCGGCTTTTCAGCGCCGGTGACGAGATCTTCAAGCTGTGCTGCTCGAAGGGGCGGCATTACCTGAGCACTCCATAGGGGGTAATTGGATTTCGTGAGTTTCTCGCTGATCGGGACGGCGAGGATGGAGGGGATGGCGGTGGTCGATGAGGTTGATGGCACGATGGTGGAACCCATGGCGAATAGCAGTTCGTCGCTGGAGGAGGTGCTCGGCGGGATTGGATGTGTAGAGGAGTTGGCTCTATACCATGTAAAACGTATGGATGAATATGCGTGCCTGCCTAGACAACAGCGGCCGCCCTTGCTTCATTATATAGAGGCTTCACGATACAGGGATCACTGAGTCCTAATTAGTTACAGATCATAATTGATCTTATTCTATCTTTAGGACTTCTATCTTTAGGACTTCTATCTCTAGTAGGACTCGGTGTATTTTTTATTACAACTCATGCGCTACTATCTATTCTAACAGAGCAACCGCCGTCCCTCGACGCCTCCCTTTCGGGGCCCCAAGTCCTCAACTCGAGGAGGTTTCGCGTTCGCCGGGATCGCGTGCGTCCTCGCCGTTGCGACGCTGCCGTCGCACGGCGCGCAATTAACGCCCGCCCCCTGGCGCAGCCGCGCGTGCACTTTGAGTCACCGCGAAGGCGCGCGGGGGGGGGGGGGGGGGGGGGGGGGGGGTCACCACCGGCCGGCCATGGGCGGGCGTCGTTGATCCATCCACGCGCCAGCACACGGCCACCGTCGCTGTCGCGGATCGGTCTGGCTTGCAAACCCAGCTTCCTTAGCTATATAGCTCCCGTCGCAGCTCCAGCTCGCATTAATGGAACCCAGAAACGCCGTACCGCGCATGTGCCGTCGCTGCGATTGGCACGCCGGATTAGCGCCTAATTCGCTTTCGGCAATTAATAATCATAGCTGCAAATTCTAGCTTTTATATGTCATGCTTAATACTCTTCCGACAATTACAACTGCAATTTTTTTCATTCTTAATACAATGATCCGCAGCTCTAGTGCGTATTCGAGAAAGAAATAACTGCAAATTTTAGCTCTGCACACCATGCTTAATATCTTCCAACAATTAACAATCTCTCGCTTTGAAATTACAAGAAATATTTCGTTAAGATGATCTTTTAACTAACATGTATTCCGCTGATGTATGACTTTGTGGCAACAAGTTAATGTCACTAGAGTAAATTTTTATCATATAAAAATTTTTGTTGATCAAAATTTATCCTAACAAAAAGGAATATGCCTTGCATCTTTCCAAAGGACGATGATATATCATTACAAAAGAGAAATAGCCAAAGTTTTTTTTCAAGTTAGGATGTAAAAAGAAACCCACCAATTACCTTAATAAGTCGCTCATGCATGATTGGATCACTAAAACCAAAACAGCTAGCTCAGCACCTCCCATCCGCCACGCGACCAGCACTGTTTTTCACTACGACAGTAATTCTCGCAAAGAAAATAATGGAGAGAAACTCCTGCGCCCAAATAAAACGAGATTATTAGCTCGGTTCCATACTTCCGAATACTGTACTGCGCAGCAGGGTTTGTGTGCTACCGATGAAACTAACGTGAGGAGGAATAGCGACGCGTGTCCTTGTTGCCGCGGCTTAAATCCCGTGGCGGTGGCGTTTGACGTACGCGCCCGGCGCGGCAAGGCTGACCGGTTACTCGCCCGTCGGTTGTCGATCCCTGTCGTGGCATTAACACGTGCCCAGGGGTCAGTCATTTGACCGGATTAATCCCGTGGCGCTCGCCCAATCAATGCGCAGCTAGCAAGCTTAATTCTGATCGTTCTGCTATACATTTCGATCTGTAGTAGTGGTATTAGCTACGGCCTACGGTCGGGTAGACCCATGGAACGGGTCAACCTACAGTACCTCGGTGTGGATGGCCGCATACTACGTGACGTGCGTATAGTATACTCGCTCCTACGCAGTATAGCTAGCTGTACGTGTAGCAGGCAGCTAGCGTAGTAGCCTGCCGATGGAGTCGTCGTTGTCATGGCTGCGGAGCTGACTTTCCTTTGGTTCAAAGGCATCGTCCCGGCCGGCGACTGTTGACGACGATCAGTGTGACGGGTGCAACCGCTGCCGCGAGCTGTCTTAATTATACCCGATCGAGTGCGTGTTGAGCGCGTCGCCTGTGCTGAGTTTTTGCACAGTGCCGACGTTGGTGACATAAATAATGCTTAGCAAATCATGTTAAAAATCCATAATTACCCTCACGGATAGAAGTATTTCCGTGACATAAATAATGAAGACGTTTATTATTATTGCAGTATTTTTTTTCCAAAAAGAAAAAAAATACTAACCTATATTTCATGTCAAGTGCAGTCTAAGCTATTGGTAATGGGAATGAGGGATAATGCCCCTCGTGTCGCAAAAGAAGAAAGTGCAGTCTACGTACGCTGCGCACTAGCTAGAGTATAGTACATGCGAGAACTAATTGTCTTCGCGTAGTCAAAGAGGTAGTGCCACTACTTTGGGCGCGCCGCGGGCCGGGGTCTTACATGCATGGCTCTTTTCGTTTCTGACGACGTGTGCCATGACGATATATGCTGGTATTTGAATTCTGTGTGACCTGTATGTAAGTATCCAAGCCAGCCATTACACACAGGTTATTTCACAGCGACGACGTTCGTAATACAGATGCAGATCCAACAGAGAGATGAAGGGAAGTTAATTAATAATTAGCCTATGTACAGACGCGTCCACACATGATCCTGATTGTAAGGAAATGTCACGATTGTGCTGGAGGATAAAACTGCCACAGCTCAACAGCACAGCACATGCATGTCCCAAATTAATAAGCTAGTGCAACGCGTGATGGGCTCATTAGAATCAGGTACATGTGCATGTACAACAAACCGCTCTGGTACGTACTGGAGCCCGTCCTACACAGCTGATGCTACTACTGCTAGCTACCTCAGATCATATCTCATCACGTACCATACAATGATACAAGAACCACAAAGTTAACAGCAACCAAATCTCTGTCAGGCTACTACCTCGACATTATCATCATCGTCGTCGTCATCATCTCATCATCAATAATCGCTTCAAAAAAAAAAAGAGAACCTCTCATCAGTCATCAGTGGTGGAGATTGTCGCCATCGTCGTTGTTGTGGACGAAGGATGGAAACATGTCCTGCAAGAGTCCAGCGTAGTCCTGCGCCATGAAGTGCTGCATCCGGAGCGGAGCGCTGCTAGTTGTTGCCGCGGAGGTGGCCGTGGCAGCGGTAGCACCAGCCGCCGTACCCACAATGGCAGCAAGGCCATGCTGCTGGTCAGGCAGCGCATGGCTTGGCATGCCGGCGTTCGCCTGCTGCAATCCGGAGACGGCGCCGGCGCCCTCGCCGCTCATCACCAGCTGCTGCTGCGACGGCGGCGGCGGCTGCAGGAGGCCGAGCGCGTCGAAGGCGCCGCCGCCGGGCCTGAAGGTGAGGCCGCCGCCCGCGCTGGAACCGGGGATCCGGAAGTGCTGGTGGTGGAGGTTCGCGTGGTGGTGCGCGGCGAGGAGGTGGGAGCTCCCGCGCAGCGTGGCCGGGATGGGGTGCGTGTGCTTGCCCTCGTACGTGGTGATCACCACCGCCGCGTCCTGGTACGACCGCTCCACCCGCTTCTTCACCGGGCACTTCTGCGTCGTGCACCGGTAGTAGCTCCTGCATTTTGCATCATTATCGATCACCACATGCGCGTCGTGAGAACCCTAAATTCGTGGATGCGTGAGGTGACGTGGCGAGTACCGAACACCTGATTAAGTACAAAAAAAAGGAATTAACTTGTGTACACACGTATGTACCTCGGGAATGGGCTGTTCTTGACAGCTTTCTGGCCGTACTTGCGCCACCGGTAGCCGTCCTCGAGGTGGTCGACCTCGCTCTTGGTCATGAACGCGAACCGCGGCTGCCGCGGCCGCTTCTCGCCCTTGCCCTTGCCCTTCGCCGCCCTGCAGATCACACGCACACACATGCCAACTTGGTAAATCTATTCAAAAATGGCGGTAGCTAGATCTGAAAATACATGTCTTGGGCGTGCTAGTAGATGCTGCGTTCATACTTGTACAAACTACAAGTGTTATCAGTTAGTCCGTTCAAACATGCATGCTTGGCTGTCGTGGAAGAGTAGCTATGTACGGTCGTCCGACGCACGCATACATGCTGGCTTCAGGTTCACACAGTGCAACATGCAGTTCTTAAAATTCTGTTCTGCTGGATTTGGAGAGCCGTCATGGTCACAGGGTTGCAACAAAAAGGGAAGTTGCAAAGTATACTTCGATGAGATTTAATGATCAGTTGGGCAAGCTAGCTACTGATTGGATTGATCAAAGTGGTCTTCTGATCTTAAATCCTTCCGGGCCGGTGTGGTTATGATCTATGAAAACGGCAGGCAGTTGGTGCAGTCAAATTGGAGGCAGATGCCAACAATACAAGGAAGACGAAATCAAGGAGGCAAGGCAAAGCCTATATTTGTGAAGCAAAAAGGTGCACCGATCGACTTTTGTATAGTAGAACCCTAAAGATCAAGTTCTTTTTCGTTTCCTTTTCTTGGGGATGCAGCTTGCTAAACGAGAAACCCTAGCAGAGTTCACACTGCACCTTTGTCCAAACCAAAGATGGAAGCGACAACGAATAGTACTCATTTATCATGTGGATGAAGGGATTCGCTAACGAACTAGCAAGACCTTAGAGAGAAGTTACTCCATATATAAACCTGCTCCAGATCTTGATTCAAGCATGTTCTAAAGATTAACAAATCCGGCGACTAAACTTTCTGGGAGATTAAACTATAGCATCAAAGACTTGTTGGCAAATCAAACATCTGCATAATATATGAGGCAACATATAGCTGATCTATTATAAGAACAACTGCAAGATCCGGACAGAAAAAAATACTGAAGAGAAGATCGAAATCTGATTAGATCAACTCACCCTTTCTTGTTCTTCTCCTCTCCTTCCCCATCTCCCTTGCCCCCCGCCGATCCGTCCTTGCTCTCCTCCCTCTCCTCCTTCTTGCACTTCCCGGCCGACTCCTCGTCCGCTCCGGCGCCGGCGCCGCAGGCCTCGCTCGACGTCGACGACATCGACACGCTGTTCGGCGTGAGCGGCGCCGCCGTCGTCAAGCCCCCGCTGCCGGCAGCAGCGCCGGTAGTGTCCACCACGAGCTCCCGCTTCACGTCCTCGTCCACGGCCAGCACCACGTCGAAGTCGTGCCCCGCGAACGCGTCGTAGTCCAGCGGCGTCGGCGCGCTCGTGTGCAGGTAGTCCGTGAACCACGGCTGCTGCATCATCGGCGTCGGCGCGTCGGGCCGCTGCGCGAACAGCGACGCCAGCTCGTCGTGGAACTGGAAGTCCCCGGAGAGGTGGTGCTGGTGGTGGTCATGCCTCGCGCCCGACATGGAGATGGATTGGCAGGTGCCGGAGCTGCTGGCTGCTTCAGAGATCAACAAGCCCTCCAAGGTGGTGGCCTTGAGCCTGTGTGTGCTCGCTCTCTCTTCACATATAGATTGCTCCAGCTAGCAGCCTAGCGGTCAGGTGTGGCCACAGGCGAGAGAGATAGAGAGAGAGAAGGTGAGGAAAGGAAGAGGTGTGTAAGCAAGGGAGCTGCTAGCTTGGTAGAGAGTGTGATCGTGTGCGGGGGGAAAGATCAGAGATGGATGGGTGGTTGGGTGGGAGAGGGCTAATAAGGGCTCCGGTTCGAATGACTAGTTAATCTGTGGCTTGCTTAAAGTTAATGAATTGATTTGATTTCGTCCTGTCAGCAGTAAACTTTCTTTATGTTCTAGTAGCATCAGACTTTTTTACCAGTTCTCTAGAGCAAAAGTCGGTGCCAGTTCTTTTATCCTGTTCTACTCTACGACTTCTAGTTCTCCTATCGAATGGAACACGAGGAAGACGTCAAATTTTGTATTTTTTTTGAAAGCTTTCAAATTTCGTTTCTTTTGCAAATCCTACTAGCTAGGGCTGTCATTTAGAACGTGGGATTGCATCTGCCGAATTTTAGCCGATTTCCTCGCTTGGTGTGTGTTCTAACGGGCCCGTCGTGTGTTGCTTGCTGGTTACCAATTGCGGAGCTGTTTGTTTTAGACAAGAGTTTGTCTGCTTCTAAAAAGTCATTAGCAACAGTGGAGCAACACTAGTGGGGTGAGCAGTGGTCCAAGGTCACAGGCGCATATGGTGAGTCAGCAACGGCTACCGGGCACAACCGGTCACGCAGGTCAAACAGCCGGAGCTGCGTCAAACCGTTCAAACGCACCTTCACCGACACGTGTCCGTGCCGCTTTGACCGCCCACTTCTCTGACCCACCCGCGCGGCCCCTGGGTTGATGCCAGCATGACGCTGCCGGTGCCTAATCGACACCGTCCTCCGTCCAATCTCGATCCGACGGCTCCCACGCCGCGGAGCTGCGGGCCCAATAAATCTCTGCCTGGCAGGTGGGCCACACCCTAGAGTCGGAAGAGAGAGCCCCCTTCAACTTCAACAGCGACCACCGGGCACCGGCGGCGGCGAAGCCATCGGAGATGGGAGATGCCCTGTCGGCTGTCACTCGTCTGAATGAATGCGAGCGGCCGGAGCCACGCCGCGCGCGCGCGCGCGCGGCCGGGCGGCGAGCCCGTGCCCTGCCTGGGACAGGTCACGAGGTTGGTCGCGGGCGGGCCGACCGCGGACTGCGCCGGGCCTGCGGCGGCGTACGTGTACGCCCCTCGATCGATCGGGCGACGATGGCCGCCAGGCCGGCGAAAGCAACGCGAGCGCGCTGGCGGCAGCCCTCCTGGCTCCGGAGTCCGGAGTGATCCGCTCTTTCGTGTGCGTTTCGCTTGATTTGACGCGAGGGCTCGCTGTATAAGGGCGACTTTTTCGCTGCGGCGAAAAGGTTAGATTTGGCACGATCGCGCAGCGGCCGGGACGGCGGCGGCGGCGGCGGAGGATACTAAGACCGAGCTCCGCCGCTCGACGATGTGTGGTGCTGGGATCTCGCCGCAGCATTTTGTGTCATGACCCAGAATGCGCCAACGGCATGAGTAAAACGTAGTGTTGCCGGTTACGTAATAGGGTAGCTGTCTTGTGGGCCCGAGGCCGTGTAATCTCCGTGAGAGTGTTCGGCTTTATAGCCTGTGTTCCTGACGCGATGAACAAGTAAGAAACAAATTGAGAATGAAACTCTGGTCGAGGATCTGTCCTCGTTCCGCCCCCGAATCTCGCATGTCTCTGTGATTGTGCTCACGCCTCGTTCGATCGTATGCTAGGGGGATTACAGTGGTATCAGATTCAGTTTATCCTTGGCGTGTTTCCGTTTGATTCGCTGCCGTCCCCGGGTTGGAATAACCTCATCGGTGATTCCGCCGCTCCGCCGCGAATCACTACGATTCCGGCGTCCTCGCCCCGCCCACCGACTTCCAGTCGGCGGCGGCCCCCGCAAATCGCAGGTTAGCCAGTCCGGCGCCGGCGACCACCTCAGTTCTTCGCGCCGCTTAGGTCGTAGTGGGGATCTAAGGATTCGTCTCTGTTCCGCGTTGCGCTTGGATCGCGTTCATCAGTCACCACGGCGCCTCCCAAGCCCTCTGCGCAAACCCAATTCATCCTCGACGCCATGGCGACGTTCTCGCAGCGGGAGGACGATCACTGGGAGCAGATGTCGCAGAGCGTCGACCTGCTGTTCGCGCGCGTCGGCAACATCGAGCGCGTTCAGTCCCAGATGTCTGCTCAGATGGATTTGAGCGCACAGATCATGGATCAGCTACTTCGTGATCAAACCACCTTGGGGAAGCAATTGGACACCACGGGTCAAACTGTTGCTCGTCTGGCTGCCCAAGTTTCAGATTCTGACTCTGTTCCACCGCGTCGTCACTTTCGGACTTCTGGGGATCCCTCCGGATCTGGTGAGACTCATGCTCCTCACACTTTCTCTGCTCCTCATCGTACGAGTTCAGATTCTACGACTGTTCCTCGTCACGCTGTTCCTAAAATGTCATTCCCCAAGTTTGTTGGTGATAACCCTAGGATCTGGAAGGATAAGTGCCTCGATTACTTTCATATTTTTAACATTCCTGAGTCCATGTGGGTAACTTCTGCTTCGCTGAACATGGATGAAAATGCTGCTAAATGGTTACAAGTTTACAAGCTTAAACATGGTCTTGGTACTTGGTCTGAATTTATTAGTGCAGTGGAGGATCAGTTTGGTTCTTATACATATCGCGATAATATGTCTGATCTCATTGCCTTGGAACAAGAAGGTTCTCTGGATGACTATATTACTGCTTTCACCAATCTTCAATATCAAGTTGCTATGCACAATACAGGGCTCGATGAAATCTTCTTTGTCACACAGTTCATTAAAGGTTTGAGGTCTGAATTGCGTGCTGGGGTCCAGGTTCAAGTGCCCAAAACAGTTAAAAAGGCTATCATGCTTGCAAAAATTCAGTATCAGTTATTGGATGACAGGAAGCCTCGTCAGCCCAAGTTTCTTACTTCTCCTAAATCTTCCCTGTCATCAGCTAAGTCTGACACCAGGTCCTCTGCATCATCTGTTAGTCCCTTGTGGAAAGAAAGGCAGCTACGTGATTACAGGAAATCTAATGGTCTGTGTATGTATTGTGGGGACAAATATGATAAGGCTCATGCTGCTTCTTGTCGTAAAAGACCCCAACCCCAATTGAATGCTATAGTAGTCAATGATTTAGACCAAACTCTCTCCGATGAAGTGCTTACACAACTGGCTGTGGAAGATTCTTTGCAGGAGGAATTTGAACACTTGTCCCTTAATGCCTTGGCTGGTACTGCACAGGGTGATGTACTGCAACTTCGAGCCTTAGTCAAGAACAAAGTTCTTCTCATTCTGATAGATAGTGGCAGCTCTCACAGTTTTCTTAATCAGTCCTTTGTGGATTTGCTCCAACTACAGACAATTCCTTCTCCTTCTAGAGCTGTCAAGTTGGCCAATGGCCAGGTGTTACTCACTGACAAAATAGTTCCAGCCTTGGAATGGTGGTGCCAGGGGCATACTATCACAACTCAGATGCAAGTGTTGGACTTAGGAGCTTATGATGCTATTTTGGGATATGATTGGCTGAAAATGAATAGCCCAATGAATTGTAACTGGGCTGAGCACTCTGTGGAATTTTCTCACCAAGGCAAATTGATTAAGTTGCAGGGTGTTTCACCTCAACCCTTGTCATTATCTGCTGTATCAGCTAAAAGTTTGGTCAAGTGGCACCAAGGTAATGATGTTTGGGCATTGACAGCCCTTCAGTTTGGGGACTCTACCTCTCCTGTTGTTCCTGCTCCTGAACTTACTGCTTTACTGGAGGAATTTGCTGATGTTTTTCAGAAACCTACCAATTTACCTCCACCAAGAGCTTATGACCACTCAATTCCTTTATTTCCTGATGCTGTTCCATTTAATTCCAGACCATATAGATACTCTCCCATGCACAAGGATGAGATTGAGAGACAAATCAAAGAATTGTTGACAGCTGGTCTCATTACTCACAGTAGTAGCCCTTTTGCCTCACCAGTTTTGTTGGTCCAAAAAAAAAGATGGCAGCTGGAGGTTTTGTGTGGATTATAGGAAGCTCAATGACTTAACTATCAAGAACAGGTTTCCCTTACCTATCATTGAGGAGATCTTGGATGAACTGTTTGGCTCTCAGTTTTTCTCAAAGCTGGATATGACTTCAGGTTATCACCAAATTCGCATGCTTCCTGCAGATGAGTATAAAACTGCCTTTAAAACTCATCATGGTCATTTTCAATTCAGAGTTATGCCATTTGGTTTGACTAATGCTCCTGCCACGTTTCAATGCATTATGAATGAGGTTTTACAACCCTTTCTACGCAAATTTGTTTTGGTCTTTCTAGATGATATATTGGTTTATAGTGCTACTCTAGAGGACCACTTAGCACATCTCAGAGCAGTGCTGGCTCAGCTAAGACAGCATCAATTCTACCTCAAAGCTAGCAAGTGTTCTTTTGGCCAATCTCACATTGAGTATCTGGGCCATGTTATTTCTCACAAAGGTGTTGCTACTGATGCTTCCAAAACAACAGCCATGCTTCATTGGCCAGTTCCTACCACAGTAACTGAATTAAGAGGATTCTTGGGTCTGACTGGTTATTATAGGCGTTTTGTTCATCACTATGGTATAATTGCTAGACCCCTTACTAATTTGCTCAAGAAGAAACAGTTCCAGTGGACCCCTCAGGCAACCTTGGCATTTGAAGCTCTGAAAAAGGCCATGTCTGACACTCCAGTGTTAGCTCTGCCTAATTTTGCAATACCTTTTATAGTTGAGACTGATGCTTGTGCCACTGGAGTAGGGGCTGTTCTTATGCAGGAGAACAAACCAATAGCATTTCTTAGCAAAGCTTTGGGCCCAACACATCAACACCTCTCTATATATGAAAAGGAATTTTTAGCACTCATTATGGCAATTGAGAAATGGAGATCTTATCTTCAGAGGCAAGAATTCATCATCAGAACAGACCATAAGAGTTTATCCTACCTCACTGAACAAAATCTGCAGTCTGACCTCCAAAGAAAAGCCATGACTCGTTTGATGGGTCTGCATTTCAAAGTGGTTTATAGGAAAGGTAAAGAAAATGTAGCAGCTGATGCTCTCTCACGGGTTGGTCATCTAATGGCACTGCAGTCAGTTTCTGTGGCCGGTCATCTAATGGCACTGCAGTCAGTTTCTGTGGCCACTCCCAAATGGATGCAGGAAGTTCTCAATTCCTATCATACAGACCCTCTGGCACACAGTCTCCTACAGTCCTTGTCTATTACCTCTCCTGATGACAAGGGTTATTCTTTGGATAATGGCATCATCAAACATAAGAATCACATATGGCTGGGTCAGAATTCAGCTCTCAGAACTAAAGTTATTGCATCTCTCCATGCCAGTCCTATTGGAGGTCACTCAGGGATACAATCTACTTATTATAAAGTCAAAAATCTCTTTCACTGGAAGGGCCTTAAACAAGATGTAGAAGATTTTGTGAAGCAATGTGCTGTGTGTCAACAAGCCAAGCATGAACACATTCATCCTGCAAGGTTATTACAGCCATTGCCAATTCCAGATGGTGCCTGGCAAGATATTTCCTTGGACTTTATAGAAGGTTTGCCAGTTTCTGGAGGCTGCAATGTGATCTTAGTGGTAGTGGATAGATTTACCAAATATGCCCATTTTCTGCCACTGAAACATCCATTCACAGCTAGTCAGGTGGCCAAACTCCTCTTGGACTCGGTTGTCAAATTGCATGGCATTCCTAAGACAATGGTGTCAGATCGAGACAGAGTGTTTCTCAGTTCAGTGTGGCAAGATTTGTTCACTCAACTTGGCACTAAGTTGCTGCATAGCACTGCCTACCATCCTCAGACAGATGGCCAAACCGAGAGGGTCAACCAATGCCTGGAAATGTATTTACGTTGCTCTGTGCACCATTCTCCTCAGAAATGGCGAGCTTGGCTTCCACTGGCTGAACTATGGTACAATTCTTCATTTCATACGTCCTTGGCCTGTTCTCCTTTCAAGGCTCTATATGGCTACGAGCCTAATTTGGGCATTATAACAGTCAGTGGGGAGTCAGCATCTCTTGAGGCTACTGTTGGGGAGATTTTACAGGATCGGCAAGCTCATGTCGATCTGTTAAAACAGCAGCTGACCATTGCTCAGAATCGGATGAAAGTTCAGGCTGACAAAAACCATACCAACCGTTCTTTTCTAGTCGGCGACAAAGTACTACTTAAACTTCAGCCTTACACTCAATCATCAGTGGCCAACCGTCCCTATCCTAAGCTGGCTTACAAGTTCTTTGGTCCATTTGAGGTGATAGAGACTGTCGGTGCCGCTGCTTACAAACTTGCTCTACCATCCGATAGCAAGATTCACAATGTTTTTCATGTGTCACAGCTGAAGCCGTTTACACCTGATCACTCTCCTGTCTTTTCTGACATTGCTACTTTAACAGATCTTTCTACTCATGCTACTGCACCAGAGTTGATCCTTGATCGCCGGCTTGTCAAAAAGGGGAATTCTGCTGTGCCTCAGGTCCTGGTGAAGTGGTCGAAGCTTCCAGCATCATCAGCCACATGGGAGGATTACTACGTTGTCAAGCAGCAATTTCCTGCAGCATCGGCTTGGGGTCAAGCCGCAATTCAAGGGGGGACAGATGTCATGACCCAGAATGCGCCAACGGCATGAGTAAAACGTAGTGTTGCCGGTTACGTAATAGGGTAGCTGTCATGTGGGCCCGAGGCCGTGTAATCTCCGTGAGAGTGTTCGGCTTTATAGCCTGTGTTCCTGACGCGATGAACAAGTAAGAAACAAATTGAGAATGAAACTTTGGTCGAGGATCTGTCCTCGTTCCGCCCCCGAATCTCGCATGTCTCTGTGATTGTGCTCACGCCTCGTTCGATCGTAGGCTAGGGGGATTACATTTTGGTTCAGATTTCAACGCCCAGAGGTAGCTAGCGGTTTAGACAATCGGTCCACAGGTTTCTTCATGCTGCAGCACAGATCCCGTGCGTCTCACGATGGTTTAGTAGTTGGTAACAATAATAACATTATTGCTGCCGCTGCTGCTGTTTGTCTTCAGCAGATTTGAGTCCACATTATGATTTAACGCCAGCTTGACTAAGTGACGCCTTCAGCACTCTAGCAACATGGTCTCAGTTTCGTTCTCAGATGTGATCACCATCAGGTTGGCATCGTTTAAATATAGTTTGGTTTACTGTAATCGCGTGGACTAGTGATCTAGTTCCCGTGATGCAGCTCTAGGCGCTGCTTCATGCTTAGAATAGCATATATCACTCAACAACCAGCAATAATAGGCGTTTGAATTGCTTCAAAAAAAATAATAGGCGTTTGAAAACCGCACGAACTTTCTATATATATAACTGGAATGGGCGCCTAGCTGGATTATCCAGGTACACGCAGCGTTTTCTTGATGCCTTCGACAGTTGGTTGCTGAATCCCATCAGCGTTTGGTATCAGGGTACTTCATTCATCAGTCAAGACAGCGTTGGCACCCTGACTGTCGCAACCACTACCTGCAGGACGCAACGAAATTCAGAGTTCAGACACAAAGGAGGTGATGGCCCTTTGGTTCAGACTTCAAACAGAGGGATAAACGTATTATAGTCCAGCAGTGGAGTAGGAATCTTTGGTACCGTTTAATTGTTAACAAAGTTTTTTGTGCAGTGTTTATTTGTTAACTACTCGACGGTTTCTCAAGTCTTTGACATAAAAATTTATAGGATAAGTATAGGAAGCGGCCAAACCAAAGTCAATTGCAAATCTGCAGATGTATGGAAAGGACAACTGCTATCCACAAAAAACATACTTTTTGGTCCCAATAAATAGATTTACAAAGCTGACAGCAACTGGGAGGGAGCGCAGCAAGCAAAGCACGTCAAATGCGAGGCAGCCACCTACTAATTAACCTGCGTGTATCCAAAAACACGTCGCTACGTACCCCCATTGTTAATCCCCTGCGAGACCCGGCCGGCGACTTGCGATCATCTGCCGGAGCTTTGACCTTGCGCCAAAGTCCCTGTGGGCTCGCTGCCTCGCTCGCACGACACGACCCCGGAGTAAAATAATTAACCCTGGTCCATCACTTTGGTTAATCCAAGCAAAGACCGTGTCCTCACCTAATCCGCAAAGCTACGACAATAAGCATCGTCGTCCTATATATATGAAGGGAAGAAAATTATTTTTATCCCATTTTGTCGTGGCATCCTATCTACCAGCACTAGCGTGAATTTCCATGCATTTTTGAAGTTACAAGATGCCTTCAAACATGCTTTGAACTTGCAGGATATATATATACCTGTAGGGAGAATTTAAACTAAAAAAGAATTAAAATAACATTTTTATTTATTAGCCTTGCGTAGTGAATTGGATTGTGGTTCATGTGTTAGACAGTAGTATTAGAGTGATTCCTTGTGCTTGTTCTAGAATGAAAGACGGGAAAGATTGGAGCATGAGAATGTTGACCGGATCGGATCAACTGAGTCACTTCGACGCTGGCTGGTACGTAATCGTACATGCTTTGGCCGCTAATTCCGTCATGGAAATTAAAGGTTCTTTTTTTTTGAAAGGAGATTAAAGGTTCGACAGACAGGTGACTAGTACAGCTCTCACCTTTGAAGTTTGAACGGGGAGGCATGCAGCTCCCGCTTTTGGACTCCAGTCCACCACCGTCCTTCTCGTCGCACACATCGATCCCCGCCGGCCGACGTGCCGCCGCCGTCGTTCTGGCGACTGGTGTGCAGGATTAGCAGCAATCAAACAGGCAAACCGGAACTGCCGCCATCCGGAATCCGAGCTGCATTTACATTGGTACTAACGTGCTATGTTATCATCATTATGTTGCTAATGCATTTTTGCAGCTCTATGCATGGGTTAGGCTCCATTGGAATGAGTGGCTTGCCAGAGCCCAAGGCCAAAGGACAGCAAGTACTAGTTGCTTAAATCCTTTGTTTACCTGAAAAGCATATCACTTTCTGCCTGATTCTTTTCAGAAACCTTTCTGCTTGATAGGTTTCTCACCTGCAGAAAGATGGATCAACATGTACTTGCACGCAAGATATAGAATTATCTCTAGGCCTCTGCACTTCTGCCCAGCTATTAGCAGCCTATAGGCTAGTACATCACATGGATCGCAAGGCTGCCAAACACCCCGCTAGATAGATGATCTTGGGAAAACAAAGTTGTAAGAAATTTTCCTAATCTGATGTTCTGCAAATCAATTATTCAATGCCTGTACGGTGTCCACGGTTAAAAAAATAAAGATCTTGCAGGAGTAAATCAGGAAAAAGATAGAATATTTATTTTGTCAGGCTTGACTTGATCAGGTTAAGAGTTGGACTAGCCTCACCAAGTCAAGTTCAGCTCTTGGACTGCGTTCCAACTGTCAACTTGGACGAGTGACCATCATGTTATTGTCTTCAAGGTTGCAACTGTGCAAGTTTAATATATTGATTAATCTATCCAAGAAAGGCTTTTTTTTTAGGGCAGTCTATCCAAGAAAGGCTAAGCATTTTCATATTTCACTCTCTGCTTCACACAAAAAATTGCCTTAGCATACGGTATGTCGTTGTTAATCGCATTCTCTCTACTTTGAATCTTTCGTAGTTCAGTCAAAGAAAAAAATTCAGACGTCCTGGAAGATTTATTTCAATCATAGAGAAATGGTTCTTTCAGCATTTTGTTATTCCTGAATGCCGCCTCGTAAGACATATTTTCCAAACTATTCCTGGCTAGGAATAATAAGCATCTTTGAAAAGTCCCTGGGTGAAAACAATATCCCATTTGCCTCTCCTGCCAAACACATGAGATACTGCAACCAGGTGCATAGTTCCTCGTGGAAAAAGAAAAGGGCTGGAATCTTTTGCATGTTCAAACTGGCACTCCTGCTAGAAGCCAGTACAATTACCGTATAAATTCCACTATCACAGCATTTGCAGCACGTTCCTGAACTTGTCAAAAGCGAGAAATACCGAAGATTTCAACTGTGGACATGCTTATTCAGTCAGTCAGATCGCCTCTGGGAGCGAACCAGGCCATCAACTTGACTGAGTCGCATTCGCAAAGACCGGCAGGTTACTGATGGCCATAGGAAAGATAGGCGCGAGAAAAGTCTGCAGCTTTCTAGGGCTAGTTGCTGGATAATGGGTAGGAAAACCTCGCATTTCAGTATCTTTTTCACCCCACTGAGGGACAGGACGTAGAAAGGTTAACTTTTCCAATCTGAAAATCTCACCCCTTTTGATCCTGCTTTTGTAATTTGAAAACTCACGCCCTGTACACTACTGTATGAGCTGAAAGTGATCTGAGCCGGGACTTGGATCTGATGCCGAGGGCATGGCTTTTTGCTTGAAGAATTATCCATGTATTGGCCTATTCTCCTGGATCTTAGACCAGGAAAACTACACTGGCTCAATGGTTGTGGAAAACCACAATGGTTCCATGGCAGAGGCTGCTATCCGGGCACTATTTTCTTAACGGAAAATAACTGACAGGTACTGACCGCGAAAATTTGGCCACTGAATTGTCTCGGCACCTGTATATTTCGTTTGACCTGTGTCGCTGCGTCCATTTTATTACTCTGACGTTCAGACTTTCAGAACTTGAGTTTCTCTGAACATTTGGTAAAACCAAGTTCTTACCGAGGGAATACTTTCTGGTGAATGGTGATGCGATCAGTCAGCAGAGAAGATATAAAATCCAAGGGCGCAGCACATATACTAGCACATCTTGTGGGCATGGCATGCTGAACTTTGGTGGCAAAGTCAACAGAGGAGACGACCCCTGCTGTTCTTGTTCCAGAGGGCATTTCTGTGGAGATCCACTCCCCTATAGTTTACTCCTGTTATACTCATTTTTTTTTTCGCGGCCATGCCTGAGCATGTTTTTCATTAAGAGGAAAGCAGTTACAGACACCATCTTGATGTGGCCAATCAAAGCTTGACCAACACAAGAGCACAAAGGACTAAAAAAAGAGAAATACTGAAAAAACACACATACAAACTAAGAAACAAAACAACAACACAAACAACAGTTTTTGCGACCAACAAGCAACCTAGCAAGGGGCTCAAGACACCATCATGGGCGAGGCCACCTCCGTCGCCAGGGAGCCCATACCAGCAGGCAGCAACGCATCAAGAGCCTCGCAGTGCGAGGTTGTTAGGGTGGACGAGAACGTAGCCGTAAACTGCTGGAATGAGGAGGCATCCGGCGGCTGGCTGTCAGAAGTGATGCCTAGCTTTTTCATCATGATGTTCTGTGCTTGGACAACAGGCTTTGTTGCGCGGTACCGTGATTTTCTTGCCAAACGCTCGCTGCGTCTGATAGTGAACTCCTCCGGCTGCGGGCGAGATCTCCGACGCGGCGGAGAAGCAACCAACGGAGGTGGGGGCGCATCGGTACACACAGCACGTGCAAAATCAGCAATTACATCATTCGTTGGGATCTCAGCACCAGCAAAAAGATGGAGTGGAAGCGTTTCTCGCGCTCCACGAGCGACCGTTACATTGTGCATGTCATCAGAAACGTGAGATAGCGGCTGAGGGTCCTGAACATCAAAACGTACCGCTACAAGATCCGCAACAGAATGCACAGATTCCAGATCGACCAACGCCGAAATGTCGTTGTCTGCAACAGGGACAGCGACGACCTCGTCCATAGCAGGTTCAGACGGGGGTGGTTGCAGATTGAACTCAGCTAACATAGGATCAGAAAGGAGGTGAGAGGTCCGTTTATCGAGCTGGACAGGCCCAGGCATGCCGGCATCATCGTGGACCCAAGTGCGCACGCGGCCCGCGCCATCCGCTTCAGCAATCATTGGATCAAACGCCCGAACAGAGGCGGCAGCAACCCGAGCCAAATCAAAATGAGCCTGAACGGCCGTTTCAAACAGCATGGGATCAAAGGCTCGACCCGTGACAGCAACATCACGTTCCAAAGCAAGTTGTACAACCGCCTCATCAAGCACCGAACAGTTTGGTCGCATGATCGGCTCAGCACGCATGCAGCGACCAGGCGAGACATCGACGCACCCAAAGGAGCCGAAACGAATGGAGCAGGGAAACGACCAACCCCGACTCTCACGATCCATCGGAGCAGAATTACCACCGTCAGCAGCACCACCAAAGCTTGCACCACCACCACCACCAGACGTATCACCTGCCCCATCCCCATAGCCAGGGGTCCTGAAGACCGTCCTCCGAGGCCACAGACGGGGAAGAAGGTGTTGCGTGAGGCCCTGGTAATCTTCATCGGAGTCAGAGTCGCTGATCACACGGTCCGGCAGAGTGCCACCGTCGTCCGACGACCCCGAGTCGTTCCAGTCGTGAATTTCAAGAATTTCTATCTCCACTCTGTAACGAAGAAGACGCAGATCATGATGTATGGTTTCCTTAGGCCGAAGAAAGAGATTATTATCCCCCGATACATCCACCTTCTCAGGAATGCGAATCACAACCCCATTCGGAATGAGGTCCGGGTCACTACACCAAACAGCAGTCTGGAAACGACGCAGGTCAGCACGCGCAACAGTGATTGGAGTGAGCTCAGGGGTTGCACAGGAGTCACCAAGGATGACCTGGGCAGTTGCGGCAGACCAGGCGTGAGCAGGGAGACCTCTAATCTCAAGCATGACTCGATATCGCATTGTTTCCCCATCAGCTGTGGCAAGCCGATTCCAACGACGAAATCTCAGTATCATGTCCGCCCGCGGCAGCGGTGGGGCGTCCAGGACACGCTGGAGATCCGCAGGGTTACGAAAGATCACCAGGAAATCCTCCGGCCAGTACCGAAGCAAGGTGAAGTCAGAGCCAACCATTCCGTAGTTCTCCTGGATGAATCGACGCACTTGGTAGGGGGCAAGAGAGGGTCTTGTGCCAAGGACCAGAACGACCAAAGCGGTTGCGACCAAAGCATCTTCTTCAAGCTGGAGCTCCTCCGTACGGGCGACTGTACGGGTAACAAGGGGGATGCGCCTGGTTGGGTGACCCGGCGGAAGCTCCGGAGGGAAGGGCGGAGGAGACGAGCGGCCTTCCGAGCGACCTGCCGGCGAGAGTCGCCGGCTCGCCGGCGAAGTGGAGCGTTCCGTGGGCGACGCTGCGCAGATCGACGGAGGACCGGAGTAGTCGCGACCAGTAGAGGCAGATCCCAACGAAGCAGTTGAAGCGAAAGCCGCGGAGCGATCCACGCCCCGATAGTTGGAGGCCACCGCCGCATCCACATGAGGATTTGCCCGTCGTACAGGCCGACCACGACCCCGCAGCGGCGCACAACGAGGCCGTTTGTAGTTCTTGGCGACGTGTCCGATCTTCTCACAACGGAGACAGCGTGAGGGATTGACGCATTGGGAAGCGACATGGTCGAACGCTAGGCAGTTGAAGCATCTCCCCACTAGATCTGCGGGGACCGGCCGGCGAACGCGAGGGGGAGGAGGGGGGCGCACCCGGTGAGCGTCCTCCCGAAGGCGACGCCGATTGACGACCCGGCGAAAACCATCCTCATCGACCAAGGGGGGCGAAGACGACCGGGGCGGCGCCCGTCCCGAGCGACGCGCATCAGCCATGGGGCCATCCAGATTGCGCGTGGGAGAGGCGGATCTGCGCCTTCCAACGACCGCAGCACCTTTCCCCATAGGGGAAGTGCACGGAGGAAGCCAGTGAAGCTCCTCTACATCATCTTCATCCTCGTCCGAATCTGAGGGGATGCTGAAGCAGATCCCCTTCGGGGACTCCTCGACCGGGCGTGAGGGACCAGCCCCGGGGGAGGGTGAGAATGGGGCCGCATCAGGGTTGAGCTGTCGGCGAGGTTCCGGGGTGGATCTGGATCCAGAGCGGCCGCCACGCGGAGCAGGAGGGGGTGGTGGAGGGGGAGGAGATGGACTACCCATGGAGTCGCTCTTTTTTTGGCTCCACTTCCGCAGCTCGAACGCCTTGAAGTTGAAGGCCCAACCTCCTCCAACTTCTGTTATACTCATTTGGACCAGTGCCATGATACCAGCCCATAAACATTGGAAGCTTTCAGAGGCAGGACCTGTGTCATGTGATCCACTCGTGAAGGATTGTTAAAGCACAGACCGGGAACCTGCAGGCAGGGCTGATCAGTTTTGTTTATGCGGCAGGTGAATGGTTTTATTCCCAAATAATTGTGTTTCATGCTTGGCCTTTTTGACTCGCTTCTTGTCATATCATTATGCTTCTTTTGGCATTTGTCTGCCTCTTTTTCTGGGGCTGCAGCTACGGCCTGGCAGGGAATCTTTTTTGCATGAACCCCATCCTTGAAGGTTCACACTGCAATGCTGGGGGCCCTCCAGATTAGATCAGATCCTGGCTTGGCTCAAATAGGATGGAGAATGCAATCTGTTTTAGTTGTGTATACACAGGCCTTGCTCTCAGCTCTTTCTGAGTTCAGCAGAATGTTGATGGAACTATATACCCCGTGGGTAAAATCAAAGTGCAAAAAGGAAAAGCTATAAGATTCATTCAGGAAAGTGGTTGACGATCTTTCTCCAGGGCGTAACTGGAGTACGATATGGAGAATAACATAGGAAATTTGTTGGTCCAAAAAAGAACAGTGCTGAACGTCATGTACGGCCGGGCAAAATCGACCGTTGAGCTGAGCTTTGGAAAAAGGTGGGAGTGTGACTGAACGTTGAACCAGCCTTGTTCTCATACAGAGAACATGGATTTTAAGACCACGGTAGAGAGTAGAGACTAAAGAGGCGTACAAGAACTCGTGTAATTCACTAGGCGCGTGGAGTAGGCCTGGCTGCACGAACATCTCAGGACGACAGCACCTCACATCACGTGTTCTGCCGCCCCGAAGCTGCTGCTCCTTATGACCTGCATCAGTCCAGTCCATGCTGCTATACCCGTACGTAGCCGTCCTCCCGAGTCCACCACACCCGCTCACGTTCACACCCGCGGACCGGTTTCCCCACGGAACCGAGACGGAGATCGAGCGGCTCGTGCCCCTGCTCGTGGCCCAGCACTCCACTGTGCGCACGCTGGCAGCACGAACAGGCCCCGGCCGGCACACAGCCGCGCGTGCAGCACGCAGCAGAGACGCGTCCGCAGCCGAGCACGAGGGCGGGGACAAGCGCGCGCGGCACGATGCGCGCGGGGCACATGCCGCGGCAGTCAGCCCCGCACGCCCCCGCGCTCCCTCTACCTTTGGGCTAGGCTAGATTCTCCTCCGGCTGCGGCTACCCATGCCGCGAGACCGCCGAGGTCAACTCTCGCAGGCTGTTCTCTTCTCCCGCGCTGTCGTCAGTGAGATGCGAGCAGTAACAGTTAAAAACAACGCACACGAGCGAGCAGGACTCGTGTGCTTTTGCGTGCATTGGGGTGCGCCGTGCTCGTTGTACGAGCACGGTGAAACCACGAGACGGGGGGAGATGTCTGTCGCTCGCTCGAAGCCCTCCTCTCGGTCACCGCGCACCGCCGTGATTTGTGCGCCTTGGGTGCTGCCTTAGCGGCCCTAAATTAACAAATGCGACGAGGACATGTCCGTCTCCCTCCATCGCCAAAGTCAGAGCTCGTGCCCTTCCAAGACACCGGACGTTTTCTATTTCTACCGCGCGCTTTACCGGCAGTGGGAAGGTGAAACACGATCGAAGAGCTAGTAAAAAAGGCCGCGACTCTTTTTTTTTTTGAACTCTTGCCGCGGTGAACGGGGACAAACCGGGCGCCGGGGTCAAATGCGGCCATGGTGGCGACAGATATCGTTCTCGTCTCGGTCTCAGGGGAGGAGCATGGGCGCAACGGGATTGGGCTGGGAGACCAAGGCTGGCTGCCGGGCAGCAGCTGATCGAGACTCGAGAGGCGATGGAGGAGTCAGAACGCTTGACCCGATCGCTCTGCGCCTGGGCGGATACTTTTCGCCGTGCGCGAGCGCGACTCGCCGATGCTGTGCGTGTTGGACGCCGACTGGCGAGTGGCCCTAGTCCCCAGGATGGAAGGAAAATCCGGGTGCGGCGGTCTGCCAATTTGGAGCACGTCGCCCCGTCGGCGCCTCAGCGGTGTGCGCTCGCTCGTGTCTGCATGCACGGCACGGCGCTTACCGGGTTTGCTTGCTGCTGCCGCAGGGGGACATTGCCTGCGCGGAACGCCACACGCGTAACGGGCTCGCTTGCCCACGTGTTCACCGGGACGGCTTTTCGAACGACGGATGGACATGGACTTGAGCAGCATGACGCATGTGTGCTGCACGACACTAATCTACTGCTTCGTTGTAAAAGGAGCAAAATGACGAGAGACTAGCGAGAGGGGGAAGCGATCGCTTTATTAAGGGAAAAAAAATGAAGGAGGAGAAGAAGAAGAAACAAGAAGAGACGGACAATTCGGCCCAACTATATCCGTCGCTCTGCATGGCTACAGCCCATAATGTGGCCCAAAACAACAGAACGTCGCTCTGGGCCAATCCTCCTTGTACCATTGACCCACTGGGGCAGTTTGGTCCGATTTGTTCCTTTTGCCGGGGCGCAAGCAATGCATGGGCTCGGCCTCAAATGTTCATTTTGCCGGGGCGACGATGTAAAAAAGTTATCTTCTGCAACTAAGCAGCTTGCAAATGGGGCCGCGTTTCCTGATTAAGCTCTGTCGAAATAGAGCCTGACACCATGCTCCGTCATCAGACCGATCTCCCAAACTTTGTACCTGTTCTTGTGGCCACTTTCTATGACAGCATGTCCAAAAAGCATCCTTAATGTTTGGTCCCTGAACTTTGCCGAAAGCCTGCCTGCTGCGGGTGCATATATGACAGCATGGACCTAAAGCATCATCGATGGACGCTGTTACCTGCACTATGCTTGAGCTTGGCAGACGATGTCTACTCTTTACATCTGAACAGTGCATCACCTGTTCATAGTGGTAAAGGTGGCGTCCAATATGGGATGCGGGAGCTTTTTTTTTTTTAAAAAAAAGGATGCAGGCACCAGGCCATGCCTAATCATAATTTACTACCGGAACTGGGTTTATCATTACACAGCTCGGCACACAGCCTCTATGGATTAAGATTTGCTAAGCAGCCGGCCGCCATTGGTTCTCCTAACAACAACCATCCATCATGAGCAGGAAACGCCTCTCCCCTGTCCTGATGACTAAGCGTGCGGGCATGGAGACAGCAGAACAGCGGTGGGCAAGTGCTGTATACGCTCGTGCTCCGCCATCATTATACCCAAATCCCCATTGTTCAGTGCTCGGGGCAGCAAAGTGAGCCTCCCCATTTTTTCTTTTCACTTGATGTTAGTGGGCGGCCTCCGAATTCCGAGACAGACGACAAATGTTTAATGCAGAAACAAATCAGCGATCATAGCGCTTTTTCCTCGGAATGATCTGCCACTTTATGCTGATTGCTTTGCCTCTAACAGCGGGTTTTCAGATACGTGCCCGATCAATCTGAATTGTTCTCTGACGAAAGTTGAGAGAGACTCATCTGAATTCCGAATATGGGCATGAGTGTTCAATCGCCAAGACTCCAGGCGGCCTAGCCTAGATGACTCCCGGTCTCCACCACTCCGGAGTCCGGAGACGCAAATGCAGAAAAGAAAAAGGGCAGCCACCACCACCACCACCATGCCGGCATGCCGTGCTTCCTTTCTCGTCATCCTATGCTAGGCGCACGCGGCGCCGCGCGGCCACTCCGTCCCTCCGGCGAAAGAGAAAGGGAGAGCCGGCAGCAAGGGTAACTTTCTAGAGACCTCTAGAGAGTAGAGACGGGGGGAAGCGTGAACGCCGCGTGATTTCTGGTCCCAGGCTGCACTTTGGATTGGAGCTCAAGGCCCCGGACATGGAAGCCAGCGAGTACGGCGTCGACGTCCCGGCCGCGTGCATCCCTCCGAGCTTTGCCTTTTGTTTCCCCACAAGCTAAAGCAATGCAGTTGGCTCAGCAAAGACTGGTGCTATTTTTTTTTGTTCTCTTTTTTCCCTTTTCTTTTTCCAAAAGAATACCGATCCTTTTTTTTGCTCTGTACTATACACCGAGCTGAAGAAGGTGCACGGAACCACGGGTGGAAGTAGAAACTAGAAACTGCTTCAGTCCTAAGGTTTTCAGACTCCCCCGATGTCAAACACGCATTATTCTCGTTCTGCCCGCCCCTGGTTCGTGCAGCCGGTGCAGCAGGTTTCAGGCCAGTGCACGCAGTCTAAATCCGAGAAAGATTAACAGAACATATTCCTTCGCTAAAAGAGGAGGAAAAAGGCGAGGAAATCGTGTAACGTATATGCAGCGCAGAGACGAACACACTGGCAAAGGAGGGCGTGATTGTGACCATCACTCGCGTTGGAAAATCGTTGTTGGTTTCGCAAGGGGCATATATTCTCCCACAGCTAGAAACAAAGCGATCTCCCCGCAGCTCGTTAACTTCGCTTTCGTCCGCGAGGTGGCGAGCTGGTCACACCTAATCAGGAATCCTCCACCCCCCCCCCCCCCCCCACCCCCCCTCCCCTGTGTGCAGGTTCAACAAGTTGTTGCAGAATACACCCTACACCTGTCCGGCTTGGTCTGGAACAATTTTCAGTACGACAATTATGCCGTGCAATCCTCTGGTTGCGTTGAAAAATGCAGATAGAAATATAGAATAACTAGGCGTATAGCCCATGTATTTACGCGGCTAGTATTGAAAATTCAAAAAATTTGCATGTCGTTGTATCCTTATTTAAAGATTATACTATTTTTTTACCATACATCATCCTGTTCATTATCATAAATTATGTCTTATTGTTGATTAAAACAATTCAACTATGATCTACCTATAATAACAATTTGATTTGTTGAGCTTTAATAATATTATGCAGATAATTATTCTTATTTTTATTTTATTTTGATTGATTGTTGTTAGCTTTAGTTTTTATTAACAGTATATATTTGTAACTGATACATAGCTAAATGGTATTTTATATTTATTTTTTTTATAATAACATTGGTGGGTGATTTTTAATTAGGCATAGGGGTATTTTAGGCAAATTTTTATCGTAATGGCAGTGATGGGTAATTTTTATTTTTCTATTTTTCTTCAATTAACGTGGGAATTTCTAGGCTTTAAAAACGAACGTGGAGGCTCCGTTTGCTGGCCAAATAATAAGATAATAGATTATATCTTATTGTTGATTAAAACAATTCAACTATGATCCACCTATAATAATAATTTGATTTTTTGAGCTTTAATAATATTATGTAGATAATTATTCTTATTTTTATTTTATTTTGATTGATTGTTGTTAACTTTAATTTTTATTAATAGTATATATTTGTAACTGATACATAGCTAAATGATATTTTATATTTAATTTTTCATAATGACATTGGTGGGTAATTTTTAATTAGGCACATGGATATTTTAGGCTATTTTTTATCGTAATGGCAGTTGTGGGTAATTTTTATTTTTCTATTTTCTCCGATTAATATGAGAATTTCTAAACCTTGAGAGCGAACGTGGAGATTCCGTTTGTTGGCCAAATAATAAGATAAAGATGGCCTTGTTTTTTTTTGTACTGGAAGCTGCAAAGCAAAAGCTGCACCCATGTGTGAATCTAATCTATCTTTCCCTTTGTAGGAGTAGGAGAATATGTATGTATCAACACGGTTGCACTGCTGCTTTGTTAGGCCAATTTTTAGTGTCAGGGATGTTCGTGCTGGTGCGCCTCAAAGCGTGGTGATGATTCTCCAGTCCAATTTCCAGCACTCAATGCCGCAACCTGTCTTGTCTCTTCTCTTCTAAAGTTCTAAACGCTAGCTCTGGCCAGTCCGCCTATATGGCAAAGAAAGAGCAGGAAATTTTGTGCTCCCAAGGCTGAGCCAACTATGGACGGATGGGCAGTAGTATCTGTTAACGGCTACAGCACATTAGTTTAGTCCGGTGATTGGCGGAGGGGGCTGGTTCCTGCTTGGCATGCGTCTCTGAATGCGAAATCGCATTATTATTATATGGGTTCGCCTTTCACAATGACTAACACATGTACTCCCTCCGTTCTAAATTATAAGACATTCCAATAATCTTGGAGTGTCAATTTTTTTTATATTTGATCAAATTTATAAAATAGAATAATGATATTTATATTATATAAACTAAGTATTATTAGATTCTTTATTAGTTATATTTTCATAGTACATCAATTTGATATTATAAATCTTTATATTTCTCTCTATAATCTTGGTCAAACTTGAAATTGCTTTGACTCTCCAAAATTCTTGGGATGTCTTATAATTTAGAATGGAGGAAATATGTATATTTTAACTGTTGCTGCTTAACTGTAACCTTGAACTGGTCCTGATCCGTTGGGAATTTTGGGTAGAGACTCAGCTGTCCGAAGCTCTGGATTGTACTATATGCTTTGCATGCTCATCATCAGAAGCTGATGAATGTATCCATCAACGATGCCATTAATACTCTGGTAGGGAAATTATA